>NC_139025.1:71989953-72589953 GCF_964662115.1 Mustela nivalis | reverse complement strand
AAAAGAAGCCCCAAGTGTCCCTCAGCTCGAGCTGTGCTCATGGCTTCAGTGACACCTCAGTGGCAGAAAATCCCCCCCCCCCCCAAACTCTCACTGCCCCCACGGTGCTCTGCCAGTCTCCCCTGTTCTCACCCTGGCCCCACGGCAGCTCCTCTGCCATACTGTGATTGACTCGGTACCAGCCGGAGTCTTCGAAGGCAGCAAGAGTGATGGGATCCAGTCGAGTGCGCCGGGCACCATCAAAGGTAGCAGTCATGATAGAACCCTGGAGCAGTCGGGCCTCCCAGTGTGAAGACAGAGGGCCCTAGGAAGGAGGGAGCTGGTTGCCACCAGACCATTCCCTCTTCCTTCCAGCACCACCAGGCGTCCTGTTCCCACCTCTTCTTCCAAGGGAACCCCTGGTGAAGTCCCTGGCACTCCCAAGTGTCTGGCCAGGCTGTGGCTAACAGCTGGGGTGGTAAGAAGCAGTTGTCCCCACTCATCTCTCCTTGTCACTTGTTGCCTTGTAGAACAGTTCTCTCTAACTGAGCACAGAAGGGGAAGAAGGCAATATGAGGTGAGGAATGCTTAGGAAGAGGGGAGCAGAACTGGAAGGAAGGCATGGGTGGGGGGCTAGTGATCCCCTCTTGTTGACATCATGGGAAAGCTTGCCCTCATTCCTCCCATTTACCACTGGGTCCTGAGGGACAATCCCGCCACTTCTTGAAGAGCTGTCCTGAGAAGCCCAGAGCATGGAGCAATTCATGGAGAGTGACCTGAGGACAAATGACCGCAGGATGAGGGAGACCGGGGGTGGAGCAGGTTGACCTGCCACTGGATAGTTCCTCTGCCCAGTCAGCTCTTCCTAGAGTTGAGGCACCTTCTCCTCCATCCTTAATAGATTCTTTCATTCGTGGGAAGCTGAATGACGTGCCCCCTCTCCCCAACCTGTTTGCGCCTTCCTACTTATCATGCAGCAGTCACCGTGACAATGTCACTATGGCTGAGGCTGGGGCTGGAGAGATGCTGGGCACAGTAGATGATGGTACCAGCAAGGGGTCTGTCTTCCGAGTCCAGCTGGCAGCAGGCAGCGTAGGCTATGACAGAGGGCTGTGGATGGGCCAGGACAAGGTCAGAGGTGGAAAGCAGGGAAGTGGGGGAACACAGAAGCACTCTTCCTGAAAACGGACACCCAGGGAACCCAGCAGGGATAGCTCCAGGGGATGGCTTTGAAGGGGCTTAGCTCCCACCCAAACTTCATCAACATGACCAAGTCACCTCCAATAATCACAAGTTAATAAAAGCTGCCTTTGTGCTCTCTCCCCCTTCCCATGATATTTAAAATTAAGAGAAGCAGAACAAGTAAAAGGATTTGATTTGAGTCTCACCTCTCCACGGCACTTGGAAGTGTGGGCCACCCACACATACAGGAGAAAATCCGTGTCTTGGACCCCGGGTCCATCTGGCTGGACCAGTTGTGGGGGACCGTGCTCGGGCCACAATGTGTAACCACGGAGATGGGCATCTGGGATCTGTCCAGAAGTGAAATGTTGCATCTAGCTTAGCAGATGAGGACAGCAGGAAACTGGGAGTGAGGAGCAGGCAGTCTTTATCAGAATAGGGACTCCTGCCATCCCTCCCACCCCCAGGTCTCTGATTTGATAAACTGCCAGGAGAAGGGGCTCAGGAAGTGACTTTTGTTAGGAAGCACATTAAGTAATTTTGATATTAATAGTCTTGGAGAAGTCTAGGCAGGCTAGAGATCTTTGGATTCCCAAATCTGAGAAATTGCTCTCACCTTTGCCCCCAGGCAACTCTCTCCTTGGTACCCTGGGTTCAAGAGGCTGCACCTGCCAAGCGTGAGTATCTGTAGGTGAGCTGGAGCCATCTTTGGGTACCCTGAAGAGGTCGTATATACATTCTCGACACCACGAACTCACCTGTGGTAGTTTGGGGCATCTGGGTCCCCCCAAACAGCGTGGCAGTACTGTGCGGGGTCTCGACTCAGAAGCAGAGGGCCTTGCACTGGAGGGACTTAAAAAGAGTGGTCAGTTTCACCTCAACATCTTAGAGTTCCTTTCCTCTAGTCATCTTCCTCCCTTACCCTCTGCTCCTCAGCCCTCCCTGTTGCCTCCCCACTCACCTGTGAGCATCCCCTGGAGTTGCTGAGCAGCCTGTCTGGCTGCGGCCAGGGCCAGGGCTTGTGGTCCTCCTCTCATTCTGGCTCCCTCCGGCTCCCAGGCTCCATCTGATACAGGGTCTCTGATAGAGTAGGTTCGAATTCGTAGGGGCTGAGGCTCACGGGAGCCAGACAGGGCGAGGGTGGAAAAGCGGAAGCTGGGTGCAGGTTGGGAGAGATGGGGCCTGAGAAGTGTCACAGACTTCTGCGTCTCATCATGTAGGCATCTGCTCACAGCCGTCCCCACCACCAGCAGCAGCAGGAACATTTTGCAAGTGTTTCTTCTTTACCTGGCCAGGATCCTGTCTTCTGCTCCTCTCTTCCCTGCCTCACTGACTTCCCACTTCCCCCTCTCTACTCTCTCTCCATACCCCTCCACACCTCTCTCACTTAGCTTTTCAAGATTTGAGTGTGTTGTTGACGAAATCCACATCCACAGTTCCCACCAGGAGGTTGGATGTGAAGAAGGGCCAAAGCTGCCACCCCCAGGGGGTGCTTGAGGTGGGGAGCCGTGTGGGTGTGTGTGTGTGTGTGTGTGTGTGTGTGTGAGAGAGAGAGAGAGAGAGAGAGAGAGAGAGAGAGATGGCAGGGGTGGGGAAGGCAGTGTTATTACTTAAGGCCTCAGCTGATCTTTCCAGGGAGGAGCCTGCCTCATTCAGGAATCTCTCATCCTAGTTGCCCTCCTTCTGAGTAGATAACCTTGGAACCATCCCAGAACTACAAAATCAGTGTTAATGTAACGGTGTTCATGGGGACACTCTGTGCTTCATAGATGCTTACTTATCTTATTGGAGATGGGCAAACGAGGCTTCTGCACATCCCTGGCCCTGCTCTCAGAGCTGGGTGGACTCTAACTAAACTGCAAGGCTTTCATGCACCTCTCCTACCTACTCAGGGCACTTAGTAGGTGCTCAGGAAATACACTTTGGCTGACTGACCCCTCCTAGGAAAAGCTGTTGTGTTAGCTCCATGAAGCTTCACAGAGCCACATATGGTCATGCTGGAAGGGAAAGTCACCTCTTAAAATGGACATTAATAGAATGTGCTCAAGGATGTTCTCACCCAGCTCTTGGAACTCCCTGTTTTCTCTGTTCATGCTGTGTTTTCACATCCTGTTTCCCCTGTCTGGATACACTCCTCCTTCCCTGCCCACCTGGCCAATTCCTACCTTCCCTATAATTACGCTGGGAAGCCTTTTGTGCTTAACACCTTCTGCCCAAATTCCACACTTGGAGGGGGAAGGGAGCCCACTTCACAGGAGGGGCATCTCCTCCCCTCTCTTGCAATGATCACTGGCTTAGTGGCTTTCCCTTCCTTCCGGTCCCTCACTCCTTCCAGGTAAGCCTGCTTCCCGGCTGACTTGGTAGCTGCAGTGCTCAGCACTGTCCCCAGGGCCTAGTCTTCAGTTTGTGGATGAAGGAACAGAACCTAACCCCATTGCTTAACTTTTGAAGAAACAGGTCAGGGGTGAAATGACGTAAAGCAACACAGCTAATTAGTTACAGACAGGACAAGAGTTTACAGAAAAGCTGCTGATTTACCAGGGAAGCTGGATTTTATACTTGGACATTACCAAACCCATGGCTGGAACGACCAGTTACAAGGGAAGGAGTCAGATGCTGGAGACAAACCAACTCTGTCGCTTTCCACCCTAGGTGACTTTGGTCCAATGCCTCCAGCCTTCCATTTGCAAAAGGGGGATGACTGCATGTCCCTGGCAAGGTTGCTTTGAGGAGGAAGCAAAGACTTCTTCAGGGGCATCTGGGTGGCTGAGTAGGTTAAGTGTCAGGGTCATGAGTTCAAGACCCACATGGGGCTACACGCTGGGCATGGAGCCGACTTAAAAAAAAAAAAAGGATTTGTAGGGTGCTGAGAACAGCCTGCAGCTCATGTTCAATACCAAGTCACATCAACGGTTCATATTCTACACTTCCAACTCAGTGGAGAATAGCTCTGTTCTTCTTGACACGTGCATCAATCTTTACAGGATTCCTGTTCTTTTTCTAAGGCAAATCTTTTCCTCCAAATATCACATGCCCTCCTTTTCCTGGCTAGGCGGGCAGATTTGCCCAAGGGGGTCAAAGTCTGTGGGGGCTCTCCTCAGGTACCCCCACGAAGCCCCCACCCTGCTGCTGTCACTCCTAGTACTTTGCTGCCCCCTTGTGGCTGCATCGAGGAGGGTGCGCCCAGGCCGGGCCGGAGTTCAGCTGAACTTCACACATGCCTGCAGAACTTCTACCTTCCAGCAGCAACGGCACTAGAAACAGCTCGTGCTTCTTCTGCTGGCAAATTCGTCCTAGTCTTTCCAGAGCCAGCTGAGAGGGTCTCCACCTGTTGAGTTTTTTTTCTTTACCCACCCCCACCTGGGGGGGGGCGGAGGTGGTTTGCCTCTTCACTGTCCTCCAATACCAGTTCTCACATGTCTTTCAAGTAGCGCTATTACATTCTCCTGACATTTATTTTTGTGCTTATTTGCCTGCTAGACTGTGGGCAGGGGCTGAGTCTGATTCGCCTGTGCCTCTTTGAAGAGGTGTTAAGTAGGCACAGAGGGATAACGGAGGTAGGAAGGTGGCTGGGAATAAAGAGGAGGTAAGGAGAGAGGGTGAGAATAACAGTTATTTGAGCACACCCTTTGTGCCCAGATGTCTTGCAAGTGCTTTAGAATCATGTATTCTTTTTGGCAACCTTCCAGGGTAGGAATGATTATAATTACCCCAGTTTTACAACCGAGGCACAGCAAAATTAGGCAGTGTGGGTCAGTGGTAAATGTGGGGTTTAAGCCACCATGCTATCATGTTCTGAAGTGCACAGCATGGAGACTAAAAGTAAGATTGATCAATCAGAGAAGCAGCTTGAGAAAGAGGGGGAGCAGGGAGAACAGGTGGAGACAGGAGGGAAGAAGGGTAAGGAGAGGATGAGTTGTGGCAGAGGGTGGGCAGACCACAGAGCAGAAGGTGAAGAGGACAGGAAGGGACAAGGTTAGAGGAGGAAATCAGGGACAGGGAGGGAAGGCGTTAAGGAGAAAGGGGAGGAGGTAGAGGCCAGCTAGGATGAGGAGAGGGAGTGGGAGAGGATGGGGACGAGCAGAGCATGTCTCGGTGACCTCATGGTCTGTGTGGATGTTCCATCTGGCATACTGACCTCTCAGTTCCTTCGCTGGCCCATCTCCAGCATTCTCTGTTCCACTTCAGCCAGCCACTCCCGGGAGCCTTATCATCACCAGAAACTGTAGCACCTATGAAATAACTGAATCAAACATCACCCGCTCTGATATGATCTCCTTTCCTTACCGTTGGTTTGCTCAAGTGGGCTTACTGCCGCTCTTCTAGGGGCTCATGGAAGAACTGCTGGCCCTTCCTGTCTTTTCATCTTCACCTCCAGGCTCATCACCAAATCCCTCCTTTGAAAGGGATTTCCTTCACCGTCTGTCCTGTGCCTCCTGCCCCCGAATGTTTGTCTTCTCTACACTGGCCAGCAGCTAAGGACCACTGAGGGCAATCACCCCAGAGGACAGCCTGCGGTCATGCCATTGGCATCATTGACTTCAGCGGGGCACCCTCAAGTCAGAGATCTCAGTCCTCTTCCCTCACAGCACCTGGGGTCTTGCTCCTCCGAGCCTCTGCTCGGTCCCTAGCACTGGGCTCCTCCGTCCTGGTAAAGACAGAGCCACTGGACAGAACAGGCGAAGGCGCGCCTTTTTCATCCTCCCTGCACTGGTGTCTATCGCTGCTGCTGTCCCTTCTTTCTCCTCAGAGGACAGGAAATATCCTCATCCTTTGGGAGGTGGTTCATCCCTCCCACGCTCTGGATTCCTTCAGCGGGAGATGTGGCTTCAGCCCCTCTCTGACTCGGTCTCTTCCCCAGTCCATCAGTGACCAGGAAGGGCTTGCCTGGGGCCTTGGCATGCATTTCTCTGTCTGCTGGGAACCCCTGTCCTTTGCCTGTCTGACTCCTCACCTTGCAGATGTCTGTGTGTTACTTCCTCAAAGACGCCTTGCCTGACCTTCACCTTTCAGTCAGGTGCCCTTGTTAACATCCATCCCAGTCACCCTTCGCTTTTGCCACATACCCCTGCCCATTTAGAATAATCAATTTATTTGTGGTGGTGTGTGTGTCTGTCCCCTTCATGGATCTGTAACTGGGGCAAGAACTGCTCTCCACCTTTATCCTGTAGCTTCTATAACAAGCAAAGTGTCCAGCCTCAAGTAGGTGTTGTAAGTATTTTTTAAAGATTATTTATTTATTTGAGAGAAAGAGAGAGCACGACGTGGGAAGGGTTGAAGGGAGAAGCAGACTCCCCGCTGAGCAAGGAGCCCAATGCGGGGCTCAATCCCAGGACTCCAGGATCATGACCTGAGCTGAAGGCAGTCGCTTAATCAACTGAGCCACACAGGCGCCCCTATAATTATTTTCTGAGCAAATGAATACACGAATGGGCATGGTGAGGAGACAGGAGGGATGTGAGTGGGGAGGGCAGGTGGGGATATAAGGTAGAAGGTGAGGAGAGGAGATGGGCAGTGTGGGGACAGGATGGTAATGAGGATGGGTGGCGTGCAGAGGTGAGGTTAGGGATGGAGGGGAAAAGCAGGGAGAGGAAGACCAGGCAGAGGCATCTCTCTGTGGGCCTGCGTGAGGCTTCCAGACCCTGAGTGGCTTCCCAGGAGCTCTTGTCCCTTGGCCATGCTGCTTGAGAGGTTTGGAGGCCCAGCCCGTAGGCGGGGTTAGACTTTATCTTGGGGTGCAGCCCTAACCTCAGATGGTGACAGAGCGGGAGCGAGCTGGGGTTTTGCAAACCGTCCCGATTGCAGCAGGCCAGCCGGCTAGCTCTGGACGGCGGGTGGGGCCTGGGCTTATCTCCCAAGCGCAGCCCTAACCTCAGATGGTGACAAAGCGGGAGTGAGCAGACGTTTTGTAAACCGTCCCGATTGCAGCAGGGTGGGATGACCTGGCCAGGGCCAGCAGTGCTAGGTGTAGGGGGCGACATAGGCTTGGACAAGTTGGGGGCCTCGGAGCAAGTCTGGCTTGTGGGATCCATTCTGTATGTGGCTTGCCTCTACCTACCTCAGATCTCTGTTTCTAAAACCAAAGGGAAGGTCAACGCTCTGTAGGTGGGGCTCTCCCTGTTAGGAAGCCTGCCAGTTCCCAAGTCCTAGGACCCCTCTGCTCTTCCGGAAGTCAGAATTGGTGGCCAGTGGCAGCCATTTTCCTCTAAGAACACCAACCACGTCTCCAGCAGGGTGGCCTCCTGTGCCTTTGAAGGTTTTCCAGGACCAGGCCTGCTTAAAGTTGCACTGACAGGGGCCAGTCAGAAGTCCTGCCTGAGCTCGACCATTCCCACTTAGGAGTAGCACAGGCTGAAAGGGGAGGTGTGCTTGCTGGGGGCTGGCGAGGGTGACAGGAAGTGACTGGCCTGTCGAAGAGGAGGCACACAGGCCCTCAGCCAGCCCTGCTATCGCTGCTTCAGCATCTCCTATACAGCCTCCTGCATCCCATAGCCCCCTCCCTCGCTGGCGCAGGGTAGGGGTGGAGGCGAAGAGGCCCCTTTCCACCCCCACAACCCCAACCGGGATCTTGCAACACTGGGATGGGGGCCCTGGGGGCCCAGGCATGTGGCAATCCGTGGGGGTGGGGTGGGAGGTGTGCACCGAGCAGGGGAGCGGCTTTCACAAGCAGCCACTGCAGGACTGACCTTGGCTGGCTCACCTTGGGCAGCTTCCTCTCTCTTCCCAGTATCACCAAACAGCCTTCCTTCTCCTCCACCGTTTCCCCCAGGCCTGAGATCCTGACTTTCAACTCAGCATTCTCATCTGGGTTCCAGGCTCAGCTCATGAGGGAAAACTGGGCCTGAGCCCACTGTAGAGTCTAAAGCAATGGGAATGCACGTGTATGCTGTTTGGATCTTGATTTGCTGGTTTCTTAAAGTCACCGTGTCCCAAGGACTAGTGCTTTGGGGCTCCTTTCTGCCTCTTCTTTCCCTACAGCAACTTGGGAGAAAGGGCTTGGGTACTGGAATCTTGCTCTCTGGCGCATATGGGCTTCTTAGAGACTGAGCTCTCCTGCAGAGGGAATGGAAAGAAAGTTCTTGGCAATTCCATTCCAGATGGAGGAAGGCATTTTCTTGCTCTTCCCTTTCCTCCTCCTTTCCATTCAGCCAGGCTCCTTGGCTTCCTTTCTTTTTTCTTGATCATCGGATGTCTTAGGCCTCCCCGCCAATTTGGCACGTCTGCCTCCTCCCGGAAATTTTTTAGGTTTCAACTTCATTGTCACCTCCTCAGAGAAGCTGTCCTTGACCACCCCAGCAGAAATAACCTCCCTTCCTGCTTGTGTATTTGGTTTTCCCGAGTGGAGTAATTAATGAATTTACCGAAGGTGCTTTGTAGAGGTGTGAAGGAACAGGACTGAGGGAGAGCTGCAAGGAAATATGAAGACACTGACTAGCTGCCGCAGGCTCCGTTACTGCCCCCAAGGCCATAAGGGTGGCATCTGTGAGAGGGGACAAGGGAAGGGGCCCGTCCCCGACAAGAGAGAGCTGGGGGATAAGCACTCAACTTTATCCTCCGTGCACCATCCTGTCCCACCTGGAGCACAGCAGGATGACCAGGGGTGGAGGGGATCTAGAAGGGCAAAGGAAGACACCTAGTGTGCACTAGCGTGGTGCCTTTTTCTTCCCGCCCATTCGGCTAAGACCTGGATCTGTCTCGGTCACCACAGGGTTCTTGACACCCGACAAGGGCCCACAAGAGGAAAGATGTTCAACAAATACTTGTTGAATAAGTCTACTCTGGCCCACACCAGTCGAGGCCAGGTGAAAAGCCTGATTCAGAACGTGTGACTACCTGTCACCTCCCTGGGAAGTGATCTGCCAGAGATTTGGGGCCATGCTCGCCACTGTGCTCATGCACGGACCAGGTGTGCTCTTTTCTGAAGCTGGGGCCGTTGCTCTTCTGCAGCCCTGGTGCCAGGCTCCCGCCTCAAGGAGCCGCAGGGTGGTGGGGGGCTGGGAGGAGACCCAGTTCCGAATGGTGGGAAAGCAGCTCCGGGCTGATGCTGAAGCAACCGAAGATCCCATCACCCAAAACCTTGAAAATAAGTCAAGGGGCAGTGGTCTTGAGCTGAGGGGAGGAAATCCGGAGGTTGAGTCACTTACCCTGTTCTGTACAAACCCCCCTTATGCAACCCCATCCCCCTGGGCTAGAAGCGAGGTACAGGATTCTCCCGGGCATCCGTGGAGACGGAAACCTCCCCCTAATGAATTCAGGACGCCCACTGGTGAGGGAATAAACCATCCAGCGAGTTTGAATTTATCTACCCAGACCAGATCTGGGATAGTAGGCTCCAGGGACAGGGGAAGGAGAGAGGGCCTGATGGACACAGAGGCCAAGACAGGAGAGGGGCTGAGTCCTAGGTGAGGCAGGCATGGTGCACACAGGTGCCCAACACATAGGAAGTCTCTGCCGCTAGGGGTGTGGAAATAAGGGGAAGGGTGGGAGAGAGAGAAGAGACTGAGAGGATCCTGCCTTTCCCCTCTCAGAAAGTTATTCCTTGACCTCCAACTCGGGCTTTGTCAGCAGGGGCCTACATAACATTGGTGGTCTGGGAGATTCTCTGGCCCGCACTGTGTCTTGTGTCTCGACAGTCCTTGGTTACTTGCTGAATGGGACTGGCAGGCCCGCCCCGTGTGGTGTGCCTCTGTGGGGAGGGCGTGAGCATGGCCTAGAGAAGATGCCCTGTGCTGACACAGCAAAGGGACAGAGAGAGTGTCAGGAGAATGTCTCTTATCCCCTCTGGCCCTCAGCAGCTTTATCTGTAAGATGTGGCTCTCACTATCTTGCTCGTCTGAGGCCAAAGCCCACCAGACGATCTCTTGAGGTCTCCTCCAGCACCTCCGGAGATCCGTGATTTTTTTGGAGCTATGTTTGGCGCTGCCTCTAAGCAATTGTGTGACTCTGGCTAAGCACCCCCCCACCACACCCTCCCCACCCAAGGCCTCAGTTTCCTCACCTGCAAAGTGAGAAGTTTAGATGAGATCCTAAGGTCCTTTCAGTTCTAGCAAAATGGAATAATAATGACTGGTCATCTTACCATGTGCCAGGCCATGTTTGTCTATGAATACAACAACACTGTGAGGTGGGTACTAATGCTGCCTCTTTCTATGGTGCAGATGGGGAAACTGAGGCACACAGAGAGGTAACTGGTTCGCATTGTACAGCTAGCAAAAACAGGAGGGAGATCCAGATGGATGCCCTTGGGCTAGAGCTCTATGAAAGAGGATACTTCACATGAGGGGGTTTCACTGGCACAGGTGGATTATTTTCCTCATTATCAACTTTCTCCTGTTCACAGAGGTCTCGAGGCCTTTCCCAATGGAGTCTTCCCCCAGGCACTCAGATTCTAGTGCTATGGGGCACCTGAGTCCCAGGGAGTGAGGGACAATGAGGGAGTGGGTGGGAGCCACGGGGTGGGGGGTGGCGGATGTCAGGCTGGTGGGCTCAAGTTGTGGAACCAGAGAGAAGTGGTCGAGTCCTGGCTGCAGAGCTAGGGAGCCCTAAATATGGCAGAGGCATCTGGAAGCTGACTGGAGCTCCCAAACCCATATTTCGAGGCGCTGGGGTCAGCAGACCTAGATATAAGGGACTGGGTGGCACTGGGATCTCCCCCCACAAGCCACAGAACTCCATTAGGGAAGTATCCTGAGGCTGCTGCAGGCCCAGTGGGGTTGTCGGGTGGGGTGCCTTCATCATCTAGAAGGACAGAGCAGGCTCGGGTGGGGGCAGGAGGAGAGAGGAGCAGAGTGGCAGACACACAGCCTGGCCGTGTGGTGTGCTGTGGGCAAGCTGTGGGCAGTGTATCTCTATTCTTGGATATTCATCTGGGAATAGAACCAAGAGATATGCAGACCCAGCAACAGGCCCTCACTGCCCTTGGAGCCCCCATGTCCCATGTGCACCCCCCCAATTCCCAGGCCCAGGGTGTAGGCCCATTACTGAGTCATAGTGCAATTTTATTCGGCCACAGAATCATTATGCTGGGGTCTGCCCTCCTCCCTTGCCACCCGCTGCCATTTGTCCACGGTCTCTGTCTCAGGCTTGGCCCGTGAGGGGCTCTAGGCCTCCAGCAGGGTAGGTATCCCCAGAGTCAGGCTGGGCCAGGGCAGGGGGAGGGGCTGGTGCCATAGTCTGTCAGCCTGGCTCAGCTGCAGCCCCCCACGCCTTTGATGAGGCTGGCGGCCTCCGGGATCTGCCGGAAGAGGTTTCGAAGGGTGTCCAGCTCCTGGGTCAGCTGCTCCACGCGACTGCGGAGGCGCTCATTCTCCGCCATGTACTCCAGCACCTTCTGCTGCGTCTCCAGGATGCGCCTCTTGGCCTTGTCGCGGCTCTTGCGCACGGCGATGTTGTTCCGCTCCCTCCGCAGCCGGTACTCCAGGCTGTCCTTGTTCACCGCCTTCTTGCCTTTGTGCGAGGGGCCAGCTGGGGATGGCGCCTTGAGGAGGGGGCTGCAGGGGGTTGCGGCGGTGGCCACAGGGGCCTGGAGGGGGAAGGCACAGACCGACCAGAGGTGAGGGCTGGCCAGGACGCAGAGTGGCTGCCGGGCGGGAATCGCAGCAGTCGGAGAACGCCCAGTCATCAAACAGGTCCGGGGGCCAGAGCCAGCTCTGGTCTCACAGTTAGAACAGCCATAGCCCCCCACCCCCACCCCCACCCCCCGCCGCGTGCAGAGGGGGCCCCTGCTCTGACCCAGACTCTCTTTCCCATTCCCACACTGTCTGAGGACACTTTCCTTCAATTTCTTTTGAGGCTCTAATCTTACAATCCGTAGACATTTCCCCTTCCAGAAGCAGGCAGCAGAGAAACTCCCTTCCCTCCTGGAAGGGAGTGATGGGTCCCGAGGTCTGGGCAGGTCAGCTGGCCAGTAGGACAGCCCGGACTGTGGAACTGCCGGGATCCCAGCCACATGGTGGGGTTCAGGGTGAGAAGGAAGTGACAGAAAAGCAAAGCAGGGTCGTGGTGGTGTGGTGAGCACAGAGAGTTTGTGGGTGGGTGGGTCTCCCAGAGCAACACCAAACACGGACCCCTGAGCGCAAACAGAGTACAGAGTGCCCCACATGCATTGGTCTCCCTCCAGCCCCTGGGTGGCAGGAATGAGATTTGACCTGCACTTACCTTGAGGACGCGCAGGGGCTGGCTGGGCGCTGCCAGGGCCGGGGGCAGGTGCATGGCCGTCTGCCCGCAGTGTGCTACTTGATACTGTAGGGGATTATAGCTGCCGCGGCTGGCCCCTCGGCTGCCCTCTGGCCCCCGAGGCTCCTCCTTCACAGCCACAGCCCTGGGGTCATAGCTCCCTGGGCTGCTGTAGATGCCAGACCCCAAGGCCTTCCTGTCAGGGCCGAAGGTATGTGGGGGGTAGGCGAAGGGCCGTGGGTCCGGCGGCAGGTAGTGGGGAAAGGCAGGGGTTCCGGGTCCCTTAAGGCCTCGGGCCTCAGGTGCCGGCTTCACTGCGAAGAGGTCGGAGAGGAGCTGCTCCTCCCCAGACTCGATGTAGGCAGAGAGGTCGATGGAAGCCTCATGCTCACACATGTCCCCCAGCTCCCCGGGCCCCGCTCGGCCCCCTGAGAACTCAAGAGGCTGCTGGCCAGCCCGGGGCTCACACTCGTAGTAGGTCCCGTGGGACATGGCCGGCCCGCCCCCTCGGCTCCCCGCCCCTGCCACCCTACTCTTGGGGCACCCTCTGGGATGCTCTGCCTGCCCTCTCCCTATCTCCCCCTGCCCTAGATCTGCCCTAGATCTGCCCTCTCCGTTCTCCTCTGTCACCCACTCCTGAGTGGCCTCTCTCCTCCCACCTCTGCTGTTTCCTTTTCCTTCCTCTGTAGTCAATGCCTCTTTTCTCTTCCCTTTTTTTCCCCCTCTCCCTCCCTGGGGTGACTTAGGGAGGGGCAGGGTGCACCCCAGAGGGAGGGATGCAGGGCTTAAAGAAAGGGGGCCCTGGCCTATTTAGCAGTTGGGAGCACTCCTTAGTCAGGGTCCAAGCCAGGGTTCTGAGATGCCTGGCTGATGCTTCTGGGAATGCCTCCCCCTTCCCTCTTGAGTCCAGGGGATTCCAGAGTCCTCGCTGAAGGCAACACCTCACTCTGAGTGTCCTCCTCCCTCCAACTTCCAAAAAGTTCTGTGCAGAAGAACGAGGTGCCAAGTCAGAATGAACAGAAAAAACCCTCTTCCAGTGCCGACCCCCCACCTGATCTGAGCTCCTCCCTTGACACGCCTCCCTCTCTGTCCCCCAGCAAGGCTGGGCTCCACCTCCCCCCAGGGGCAGTCCTTTCCTTTTGTAGCCCCACCCCCAGGGCATTCTTTTGGGGGCAGGCTAGGGGCATTGTTTGAGGGGGTTATAGCGATAAGTTCTGCGAACAAGCCCTACACGGGGTCCTGTGGTGCAGAGCATGCTCATTTGCTAGGTTTTTGTGCAATAGCTCAAACCCTCTGATGCTTCTAGCCCAGGGTGGCCCTAGCAGCCTGGCACTGTCGCTCACTGCCAAGGCTGGGCTAAGGCACCTGCTCCCGACTTGGGCCCTGTGCCCCAGACCCAGGCAGGCCCCTGCCCCAGGAGCCAACAGCCGCACTCCTCTGGTGGGTGGCTCCAGTGCTCCCCCTTCCAGCTGCCCTGCACTGTGGGAGCCTCAGGTTGTCGCTCTGTCCCCTGCTCCTACCCTGGGGCTCAGCCCTGTTTCCTGTGCCTGGGGCCACAAGGCTCAGGCACTCCCTGCAGCTCAGCTTGCTATCTTTCCTCCTGCATGGCCCTTCTCTGACCTCGATGCGTGTCTCTTGGGTCCACTTCCTCTTGTGAGGCTTGAGAAGCCTTCTCTTTTGTCATCATCTCTTCCTGGGACTGCTTCAGGGGCTCCAGGAGAAGCCCATGCTCCGCACTTTGGGCCCCCTTTCCCTTCCCTTTTCTTTTTCCTCTGGGAACTCCCCACTCTCTCCTGTTAGAGGCATTGCTGTGGTTCTGTTTTTACCTTGAATTTCACCTACAAAAGGGACTAGAGGTCCAGAAGAGGGAAAGGATGCAGAAATGCGTCACTGGCTCTTTGATCATTGACAAATGCTGGGAGCACCCCATGGAGGTCAGAAGGTTTAACAAGTAGGGTACACCAAGGGCCAGGCCACAGAGGGGACAGACGCAGATGGGATATGGGTGGCACTGAATGGTAAAATAGAGTAAGCAGGTGCAGACAGGCCTGCCTCTGCGTCAGGCTAGTTACCCTTCCAGACAGCATCTTCCTCCCTCCCTTGCTCCCCACCACCCCATCAACCCCAGGAGCTTTCTGGGCACAGTTTAGGGTCCTTTCTCTGGGAGCCCTGACCTGGCATTGGGAGATCTGTGTGCATCCTGGAGACAGAGCTCAGGGACCGGAAGGGTAGGTTGGGTAGGTATCGATCTCATCTCCCTTTCAAAGGACCTAGGGTCAAACAGGTAACCAGAGCTGAACTACCTTAGTTTGGCAGGAATGCCTCTGTTGACCGGCAGGCGGCAATATTGGTCCAGAATTCGGAACTGGAGGGGCTGCTGTGGTCAGGCATCAGGTGGACGGCAGGGGGCAGGCTTCTGCAGCCCTTGCAAGGGCAGGACCCTGTCGGGCCTCTGGGAGGAAGGAGGGGAATCGTGGTGAGGTGGGGTCTTGCAGCGCAGTTACTGGGAGAGTGGGCAGGGTGAGAGGACTGGGGCGAGGGTCGTGTCTCAATGAGCAGAAATTCTAGCCCTCTCCGACTTTGAAGTAGTGATGACGGTTAAGGCCTGACGTTTTCTGGAGTTATGCTCTTTTTGGTCATTGAAACATTCACTTTTCCATACGGATCGGTTCCCTGTGAATTAAGTAGGAAGGAAAGCAAGACCGATGCCATTTTAAATCTGCCTTATCAAGGAGGGAAACGAGGTTGAAAGGCCCAACCGCCCAAGGTCAGACAAGGATGCAGCTTTGCTCTTGGGGGGAAAAGGCAGTGGGTTAGTTCTTGAAAACCCTAGGCAATTAGGAATAGAGAAAGGGGGAGCTGTGTGACTCAGAGAGCCCTGTTTGCCCTCAGTCTGCCGCGGGGGTGGGAGGCGGGGGTGGAGGGGTGGGGGGTAGGGGCCGGCGGGACGACTGCGTCAGAAGCCAGTGAACAGGGCGCTGGAGGAAGCAGGGAAGTGTGCAAATAGAGCCGGCAGGAAATGAGAAAGGCTGGGGCCAGGGGGAGATAAGTGATCTCCCTCCGGTCCCTCACCTTCTAGGCTGGTGGCTGACGTTGCTGGAGTACTGACATTACGTTTCCCAGTAACTGAGGAGTTTGGGGAGGGCAGGCAGCATTCTGGATGTCTAGGCAGGGGAGGAGGGGGGTCTGGACAGGAGCAGGGGTGGGGAGGGCAGTCCCAGACAAGAGCTGGGGGATTCTTGGGTTCTGTGGAGTTGCTCAGGTGTGGAATGAAGCCCTCCCTGGGCAGCAGGCTTTCTTTCTCCTTTCTGCTTCAGTTGCTACCTGTTTGCCTTAATGGAAACAATGCAGGTATATTTTCTTAGTGACTTTGTAACAGGCCTCAGTTCAAAGATCACCTCCTTCACCAAGTCTTTACAACAGGAAGCCAGCCAAGCACGGCAGCAGTGGAGTGTCAGAGAGACCCAGGCTTAAATCCTGCCTCTGTCACATCCCAGTCTGGTGACCTTGGGCAAGTTATTTAACCTTACTTGTAAAATGGCAGTAGTAACTTCTACTTTGTCAGATTGTTTCATGAAACTTTGTATGGAGAGCAATGTTGAGTCTTCCGCCATTCCTCCCACCACCGCCCGCAGTTTATCTGAGTGTCCTAAGCAGACATTCTCTACAGCCCCATCTGATGCCTCAGTTTAACAGGCATTTTGGGGCACGGAAGTAGCAGACACAGTGCAGACTCTGGGGATCTGGCAGATTCAGCTCCTGTCTGCCATGGCTGGAAGTCCCCCCTCCCCAAGTGGGCAGTCAGCAGTGCGTGTGTGCCAGGAGTGTTCTCGCCTTCTTTCCCTGTAGAAGGCGATTTGCTCCTCGAGGGTAGGGTCAGATCCATTTTTTGAAACTTTTCAGCTGTGGTGACCGTATAGCCTGGATAAAAATTAAGGAAAGGTGGATTGTCAAGTATGAATATTTTTATGAAGACAATGGAACAAAGCATTTGAAATCTGTGCTGACCCAGAAACTTCAGGAATAAGTTTGTCATTCTCACAGCAACTAAAAAACTCCGTGGACACAATGGTTATAAAGTGTGTTGTGTGACTAACGAATGAATGCTTATGCAGCTATGATTTCGGTGCCCCCCTCCCCCAATTCCCTAAGGTCAGAGCATCTGAATTCCTACCATTAAAGGGACTGACAGGGTTAAGACTGGTTAAAGGCCCAGGCTAAACATAAATACCTTGTGTTCTGGAGGACACTCACATTTACCATGGCCCAGATTAAAAAGATCAGCATGTGTCACTTATGTGGGGAGGGGGGCTGCTGGTGATGGATAGGAGCGAGTGTCTCCACAGAGCGAGAGGGGCTTTGGGGAGGGCCGGACTTGCTGGAACAGGGCAACATGGAGAATACAGTGGCAGCCCATGGAAAGGAAAAGTGTGTGTGTTGGGGAAGAAGCAGTTCAAAAGTGTGGATTTGAGACCTCGGGGACAGCCTCTTGCATAAGACTGGTCTCTGCCTAGTTTTGCCATCAGTATCTGGGGACAACCTTGGGCTGAAGATTGAGGAAAGCTTTGAGATTCGGTTCAACCTTTTTTTTTTCTTTTCTCAGAAAGTACTAAATAGGTTAGGTGACTTGCCCAAGGACACACAGCTGTTTGGTGGCTGCTGAGCTGGAACTTAGAGCCAAGCAGCTGTGCCCTGTGACTGGCACGCCTCCAGCCTCAGCTGAGAAAAATGCCAGCCACAGATGAGGAGTGTTGGGGCTGGGTGGGGACTGGGAGTGAGGCGTTTTGTCTGCCTGTGTCCTCACGTGTCCCTCATGGTGGAGGATGATGTCTTAACACCCCCCCTCCCCTGCCCATGTCTGTCAGACGTGCAGGCTCTGGAGTAATGCTGCCCTAGAACAGGCAGCTGGGACAGCTGCCCACGAAGGAGGCACTCCAAGCACTGGGTCTAATCCCATCAACTTCCTCCAGCAATTAACCCCAATCACCAGTGGATGTGTCCCTACCGTACCTGGTTCCTCCTTTGTCCCCACTCAACAGCCTTCCTAGACCGCCGACTAGACACAGCCCTCTCATTCAGCTCCATGCAGCTGAGGGGACCCTGCCTCACATCCCAGTCCCTTCTGTCAAACCCCTCGGATCTGGCTGGCTGCTTTCCTAAGTGCCCCTGGCTTCTCTCCATAGGCTCAGTCCATCCCTTCCTTTCCCATTCAGTGCCAGCTGTCCCAGTGCCAGAAGGCTTGGCTGACCAGACCTTGGAGAACCACTCTGCCATTGCCTCCCTCCACTCAGCTAAGTCCTGTCTGCCATCTACTTTCCCACCTGGGCAGTGGCGATGTTCTTCCTAGCTAGTTTGCAGGAACTTAATGAACACTTTGGGACTTCACTGAAGAAATGAAGTTATCGGTTCAAAATGAAGGTAGTTAAAAACCAACCCCTCCCCACCAAAAAACGCGAGAGAGTTGAGTGTGCTGGTACTGGGTCCCTGGGACAGAGCAAGGGCCTCTGGGAATGCCATCCAGGAAGGAACTTAGCAACCAAAGTCCTGACGAAGATAGGAAATGCCCAGGGACTCTGTCTCAGAAGGTCACTGAATTACTACCACCAACAACTTCGTTTCAATTTAAAATTTTATTACATCAAAAGAAAAAAAAAAAAAACCCTCCACAAAACAAACTCTAACCCTAGACCAACTCAAAGACAGAAGATTATTATCCAGGTATAACTAATGCCCTCCCCACCCAAACAACCTTACATTAAAAATTTTAAAAGAAATAGAAATGCCAGCTTCAAAAATATTTATCCAAAAAAGTAAGGCATTCACTTTATGAAACAAATGAACAAACAAATAAACCCTAACAATTGAAGGAGGGATGGAGGTTGGAGGAATGAGAAGAGGGAACAGGAGGGTGGTCCCCTGACCTTCCAGGGGCCAGGCCCAGCCCACCTGGGGTCCACTCTGAAGGGACCGGAACTCAAACCAAACCTGACATCTCACCAGTTGGGGTTGGGGGGAGGCAGTCAGGCAGGCCAGGTAGGAAGCTGGGAAAGCCAAGCAAGCCAGGAGGACTCCCAGCATATTCTAGTCTAAGCAGGTGGTAGGGGGAGGTAGGAAAGGGGGCCCTCCTGCTTTGGGATGAAAGGATCCTAGTCCTTAGCACATCAAGTGTGATAGGGAGGCTGCAAGGCCCAGGGTAAACATGGTGGTGTTCCCTCGGAGCGCAGGGAAAGGCAGCCTCTGCCCACAGGACGGCCAGAAGTGCGCAAACCAGAATGTGTCTCCAAAATGTGTACTTTCTGCCACTGCCCTTTCATTCTGTTTGGGAGGCTGTCCCAAGACAGGGCAGTGGTGGGACCAGAAGGGGAGGTGCCTGAGTTGGGGGAGGAGGAAGGAACTGACCTTCAGAAGACACTCTCTCCCCACATAGTATCTGAGGTTATGGGATGGGCACACTTCTGGGGGGTGGGTGGGAAAGCACCCTCCATTCCAGGAAGGCTTTTCATACCAGGTCTGTCCTGAGGGTTAGAAATCAGGGAGTATTTTTAGGTCCAGTTCTTGGATAGGAAGTGATTTAAGGCTGATTTGGCTTGGGTTTCCAGCCTGAAGGTCTTGGGAGCCTTCATACCGGTTGGTCCCGGAGCCAAGCCAGAGAAGAGGGAAAGGGCACAATGGGGGCCGCCAGCAGTGCTGGTTCCATGGAGGTATGTGGGGAAGTAGCTGCAGGGATCGTGGAGTGACTGTTCCTTCTCACTGGAGTGGGGAGGGAGGAGCTAAGCAGCTTTGCCATTAGGAGAGAAATGTCCTCTACATGGAAAATAAGAAGACTTTCTGGCTTCAGGAAGCTTTGGCACCAAGTGGGGGTCAGGATGCAGGAGACGGGGCAGGGCTGGGTTTCTGCAATTTGAGCCTTTCCCAATCTGTTCCACAGGCCTGGCTTGGGTTAGGGGGAGGGGGCAGTTCTCCTGTTCATTGGTCCTTAGCTCAGTAGGGAGGTGGTGTCCTGCCAGGAACCTTGTTCTGGACAGGGAGCTCAAGCTGGGGTGAGGGGAGGCACGATGGGGAGGGGGAGAGGAGAGGGCAGAGGGAAGCATCTCTCATTTCTTGGGTCCCTAGTAAAGGGAGGGGGATATCAGTCTCTCCAGCTGACCTTTAAAGATGACAGATTTGCCTAAGTCTGTCCCTCCCCAACTGACTCACTGTTGCTTCTGGTTCTCTGAGCAGAGGCCTCCCTTGGGCTCAGGAATGGGGAGGGAAGGCAGTACTGACTGGGCTCCTGAGGAGGCAAGTACAGGGTAGAGGGCCCTGTGGGGTACCACCAGAAGCTCCACTCTCCTCCCACTTCTTGGAGCAGCCCTGGTGAGGGTTTTGGACACAGGCCCTGGTGGTGAGAGGCTGGTTCTTTGGGTACAAATGTCAGTGTATTTGTCTATAGTTTCTTACCACCCACACCCAGGTTCTGCTCCTGCTGGACACACCGTGTGTGTGTGTGTGTGTAGTGTGTGTGTGTGTGTGTGTGTGTGTGTGTATTGGGGGGACCTAGGCAGGGAAGGAGAGCAAAAAGGGGGTATAGGAGGAAGGAGCCAGCTGAGAGGCGATGGTGGTTCTCAGGGTTGGGGCTGCTCCGAATCCTTGTCCTTGGAGGCCGTGGGTTGGTAGATGGGCTGCCGCTGCTCCTCTGGGTCCTCATTTATCTCCTCTTTACCCGAGCCTGCTTCCATCTCGGGGTACACAACCACACACATCTTCTGGCTCACGAGGGTTAGTGACTCTATGGGAAGTTACACAGAATGGGTCAGTGCTGAGCATCCCACCCACCCCGCCAAGCCGGCCATGACCCTGCTCCACTCCCCTGCCCCATGTGTTGCCTCAGCAGAGCCCTGGTGCCCTCAGGAGACTTCCATTCCAGAAGACAGCCACCTTGCCTCTTCCTGTGGCTCTGAGCAGCCCGTCTGCTGGTTGCCCCTTCTCATCAAAGCCCGAGTCCCCCACCTTCTCTAAGCCTCGTGACTACCAGTTCCAGGATCTCCCTTGGCCTCTCCCCAGGGCAGCTCCTACAGAATGGCTGTCAGGGTGCCTATTCTTCCAGCTCTAGGGTCTGTGTGCAAACCTCAGCTGTTCTCCTCTCCTCAGAGGTCTCTGGGAAGGCACCCACACTTCCCTGCCCCATCTTCTTCTCCAGAGCTCTGTGGACCAGCCTAGGTCTCCTGACCAGGAGACCTAACTCAGACAAGGAGATCCTCTAGCCACCTGGCATTTTTAACAACTCACCAATGAAGTTATTGAAACACTTGGGCTTGTGTTGCCAGTAAACGCCCAGGAAATAGACGGGCACTCCTGTCAGCATGATGGCCAGGCCAATGCCACACACCACGGGCTCTGACCACAGGCTAAAGATCAGCAGAAAGGCCCAGAACAGCAGGTAGATGACGGGGAACAGCAGGTTGATCTGTGGAACAGATGTGCTGTTAGATGTGTGGATCCCGTGGTCCTCAGGATCAGGGTGTCCTCTCTCTTCTCAATCCACAGAGAGGCACCTTTGAGGGCAAAGGCTAGGCTTCACTTGGCTCTCTGGCTCCCACACCCCAAGCCCTGATAGATCAAGTGTCATGTCAACAAACGTTGGTGAACTTGGGTAGTAGGATGGGAAGAGGAAGGGCAACTAGGAAGGGAATGATCCTCATTCCTTTCTCTTTTCTCCTGGGCAGAGGCTAAACAAGTCCTTGTCATCCATGCTTCAGCCAGGGAAGCCCATGGGGACTGATAGGCTCGCTGGTTTATTGGTATATGTTTGCTGACATCCTAGAGTAGAAGAGAGGTAGAGAAATGAGTGAGGGGCAAGAAGGAAGTGGCCCAGGTCTGTCATACTCCTTGTTCCTTTCCCAGTTCGAGGTAGGGCCCTCATCTGGGCACCATGTGGCAAATGTCCATCCTTCTTTTCAGGATCAGTCTCAATGTGTTTCTCTCAAGCAATCTGAGAAGGTAAGTCTGCTAAGATCCAAGAAGTCAGGAAACCTACCATACTGTCAGGCACTCTGGGACCTTGATTTTATTCAGAAAGAAGCATCAGCTCTATGGGCTTATTGGCCATCTTGTTGGCCACAGGTGGGAGTGCCCAGTAGAGTCTTCTTCAAGACTCCACATCTAGCTGCTTTTCTCTTCCTTGTCATCTCAGAGGGTATGCAAGTGTTGGGAGGAGGGAGGGTTACTCTACCTTGTCATCCCTCTAGCAAGCTTTCTAAGAGTGACCGGAAAGTGGTGGTGGAAAACAGATTTGGAAAGCTGAAATCCCCAGCTGGGAGAATCTTCTTGAAGGATCTAGTCTCCTGTTTCCAGAAAAGGATTGTTCAAATAGCTCAGGTCTATGCTCTATTCTAATTTGCACGAGAACCTATAATGCTCTTGCCTCTTTTATTCTGAGCAATGCCATTCATTCACCACAGTTATCTCTTGCAGCAATCAGTAGGTTCACCAGGCACACTACTACATATAAGGCTATAGTAGTTTAAAAAGGGAGGCTCATGGAGGGCTGTAGTGGACTGAAAAGCTTCAAGGGAGAGGAGCAACTTGAGGCCTATGTGGAGAATAGTTATAATTTGGATAGGCAGATGGGAGAAGGAAACTCATTCTGGGATGGAGACATAGTTCAAGTGAACTCAGCGATGGGATGGAGGGAGGAGGAGGAGATGGGCCATACTAGTGGATTCATGGAAATGCTAGAGAGGTAAGAGAGCCCTGAAAAATCAACCGGAGTTTATAAGAGTTGTAGGAAACAACTACAAGGATGAGAGTGTCATTTAATCTAACTTACTCTTCCAGCTATGATTTGTTCTGGTCCTGTCTCCAGTGGAAAATGGAAATGACTGCCCCACTTATACATAGCACTTGCTTTCCAAAGGGTCTGCTACCATCATAGAGAAGGTAGATCATATATGTGGTCAGCAGCTGAGAACAAGGGGATTTAAAAATCTGAGCAGCAGCTACATTTGTAGAGGAGGGGAAAGGGATCTCAAGGGGAGGTTCTCGCACCTTGATAGGGCGGGGGATGTCAGGCTTCTGCCAGCGAAGAACGATTTGTCCGGCGACTGTGACTCCATAGAAGAGGTAGTTGATGAAGCCCACGTAGTTGATGAGGGTGTACATGTCACTGGTGACCAGCATCAGCAGGGTTGAGATGCACTGTGGGAAATGGGAGAAGCTCATCAGTGATCAGTAAGGTATCTGGACACTGAAGGAGCTGTTTACAGGTGGGAGACTGTTCCCCTGCCTCTAGACAGACGATGTCATTTTACGATGAATGTCCTAAAATAGAGACTTTACAGCCTCCCCTCCCTAGGCATCCTGGCCATTGTTAACAGCTTCATTGCCAGGAAATTCTTTCTTATTGCAGGAATGATAATCAAAATATTTAACTACTGGTATGGCATGGGCACTAACCAGTCAGAATAGATACTGGCCATAAACAACTGGCTTGGCCACACAGGCAGTGCCAGTCTCATTTGTATTTCTTCCCTGGTTGTACCTCAAGCTAATTTTGGTGTTTCCTTTTTTTTTTTTAATCCCTTAGGGAAGATTGTTAACTGCAGATTAAAGCTTTGATTCCTGCCCTCATCCTCTCCTGGCTGAGTCATGTAATTTATTTTTCTCCCCCCTCTACCTTTTTTAATATTCTAAACAGTTATAAAGCATTTGCTAGGTGGCAAGCCCTGTTCTCAGTGTTCTACAGATATTAACTCATTTAACTCTCATAACATCCTCATGAGGTTTTCTTGATAGAATCCACTTTACAATTTCAAACTCAGCTCAGTGGCTCTCTCGGAATCATGTTCTGCCCCTCTGCTAATTTGTTAAGGCCAACAGAAGATTCTGTTCTTAGAGCATCTGGGTGGCTCAGTTGGTTGAGCGTCTGCCTTCGGCTTGGGTCCTGATCCTGGGATCCAGTCCTGCATCGGGCTTCACATCAGGCTCTCTGCTCAGCAAGGAGCCTGCTTCTCCCGCTGCCCCTCCCCCTGCTTGTGCTCTCTGTCTGTCACAAGTAGGCAGAGAGGCAGGCAGCGAGAGGAGGAAGCAGGCTCCCTGTTGAGCAGAGAGCCTAATGCGGGGCTCAATCCCAGGACCCTGGGATCATGACCTGAGGTGAAGGCAGAGGCTTTAACCCACTGAGCCACCCAGGTAACCCTAAATAAATAAAATCTTAAACTAAAAAAAAAGGAGGTTCAGTTCTCATGTAAGATCTGACAGTGAAAATAACCTAGAAGATTTTAATGGATGAATAAGCCAGATTCTGACTGTATTTGCCTTGCAGCACAGTACTGTACCAATAGCTCAAACTGGAAATAAGTCTGTGTCTCACTGGGAGTACCAGGGGTCTCCGGGCACCTTTCACAGCTAACCAATCATGATGGCCTTCATCCTGTATCTGAACATTCTGAAACTCCCCCTCATGGTGTACAATGAAGGCACTTGACTCCTGAGAGCTCTCAATTATCCTGATCTAACTGCTTCTCTGATGGACCAAAGTCATTTTCAATATTTTATTCAGGATCCAGAAAGAAAAAATAGTAACTTAAAAGACTCAGTGGGGACAAGTCTTTGCTCTTTCTTTTTACCCCTCTAAATGATTCTACACTAGGCCATTCTACCCTCATTTCTTCCCTACCCCAAGTTTTCTTTTCTCCATTTTCAGTTGCTAGTCTTCCTTTCCTTATAGTTTGTCTTATTTGGTGTACCTGTAACACTGAATTTGTTTCAGTGATATTTCCTGAGAGACAGGCAGAGCCTCCTTGGGGCAAGAAGATTGATGGGGAGTGGTGGACGTGTATGTGATTGGCCAGGAATGGGGGCCCAAAGCTGCAATCCTGGGGGCAACAAGTGCAGGGGAGAGCCAAGAAAGGAGGTTTCTTTATGAGACTGTAGAGTTGTGACATAGTCACTTCAATCTGACCCAAAAGGATGGGAGAACAGCAATGAGCCAGGGTGAGAGCCTGAAGGTGTTTCAGGACACAGGGTCTTTCCTTGTTATTTCTCTTGATATTCACAAAACCCATGTATATCAATTACCAGATTATCTAAGACCCGATGAAACCTGGGAGCAAACCAGGAAGGTGACAGGGCTGTGTGTGGGAAGTGCGAACTTCAGCTCAGAGCAAGTACAAAGAGGGAGGGTGTGTGTAGGGCTGGCAGAAGGAGGCGCCCTTACTGTGAATAGCAAGGCCGGGATTGGGGTACAGCGCTTCACGTGGATCATGGCCAGTACGCTGGGAAGGTGGCCCTCCCTGGCTCCAGCAAAGAACAGCCTGGTAAAGAGAAAAACAGGTCAGCCTGGGGTGACCTATAGACTACCCAAGGAAGTTCCCTCCCCAGCCCAGTCTTCCTCATTCATGCCCACCTTCTGCTCACACAGGAGCATCTCCCCCACCCAACCACGTACCTGCCCTCCCATGCACACTCCAGCCCACTTATCACAGGACCCACATTCACAAGTGCAGGTGCAGGCAGACCAGAGGCAGCCAGTGGATAACAGATGGATTCTGGGTGCATGGAGACCCGAAGTATGGTCTGAGTGGCTTGGGGTTACTGATGATTATGACTTCACTTTGTGGGTCTCACAACGTCCTAATCCCTTTAAAAATGGGCCTCCCCCATCCTCAAGGAATACAGGTTCTCTGAAACATGGGGACTGAACTGTATGTCCATGGGAAGCCTTAAAAACACTGATATTCTAGTCAGGAGGTAGTTGCTACTGTGGGGATGGAGAATGGATGGTGGACCAGAAAGGGACACGGAATAACTTGGTGGATATGTGAGAATGTTCTATATCTTGTTTTGAGTGGTGCTTACATCACTGTATACAACTCTCAAAATTCATTAATCTGGACAATCTGTGTATTTTATTGTATTGTATGTATTATATTATATCATATCTAAAAATTTATAACCTTAAGCTACTTTTTCTATTCCCAAAGAAGCCATCCTAAGGAAATGAATAGTGAGTTAGTGAAAGATATATATAAAAGATATTCTGATGATAAGAAAGATAGGAAATATCCTAAATGCCCCCAAAGTAAAAGACTGATAACATAAATTATAGCATATCTATAAGATGGGATATTTTACAGTCTTAATGTTTTGAAAAAAATTCATTACATGAGAACATACTCAAATACAATGTTAAATGGAAAGAGCAAGACAGAACACTATATGATTCCATACAGTATGATTCTAATTAATTTAGAAATTATGGTCATGTAAAAACATACCAACTGATTATCTCAGGGGGATGGAATTATGAGTAATTTTAATTTTCTTCCATAGACTTTATTTAAAAAGTTAATTTCTAAAATAGATGAGAAATTTTAAATTGGAATAAAAATGATTTTTTAATCCTTTTTAAAAATTAGATCCTTTTTTTTGAGATAATTGTAGGCTCACATTGCAACTGGAAGAAATAATACAGAGAGATCCTAGGTATCCAATCTATTTCTACTGGTAACATACTGCCAAACTATAGTATAATATCATGGCTAAAAATATGTATTTTTAAAAAGAGAAATTTTAACATAAAAGGGACTTCTTCTTCCCCTTTCCTTTTCTCAGAGAAAAGAATATTATAAGCCGTTGGAAGTTGTTTACATATTAGTATGAATTAAGCACCTAAGGGGTAGGAGGAAGGAGTTGGTGTAAAGGGCATAGGAAGGCACAGAATCAGCACGCTGGGTGTTCTGAAAAAAAAAAAAACAAAAACCTGTCACTTACTTTGGAATTTGTGTGTGAGGGGGAGAGGAACTAATAGCAGCAGTTTGGCAGAAGGGTGGGAGTCCATTATGGCCCCAAGTACCCATGTGCATCACCATCAGTTGCCATCACCAACTACCGAGGCTACTGTCACTGGTTTCATGCAGCCACGCAGCATTGCCCCTCTATGGTGCAGCCTCATGCACCTAAATGAGCTCCGGGTGCTCAGGGAGCCTCATCATGCACGTAGCCAGGGCCCCACATTCATGTCCCTCCTCCACATGCAGCCAGGACCAGTGTAACTGTCCAGGTCCAACAGCATTTGCCAGTGTCAAGTTCACAAGAGACAATCCTTGCCCAGCTAGCTGACAACAGAGGAGACAATGACATTAAGCATGACACACGCCCACACACACTCCTATTTCTCAGGAAGGGTCAACCTCTCCATATACCAAACACAAAAGAGTAAGGGAAAGAAGGAGAGAGGGAGGGAAGGAGGAGGAAGGAAGGAAGGAACTGGAAAGATGAGCAGAGGAGGCCTGGTGGGTGAGCTGTGCCTCTGAATCAGAGGCCTCGCACGCCAGGGCCGCCGTGTCCTACATGCACACACAGCTGTATCACATGCATGCAGACCATCACTTGGCCTGCCCGAGGGACAAACCCCACTCTAAAGCGACTGTAGCCAGTCACTCTCTTCCAATAGATCCCAGAGAGCCTCATGGGTCACTGCTCTTCCACTGCTCGCCCTCAGTTGGGGACTCCAGGTGGCCACAGCTCCTGTGTAACACGCACACGAGGTTGCTATGGGTGAGTCTCAGTCTCATAGGGTCCCAGGCCACAGAGGACACCCACACTCCCTCTTTCCTGCCCTGGGTCCTGAAAACATGGCACTCCCTTGACATTTCATGAGAACTCCTCCCTGAGGTAATGGGTGGCTTTGGAAGCAGCTGAACTCAGGGACTGCCTGTTCTTGCTGTATCTTTCAAGTAGGACTATGGCCTGGGGGCAGGGTAACTTTCTAAGAAATGGGGAAAGTCCCCTTGAACAACACTGATAGGAAACAGTCCAGTGTCTGCTAGCCACAACGGTCCATTCTGGAGATAGGGAGAAGAGACCCTGAGGAGGGGCAGATTCCTGGGGATGTAGAGGCAAATGTTAGGGATTTCTGGACTGACTTGAGCTTCTGGCTTCCCTGAGAGTTTGGGAGTTGGGGGCCTAGCTTTGGACAAATGCTTTCCTTCAGCTTTTCCCCACTTCTCTCACTTTACACGCTCTGCCTAAGTCTTCCGAGCAGCCATGACAAGGCCGCCCACAGCCACTTGTCTGTTGAGCAGGGAGAAGGATCCATCCCACCTGTAGGCTGGTCCAGAGCCCCCAGCCCACAAGCCTGTGTCCCTCCTGGTCCCTGATAGAGTGGGGTTCCTTTCAAGGCAGCATAGCCTGTTTCCAGGCAAGTAGCAAAGGGGCTCTGCGGTTGCTGCTGAGATACTGTCCTGCTGCTAGTCACGGTGCCCAGACCTAGGACTGCGTCAGGCAGCCTGGGACCTCCTCAGCCCTCTGCTCCTGCTGAAATGAGGTGGGACAGGGCTTCTCGCCACTACATGTGAAGCCACACACATCGCAGGTAACCACATGAGCAGCACACACCCCTTTGCGTCCAAGCTGACATACAAATGCCCCTTCGTGAGCAATCACCCCCTACGAGGTCACCACCCAGGTGCCCACACAGACCCCTGCTGACAGAGACAAGCCCCCCACATATACACAGAGCAGTATGCGCAGCAGAATGGGCCCTGGCCCAGGAAGGATTGGGACGACACCTACCGGGAAGAGGTGAAGAGAGACCCATTGACTCCTCCAAATGTGGACAGGGCAACAGAAATGGGCATAATCCAGGCCATGACCCCTAGGAGCTTCTCTCCGAATGTCTGGGAGAGAAAACAAGGGAATGAGCAGAAGAGGCGAGGTTACAACTCACCACTTGTACATCACTGCTGGGAATGCTCCCTCCCATCTTTACGCTTGCTGAGTCTCTCCTACCAGGGTCCTTGTAGGGAGAGTTGTTTCCCCAGCCCTTCCTGCACCGCACCGCCACTTCCTTTCCCATGGTAATCACACACAGTGGAGATTTAACAAGTGTTTTGGGCTATTAACTGAAGGAGACAGTGCATGGTGGTAATAATAATAATAATAACAACAACGATGATGATGATGCGCTAACATCTGTTCTCCTTGTTTTATGGATGAGAAAACTAAGGCACAAAACAATTAGGTAGTCTGCCTAAGATCACAAACCCAGAAAGTGGAGGGCCAGGACCAGAAACCAGCTCTGGGAGTCCAAGCCTCAGTTACATTACACACTCATGAGTCAGGCAGGTTGGGGTTCAAATCTTAGCCCAACAGTTTGGAGCTGTGAGACCTTGAGCAAGATCCTTAATTTTTGAGCCTCAGTTTTCCCATCTGTAAAATAGAAATGGTTCCTAATTCACAGGGTGAGAATTTCTAAATTTATAGAATTAGAGTAGGAGGGGGAAAATGGTAAGAACAAGCCACTATGTAGGCTGAGAAAGAAAAGGTGGTAAAGCTACAGACTAGTCTCCCTATACTGAAGGAATGTAAAATGTCAAGGGACTAGGCTTTTCTATATTTTCTGAGCCAAGTGCACACTCAATTTCTCACACATTATGGGGGAGGTGTTGTTTAGAATAGATGTGCTGCTGGGTTAGGCCCGTGGTCATGCCCCAGGACACTGAAGAGCCTCTTTCTTTAGTCTTCTGAGAGGAAAAATGTGATGACAGTTTGGTAGGGTGGCGTCAGGGCTCAGGTGAAGCCAGGTCAGGGGGCTGCATGGCTCCCAGGTTTCTCCTGAGTATCAAAGACCCCAGTGCTTTGGATCCGCATGATCTCTTTCCCCAAAGAGCACAGACCATTCCTACTACCTGTTTATTGGCACACACTTTTCCCTGATGAGGAAAGGAGTCAGGCTGCATGAATTCCAGAGGAAGAAACAAAGGCAGAGAGGAATGGCATTGTCTTGTGCAAGATTATATCTTTCTAGGAGGAGACTGCCTCCATTACACAATCATCACATTTAGAGTTTAAAGTGCCCCAGATCAGGAACTGGCAAATTTTTTTGTAAAGGGTCATATAGTAAGTAAGGTAGCTTTGTGGGCCATAGAGTGTGTGGCAACAAGCTGGTTCTGCTGTTGTCACTGTTCTAGGTACAACATGGCCATCAGTTTCCACCTGGGCACTTGAAGATATGGTTTCTGCCCTGAGAACTTGGGATGACTTCCAATTCCACAAATTCATGGATCAGGGAAAAGTGAGTAGGGCCAATCAGGCAAGTCTATGTCAACATTCCTGGTTTGAGGAACGGTGAGTTTGATTTCTTACCACAGCGACTGCGTTTGATGCCAGCAGCTCCTGGGGGGACATTGCAGTGACATAAGCGACATTGGCAAAGACATACACAAATGTGACCAGTGGGATGGAGATGAAGATGGCTCTGGGAAGGTTCCTGTAGAAGGAGAGGAGGTGAGAGGGTAAAGGCCTGGCACCTGCCTCATCACGGGGTTTGGGAGGTGCCTGGTCTTTCTGCTCCAAATTGACCTGGCAACCTTGTGTGACACTCCCTCTCCCTGGGGGGATGTATTCTTTCTCAAAATGGGCAGGGCAATTTAGAGAAAATGAAACAGGGTAGGCTGGGAATATGCTTCATACCGGTTGATCTCTTTCTGACTGGGATCTCCATGACACACCCTTCTCCCCTGCCTCAAGACACAAAGATCCTCCTGACATTTCATCCTCTAAGGCAATGGTGCTATCTCAGCACTGTTTCAGCTTTTAATCTGCTCTGGGACAGTCACGGGATCATTTTTCTCCTCCTGGCAGGGCAGATGACAAATGGTTTAAGTTCCTGAGAAATAATTGTTTCTTCAGGATAGAGCAGGTCACAGTCAGAACAGGGGCAGAGGTGGAGAAGTGGCCAATGGACACCTGACTCTCTCTTCCTAGTAGCAGGTGCTGTGGCCTTTCAAGGGATTTGGGAAGAACTGGGCTATTTTAACTCACTTGTAGGGATCAACAAGTTCCTCAGTCACGTAATTAAGAAAGTTCCAGCCTCCGTAAGCAAAGGAGCCCTGAAGGAAAGCCAGTGCGATGAGGCCGATGTCGGGTTCTTGGAAATTCTCAAATGCGTTCTTTGGTTCCAGCCAGAAATACTCTCCTGTGGATGCAAGGGGCAGGGAGGGGGCTGCTCAGAGAAAGGAGCTAGAGGCCTGGAGGTCTCTAGCCTGCCTAGTCCTGTCTCAGCTCCTCCTGCAGTGAAAATCCAGCTCTTGTCTTGTTTCCAGTGAACTCCACACATTGGAGAAGCAGGACCAAAAGGAGAATGGAAATAAGATTAGGACTTTCACAGAACCTAGGAACCAGGAGTCCAAATGCAGGCTCAGGTTCAAAGCACAGATCTCAATGTTCTTTTCAAAGGCAAATTTGCTTGGAAGGAAAGGCGGGTTAGGGCAGAGTAGAGTAAATCAGGGGTGGTGGGCAGGGGGTGGGGGTGGGAGGGACCTGGGATTTGGAGATGCAGGATTAGGGCCATTGGCAGTCTCTTGACCACCTTCCTATAGATCTAAATTTATACATTTTCACAAAGAAAGCATAGAGAACAACAAACCCTCAAACAGAAGCTCCTCTAACACCATAGAAGTTCATGCGCATTCTGCTTTCTTTATCAATAACCTCTTGTCTTTCTAAGGCATCTCTCTCTCTCTTCATGGTATAGATTCCCTGAGGACAGGGTCCTTCAGCAAAGAGCTTTTCCACTGCCTTCCCAACCTTCAGCACAGTGTCCTACATGCACATGGGCCCTCAAGAAAGTTTGCTGATGATGTTGTAACGAAACACAGAGTAAATGCCCTTATTTTACTTATTCATCTGCAATCCATCGTTTGGACAGAAAATAAGGAAATTAGAATGATCAGGAGAAAGCATCAGGGCCAGAATAGAAGAGACTTTTATCTCTGAAAAGATAGCACAGTGGGTTCTTTCTTTCTTTTGTTTTTTAGGCGGAAAGCATGAACCCAGTCCTCACGACCACATATTATGTAGTCCCATTTCTCATGTTTGGGGAAACTGCAGGGGTCAGCATATCCATAGTGCCATGGATAAACCTTGCCCTTGTAATACCCCCTTCATGATCATGGTATCTCCCCTACCAGACAGGGGATTTCTTAAAGGGATTTCTTTAAGCCTACACAATATTACCTGCTAAAGAACTTAACACAACTGGTTAAAATAACAGCAGAACCTTAATTATGTTCCCTAGAGTAAATATCCAGGCAGCCCACATGGCCTTCAAAGCTTGTAGGTGGGTGGGAGGTCTCTCTGTTTGTCATCTGACTTTCTCCAGGAGGCAGTGACACTGGGCAGAGCCTAGTGGTGCCATGGTTCCTGTGGAAACCAAATACAGACTTGGACTTGGAAGGGACCAAATCCAGTGGGGAATGTTGGCAGGGGCCCCAGGAATGTCGAGCTCTCTCTTGTAGAGATTATGAGTAATTTTGAAATGTGTAAAAATCTCCTCTGTTCTCCATTTTAAGATACGGGCAACATACAATGTAAGATGCAGGGAGCTTCTCTGGAGATGGGACAAGAGGGGAACAAGGGTCCAGAGGTCTGGGGGCTTCACCTAGCTGGGCCAGAGCCAGGAGGTCAGCATGGGAGACCTGAACTCTGCAAACCAGGTGGGGAAGGCTCAACTTCCAACCATCCCCGGAAAATGGTTTCTCTTCCCCTTTGTGAAGCAAGTGAAGAAGAGAAGTCATTCAAGGTCAGAATTGGAAAATCTCAGGGTGCACGTGTCTAAAGACAATGTGAGGGGGTGTGCACATGAAAAAGGCGGCAAGTTGGTTGGGGTCCTGTTTTTTGGGTGCTACTCACCTTTGCAGATCTGGACAACTCCCATGATGATGATCAGGGCCAGGGCCAGGAGTTTCCCAGCTGTGAAAATGTCTTGAACCCGGGTGGCCCACCGCACGCTGGCACAGTTGACCCATGTGAGGAGCACTGAAATGACAGACCCCCAAACATACCCTCAGGGCTATAATGAGGCTGTAGGAGGCCCTCTGGACAGAAGTAGAAATGGTTCCCTGCTTCTGACGATGGGACTATAACAGGCGAGCTAAATTTCCCTCAGACCCAGCCCCAGTCTCCAGAAACTTTGGCTAGGTTAATGGGTTACAAATGGAGATTACATGCCACAAATTAGAGCTTGGTCAGAGCGTGCCCTGCCTAGGGCTCGAAGCCAGAAGTAGGCATGGAAGTGAAGGCACAGGCTTTGAGGGAAATCAGCATCTCACCAGACTGCAAGTATGGGCTTTGTTTCCAGGCCATTGTGTGTTCAAGGGGAGCCCTGAGCAGCTGGTGGGTCCTGAATGTCATCTTCCTCAGCCTGATTTTGGGGCAACAGAGGGTTAGGGGGAATCTTTTTTTTTTTTTTTTTTTTTAACCTGTGGTATAACTTACATAGAATAAAATTCATTTTTCTAAGTGTACAGTTTGATGAGATCTGACAAATGTATTCAGTTAGTTAATCACTTCCATACTCTTTATATGGAACATTTCCAACACTCCCAAAAGTTCTCTTTCTGGCATGTTAAGCTCCTTTGAAGTCAGTTCCCTTCCCCTACCTCTGGCAATCACTAATTTGGTTTCTATCCCTATAGTTTTGCCTTTTCCAAAATGTCACATGAACAGAATTGTACAATATGTAGCCTTTTGTTTGGCTTCTTTCACTTTACATGATACTCTTGAGATCCACTCATGTTGCTGTGTATATCAATAGTCTGGTCCTTTTATTGTCATGTAGTACTCCATTTTTTTTTTTTTTAAGATTTTATTTATTTGATAGAAACATAGCAAGAGAGGAAACACTAGCAGAGGGAATGGGAGAAGGAGAAGCTGGCTTCCTGCCGAGCAGGGAGCCCGATGCGGGGATCGAATCCAGGACCCTGGGATCATGACCTGAGCTGAAGGCAGCCGCTTAACGACTAAGCCACCCAGGTGCCCCAACGTAGTACTCCATTTTATGTATTGGTTTCTACTTACTGGCTAATGGACATCAGGGCTGCTCCCAGTTTGGGGCTATTATGAATAAAGCTGCTATAAACAGCTGCATAGAAGTATTTAAATGGATTGTAGATATCTTTGAGAAGAGTTTTCCTTTCTCTTGAGTAAATATCCAGGAGTGAGATTCTGAGTCATAAGGTAAATGAAAAACTTTTTTTTTTTTTTAATTGTTATTTTTAAAAGTAATCTCTAGGGACGCCTGGGTGGCTCAGTGAGTTGAGCATTTGCCTTTTGTTCAAGTCATGATCCCAGGCTCCTGCAATCAAGTCCCACACTGAGCTCCTTGCTTGGCGGGGAGCCTACTTCTCCCTCTGCCTGCTGCTCCCCCTGCTTGTTCTCTCTTTCTCTCTGACAAATAAATAAGTAAAATCTTAAAAAAAAAAAAAAAAAAAAAAAAAGTAATCTCTACAGGCTTGAACTCATAGGCCCAAAATGAAAAGTCACATGCTCTACTGACTGAGCCAGCCAGGCGTCCCTAAATGTATGTTTAACTTTATAAGAAACAGCCAAACTACTTTCCAAAGGGGTTATATCAGGGCGCCTGGGTGGCTCAGTCAGTTAAGTGTCTACTTTCGGCTCAGGTCATGATCCTGGGGTCCTGGGATCAAGCTCCACATTGCTCAGTGGGAAGCCTGCTTCTTCCTCTCCCTCTGCTGCTCTCCCCAGCTTGTGCTCTCTCACTCTCTCAAATAAATAAATAAATAAATAATCTTAAAAACAACAACAACAAAACCCCACAAAGTGGTTGTATTGTTAGCATCTCCACCAGCAATGTAGGCGAGGTCCTGTTGCTCTGAATCCTTTCAGCATTTGGTATCCTCAGCTCCAAAAGCTTGGCTCTTCTGAGAGGTGGGTAGGGGCATCTCAGTTATTTCAATTTGCATTTCCCTCATGACTGGTGAGGTTGAGCATGTTTTCATGTGCTTATATGCTACTAGTACTTTGTCTTCTTTGGTAGCATAGGGACTTTTAACTCTGCCTCCTATCCTAGGAGTCACAGGGCTCCCACAGAGATCCCAACAACATGGAAACTCCAAGGGATGGAGGAGAGTTCAGAGGCTGAATCCTAGGAGGAAGGGACTCTATTTTACAGCCACACTCTCCCAGCAACCCAGGGAGCCTGTGCCACAGGAATGGGACTCTCATCTTCCTGGTGCTTAGGAAGTCCTTGAGAACAAAGAGAAGAAATAAAATCCTCTTGTTTCCCCTTCCCCTGAGACAATGACGAGGACTCCCCCCCCACCCACCCAGTCCTCCAAAGGTACAAGTCACACATGTAGAAGCACCAGCCTTTCTTCTCAAGCGCTGCCCCAGCTTCTGACTTCACCTGAACAGTTGCTCAGATTATATCAATACCTGATCTTTAAACTGTGTTTTTACTTTTCAAGTATATTCTGACCTTACTTGATTCTGAGACCAAGTCAACAGGGTGAAGACCTGGCATTATTATCTATCTGTAACCTTTCTCCCCACACCGGCTCTACCTGGCAAACTCCTTCTCATCTTTCAAGATCCAGCTCAAATGTCACCTGTTCTGTGTCTTTATTATTTTATGTATTCCTGACAATGTGGCTGCAAGGGAAGATACACCAGCTGCATTTTACAAACAAAACAAACAAACAAAGTTTGTCCCTCCTCTTTTTTCTCAGACCACGTTGTTTATATTTAATTTTGGCATCTACTTCTTTGTATTATAAAGATCCGTTTCTTTTTCTCTGTCTCCATGTAGACCAGGAGAGCAGGAACTATGACTTTTCATGTTTTCAATCCCTGGGCATCATTAATGTCTGCAAATAGCATGTGCTCAACAAATATTTAATACTTAGATACAGAAAATGCCTCAGTTCATTAGCCCTGCAATCTCATCTCAGTCTACACATTTTACAATGCACACAATCTCCCCTGCTCCCCAGGAATCTCATCAAAAGGAGACACGAGTCCCAGTTGGTTGCACAGAGTCAAAAGAGCGACAGGAAACTTGAATTCAAGAGTAGAAACTCTTGACTCCTCACAGAGAAGTTGTTATCCAAGATGGTGTCATATAAGGAGAACAAAAACATGTTGTCAGAGGAAGGATTTTAAACGCCTGAACAGGGAGAACATCTTGTAAATACTCGAATGTTCCAGATGGACCGAGACATCCTGATAAACACACATTTGGTTTATCTTACTCAATTCAAAAAGGATTTCAGGATCACATGCCTGGTGACAATCCAACCCAAATCATTCTAAGCAACAGGGCCTGAGATCTGTTTCTCCTCAGGGCCTTGAGGACTGCTAGGTACAAGGCTGGGCCCTCAGCTCCCAGGAGTTCAGGAAGACACAAGCAATGACTTAAGGATAAAGGAGATTGATTTATGAAAAGAAGATTAGGACATAAAACCCATGAGGCTCAGGGATAGGTAAGGATTACAGAATAAGGAACCAGACTATGATTCCAGAGAAGAAAATTATCCTCTATCAAGGGGAGGACAGGGCACGGTGGGGAAGAGAGGGCAAAGTACTTGGAGGAAAACAAGGGATGAGCAGGACAAGTCACAGACATTCTTTCCCCAGTGGGGGGTGGGGGGGGATGTGGCCACCTCCTGGTGGGCTGGGATAGAAAACACAAAATCATGTATCTCCTTAGGAGAGGGACTTTGTCAAGGCAGTCAGAAAGATTCCTTCAGTCAACTCCAGAATATTCCTGGGGGATGGGAGATGTTTGAAGGAAGGGATAATTTGTTAAATAAACTCACTGTGGGTATCTTCTGTCCCACCTGACCTTATCTTCACAATTTCACAAGAACCCAGTCTTTGACTAATATTTAACCTTTTACCTTTACAGAGATCTTTCAAACATAAAAAGAGAAATCCCGAGAATTGGGTGGGGAGACATTTTGCCTGTGACACTAATCTCCTTAGAACAATGACTGCAGGCCCTCACATCTGACCCTTATCCCTGCTGTTGGGTGATCACAGCATGTGACTGAGGGGAAAGAGGGCACTTTCAGTCTCCTGCTATCACAGGACAGCTTCCCTCACAGCAGGCTGAAACCTGAGCCTCCAAAGAGAGAGGAAAGGTCAGTGAGTGAAGGCAATACTGTTAGGTGCTTGCCAAGCCCCTGCCCTGTTCAGGCATCCTACCTCTGCCTGTCTGCTACCCAGAGCCCCTTTGTATTGTTAATGGCTATGGCTCCTCTCTCTTCTCAGCCAGAAGGTACATTTTGAATGCTTGAGAAACAGTGACCTCAGGGAAGCCACATGTAGGTGGGGACCAGTGGCCTCTGCAGCTTGAAATGTAAGGGTTTTCCTTCATCAATCCATCCGTCTGTCCATCCATCTAACCACCCATCTACAAATGGCCTACTGTGCTGGGCGCCCTGGTAGGTGGGGGAGTTATAAGACACAAGTCCTTGTCCTCAGGAAGTTGAGAGCATAAGGTGGGGAAGATGGGTGAACTAAAAGATGATAATACAACAGTGTGCCGACAGCAAGGCTCTTCACGGAAGCAAGTGGGCATCCATGAGGAGTCCCAAACGCAGCCCAGGGGACTCAGACTTGTGTCCTATAGGAGGGGGAGACCCTAACCAAAAGGTGAATTTTATAATTTTTTTTTTTTTTAAGATTTTTATTTATTTATTTGACAGAGAGATCACAAGTAGACAGAGAGGCAGGCAGAGAGAGAGGGAGGGAAGCAGGCTCCCTGCCGAGCAGAGAGCCCGATGCGGGCCTCGATCCCAGGACCCTGAGATCATGACCTGAGCCGAAGGCAGCGGCTTAACCCACTGAGCCACCCAGGCGCCCTGAATTTTATAATTTTGACCCAGCTGGATAACAGAAATAAGGCATAAGACTCTGGTTCTTGTCCATCGTAATACGGCTGTGTGGAGGTTCCTGCTTCTCTAGAAGCCCCCATGGAATCTCGGGCTTATCTGTATTTCTTGGGCATTTTCTCCTTTCTCTTTGGTATCCTTTCTGTTTGCTAGGTTTAAAAAAAAAAAAAAAAAAAAAAAAGGTGGAAAGACTATCAAGACGATACTTCAAAAAAATGCTGAAGTCAGGGGTTGGTTACTTAATCTGCCAAGCTGGAAAAGGTGACAAGGTGACACCTTAATGTCAAGGTGACAGGAGAGATACAAAAAACAGGCAGGCAGGAGTAGGGCACTCAGAACCCAGAAATCTTGTGAGCTCCTCAGAGCTCAGGGCCCAGGGCCTCTCAGCTGCTGAATAGGAGAGGTGGGCTCAGGACTCCCTGTCTGTGGGAAAGCTGAAAGCCTGACAGAAAGGTGCGGAGTCCTTGTCAGATTTTTTATGACAATGCAATCCTGTCACTGACCTGGACAGAGGGCCAGAGTTAGAAAAAAGAGACATGATGTTGGAAGCAGAGGTCAGAGAGGGAGAAAGATTTGAAGAAGCCATGCTATGGGCTTTGAAGATGGAAGGGTCCACGAGCCAAGGAATGTAGGAGGTCTCTAGAAGCTGGAAAAGGCAAGGCAACAACTGTCCCCAGAGCCTCCAGAAAGAACACAGCTTTGCTGGCACCTTGAGTTTAGGACTTCTGACCTCCAGAACTATAAGACAGTAAATCTGTGTATTTTGTAGTCACTAAATTCATGGTAATTTGTTATAGTAGCAAGAGATGAACTCAAGAGTCCTGAGACTGAGTGTCTTTCTTAAGACAAAAGGTAGGGTGGCCACACTGTGTGCTATCTTGCAGGCGACAACACCAAAAGCACCCTGACAGAGCTAGTTCTGGGACTTTTCCAGGTGGAGTCAACCCAACCCAAACCCCCAGGAGGTAAGGCAAGGTTAAAGCACTACAAATTTTAGAAAGGAAGAATAAGAACTACATGTTTTGGGAATCTTTACCTTAGATGAATATGTTATAGAGTATAGGTAACAGAAACAATTTAAAATTAATCTCTCCAGTCCATTTTTAAACAGAACATCAGTGACTTGCAAGCACAAAGTAAACAAGTTTTCATTTAGAACATTTTAAGCATGGATTCGGGAAGGAATTGTGGGGCTGGTTTTAAGTGTCCGCAATCAGCACAGCCAGGGCTCTGTTTTCAGGTGCTCCCTTGCTTCTGGACATAGGACTCTGGCCTCTTGCTGAGCTGGGCTGGCAAATGGTCATTCTGTGCCTTTATCAGAGGGCCAGTGGACACCTTCCTGCATACATCCCTAAACTAATCTCATTCCTTTTGTCAAGCCAGCTTCTGCTTCATGGAGCACACTGTTCTGGTGTGATGGGGTGAAAGCCCGGATGTGGCCATTTAGATAGGAGGCTGGACTGGTTGTTATAAGAACAGTACTCAGTCACTGTCTCTCTCTCAAGTAAATAAATAAAATCTAAAAAAAAAAAAACAGTACTCAGAAGAATGACCAGGTTGGGGCTTTTCTTGTAGACAGCTCTCAGCACTGGAGAGAGATGTTTGAGGCCTGTGCCCTACTACTCAGAGGCACATTTCTAGCCTCATGAGCAGAGCCAGGAATGACCTGAGAGCCTGAGAACCTCATATGTACATGGAGTAAGACCCCAGTTAATGTCCTCCTGCCCCCACCCGTTCCCAGTTGCTTATTCTTCCACTATGTCAGCCTTTCTTTCATCATATACATATACATATACATATTATCCCACTGTCCCACATTCTCTCTCACCCTGCTCCTGTCAGTGGTACCCATGTTCATTGCTCAAGGGCCACCCTGAGTCAGTAACCTGAAGATAACTAGTCAGTTTGCTTTCAGAACAGTGGGAAGTAAGATGCCAATGTAGCAAAAAGGGGAAGACTACAATGGCCACTCCTGAGAGACCAAGAGAGTTGTGTCCATTGTTCCCAGAGCTTTAGAAAATAATTTCTCACTGGAAGACTTGACTCCCTGCTTTGTATTCCCTTCTCTGGCCCCTTGTCAATGTCACCATCACATGTTCTCTTGAACTATGGGAACTTCTTTAGGATTTCTTGGTCTTGCTGCTTGTATCTTTCTCAGGAGTGGGCTAGAGGCAGCTTGGAAAGGTTTGTTTTCCTTTAGCATATTCAGAACTAGGCCTCTCCGTCTTTTCAGAGAGGAGAAAACAGACAGTAGAAAGGGGCAAAAAAATGCCCAGACTTGCCAAAGTCCATAAAGACAGGTAGTGAAGAAGGGAGGGAAAGAGTGAGCCTGAGAAATGCCAGTGGGGAGGAAGGAAGAGGAGAAACAATACACGACGTTACGAGTGAGGAGAAAGAGCTCAGAGAATAGCACAGAGAGAGAAGGCCAAGACAGGAAAAAAGAAAGATGTAATGCACTAAGCAGACAGCTGTTGAAAAGGGAAGCTGTGACGCCACTTTGTAGAAATCAGAACACCCTGTTCCTCTCCAGAACATCAAAATAAGCACCTTTCTGGGATGGAGCTCCCAGCCCTCTGAAACAGCCGTAAATTTCACCTGGGTTATGGGCTTGCCTGCCAGAAACACTGGGATCTTAGTCTCACCTTTTGCTGGGGCACGCACTTCTCCTCCTTCCACCTTCCGCCATGATCTGCCAGCTCCCCCTGACTCCCTCCCTCCAGACCTGGAACTAAAGGGGCAAAGTGACGCCCCTCAGACCAGCCCTCTAGTGTTCATGGTGCCCATGCTGGAGCACCCCGTGAGCACCCGGCCTGTAAGAGGGGGTGTGGCGAAAACTGGGCTCTGTGATAGGCTGGATAGGACTCCCTGGCCGCCTCTCCCCCCATCCTGCTCTTGTAAGGATCTGGGCACGTGTTTCTAATTGTGGAAAGGCTGCCTTGGCTTGGCCTGCCAAACCTCAGCTGTTTCCAGATCTAGGAGGTTACCAGTGCTGGCTGCCAAAAGGCACTGATAGGCAAAGAAAACACGGAACCCTGTTTGAGTTCTAACGCACACAACCTGAGGCTTTGATAAGATTCCAGGTCTCCACAGGGCTAGCCTGAGCTATCTTTCCTTCTCTGAGTCCTCAGAGAGACCTGGAGGGAAACTGGGTATGAGTGAGGAGACAGAGCCAGCTTCTTAAAATCCTTCGCAGTGCCCAGGAGGAGACATTTTCACTTGGGGTGAGGAGTTGCATTATAAAGTCTCAAGTTGTTGACTAACTGAAACAAAGGTTGTATTATGATACATGTAAATAACTTGACTGATGAAAGACAAAAACATCAAAACAAAGCAACAGCAATAACACCAGAATAAATGAAATGAGCCCTTCCCTAAAAACTAAGCTTTGATCCCAGCTGTAAGGCCACAGCGAGGCTGTGAAACAGATCTTGCTACCATGCCACAGTAACATTTGTACTTCTCCAGCCCCTTTCATCTGGAAGCATTCTTCCAGCTAAGCTCCCACCCACGCTGCCCCACCCCCTTCCCGGCTCTCTCTTCCCCTTCCTTCTTCCCCTGACCCCTCGGTGCCAGTTGCTAGACCTGGAGTTTCTGCTGAATCACCATCTGGTACTGAGTTTAGCCAAGAAAACCCAAACTCCCAGCTCAGCATTTTCCAAGAGCTGAGTACTTCTCTCTTCAGCAGAAACTAAACATGGCCTCTGAGCTAGGGATGGTGGGGGGAATGGAAGGCAGCTGGAAAGCAGGGGAGACAGACCTAAGGCACCATGCCACCTCGGGGAAGCCCCTTTTGAATCCTATTAATTACCGTTCCAGTCCCGGCCTGAAAAATTCCTGTTATCTCATGCCCCAGTTCTCAGGGTGGTTGCCTCTCCAACACACAGCAAGGGGAATGCGGTGTATTCTGTAGGGTCTGCACAGAGCTCAGGAGGGCGAGTCTGACTTTCCATCATCCTCAGCCTTTGAAGAGAAGGTGTGGGAGGTCTGGTTGGTTCTTGGACTGGAAGACTTGTGGGCTCTGTTAGTGTCACTGAAGCTTATGAACAGGGACCCAGGCTGCAAAATTCCCAAGACTGGTTTGGTTATAACCCTATTCCAATGGTAGGTAGTGTCCAAACTCGCTAAACTCTCATCTTTCCTCCAAAGCTCCCTGTGACACTAAGCCTCACTCCCATCAGTCTTGACTTTTATATTCTTGGGTATGTGATATAAATTTGGAGTGTCACATTAACCCTTACAAGTTCACCAGACACAATTAATGCCTGAACTTCATAAACTACAGGCTCTGGCTTCTCTGGGAAAAACAAAGTAATCCTGAGAGTCAACAACAAAAGGCGAGAGGAGAATTTTATCTTCTATTGGTTCAAGAAAGTTAGCAAGTTATTTCCATCCTGGTGGAAGCTGAACTACTGGAAAACTCTATTTTAGGAGGCCTCAATCCCATTCATTATTCTCCCAACTAGGTCTGGACACATTCCCAGGAACAAGCTCCTCATTCCCCGGTTTCCAGAACTTGGGCTATGTACACCCTCTGAACAGCAAACGCCACTCTGAGATTAAAAGCTGGAGACCAGAAGAGACAGTATGAAAAGCCAGGAAAGAGGAGGTGATTTGGACCAGCAATTAAAGCATACTGAAACTGAAAAGAATGCTTTTCAGTCAGCTACCTTGACTTCTCAGATAGCTGGCGGGAACAAAGAGCCTGGTCTGAGAACAGAACTTGACTTAGACTAATTGATAGCAGTGTCCATCACCAGTGGATCCCTAGGGAAGAAGACCTCCGTAAAACTCTAGAATTCACCATGATACTTATAATTGCTTATTATGATATATAAACTATAAAGTAGTTACTGATAGTTTCTTCTTCTTAGAGCTCAAGACTGGGTCATTCTTATGGAAATGTAAGATGAGAATAACAAAGATACCTTCACTCCTAGGGCTTTGGGCATGAGGAATACTCCAAAGGCCATATAGGGCAAAGATGGGTTGAAATGGCACTGAAGAGCAGGTGTTCACTCTGCCATTATGGGCATGGAGGCCAAAAGCACATGGACTGCCTTCCTCAAGTTCCAGCATCAGAATTTGAGTATTGAAAAGTGAATGGGAATGGTTGCAAAGTCAGGAGGCCAACTCAACTGAATAAGAACTACACCCATGACAAGGCATTAAAATATGATCCAGAGTTGGCAGCGCCTGCGTGGCTCAGTGAGTTAAGCCTCTGCCTTCAGCTCAGGTCATGATCTCAGGGTCCTGGGATCGAGCCCCGCCTCAGGCTCTCTGCTCAAAGGGGAGTCTGCTTCCCCACCGTCTCTCTGCCTGCCTCTATGCCTACTTGTGATCTCTCTGTGTGTCAAATAAATAAACAAAATCTTAAAAAAAAAAAAAATCCAGTGTTATCTTTGATTTATTTCATCTGCATTCCAACAAGAATGTGCCATCCTTGACTCCCTAGTCACCCTAATCATCAGGTCCTGCCATTTTTACCTTGTAAAGGCCAAATACACCTATTTCTGTATATTCCCACAGCTCCATCCCTGATTCACATCATTGTCATCCCTAACTTGGATTTCTGTAAACACATTGTACCTGGTCTCCTTGCTTCTGGTCTTATTCCCCTCTCCAATTCATCCTTTATCCTTGTAGCCATGAGTCTTCTAAAATGTAAATATGATCATGTCAATCCTTCCCATTGCTCTTAGGGTAAAGTCCAATCTCTCCAGCATTGCTCATAAATGGATTCCTGGCTGGATCTTCACTTCTATCTGTATCTCCTATCTCCTAGTCTATGCTGTGGCTATTCTGAACTACCTGGAGTTCTCCCAAGGGGCCAGGTTCTTTCTTGTCCCCAGACCTTGGCACATGTTAATCCTTCCAGCTATAACATTCTCCCTGCCCCATCCCATTCCACTTTCCTCTCCATGCTGGATACTGCCTGGCTATCTCCAACTGGTCTTTCCTTAACTTATATGTAGTTTTCTTCAAGATTTTCCTTAACCACACTCCCCACCCCCCATTTCTGTTATATCTAGCTCGGCCTGGATGTTGTCCTCTTGGAGGATTTACTACGTAGAACTGAAATTTCCTGTGAACTTGTCAGAATCATCCAATGGATGGTTCCCTAGTACAGGAATCTTTTAATCTCTCATGGCTAACAAAGTTCCTGAAGCAGACACTCACAGATTTGAAAATGACTGAATGATTCTGTATCCTGTGTGGTACCTAGAAGACACACAAGTAGACTCAGTAAATGTTGATTAAGTCTTAATTTCCCATTGCTGCAGCTGCAAATGAAACAAATGAGGGGCTTTTTTTGGTTCATGGTTGTATCTCGTGCCCAAAACAGTATCTAGCGCATCATGGGCACTTAGTAAATGTTTGTTGAATGAACAGGGTGTGGAGATTCTCATTTGCATAATGCTTCCCAAGAGTCTCAACCCCTTTCTGAGTTGTATCACTCTACAGCAGGCTTTGGACCAGTAACCTGAGGTGGCTACCCTGAGGAAGACTTCCAACCAAATACTTGCTAAGGGCTCCCCAGGGCTTTGCGGGGGCAGTAGAAGGCAGAAATGCAGAACACATTATGACTGCTCATCATAAATGCTGGAGAGTTGAGATATTTCATTTTGATTTGTACTAGATAAACTAGATTGCTCTCTTTTAGCAGTCAATTAATCACCACGTCCAGTTGATTCTACTCTGAAATCTTTCTTGTTTTTGTCACCTTGTAACTTCATTTTTATTTCAAGCCAGGACTTCTTCGGCCTGCACAAATGCTTGGCTGGGTAACTCATCTCACTGCTTCAAATGTTACAGTCTTTCTCCACTCAAATGTAAACCTAATCATGTTACTCCTCTGCTCAAAATCCTTCCGTGGTTCTCGTGTCTTGGATAAAGACTCCTCTCTCCTGCATGATGTATAGGATCCTTCCAGAACTGGCTCCTGCTTGCCTGTTGAACCTCATCTCCTGTCACTCTCTTGGGCTTTCCACACAAAAGTACTTGCTTTTCTCCAACAGGTCATTTTTCTCTTGATGCCAGGTCTTGCTTGTGCCCATCCCTTTACCCTGCTGTTCTGTCTCATGCCTATCGGGAGCTACCTATTTACCTTGGAAGATTTAGCTCAATCTGGGAGCCTTCCCTAGTATTCCTCTCCCAACTTTGAAGCACCTTTCTCTGTGATGTACTTTTGTCATCACATTGTATTGTAATTATTTGTTTGCACACCAATCTCTTCATTAGCCTTTAAACTCTTCCCAGACTCTGTATAAATAATGCCTTATCTCCACTCAAAGCAGGAGCTCAATCTGGGGATTAACTGATAGATTTGCAGTTTCTTTCTTTTTTCTTTGGGAAGCCACTTAAAGGTACAAAATACCTTTAGTCTTTATGAATCATAAAAATGAAAAATGGGGTTTTAGTCAAATTGACCACTCAGTAAAAAATTAAGAGATTTTTCAATATGCAGTTGACCCCTGAACAACAGTTTGAACTGACCAGCTCTATTTACATGTGAATTTTCTTTAGTACAGTACTATAAATATATTTTTTCCTTATGATTTTCTTAATAATATTTTTAGCATACTTCATTGTAAGAATACGGTATATATAATGCATACAACATATAAAATATGTGTTAATTAGCTGTCTATGTTATTGGTAAGGCTTACAGTCAATAGTAGGCTAAGAGTAAAGTTTGGGAGGAGTCAAAAGTTATATGTGGATTTTCAATTATGCAGGGAGCCAGTGTCCCTAACTGCTGTGTTGTTCAAAGGTCAACTGTATTTAGATTTTAAATGTTGGCTAGCTAGAAGATGTACAGAGAAGGAAGATGACTTGGATATATGGGAATCAAGTGTAGGTGGTCTGTTTGTCTGACGAGGATTATGAGGCACCCAAAGAACTCTGGTGGCTAAGGACGGCAAGAAGGCACTGCTGCTCAGGCATCTGAGGCAAAGAGTTTAGTGCATGACAATAAATTTGGGCCTTGAGGATGTGAAACCTCAAAGGCAAATGAACCGAGATTAAGGGACTTAGAAGTTAGGAACAACTAGAACCCTCTGATGTCAAGGGATTAATTTGTAAGAGACTTGCAAAACAACATACAGGTTTATCGATCATAGCATCCTGCATCAAGGACCTGGGGACTTTCCACAGAGGAATGCAGAGCAACTCAGGGTTAAAAGTTATATGTAACAGTAAAGTCCTTTCCCTTCTAAACTGCTCAAGGGAAAAGAAAAAGAAGGAGAAGGAGGACAAAAAGAAGAAAAAGGAGGAGGAGATATCTGAAACCCTAAAAAAACCAACCCCTTAGGTATCTAAGTAGAAAGCTGGAAAACAAGATAAGAAGCATTTTTTTTTTTTTACTTGTGAAATACATGCAGGGCACTCTTGTCCCCTCAGGGAGAGAAAGGAGAAGGAGTTTCTTTAGTACAGGCATTCAGGGGAAAGAGGAGACTTGAATGAAAAGAAAAAAATTCTACTTCAGATCCTGGACATGACCCTAGACCCCAAAGAGAGGAGGGAGGCCAGGAGCTGCCTGAGTGAAAGTGGACCAGTCTCAAGGACAGGGAGACAGATCCTGAGAGAAAACCCAGACTAAGGGAGCAAGAAGCACAAATGGGGGACCCCAGAACACCTGATACTCCTTCAGTGCCATTGGGACCACTTTGTTTACAACTAGAAACTCAGGACAAACAGTAAGCTGCAGAAATCACCTATCCATATGTATATGCTGAGACACACACATGTCTATATGCCCAGACATGGAGGCATGCATTTTATTTAGAACTGGATGGATACCTATCCACAGTTAGCACGGTTACTGGGCATGGGAGAAGGGTGATAATAAGGGGAAGCTCTCACAGTCGGCTCCCTTTATATATTCCTTGAATCTTTTCCCGAGAGAATATAGTCATTTATTTACAAAGTAGTAAAAAGGGAAAGAAGGAAAAGAGAAACACTCAAAGCACATCCTAGAAGAAGGCACCAAAACCAAGTTTCAACACTTCCTATTCCCCTCCTTCCTAATTCCTTCCTCCCACTAATATGCTTGCTCTGGAGAAAGGAGAAGGCTTTCCATTTAATTAAAATGTAAAATACATTCTTTTTTTACTGCCTGGTGGCCAGGGATATTCTGCTGACTCAGCAGTGAATAATCAGCTTTGACCTACATAATAGAATAACTCAAAGTGGCAGCTGCAGTTGCATAAGCAGATCCAAATCTGCAGTTCCTTCTCCCTCCCCTCAAGGCTCCTTGCAGGCAAGCCAGTTCCGCAGGTTCTCTCCACCTCTCCAACCCCCATCTGGCTGTCCCACCACCATTTTTCATCCAATGTATTCTGGCCCCACCATAGAACCACACTTGACCTGATCTCCCTCCCACAGCCAGTGCCAGGCAGGGGCTTTGCCACATGGATCTCCCTGCTGGGCTCCCCACCTTGTCTTCTAGCTCTCTCCAGAACACACCAGTGACCTCTCCACAGAGGGTGGCCTTTCCCTCAAAAACTCTCATCCTATAGTGGGTCAGCTTGCCCTTGGCATGCCAAGATGATCCAGCAGAAAACAGAGCCTCTGGTTAAAATACACTCAGAAGAGCCCAAGATCTCCACTGGTTCTCTCAAAAATATAGCTGGACTGGGCCACACTTGGCTCTCCTGCCAAAGAGCACCAGGCCTATTTTCACACAGCCGGCTGGCCTGGCACCAGCTAAGAGGACAGGGAGCCTGGGGGAAAAAAAAAGGTAAGAGCATTTAAGGAAAGCCTTCCTGACCGTTTGGTTCTTATTTCACCGGATAACTTTTTTTTTAAAGATTTTTATTTATTTATCTGAGAGTGAGAGAGACAGGGCATGAGCAGGGGTAGGGGGCTGGCAATCATGACCTGATGTCTCTTAACCAACTGAGCCACCCAGGCACCCCTTCACTGGATACTTAAGAGATGATTTGAGGGGCCTGTGAAAGTGGGTTCCAGAAAAAAAAGTATTCAACAAACCAGAAAATAGAACATTTCTTTGCACAGACTTGAAGCAGCTGGGAGTATTTGGTGAGAAAATTTGAGTGTGTGGCTACATCTGCTCACATACCCCTGCAGGGAGAGGGGTCCTGGGCTCCATATGGCCTTCCCATCTGGGAGGAAGGGGGTGGCACAGGATTAAGGTGAGGACCTGTTTTCCATTTCCCCCAAAAGAAATAAGGAGAAATAAGTTCAGGTTTAAGAAGATTTTCCTCCTTACGAAGGTGAAAAAGTACTTGTATACCTATCTCAAGGACACTGAAAAACTCCTGTCTCTGGAGGACAGGACTGACCAATGTTAAGTTCAAGATAATCTCCTTGCAGTTCTCTTTAGGAGGCAGAGGACAAACCAGATAAGCTTTACTGAACCTCGGATGGCAGAAATTGGGAGGGGACTTTGTCATGTGGTCTTCGGAATTTTTAATTCTAATTCCTCCTTCCCTCTGTGCTAGCAGTGTCAAGGTGAGAGGTGGGCTGTGGAGGGGACGGTGTGCAACCTGTCTTTCTGGAGAGGCAGACAGTCCTAATTTCCTGTCCTGAGGGGACATCTGTGGGGCTGTATTACTGCAGAGGGTATTTGCAAAGGGGTCACCTACACTTGGCAGGTTGGGGGTAGGCAAAGGAAGTTGTAGGGTCAGCAGTCCAGGGAACTCTATCCTATGGCCTGCTTTCTCTCCTTGGTGACCAGTCTGAGGGTTCTCAATTTCTCATGGGAGAGTAAGGGCGGCCTCTTGTCTGAGACACTTCAGCAGTATCAGCAGGAAAAAGGAAGCAAGTCTGCGTGCACGAGACACTGAAATAACAGTGGCCAGCACTTATGGGGTCCCTCTTCCCACGCCCATTAACCTGGCTAATGGCAGAAACAGCAACTCTTCCTGCATTCCCATGCCCCTCCCCACACCTCTCCCTCCCTGCTCTGGATCCTGCTAGCAAGCAAGGACTGAGTAACTACCCTCAGGGACCACCCTCAGTGACTACATGACCCTGTGCTAAGAACATGTGTTGTTTCATGCAATCCTTGCAACCATGACCTCCTGTGCAGGCAGGATTACAACCCCCTCTCACAGTGGGGTGGAGTGTGGAACTTTGCCAAGCCTTTGCCACAATTAGAAAATGGTGCAGAGAGATACAGCCTCAAGCAACCTGGTTCTGGAGCCCACATTCCTTTGCCTCCAGGGCCATAAGCAGACCTGACCAAGCATAAGGAATACAGTCCAAACAAGTATCTTGGCCCCAAAGTACCACCTGTCTGGATGGTAGGGGTTTAGCCCAGGGCTGAATATCATTGCCAAAGAGGGCACACTTGCCAAGGAGACCACTCCTTGGATCCCAGCTGGCTGCACTGTGAGAGGCTTTGGGGTGGGCAAGTGATGCCTCCCTCCCTTTCCCACCAGCACGACAGAAGGAAAGTGTCAAGACCTGGGAAAGGGTGTGGCCGGGATGGTCACTACTCTCAGCTAAGTGTATGTGTGTTGAAAAGTATGGTAGGGTAGGGGTCATGTTAACACCAAAAGTGGAGCCTTTGAAAAAAGTCCAAATATTTACTTTGGAAATTAGTTTTGTGGGAGGCACCTGGAGGGCTCAGGTGATGGTCTTGATTTCACCCTGATTTCAGCTCAGGTCATGATCTCAGGACCCTGGGATCCAGCCCCTCATCAGGCTCCCTGCTCAGGAGGGAGCCTGCTTGTCTCCTGTTCCCTCTGCCCCTCCCCCCAAAAATAAAGAAATAAATCTAAAAAAAAAAAAAAATTAGTTTTTGGTTTAAAGATATAAAACACCGCAACCCATTGAGATCCCTGAGAATTCCTTAAAGTACGAGTTGCAGAACTTCTCTACAATAAATCTCTAACTATTCCAGCTCACACAAATCTTTCCCCCTTCTCTGAATTTTTACTGCAATTGACTCTTCACCACAGAACCTGTGTATATAGCTTTTCTCCCCAGTTAGGCAGGAAACATATCAAAGGTGTGGGGAACCACAGAAAATGCATTTATGTTCTCCCAACTCACATGTTTACACTCTCCTCCCAAAGAGTTTTAAGATGTGAGCTGGCAGGTTGAGGATGAGGTGGATGAAGCCAGAAAAATCTTCCTGCAAACAGCAGGAAGCTCCAGCATCGTGTACGGCATACGTACGTGCTGGAAAGAGAAGGAGTCAGGAGACCCGGCTCCACTCAGGGCCTCCCACCTTGGGTATGTCACTTGCCTGGCTCCTTTCCTTATCTGCTTTAGGAAAGTGATAATCCAGGCCCTGCTTACCTCATGGATTTGTCATGAGGCTCAGATCAGATAGTATAGATGAAAGTGCTATGAAAATTACTGTGCCTCTGAGTAGCTACCAACATTCCTTTTTTTTGAAAACCAGCTCATTATTCAGAATCAATTCATCCAAAGCACCCATGTAGGAAAAGCAATGGGGGGAAATAATAAAGGAGGGAGGGAAAGAAAGAGGGAGAGGCAGGAGAACCGGAGGCATGCGGGCCGCCAGGAAGGCCAAAAGAGGCCATCCTGAGAGCAAGGCCCAGATGGCACTTACATAAGCAGATGGCAGCCAGGAGTCGAAGGCCAGACTCTGGGGGGAAGCAGGTGGGGAAGAGTGGCTGCAGCACATAGTTGGAGAAGGTGAGTGCGATAACAGCCTGGTTGGTGGGGTAGATCACCAGCACTGCAATCCATAGTCTCAGGAACCTGAAGAGGGAACAGGACAGAACTTGACCCAAGACAGCTGCAGGGACCCTCACCCCCACCAACATGCATGGCAGGGATTCACGAGTCGTGGGCGGAAGCCTGGGCATGTCGCTGGGCAGCGTTAAGAGAGGTGGGTGGGCTAAAGGGGTACATCTCCCTTTTGTTTTCCGGGATGCTGAGAAGCCCAGTCCCTGCTCAATCAGACAGCCAGCCCTCCGCAATTACAATAAAGTGGTTTGATGACAAGGGGTGAAGAGTCTGTTAGCATAAACACGTCTTGGCTTCGCTTCTCTCTCCCCTGTCCTCTTACTGTCTCTTCTCTATGGTCTGGGCCCCAGCATCCAGTGGTGGAAAATAAAATTGGCAACCCCAGAATTCTGACAGCCAGGACACGCTTAGGGTGTGGCCGCTTAAGCAACTGCCAAGGGTGGCACTGAGCGGGGTCATGAGAGGGAAGTGTGCTCCACACCCTTGGCCCCTTGGTGAGCGCTCAGCTCCTTAGTAGCAGGGCCACAGATGCTGAGGAAACTCAAGCTCAGGGCCTGGCCCTGCAGGAAGCCATCATCCTTGGTTGTGTGAGAAGAGGGTACCCTGTATCTAAGGTGGTCACTCTAATTTGTCAAGATAAGACGGCTTTGTTTTGGGATGTGCTTTCCCTAAGAGTCTATAGTCAGAGTTGTCATAAAGTTCTATTTGCTGTCACCCATAGAATCTTGCCCACTGAGGTCAAGAGAGAGGTCAAAACTAGGACCTGGTTCTTCTGCCACCCTCAGGAGAATCAAGGGGACACATAGCTACACTAACGACCATGACAGGGAGGCAAAATAGGAATCCAAAAGAGGAATCCTTGGCACATTGGCAACCACTGGCCTTGGCTTCTAGACCACCCAGGCCTTCACAGATCCTCTTACCCAGCCAGTCCTCCAAAGATGTCCTTGACGTAGGAGTAATCACCTCCAGATTTGGGGATGGTGACCCCAAGCTCAGCATAGCACAGGGCTCCCACAGCGGTGATGAGACCAGTCACAATCCAGACAATGAGAGCGAGACCCACAGAGCCGGCATTCTCCAGCACACCTTTCGGCGAGACGAAGATTCCAGAGCCAATGATGTTCCCTGTATGAGGCACCAAAGTTGCCAGGAGAGACAGTGGAGTCAGCATTCGCAGGAGTGGTCTTATCTCTGGTTTGATTCTAAAATGCTTTTGGAATGCATAACTCTCCTTCAGGCAGGTGTGTCTAGTAGTAATTTACAACTCACCTTCAGGCAGGTGTGTCTAGTAGTAATTTACATGTCTCCTTTAGTCCTCAGTATAGAGTCATATATCATTTCTCCCATTTTACAGAGGAGGAAACTGAGTCTTAGTGATATCCAGTGCACTGCCTGAGTCCACATGGTAGTAAGTGGTGGGTTGGGTATTGAACCTCAAGATCCTCTTACTGGACTTACCATGGTCCACCCGAGGTAACAAAGGTCTTAAGACTAACAAAATGGCAAGACTGGAAAAGGAGGCTGTTCTCAGAGATACTCTGCAGGGTAGAAAGCTTCAAAAGTGAGCCTAAGGGCAATACATTTCAGACAGACTGTGGTCATACCCCGTGACTGGGGGTTTTCAAGACTTATGAGCCTCGACAGCACTCCTGGAGACTGGCTTTCACCCCAGACAGGACAGCCGCACTCTTGGTGAGGAACATGAAATAACCCTATAAAAGCAATCCTAAAAATAGTCCTAGTCCTACAAAGTGGTTCATAGAAATGCAATATGTGCAAGGGTTTAGCACTACATTCTTGAAAGGTTGTCCCCCTCCATTCTTTCATGTGACCCTCACAACAACCTTCTGAAGTACAGAAAGAGGAGGAAGAACAGGTATTCTTCTCTCTATTTTGCAAAGAGGCTAAGACACAGAGGGGTTAATTGCCTTTTCCAAATTCCACGGCTACTGATGGGTAAAATTGGATCTAGAAGTTGGTCTCCTGATGCTTAATCCAGTGTGCTTTCCACTAATCTATTTCTGCTTCTGTGTGCAAGGGGGTGACTTTCTCCTGAGAGATGAAGCTGGCAGCAAGGACTGAATGGTTGGCTTTTGGGATGCGTGTGCTGGGTAGGGGAGGAGTAAGAGGGTGGGAGCAGCTCCTGACAATTCCTTCCCAAGCTTCCCTCTACTTCTTGTGATTCAAGGTGGTGATCAGGGTGCACTGCACAGGTGCTTTGAAAACTCTCTCTGAGCCCCACCCAGCTGTACTACTAAAAGTCTGAAGGAAGAAGCAGAGACTAAGTGGATCCAGGTAGAAATGGAGAACAGGAGTATTATGAGGCCAGCTTGGTTTGACAGTGTTCTGAGGACATCTCATATTCCTACCACTTCTCTTAAGGGGTTCAGATCTGGGCTGAACAAGATGCAGAGTATAGGATTTTACACTCAACTTGCAAAAATGACTTTCAGATCTCAAACATAACTCCACCTCAATCCAGTCCTGAAACTTTTCACTTCTAAATCAAAATTCAGTTTTTAATCCCAGGCCATGCATCAGTTATTTCAGTCAAAGGGGACAAGAAGAGAATATTCACTTTCTAAAAGCAATACATTTTATTCCTCTGGGATAGCTTTTCACACTAAAAAACTGTAGTGTGAGATGAATGGGAAAGGAAAGGGGTCTAGGCAGATGGAAGAGCAGTAACTGTGAGATGGACATACAGGATCTGCAGCTGGATGCAGCTGGAAGGGAAGCACATTTGTCTCAAACTTGCCTTTCTTCTTTTTCTAAGATGTTATTTATTTATTTGTTTGTTTGTTTGTCAGAGAGAGAGAAAGCGCACACAAGCAGGCAAAGTGGCAGGCAGAGGAAGAAAGAGAAGCGGGCTCCCTGCCAAGCAAAGAGCCTGATACGGAACTCGATCCCAGGACTCTGGGATTATGACCTGAGCTGAAGGCAGTGGCTTAACCGACTGAGCCACCCAGGCATCCCTCAAACTTGCCTTCCTTCTCTGCAGATAGTCCTACCCAACAGAACTGGGCCACATATAGAGATGATGCTAAAAGAAGAAACAATACCTCATGTTCAACTTTGTGATCTAAGCATGAGGCAAAGAGAGATAGAAAAATGAAATTCTGGGCCCCACCAGTTCTTAAAGGCTTTTCCTTTTCTCATACATTTATTTTAAGTCCTATGACAGGAACAAGAGACACCTTTCAGCACCCCCTCTCCTCCACCAGTCTCCACATGTGCTTTGCATGAAAACTGGGCTAGTGGAAACTTGGAGGCCTTCTAATGGTGTGTCAGGACTCAGGACACAGTTACCCTGGCAGGTGACCCTTAACCTGCTAAGTGAAATGTGCTGCTGCCCCCTGGAAGATACCAAGTGCCAGAAGCTGAGAATTGGAGATGGAGTTGCTAACAGGGCAAAAGGTGATAGCAAACTCCTTGTCTAGCAGGAATTTATCAGAAGAGTAATTTGTAGGGCATTTCAAAGGCAGCCATGAAGAGAGTAACACACCTAGATTATAAAACTAGTTCAAGGGGTTAGAAAAACGATCAATACAGGAGAAAAACAAGGTTTGACTTTGGTCTGCAAGGTACTGAAAAGGGAGGTGATGGGGGAAGAGGTAGGTGTTTCTCAGAGCCAGGAATGTCTGTCACAGGGAGGAAGTAGGGGTGAATGTTATTAAAGAGATCCTGTCTTCTCAGGAATGAAGTGTCAATGTTCCACTAAGGATTCTCAGAAAACAAATACCACAGTGGGGCTCAGGAAGCACTTCTGTTCTCCAGCTTTTGTTCTGCCATTTTCAGAGTGTGTGCTCCTTTCCTCATTCCAGGTGGAGGCAGCCACTGGAAGATGGGATGTACAACACCAACAGCCATTTACACAGTCTGGTCACTTCCTGCCTCCCCTTATTCTAGATATGTACTTCCATGGGGCTGCTGGAGTGATGGTAAGGTTTGTAATAAGCTGACATTGGGACAAGAATCTTCATTTTACAAAAATTGAATCCTACCCCTTGCCCTACAATCTTAATTTTGGCCAAATTAAAATTACAAAGATAAAAACTTCAAAAAAAAGGTGGGGGGGATTATGCTATAGCCAAAATGGAGTGCTAGAGAACAGAAGGGGAGGAATATCTCTCTTTGATTCTAGGAAGCTGCTACCTAGAAAACCAGAATCAGATAACATTTCCTCCACCTGAGCAGCCTCTGGAGCTTCTGGAGGGTGAAGAATGTCAGACATAGCTGAAAGAACATTCAAAAGTAATGCCTACTATATACAATCTTAGTGTGATTGATTAATATTTCTGTCTCCCACTGGACTATAAGACTTACGACAGCAGGGACTCTATGGTTTCCCTTCACCTGTAAAGTGTCACACAGTAGATACTCCATATATATTTACTGAATGGTGTCAGACTTCCATCTAGAACTTAGCTCCACAGAGCACTATATGTGTTTCTTTGAAATCTCCAAATCCTATGAAGTATGTCAAGTATGTATTGCAGGCCAGTGAATAAAGTAACCTACTTATTTCACTGCTGAAAGGTGATCCAGCTATTATTACCATCTCCATTTTTTTAAAAGATTTAATCTATTTGAGAGAGAGAGTATGAGCAGGGGGTAGGTGGGGAGGAGCAGCGGGACAAACAGATTCCCTGGGGAGCAGGGAGCCCAAAGCAAGGCTTGATCTCAGGACCCTGAAATCATGGCTTGAGCCAAAGTCAGAGGCTTAACTGACTGAGCCTCCCAGGTGCCCCTACCATCTCCAATTTATAGGGGAGGAAAATAGGGCAACTATTTTTTTAAATTTTTATTTATTTATTTGTCAGAGAGAGAGCGAGCGAGAGCAAGCACAGGCAGACAGAGTGGCAGGCAGAGTCAGAGGGAGAAGCAGGCTCCCTGCGGAGCAAGGAGCCCGATGTGGAACTCGATCCCAGGACGCTGGGATCATGACCCGAGCCGAAGGCAGCTGCTTAACCAACTGAGCCACCCAGGCGTCCCCCAAAATAGGGCAACTATTATTTCAATTTTCCAAATGGGAAAAAATGAGGGAGGTATTACCATCCCTATTTTATGGATGAAGAAACTGAGACACAAAGAAGTTGTTATTTTCCTAAACCACAGAGTAAGTTAAGAGTGACTGGATTAGAACCTGAATCTTCTATTGTAGCCTCAAGCTTTTCCCAGGGAATAGTCAGTTTTACCAAGATGATGCTTATTATGAGAAGATGCTTATTAAGATACTGGAACACGGGGCGCCTGGGTGGCTCAGTGGTTAAGCCGCTGCCTTCGGCTCAGGTCATGATCTCAGGGTCCTGGGATCGAGTCCCGCATCGGGCTCTCTGCTTGGCAGGGAGCCTGCTTCCTCCTCTCTCTCTCTGCCTGCCTCTCTACCTACTTGTGATTTCTCTCTGTCAAATAAATAAATAAAATCTTTAAAAAAAAAAAAAAAAAAGATACTGGAACACATATCCGACTCCTTCCTTCTACCGCACCACGTTCGATGGTGATTTACAAAATGTTCTCATTTGTTACTTTATTTGATTCTCGGAACTACTTTCCTAGATGCACAGGGTGCATATCATCATTCCGATTTACTTTTGCTAAGACTGAGTTTTAGAGAGGAGAGGAGACTTGACCAAAATCTCACAAAGCATAGGCAGCAAGGCCTGGACTAGAGGCCAAGTCCTTGAACTTCCAGCCTGGGTTTCCTCCACTACTCTACATGGCCTCTCCTCTAGAAATTGCATAATAGGACTTTTACACTTGGACCCTGTCCAAATGAGGTTTTTCTGGAGTGGCTCCGAAAAAGAAGAAGGGGGAAATGTCTTTTCTATTTTGACTATGAAGCTTTCTTAAGAGGCTGGAAGAAAGTTGATTACTGTGGAGATGTATTTCTCCATTGTTTTACTTTTAGACTCCTTGTCTATAAAACCATTCAAGAATGAAATGCCCATCCATCTAGTATAGCTGAGGTTTCAATCCTCCCTTTCATCCACCCCAATTAGTAAAATAATCATGTTATCACATAGATCTTCTTTGGTCAAAAGGGGTCCTAGGATGCCTGGACAATGAGGCCCAGCTTGGCTTCTTCTGTCAAAAAAAAGCTAAGCAAACCACTCCATTAAAAAAGAGGCCAAGTTGTATCTGTGGGCAAGTCATCACTAGAGAAATGTTGGAATTAAGAAAATCCATGTTTGCCATGAATAACCACTGACTTCCCCACTTGTGGGCCAATACCCATGTGACTCCTATTAAGGCTTTACTCACATCCAGGCCTGTCCACACTAGAATGCTGCAGACATCAAAGAATTTCCTAGGGCATAGATTTACAGACTTCTAATGCCCAAGAGACCCTCAGATACAAAAGGTTTGGCCTTCCTTAATAACTCATGCTAGTCTTAGAGTCTAGTCAGAGCTCCTCCTACGGCTTGGAGGTTCTGTCCATTTCCGTAATGTTCAGAGAAAGCCAAGGTGAACTTTCTTTCTTTTCTTTTTCCTTTTTAAGATTTTATCTATTTTATTTGAGAGAGAGAGAGAGAGCATGAGCAGGGAAGGGTAGGGGCAGAAGGAGAAAGATAAACAGACTCCCCACTGACCAGGGAGCCTGATGTGGGACTCGATCCCAGGACTCCGGGATCATGACCTGTGCTGAAGGCAGACGGTTAACCAGCTGAGCCACCCAGGTGTCCCTAAGGTGAACTTTCTTTATGTTTCTTCCTTAAAGTGGCTGAGAAGATCTCAGGACTTTCAGGATGGGGGGAAGATGGAAGCAGAGTCTGGTATGTTGGGGGCTTTGATCCTCATGGCAGGAAGCTCACCCTGAGGACACTTTCCCGTCAGGACCATACAAATAGCTACATCAGAGTGACCCTTTGGAGCTGCCATTCTGAGCAGAATAGAGATGTGGAAGGTGCTGCAGGAATCCCACTGTTTTGGATCCCTTACTGAAAAGTGAGGAGGGCACTAAGGCTCAGAGATGGGGGAGCCACTGATTCCTTGCTTTGCCACCCACAAGCCATGTGACCTGAATTTCTCTGACAGTCCCTTCCTTCACCTCCTGAATGGAATGATTGTTCCTGTCCTGACAATCTAATGGGTTTGTTGTGGGGATCAAGGGAGGAATATGTGTAGGAGCACTTTGTAATCTGTGAAATACCAGCAAATATAAGGAATTGGTAGAATTTATAGCAGTAAGAATAGAATCGATCTCTAGAAGAATCCAACGGACTTGCTTTGGAGGCTTGGCTCCAAAACAGCACTGCAGAGCCAGGACCATGAAGCATTCTCTGAGTCATTTGTCTGCTTGTCTAGGTATAATTTTTAGATGCCTCAGGTGGGCGGCCAGCAGGTAATTGCATCTTAAAAAGTATTTACTGAGCACCCACTCTGTACATGCTTGCTTTAAAAGGTAATTGGGAAGCACTTGTTCACACACGGACTTTTAATGACATAGATGGAGCCAACCTCCACCCACCAGCCTCTGAAAGGCAGGCATCCTGGCCTGAGGGGCTACGAGTGCTGAGCCCTCACATATGCACATTAAAGATTCAATTCTGGCCTCCAGCGTTCCCCTGTCTTGTTGGGGGACCAGGCACCAGCAGAGACAGGTTTTATCTACCTCAGTGGTTCTCATCCAGGGGCAATTTTGTGCCATTTCCTCCAGCCCCAGGGGACAGTTGGCAATGACTGGAGACGGACTTGATTGTTACAACTGGGGGAGGGGAGTTCCACTGGCATCTAGTGGAGGCCAGGGCTGCTGCTAAACATCGTTGGATACACGTCACAGCTCCCCACAACAACAAAATATCTGGCCCATATGTTAACAGCACTGACGTTCAGAAACACTGTTCTAACCTCAAGCCTCACTGTCATCATCTGGTTCATCCCTAAAGTTCCTTTTAGTATATGTGCTGCCGAAGTGAGCACTAAAGTTCCTTTTAGATTAGAACTTGGATGATTTTTGGGGCGCCTGGGTGGCTCAGTGGGTTAAAGCCTCTGCTTTCGGCTCAGGTCATGATCCCAGGGTCCTGGGATCAAGCCCCACATTGGGCTCTCTGCTCAGCAGGGAGCCTGCTTCCTCCTCTCTCTCTGCCTGCCTCTCTGCCTACTTGTGATCTCTGTCTGTCAAATAAATAAATAAAATCTTAAAAAAAAAAAAAGAACTTGGATGATTTTTTAAAAAAGATTTTATTTATTTATTTGTGTGAGAGAGTGCCCAACCAGGGGGAGAAGCAGACAGAGGGAGAAGCAGGCTCCCTGACAGGCAAGGAGCCCAATGTGGGACTTGATTCTAAGACCCTGGGATCATGACCAGAACGGAAGGCAGACACTTAAGCAACTGAACCACCCAGGCGCCCCAAGACTAACTCATTTTTTAAAAGATTTGTTTAGGGTGGCTCAGTTGTTTAAGCATTTGTCTTTGGCCCAGGTCATGATCCCAGGGTCCTGGAATTGAGTCCTGCTTTGGGCTCCCAGCTCAACGGGGAGCCTGCTTCTCCCTCTGCCTGCTGCTCCCCCTGCTTGTGTGCTCTCTCTCTCTCTCTGACAATTAAATAAATAAAAGATTTAAAAGATTTGTTCATTTTATTTTTTTATTAATGTATAATGTATTATTTGCTTCAGGGGTACAGGCCTGTGAATCATAAGTCTTACACAATTCATAGCACTCACCATAGCACATACCCTCCCCAATGTCCATAACCCAGCCAGTATTTGTTTATTTTAGAGAGAGAGAGAGAGAAAGCATGAGTGGAGGGAGGGGCACAGAAAGAAGAGGAGGGAGAGAATCTCAAGCAGACTCCCTGCTGAGTATTGAGCCTGATGTGATGCAGGGCTCCATCCCACAACCCTGAGATCATGACCTGAGCTGAAATCAAGAGTTGGACACTCAAGCAACTGAACCACCTAGACACCTGGAGAATAACTGATTTTTAGGCCAAGAAAATTTTTTATTGTGGTAAAAATCATATAACATTAAATTCACCATCTTAACCATTTTTAAATATACAGTGCAGTAGCATTAAATATATTCACACTGTCAAACATCTCCAATGGATGATTTGTTTTTAACTGACTGCTATCATTCAACAAACACTTCCTAAGCATTTGCCACGTGCCAGGCTGAATACTCAGGGATGTGAAAATGAGTAAGACTCAGTCCCTGCCCTCAAGGAATTGTGTAAGTGAGGACACATAAGTGGACATGGAGCTGACAACGACTGTGCTATATGACAAGATATCAAAAAGGAAAGGTCACTGGCGTGGGCCACTCACAACAAGCTTCCTGGAAGAGGGGAAATACAAGACAGATGCTGATGTGTAAGAAGACTCAAATCAGCAGCGAGGAAGGGGAAAGCCTTGGCTGGTTGATAAACAGGTCAGGCTTGGTCTGAACTGGCCAGTTCTTCTCATCTGCCTGATTGGTCCAATCTAAATTTCTGAACCAGAAATTGGAGGTGGGAGGAAAGTAAGGGTGATGGAGGAGGAGGAGCTCAAGGAGAGAAAGAAACTAAAATTTATTAAATATATACCAGGGGAGACCAGCTGTATTTTAATACTCCACAAGAAACTTCCACTTACAGGTAAGTAAACTGATAACTAACTTGTTGCAGATTACAAAGCGTATAAATGGGCAAGCAGTTTGCAAATTTAAGACTATCTCCTAAGCCCCTCGTCTTCTGCTACATTACCAATGCTTCCTCCCTTTCAAGGACACGCTGATACAAATCGTACAAAAATTCATTATATGCCCTCTACTCCAGCATCAGAGCCTGCTTAACAAAAGCCGCCTTATCCCTAAGGCAACGGACCCGCCTGTATCAGCTGCTTACTAAATATGCCCTAAAGAACCGTACCCTAAAGAACCAGCTAAAGCATTTATGCATTTCATAGATCTTTAAAATTTATCTACAGATGAGAAAAGTACATTGAGCATTCTGCAGCAAGAGTACTCTCTCTGGGTAATCCACTGTCACAACGTGAAGCAGTGTGAAGTTGCCTGGACCACCTTCTGGCATATTGTGAAACCCTCGCCCCAGAAGTGACGTCACTGCTCATGCTGAGGTTATTTAAAGTAGGGAGCAAACCAATGGGAATACTCGTGACTGTGACAAAGGATGAGGGATGAGATAGAATCGATAAAGCTTTCAGCTCAAACTTCATTCATTCTATAAATAAAATAGCTTGAAATAGGTCTGAGGGATACTTTTTGCTTCTTAGAAACAAAATTCACCAGTGCTCAGCACAGGACCTAGCATATAATGTGCTGAGTAAGTGTTTGTTGAATGTTAAAATATAGACTGGTCTCAAATCCTGTTATCAGCAGCTCCTACCTCCATCCCAAGGAGAAGCCTGCAGTTTGCCATTTCCAGATTTCCTGAGAGAAGGGACTTGGGGAGCCTGATTTGTGGGCATGTTCTGGAAGGGACGCAAGGCATAGTCTTTCTTGTTTGGTGTGCTCAGCCAGGAGTTAAAAATTGGAAGGGAACAGTTCCTAGTTCCCAAGCTCTTGAATGGTTGTTGTTTTTGGTGGTTCAGAATATATTATTGGATATGTTGCTCATGCCTGCTTTTTTGACACCCCTACATAATCACCCCAAACATTAACAATAACAAAATAGGAGCAATGGCAAAAATTCCTGACGTATTTCTTTATAGGTAGCTGTGATGCTGGATTAACCCTCAGAGGAAAGCAGAAAACCTTGGTAGCCAGGCAACTTGAGAAACTCCAATCTGTATGCCCCATACCTCCATGCCACTTTAATATGCTGGTTTAATTCAGAAAAGCTATATATATGGTGCCAACCTCTCCAAGAAGTCATTTGATCTGTGTACAGGGTATTTTTGTTGTTGTTTTTCCTAAATAAAATGAGCTAGTTGGTTCTGTTTCTTAGACACAATTTTTTCCTTGCTCGGTTCCTACTGTTTTCCCCCAACCCCAAGAATCTCCTAGACACTCAATCGCAGAACTCTGCTCTGTGGGAGAATGTATTATACCCCTGCCAGTAGCAGGCTCAACCAGACTGCTCCTTGAGCTCTGTGGTTCCTGGAGGCAGGAAGCATGCAACAGGATCCCTGTCCCCAGCTGCCTGGAGTTACATGCTGTGGAGCATTTTGGTTAAGCCCAGCGGCTTCAGAGTTTAATGACCTGAAGGGAATCCTGGCTCTGTCATTGCCCACTTAGTCATTCAAACCCTTCCTGTCTATGACTGTACTAATTACATGAAATTCGGAGAGAATATTTAGAAAGCACTGATCAGGTACTATTGTCAGTGCATCATAGTGCTCAATAAATGGCAGCTACTTATTTTTAAGATTACACTGCTGGGTATAGCCTTTCTCTATTCACCAAGATGTGTTTGTTTTGACAAGCCTCCTACTTGGCTTCTGTCTCGAGTTTTCTCTGAGAACAAGGAGTTTTAAACATGTTTTTATCGTGAATGAACCAAATCCTAATCCCTCTGTGTTTTTTTTTTTTTTTTTTTTTTTAAGTTGAAGTACAAACTCAAGAAGCAATTGTCACACTCCATCCCTCTGGTTAACATCCAATAGGCATTTTAGGGATTAGAAAGCTAATAAACATCATATTAGAGATTAAAATGTAAAATCTTCTGAAGTGGTGGAAAATGCATGGGTCTGAAAATCTTTTGGACTTGAAAAATTTCCAAATCACTCCAGTGCTATTGTAGTATGGTCATACAGATAGCTATGCTTCTTTGTTGACAAACCCCCTTAGGGAAAAAAAAAAGTCAGGGGTGCCTGGGCAGCTCAGCAGTTAAGCTTCTGCCTTTGGCTCAGGTCATGATCCCAGGGTCCTGGGATGGAGGCCCTCTGCACTGGGCTCCCTACTCCCCGGGGAGTCTGCTTCTTCCTGTCCCTCCACCTGCCGCTCCCACTGCTTGTGCTCTCTCTCTCTGTCAAATAAATGAACTCTTTTTTTTTTTTTTAAAGATTTTATTTTTATTTATTTGACAGAGATAGATCACAAGTAGGCAGAGAGGCAGGCAGAGAGAGAGAGAGGAGGAAGCAGGCTCCCCGCTGAGCAGAGAGCCCGATGCGGGACTCGATCCCAGGACCCTGCGATCATGACCTGAGCCGAAGGCAGCGGTTTAACCCACTGAGCCACCCAGGCGCCCCAATAAATGAACTCTTAAAAAAAAAAAAAAGGATTTCCCCCAACCTTTTCAGTATCAGACATCTAGGGTCTTTCCTGACTCCGATGTCAGGGTTATGGTCCTCCATGGCCCACTGCCCCACCACACAATACACACTGGCTTTATTCCTTTCCCTCATGGTGGCTAAGAGCTTTGGCTCTGGAGTTAGGCCATCTCAGTAATCCGTTGTGACCATGGGCAAATTACCTACCAGATCTGTGGCTCAATTTCCCATGTTTAAAAATAGAGATAATTATGATACCTGCTTTCAGGGGATCGTGGTCAGGATTAAATAGGGTAATACACATTAAAAGTTCATAGCACAGGAACTGGCATTTAGTAAGAGCTCAAATACTGTTTTTTTGTTTTAATTTTTATTTTTTAAGGTTTTATTTTTAAGGAATCTTTATACCTAGTGGGACTTGAACCCACAACCTTGAGATCAAGAATCATATACTCCACCCACTGAGCCAGCCAGGCACTCCGCTAAACACTATTTAAAAAATAGTGTTCAGTATTGTTTTGCAGCAAGTATACCAAGTCCATTCATAAATATACATGTGCTAAAAACAAAATGGTCTGACATACTATGAGTATTTTTTCTTTAGGCTCTTTAACTGGCCTGGTGCCTCCAGACCTAGATTCTGGGTATGTACCTACATATGTAAATGGCATAAAGTGACCTAAACAGCCAGGAACTCTGTGGGCACCTCTACCACGGCTGGGGAAAACTCTAGTCCATAGAGGAAAGGTGTGCATGTGGGAGAGTTAATAGGAGCAGGGTCTGTGCTGACCAGATCCTGTAGTAGCTGAGCCAACCTCAGGCTGCCCCTCAAGTCTTACTGCAATTGTACCAGGAATGTTACCTTTTGCTCCCAATCAGCTGAGCTGATTGCTCAGCTCCCCTGTATCCTGGGGCACTTTTTTTCTGGGAACGCACCACTAACTGCTTCATCTGTAAAAACAAATAAGGACCTCTGCCCAGGGTCTAAAGGAAAGCATCCCTTTAGGACATAAAAATAGAAATAGTAGAGAAGAATGCTTAAAAGCTGAGTTCAGGATTTAGATAAGCTCTAGGTTTGAATCTTGCCTTCAATAGTTTTTAGCTGTGTGAACTTCAACAGGTTGCTTATCCTTCTGAGCCTCTATTTCCTTACCTGGAAAAAGGGTAATAAGTGCCCCCCAAGAAGAATATTGTGAGACATAAATGGGATACTGATGTTGGGTAATTGCACAAGTTTCTGGCATATAAATAAGTGCTTAATAATGACAGCTTTGGGGCACCTGTCTGGTTTAGTCCATGGAGCATGTAACTCTTGATCTCAAGGTTGTAGGTTCGAGGTCCACGCTGGGTGGAGAGATTATTTAAAAAAAAAATAATGATAGCTGCTCCATGGGGCACAGGGGTGGCACAGTCCATTAAGCATCTGCCTTTGGCTCAGGTCATGATCCCACAGTCCTGGGATTGAGTCACCCTCTCCCCCCACCCGCATCAGGCTCCCTGCTCAGCTGGGAGCCTGCTTCCTCCTCTCCCTCTGCCCCTCTTCCCTGTTCGTGCTTTCTCTCTAAAATAAATAAATAAAATATTTAAAAAATTTTTTTGCTTCTCCATCACACTCTCTTTAGATTTTGCAGGGACCACACATTCATGGTAAAATCAAAGTTCATTTATTGCCAACAGATTTCCTTAGCCAAGTATATGAAGAGCAATAGTCTTGTTAGATTAGGGCAAAGGTGATGTTAAAAAATTAAAATGGCCTGGAGTGTCTGGCCAACTCAGTCAGTGGAGCATGCTACTCTTGATTTCAGGATTGTGAGTTCAAGCCCCACACTGAGTGTGGAGCTTACTTAAAAAAAAAAAAAAAAAAAAAAATTAAAATGGCCCAAACTAATTGATTTGGGGGCTTGATGAAATTATTTCTTTCTCAAAGATTTTTCAAGCCAGGTTCCCAACAGTCCTTCAGATAAACACTTCTTATAACATATTCAGGTTTTTTTCAAGAGCCAACTAAATACAACAGTCATTTGAGTTATTGTTCCATGTCAGACTAAGTACCAAAGATTCAAAGATGTAGAAGATACATTTTTTTTCCTCAAGGAAATAACTGTTTAGTTGTTAATCTTTTTACCTGTGAAATCTCCCAGAATCACCTTCTCTATTCTATCTTTTCCCATATCCTTTAAGATGTTTCTTAATCTAGGGCTGGGTGAGAACTTCTCACTCTTTGTGTTTCCCACCACTCATCTAACTTTGTCCTCATTCAACTCCTACATAACTCAACAATATCATTAGCTTTTAAAGTTTGTTTTTTATTTTTGTTTAATGTATATGAATCTCATCTCCCCAATCAGATTATAAGTAACTTTAGGGCATGGGTTTCTATTAGTTCATTCTATATTTCTATAACACCTGCCATTCTGTTATTCCTTATTTATTTATTTTATTTTATTATCCCCTCCCACCCACTCCCCCTGTTATTCCTTATTTAGATCATCAAGGATGACTGTCAATGAAATTTTATGAGCTTGTACAAAATACATAGTTTAACTTATCCCTCTAAGTCAATTGGGTATGAGATAGATGGATTTGGGGCAAGTGAGCTACTTTCCCATACAGCATCACCTGATCCACTTAGGAAATTTCCTTTCTCTTTTTGCCTTCTAATTTTCTCTCTTCCACAGTGTTGGAAGATCACTGAATTCTGCATGGAAAATGCCATTTCTATTTTTGCCTTTGGTCTTAAAAAGGCTTGAATCACTATCATTCTTGAAAAGGCTTAAATCACTATCATAGAAATCCCTCTAGAAGAGGACAGGGCAGCTGCTTAGCACATCTGAAATTCAACAGCCAAGCAAGAGGAGAAGCAGAAAGGATTTTGCCCCCATATCATCCTAAAGGGGAAAACTGTATCTTACCCTGGCTTAAATGGAGTTGGAATAGTGCCTATTAACTCAAAGATTCTCACACTTTGGAAAAACATCCTGATTTCTCTGAAATCACCTATATGGGATCTTTCTTCACCACAGAGTTATTATTCTTATCACTGTAATGTCAATGGGAATATTGGGACCATTCTCACAGTGAAGCGCAGTCCACAAGGTTGTGGACAAATCAGTAGTAACATTCACCCATCTGAGATTTTTTTCAACATTTATTACATTGTTGAAGGGAGAGACAAGAACAACCTCAGTATATAGGAAAATATCCTCTACCCTTGAATACCTGCATATACACAGGGTGGGTGAGCAAGGCCAAGGCAGGAAGGAGGTTTGATTGTGCTTGTGTGCATGTGAGTGTGCACATTTGTGTATGAATCAGAACCTTCCCAAAGGGAGGAAAATGCTTAATCCTATCAGTCAAACTGGTGAAAGAGGTAACAGGCTCTGGGCTATTTATAGACCTTAAATTGGCATGTGCTGTACATATTGAATACTTTGCTGATCTCATTTTTTTAGAGCAGTTGAGATAAAGGAAAAGCAAAGAAAAGGTAATAAGATTCAGATCATGACTGTAATTTTAAAAATAACATTACCTTTCTTATAATTGTAGATGCCTGGAAAATTTCCCAGAGTCAGAGAATTAGATAAAACGGGATTCAATTTTGAAAACAGAGTGGAGATAACCTGATCACTGAAGTCTGGGTGTAGAGGTGAAGAGGATTATCTGAATACTGTACTGATTTTATTTGATTTCAAGGGTGCTCTCCAGTGTCACTATTGCTTCCGTGCCAAAATGCCTCTGTGCTGCTGCATATAACATGGGGTCATCCAGAGACACTGACTTGAGGGCAGCAGTAAGCAATAAGCCCTCAAAAGGAACTTTGGAGAGATGACACAAACATAGCTGTCCTGATCATCCCACGTCCCTTTCTCTAGGAAGAGGGTAAAGCTCTCTACCAAAAACAGCAGAAGAAATGCTCACCCTCTGAAGTAAGGACAGTAATGAGCCATTGCCCATCCATCTCCAGGGCCTCTCTGGAAAGAGGAAGGTGTGTTGTTTAGAGATGGAACCATATTTGGGACTCTTTGCCCAGCAGACTGCTGTTAAGGGGTTGGAGTGGCCTGCACTGGCTCTCTCAGGTACACTTGGGCCCCCCAGCTTCGAAGTCTTCTGGCTGGGACACATTTTACCCATCAATTTCTCCTTGACTCCATGTTCTAGTCATTCTAGTTACTCCTATTTCCCTTTGAGAACCTCAAAAGGTCTTCCATAAATGTTAAGAGATGGGCGGACTAGCTAGGCAACCAGAGAAACTGCAAATTCTATGTTAGGGAGAGGCATGATCCATCTCATCTCTCCTTTTCTTCCATGATTTATTTCCTCATCTGTGAAATGGGAATAACAGCACTGTTGCATTTACTTTACAAAGCGTGACTGCTGCATAAGATGAAAATCTACAGAAGCGCAAGGCATTAGCATTGCTGTGATAGTTATTTTTGTTATTACACATCCCCAAGGCTCACAGCTTCTCAGGACTTAAAACAACACAATATCTACTAAACTAAGTAGGTCTCAAAAGCCTGTCCCCAGCCTGTTAAAGAGATGGCTGCATGAAAGCTTGTTAGAAATTCAGGTTCTCTAGCCCCACCATAAGCCAACAGAATCAGAGCCTTCAAGTGTGAAGCCAAGAGACCTACATTTTCAACAAGCTTCCAGGCAATGCTGACCATCAGCCAGGTGTGTGAGCCCTATTTGCTCCATTCCATGAACACTAGACAGAACTGCTCAAACACTGGTTTGAAGGAAGAGATGGATGACATACACAGCTTCCTAGACCCCTCAGACTTGACCAGTGGGGGATGGGTTACAGCACAGGTAAATGACAATTCTTTTCTTGGGGAGTAGGAAGCAAAAACAGCACTTTCGAGGAGCTAAGCTTCCACAAGAGGACCACCAGAGAAGGGAAGGAGTGGTGGGTGGGAAAAGTAATTGGACTCACCTACAATGATACCACAAGCACTGACCAATCCAATCTCTTTCTTCAGGGCTACTCCACCTCCTCCGGAACCAGACTCGGGGCTGGCCTCCGACTCGCTTCCACCGGGGTGGTTCTTTTCAGTGTTGTTTCGGTGCCTGGCTCCTTTTTCCATCTTTCTCGTAGGATTCCACCTCCGAAAGGTATCTCTCTTTCTGAATAAGTGTGGGTGTAAATATATTTTAAGAGACTGTCTTTCAAACTGAAACGTCTTTTTCTGAAACAAGGACCACTCCTACCCCTCTTTAAAAAGACTCAGGCAGATAAAAAGAGAAAACTGAAAATATTCCTATTCCATATCGACACTTTCTTGTCACTCGTGCTTAGAACAAGGAAAGGACTGTTAAAAAGGAGTGGGGGGAATAAACATAGATATTTAAATATAAAAATAGAACTGTACCAGCTACTCCGGCTGGAATTTTCCTGAAGGGGATGTAGATCTTCAGAGACCAGGATGGTTCTGCAATGTGTACCAGGCAGTGGCTTATTTTAGACTCTTCAAAGATAGTCTGGGTTTCACTCAGCTCTGCCCCTAAGAAAACAAAGATTGTCTTTACCTCCCCTTAGCCTTTTCTTTTTGATGAAGATAAGAGTTTTCAGTAACTGAAGGGAAAACAGGCAATCCTCCGGTACTTTCTTCTCTTCCAGAAAAACAACTGTGGACCAGACCGGTTTGCTCTAGATCTTGTTTCCACCTGCTGTGGGTTTGTTTTCCCCTCCCTGTCTTCTGCCTTCCGCTTTTTTCCAGATGTCCTCTTCTGTTCGTTTGTTTTCCTGTCCTTGTTTTCTTTCTTCTGAGCTCCGTCCTCACAGCACAGACTGCCCCATCTCTCTAGGTTATGGGAGAGTGACTCTGGCACACAAGATTGTGCTTCCCTTTTAGCATGGGGTTTTATGTGCTGAGATAGCTCCGCCCCCCACCTCCTCGGTCTCTCCATCCTCAGTCTGTCTCCTCCCTCTTCTTCAATTTAAATATTAGCACACAGCCCCCAAAGATCACCGAGAAAATGGATTAAAATATTCTGCCTTGTAATCGTCTCTCATTCTCCATCTTTCTCCTTGTGAGAAGTGGAAGTAAAATCCTTCCATGTCAACTGTTCTGGGAGAGTTCGTTAGCTGGTATAGCATTACAGGTCATACAGCATTTGCGAGCTTTATAAATAAGGGACCGGTTGTGCAGACACTTTAATGCCATCAGAAATACACTGGCAACTGTGCTAAAATATTTATGTCCGGATCATTTGAGGATACAGGAGAGAAGGTTGTAAGGACCTTGTTTTCAAGTTTCTGAAAGTAGGAAATGCACGGCTGGGGGAGGGGAATGCAAATAATTAAGAATAATGGAAAAGAGGTTCATTTAAGTAATTGTGAGCTGTGAAGGGCATAAGTGAAACAGAACCACCAAAAGAGGTGGTAGACTTACTGTTCACATCTCTTATTTAGTGTAAGCTAAGACAGGACAAAAATGACTCCCATCTTAGATCCAGGAAAGAATGACACAAAATCTGATCTAATGGAACCTTTCATAGCTTCTAATACTTTTTGCATAGATAAATTATTTGAGAGATAGCCCAGGCAAGGAGTGGGGAGCTTTCAGCACCTTTCTGACCATAAAGCAGATTGCTGATGTTAAGAGATGGCCAACTAAGGACACCTGGGTGGCTCAGTCCTTAAGCGTCTACCTGCGGCTCAGGTCATGATCCCAGGGTACTAGGATCAAGTGGCATGGGGCTCCCTGCTCAGCGGGAAGCCTGCTTCTCCCTCTCCTGCTCCCCCTGCTTGTGTTTCCTCTCTCTCTGTCAAATAAATAAATAAAATCTTATTAAAAAAAAAAAGAGATGGCCAACTTATTACCATATTGATATTGTGTCTTGGATTCCCTGAAGAATTTCACCCAGGAACTGCTGCCTTATGGCAAGAGCAACAATATCTATTGTATTTGTAAAGTACATTGAAAAGCAGCAAGAAGCGAAATAGCAGGCCATACTATAAATCTAAAATAAAATTGTTTTGGATCTGTATTAAATAAATTGTGCAAAAGCACTTGATTTTAAAGTGGGTCTAAAAAATAAAGCTGACAAGTAAGTACAGAAATTTGGCCTCACTTTTTGGAAAATGTTCCAAAGACTTCAGATTTTAAGGAAAATACTTAATTGCTTAAAAGAGGGATAGTTGAGCTATTGTAGCAAAGACTTTTCAAATAAGATAAAGTCCAATCCACAGTATTTCCACTTTGCCCCTTAACCACTCAGCAAGTATTAAGAAGTTTCAAAGGTTGGGAGTTTAACTTTTTCTTCAAGATACAGCAAATTGAAAGCCTCAGCAAAATAAATAAACAAATAAATAAATTAATAGGATTTTTAATAAAGACAGCAGAAAAGGAAATATATAGCACAAAACTCCACAGGAGGGGATGAGTCATGGCAATTTTGAGTTGCCTCTGGCCTTTCCTGAAGGACAAAGCATTGAGGAAAAATTTGATAGATTCATCTTTAAACAATGCGATTTGAAGATTTCTGCCCAAATTTCAACATTAATGTATAAAAAATAATCTTTCTCCTTCTCAAAGATGAGTTGTTTCAGTATAATATATATTTCTAATTTAACTGATATAGATTTAATATGAGATAAAACATGAATGTGCATTCTGACCACAGAATGGCAGGCTTTAGTCAGCTGAATTTATGATTAAAGAAGTTAAGGAGGGTTATGGGATCAAACACATTCTACACAGCCACTAAAATACTTAGTACTAGAGACTCTTCCCCTCTTTCAACAGGACCATTTATTTATTCATATTACATGGCTCACTTCAGGTTGGAATCTTTTTGTGAAATAAACCCTAGGGAGGGGCGCCTGGGTGGCTCAGTGGGTTAAAGCCTCTGCCTTCAGCTCAGGTCATGATCCCAGGGTCCTGGGATTGAGCCCCACATCCCATTGGGCTCTCTGCTCAGCAGGGAGCCTGCTTCCCTTCCTCTCTCTGCCAGCCTCTCTGCCTACTTGTGATCTCTAAGTAATTAATTAATTAATTTAAAAAAAAGACCTAGGGATGTCAAAATTCTATATGACTAACACTGAACACAAGAGAGTACAAAAGTCTTGATGTAATATGCTGGGAAAAAAATCTACAGTAATGATTAACTGAAGTTTCTTATTTTTTTTTTAAAGATTTATTTATTTATTTGACAGAGAGAGATCACAAGCAGGCAGAGAGGCAGGCAGAGAGAGAGAGGAGGAAGCAGGCTCCCTGCTGAGCAGAGAGCCCAATGGGATGTGGGGCTCAATCCCAGGACCCTGGGATCATGACCTGAGCCGAAGGCAGAGGCTTTAACCCACTGAGCCACCCAGGCGCCCAACTGAAGATTCTTATTGAAATTTTGAACACTGAATTATTTTTTACTCATTATTCTACATTTACCTTTATATCTTTTATTCTACTTTCTACACTTAAATAGTGCTGCTTTACAATCTACAAACTATTTTATGCCCAACAGCTCAGGGTTTGTTTTTTTTTTTCTTCTTTATTAAATACTTCAGGTAGACAAGGCAGTTTTTTTTTTTTTTTTTTTTTTGCTTATTATGAAGATTAAGAAGCTGAGCCTTGGAGAAGTGTCTTACCTGAGGTCAAAGACAAGACAATCTGCTTCTGGGCAAGTGGATGCCAATAGTTTACACATGGAGAATTTTCCTGGGACATATAGCTACTTGCTGATGCTAAACTTTTTTTCACATAAGGGAAACAGAAAGTCTTTGGTCAGGGCCATGTCCACATCTTCTTGAGTTGGTGTCATAACTGTGCCTTTTAGGGGAACCTGGGTGGCTCAGTGGGTTAAAGCCTCTGCCTTCAGCTCAGGTCATGATCCCAGGGTCCTGGGATCGAGCCCCACATCCCATCGGGCTCTCTGCTCAGCAGGGAGCCTGCTTCTCCCTTTCTCTGTCCACCTCTCTGCCTACTTGTGATCTCTGTCTGTCCAGTAAATAAACAAAATCTTTAAAAAAAAAAAAAAACTGTGCCTTTTAAAGATTTTATTTATTTGTTTGTCAGAGAGAGCATAAGCAGGCAGAGGCAGACACAGAAGCAGGCTCCCCGCTGAGCAAGGATCCTAATGCAGGACTTGATCCCAGGACCCTGGGATCATGACCTGAGCTGTAGGCAGCAGCTTAACCGACTGAGCCACTCAGGTGTCCCATAACATTGCTTTTTAGAGAGCCATCTTGATGCCAACACTTAATATCTGTTCAGTGAGACCCACAGGACTCAGTCCGCCCTCCCCTCCAAAATTTGTCACTCCCTTTACATAGTCCTCAGTTTGGCCATTTTCCAACTGCATTAGTACAGCTCTATTTCCAGTATCTGGGTGACTGTTTATTGTTGATTTGCACACTTACGATGGGAAGAAAGTGGTCATTTCAACAAAGGAAAGGGTGGGTAAAAGGGTCGTTTTCTTATGAATATGGACTTACCAAGAGAAAGGCTGTATGAGGCTGACACCTACTGCACAAAGAAAGATATGGCACAGGAACACGTTACTTGTATATATTGAAAAAAAAAAAAAAAACAGTCATGCTGTCATATATAGTCCCTTTTTGAAACAACAGCTAAGAAGTATCTGTTAATAAAGAGGAATGGAGCACAAAGTTCATTTACTCATTCTTTTTTTCCCCCCTTTGGGACCCAATTGTTTTAACAGAGCTGTGAAGTCTGAGATCACAAAGAGAGGACCCAAATCTCTTCCTGGAGGAAACTCACAGGCCATGCTCCCACTCCATTCTTCTGCTTGCACCAACATGACCAGAGTCAGAGGAAACCCTGGTTTCAATGAAAGCCAGTTTTCTTCCTAAAGTCATAATGACCACTGGCCTATGGTCAAACAGTCAAACAGTGGTTTCCTAAGCTAGTGGTTCTGGGACCTTTTATTTCATTCAAAATGGAAAGTAGATCAAAATTAGTGAGCAAAGAGGAAAGAAATAAAAAAGTAAAAGCCAAAACAAGTCAGAAAGAAAAGAAGATGAAATGAGGAGATGTAGTTAGATAATAAGCCCTTTTTGGTGTATGCTCTGTTTGGATTTTGGACATATTCACAAGTTCAAAGAAAGTTGTATCTTCTAGGGTTTATGCAATTCTGATAATTTGGATGGAGAAGATCCTGTTTTGTTATGATGGTCAATTAATTCATGCTCTTCTGGAGATAATGATGAATCCTTGCTCTGACACTAGCGACAAAAATTCCAGCAGATTACTCTTCTGTCTGCTGCACTTGACTAGATTCCAGGGAGCTAGCCCAGCGCTAGTGGGAAAGAAATAAAGGCTCCTGAGACAGCTGCATGTTCTTAATTCCTTTGCCGGGGCAAATCTGTCTCAAGACCTTGGTATTCTTTTTAAGCATTTAGGTGATTCAAATGCTGAGTACTTAAGTGTGGAAACTTCCAGTTCCTAATTGGTTTTCACTGAGGATTTATGTTTACCAAAGATAAAGACTCTTATCTTTTAGGATTATGGAAAATAAGTTCCCTGAAATTAAAGATTTATTTTGTTCATTGCTGTAGCCCCAGTACCAAAAATGGTGCCAGAACTAAGTAAATATGACTGATTGACTGAATGAATGAATGAATGGTAATGCACATTAATGCACAATAATTAAACAATATCTGATGGACTGATGTGTTTTATTTATTTATTTATTATATTTAGATATATATATTTATACATTATATTATATTTATAATATATACATGTTATTATATTTATAGATTTATAAATACAATATAATATAATATATTTGTATATATTATATTTAGATATATATTAGATTTATTATAGTAAGATGTAGTCCTCTGTGCTTAGAAGCTGGACTGGAGATGGAGGAGAAAAACACAATCAAATGTTTGACTTTGAAGATCATTTCATATGGAACACAGATCTCAACCAGGCCCCCCAACAATGCCTGGCATTCTCACCACTGTCCTGCAGTCAACGGAGTCTTTTACTCACTTTCATTCTCTTCTCTGCAAGTACCATCCCCCAAATCTTCACTCCAGTTGATGTCCTTGCCTATTGCTTCATGGAGAAAACAGAAAGGCAAAGAGAACTTCCATATCCTCCAACCACTAACGCGGTCATTTGGTCTGCCTGAGACGCACCCACATATTCTGTCTTCTTTCCTATAGAAATGGATGTGCTGTGCCTGTTCCTATGTATCTTCCTGACTTGTGCATCAGCTTCCCAGACTAACATCTACTCAGGGACTTTGCTCCTACAATTATTCCCCTCTCTCCTGCATCATCAGTTTTTTCACTCTTAAGGGGATTATTCCTATCAGCAAACAAACATGCTGTAATACTTCCCAGAAAGAAAGAAAGAAAGAAAGAAAGAAAGAAAGAAAGAAAGAAAGAAAGAAAGAAAGAAAGAAAGACCAAACCTTAGCAACTTCCCTTTGCTCTACATTCCTTTTCAGCTTCGATCCAACTTCTTTGATCCCTTGTTTTTACTTCTTCACTTCATTCATGCTTGAACTCACTACACTTAAGCTCTCATTTCCATCACTCCACTGAATCCATTCTTGTCAAGTGACCAATAGCCACCACATATTTCAATCTTGTGGCCATTTTTCAGTCTTTGTCTTACTGGTCTCACAGCAGCATGGCTCCTGGACATCCAATTTCCTGGCTTTCTGCTTCCTCTTCACAGGCTCCTCAGCTGGATCTTTTTTCTTCTCAAACTCTCCTCTTCTCTAATGTCCCTGACTGGGTGATCTCATCCAGTCCTATGACCTTCAGAAACATCTATACACTGATATTTCCCAAATATTTAGATCTAGACCTCATTTCACTCATAAACTCTAGAGTTAGTTATCTTTTTTAAAAAGATTTTTATTTATTTATTCATGAGAGACAGAGAGAGAACGAGACAGAGAGAGCGTGCGAGCAGCAGAGACAGAAGGAGAAGCAGGCTCCCCAAGGAGCAGGGAGCCTGACGTGGGACTTGATCCCAGGACTCCGGGATCATGACCTGAGCTGAAGGCAGATGCTTAACCAACTGAACCACCCAGGGGCCCTACAGTTAGCTATCTACTTGATGTCTCTGCTTGGATGCTTAATAGGAACCTCAAACTTAATAGGAACCTCAAACCTTAATAGGAACCTCAAATGTCTAGTGCCTTCATGCATCTCCAAACTCTCTCTTCTTCCAGTATTCCCCACTTTAGGAAATGGCAAATAGTTAGTTGGTCGAGCCAGATACCCTGAAGTCAACCTTGACTTTGGTCTCTCTCAAGTGCCCTACAATTGTCTTGTCAGCCAATCCTGTTAACTGTATAGATTTACTCTTATCTAGAAATGAATCCCTTCTTAACATCTCCACTGTTACCACCCTAGTTCATTACCATCTCACCCTCAGCAATATTCCCTGGACTATGCAGTAGCTTTCTAGTTGGTCTTCTCATTTCCATACTTATTCTGTGACAAATGTCCTTTCAACACAGCGGCCAGAATGATCCTTTATAATTATAAATCAGGTCATGTCACCCCCTGTTCAAAACCCTTCAATGGCTGCTCGGCATACAGAAGATTCAGATTTGAAGTCTTCTTTATCGTGATCCCATTGGCCACTCGACATTTATATTCTTCTGCTCTTCCTTCCACTTAGTACTACCAGACTCACAGGACTTCTCACTATTCTATGAAGGCTGAGCTCTGCCTCAGGACTTTGGACTAGCTAGGGCCTTTCAGGAACACTTCCTCTAGACAGTCACCCTCTTTGTTCTGTCATGTTATACATGTTCCCTCAGTAAACGTTGCTCCTTACAGAGGGTTGCTCTGACCACCCAATGTACCTTATTTTTATCAGCACTGGTTAACATCGTATGTTTGTTTGCTTGTTTGTTGTTTGTCTCTCCTGTTAGAATGTAAGCTCCAGATTGTTGAATTTTTGTTTTTTTGAGGTGGGTTATGGTCATGGTTAAAGAATATTTCTCTGTTAGGGGCAGCTGGATGGCTCAGTTGGATAAGCGTCAGCCTTTCCGTTCAGATCATGATCCCAAGGTCCTGGGATCCAGCCCCACAGCAAGCCCCACATCAAGCCCCTCACTGGGCTTCCTGATCAGTAAGGATCCTGCCTCTCCTTCTTCCCCCTGCTTGTGCTCTCTCTTGCTCTCTCTCTCCAAAATAAATAAATCTTTAAAAAAAGAATACTTCTCGGGACGCCTGGGTGGCTCAGTTGGTTAAGCAGCTGCCTTCGGCTCAGGTCATGATCCCGGCGTCCTGGGATCGAGTCCCACATCGGGCTCCTTGCTCTGCAGGGAGCCTGCTTCTCCCTCTGCCTCTGCCTGCCATTCTGTCTGCCTGTGCTCTCTCTCTCTCTGATAAATAAATAAAATCTTTAAAAAAAAAAAATAAAAAAAGAATACTTCTCTTTTAGAGATATATGCCAATATATCTATGAATGAAATAATATGACATCTTGGACTTACTTTAAAATAATATAGGGGGAAGGATAGAAATAAAAGAAGGTCAACTATGAATTGATATTATTTAAGATGGATAGTAGGTAGATAGGAGTAACTTGGGTTGTATACGTTTAAATTTTTTCATTCAAACAAACAAATAAAACTTTGCTTGTTTCTTTACCATTATATCCCTAGTGCCTAAAGCAGTGCTTGGCATATAGGAAGAATTTGTTAAAGAAAAAAAAAAAGAAAGAAAACAGGCTCAAAATGGAGTCACTTGTGCTAAGCCCTATGTCAGCAAACCAAGGCTTTATATCTAACTGCATTTTCAGCCTCTCCCAGCAATGTGAACTTTAATCAATCTGGTATTACTTGATCAGCACTAGTGAGGAAATCTTCCTGATAGACCCCCTGCCCTTCTCCCAAAGGAAGGTAGCCTGGCCTGAAATAATCCACTCTTTGGTAGAAAATTCCTTTTTCTGTCTTCATCTGCCTATGAAAGACTTCCATTTTGTACAGCTCCATGGAGCCCCTTTCCACTCTCTAAATGGGATGTTGCCTGATTCATGAATTGCTAAATAAAGTTAACTATATCTTCAAATTTACTCAATTGAATTTTGCCTTTTAACAAACTCATAAATACATATTCATTCAACAGTCATTGCATACTGAATCCGAAGAATAAAGGTATATTTTCAAAATAAGTTTTAATCATTTACTGCCAATTGTTGAAAATCTAAATTCTAAGTTCCAAACGAGGATTTTATAAAGAGTACCCCCTTCTGGGCCCTGAGTCCAAGAATGTCCTAATTGTGAAGATGCCAAAAGCTATGGCATGTGGCTAATTTGGTGATAGCTATGCCTTTAATTATTTTCCTTAAGACTAATTTTTAAAAACATAGCTTTGTTCTTTCCTCTTTTTCGCCAAATCATGGTAATTAACTGTGATATCCCATACTAGAATAGCATAGCAAAGTTGGGAAGGAAATACAAAAGTCTAGGTAGGTGAAAATTTATGGATCCAATCACTTAGAACTTTTGCCAGGCTACAGTGTGGAGATCACTGATATTGAATATAAAAATCCCTAAAAGAAAATGTGTCTTTTAAGAAATTTCCAGAACAACACAATTTATTAGACTAATAGCGAAAGCAATTCTAGTAGAAATTGATTGTATGTAACTGGGTGTAATTAATTTCATTAAACTACTTAGCCAATCTAATCAACTATTTACTGTGCTAAGAATATAATGGTGAGCAAAGACCTGCTTCAAGGACCTCAGGCATGTGATGATTAATTTTATATATTAACTTGACTGGCCACATGGTGTCCAGATTAAATATTATTTCTGGGTGTGTTCATGAGGGTGTTTCTGGGTGAGATTAGCATTCGAATCAGTAAACTCAGTAAAGTAAGTTGCTCTCCCCAATCAGAGTGAGCATTATCCAATCTGTTGGGGGCCTGAATAGGACAAAAGACAGTGAACAGAGGAATTTGTCCTTGTTTGCCTATTTTAAACCTGCCTGCTGGAGTAGGGACATCTCATCTTCTCATCTTCTCCAGCCTTTGGATTGGATTTTAACCATTGCCTCCCATGATTCTCAGGCCTTTGGACTCAATGAATTACAATACCAGCTTGCCTGAGTCTCCAGTTTGCAGATAGCAGATTGTGGGATTTCTCAGCCCTCAATAATTGCATGAGCCAATTTATCATAATACCTCTAACTTTGTTTCTGTCTCTGTATCTATTTTGACCTCCACCTGTATCTATACAGGCAAAGCTCAGAGATACTGCACATTCAGTTCCAGTAAAGCAAGTATTGCAATAAAGCAAGTCAAATGAATTTTTTGGTTTCTCAGTGTATATAAAATTTACATTTAGGGGTGCCTGGGTGGCTCAGTCTGTTGGGTGTCTGCCTTCCTTCAGCTCAAGTCAAGATCCAGGGTTCCTGGGATTGAGTTTCTCACTGGGCTCCTTGCTGATGGAGAGCCTCCTTTTCCCTATTCTCGCCTCTCCCCTGCTTGTACTCTCGCTCTTTGTTGAACAAATAAATAAAATCTTTAAAAAAAAAAAAAAAGGACTAACACAGATTTAATTTTTAAAAATTACATTTACACTATATTGCAGTCCATTATGTGTAATAGCATAATGTCTAAAAAAAAGTACATATCTTAGTTGTAAAATACTTTATTGTTAAAAAAATTGCTAACCATCATCTGAGCTTTCAGCAAGTCATAATCTTTTTTGTTGGTGGAGGGTCTTGACTTGATGTTGATGGTTGTTGACTAATCAGGGTCGTAATTGCTGAAGGCTGGGGTGGCTGTGGCCATTTCTTAAAATAAGGCAACAGTGAAGTTTGCCAATTGATTGACTCATCTTCTCACAAAGGATTTCCCAGCACATGAGAGTCCTAGATGGCATCTTCTTCCCATATAACGCCGTTTCACCTAGAAAATCTGTTCTTTAGTGTAGCTACTTTTAATTATCTTAGCTGGATCTTCCTGGTAACTTGCTGTGGCTTCTACATCAGCACTTGCTGCCTCACCTTGCACTTTTATGTTATCGAGGTGGTTTTTTTTCCTTAAACCTCATTAACCAACTTGTTGTAGCTATAAACTTTTCTTCTGTAGCTTCCTCACCTCTCAGCCCTCAAAGAATTGAGAAGAGTTATGGCCTTAGGCTTTAGTTTATCAGAATGTTGTGACTGGTTTGATCTATCCAGACCACTAACACTAACAGCAATAAGGCTATTATTATTTCTTATCATTTCCATGTTCACTAGACTAGCACTTTTCATTTCAAGAACTCTTCTTTGGGAGCACCTGGGTAGTTCAGTCGGCTGGGCATCTGCCTTCATTTCAGGTCATGATCCCAGATTCCTGGGATTGAGCCACATGATCCCAGATTCCTGGGATTGAGCCACATCAGGCTCCCTGCTCTGTGGGGAGGCTGCTTCTCCCTCTCCCTCTACCCGCCGCCCCCTCTGCTTGTACTTTCTGTCAAATAAATATATGAGATCTTAAAAAAAGAATTAAGAAAAAAAAAACCAACTTTCCTTTGAATTCACAATTTGGCTAAATGTTTGGTATAGAGGCCTACCTTTCACCCTATCTTGGCTATTGACATGTGTTCCTAACTTAAGTTTAATAATTTCTAGCTTTTGATTTAAAGTGAGAGATACATTTGGAGCACCTGGGTGGCTCAGTCAGATAAGCATCTGACTCTTAATTTCAGCTCAGGTCATGATCTCAGGCTCATGAGATCAAGCCCTGTGTCAGGCTCCACACTGGGCATGGAAACTGCTCAAGATTCTCCCTCTCCCTCTGCCCCTGACTCCAGTTTGCGTGTGCTCTCTCTCTCTTTCTCAAAATAAATAAAATAAAATAAAATAAAGCAAGAGATGTGCAACTCTAGCTTTCCCTTGAACACTTAGACACCATTTAAGGTTACTAGCGGGCTTTATTTCAATACTATTATGTCTCAAGGAATAGAGAGGCCCAAGGAGAGGTAGAGAGAAGAGGGGATGGGTGGTCAGTAGAGCGGCCAGAACACACACAGCATTTAAGTTTGCCATTTTATATGGGAGCTGTTCGTAACGTCCACAATTACAATGGTAATATTGAAGAACACTGATCACAGCTCACATTAATAATAATAATAATAATGAAAAAATTAGAGCATTAAGAGAATTACCAAAATGTGACATGAAGACACCAAGCGAGCAAATGTTGTTGGAAAAAAAATGGCATTAGGGTTCCCACAAATCTTCAATTTGTAAAAAATGCAGTATCTGTGAAGTGCAATAAAACTCTGTCTCCTCTATCTAACCTCTACCTCCACCCAACCATCCATCCGTACATCGTCCCCTATTGGTTCTGTTTCCATGCAGAACTCTGCATAATAATACAAGGACCTTAGATACAGACACTTTAGGTGTTTCTCTTTCCTCCTGAAGTCCTCAGCTTAGTTACTTGGATTCCCTGACAAAGGATCATTGGACATTGAGGAAAGCTCTAGCACAAAATCCATAGACAATAAAAAACATGGATGATGCAAGGAGCAGAAAAAAACTTCCAAAAAATTACAATTCATATATTCAAAAGGGTGTTTAAAGTGAGAATAGAGGACCCAGCTCTGAGCCCTGGTTTTAGCCCCATTAGGTCATACCAGTCATTGATTTCAAAACCAAACTCCTCTCAGCTACAGACAAAACTGTTTTTCTCTCCTGTGTTCCCATTTGCTATGCCCATAGCATCTTGCTATCATAGCATCATGGTCTTAATCAACAAGGCCTGAGACCTTCATCTTTTTTCCCCCTCCCTTTCCCTTAGCCCCATATCCAACTGGTCATGAAGCTCTGTTGGTTCCACCTCTGAAAACTGTCTCACAACTGTCTTCTTATCCCATAGCTGTTGCCCTATTCCAGAAATCCTTCTCTCTTTTCTGTCCCCATGCAATAGGCTACCAACTAATCTCCCTGCCTGTGACTGTACATCCCTTCATTCTGTCCCTAGAATTATAAAATATGGGGTTGATCACCTTTCTTTCTCACCCAGACGCCTCTGATGGTTCTCCATTATATAAAGCAGGAGTCCCTATGGCTGGCTGACGGAGCACCACAATTACCCCAGGAAATATATATTTGGCACAGGGGAAGTTCTCAATTTCTCAGGTAGACCTTCTCCTATGGTACCCTCTGGTGGCAACTTCATGCAATGGCCTATCTTCATTTCACTACCAAATTATGAGATTCTAATTCAGTGGATCTGCTTGTTGCTTGAGGAAACTACTAGCTTATAAAATAAAATTCTGAACTCTTGTATAGAAGCTTCAATCCATCTTTCCAGCTTTTTCTCATAACCTCCTCTTTTCCTCACCTTCCCTTTTTATGTTCCACTCACTCTTCCCCTTCAATCACACTGGACCACCCTGTATTTTCCCACATTGATGTCTTTACTGATGCTTTCCCTCCACTTGGAAAACTTTCACTAGATTCATTTAAATATCTGTTCATTTGGAAATCTGTCCGAATTAACCTGACCTCTCTTTTCTCTGTGTTCCTACTCCTACGTCTTCAAGGAAGCCTTCCCAAATCACATGCTTTCATTGTTATAGGTGTTTTGTCTTTTATGACAGTAACATACTTAATGGATATATATTTATCTGTGAGATTTTTTTTAAGTGTCTTTTTCTACTACTATACTGTAAGTACCTTGGGCAAGAGCCATATCTGTTACCATATACAGCTGGTACTCAATTGTTTGTTGACTGGGTGAATTAATGTTTCTGAAATGATCACATATTCTGCTTTGTAGTGTGTAGAGTTGTAAGTACTTAACGATTCCCTTGTTAGGTCACAGGCTTTTTAAAGAGATAGATAATATCTCTTATGTCTTTGTACCTCCCCCCATTCCCATGTAGCTCTGCACCTGGGATACAGTAGGAGCTAACTGCCCTAATAGAACCCCAGGGAACACTAACTCCATGAGAGCCAGGACTTTATCTTTTTTCTTTGTTATATCTCCAGTGACTAGAATTAGGATTACTGATCCCAAAGTGATATGTTTGTTTATTTATTTATTTATTTATTTCCCAGTCTGGTTGGAGAGAGAAAGAACTGAACAATTATAAAATAGTGAGACAGGGCCATGATAGAGATATACAAAGGATGCTCTGGGAGCTCCACTCTGTGGACAGGCCAGAGTAGGCATCTGAAGAAAGTGACTTATTCATTGATTGACTGATTGATTTTACTTATTTATTTGACAGAGAGAACACAAACAGGGGGAGTTGCAGGCAGAGGGAGAGGGAGAAGCAGGCTCCCCGCTGAGCAGAGAGCCCAATACAGGACTTGATTCCGGGACTCTGGAACCATGACCTGAGCTGAAGGCAGATATCCAACCAATTGAGCCACCCGGGTGCCCCTGGAGAAAGTGATTTCTGAGTTAAGTCTGGAAGGATGAATAAAAGTTAAGGAGGATGATATGTCAAGCAAAGCAAAGTTTGCACAAAGGCACACAAGTGAGAGAGTGTGACTTAAATTCAATGAGACTGAAGTGCATGGTGACCAAACACTGAAAGATAAAAGGGAAATGCAGATCATGAAGAGCTTGAGTGCCATGCTCTCAAGTACTGGGCAGTTTCAAGCAGAAGAGTGATTGGATCTGGCAACAATGGTAGGATGGAATGGAGTTGGGCAGATCTAGAAGCAGGGAGTAGTTTGGAGGCTATTAATAAAAGCAGCAGAGAATAAAGAGGGACTAAAAGAAAGCAATAGTGGTTAGGGGTGCCTGAGTGGCTCAGTTGTTAAGTGATTAACACTCTTGATTTCAGCTCAAGTCATGATCTCAGGGTCATGAGATCAAGCCCCATGTCAGGCTCTCTGCTGAGTGTGGAGTCTATTTGTTCCTCCACCCCCTCGCCCGTTTGTTCATGTTCTCTCTCTAATAAATAAATAACAAAATCTTAAAAAAAAAAAAAAGGATTCTCTCTCCCCTCCTACCTCTCTAAAAAACTGCAAGAGTGGTAAAATGGAAAGATGGTGGATTCAAGATATGTTTATAAAATATACAAAATTAATGAACAATTGCGTGTCTAGAAAACTACTTTTAGAAATAATTGCATGGATGCTCAAAGATAAATAACACGAAGACGTTTATTACAGCTTGTTTTTGCAATAATTAAAATTTGATGAATACTGTGTCCATCAATATGGGATTTATTAATTAAATAAGGTACAATGAACCAAAACATGCAAATTTGGAAAAGAATGATGTATAAAAATGAAATTTTGGGGTGCCTGGGTGGCTCAGTGGGTTAAGCCTCTGCCTTCAGCTCGGATCATGATCCCGGGGTCCTGGATCGAGCCCCGCATCGGGCTCTCTGCTCCACGGGTAGCCTGCTTCCTTCTCTCTCTCTCTACCTGCCTGTCTGCCTACTTGTGATCTCTGTCTGTCAAATAAATAAATAAAATCTTTAAAAAAAAATGAAATTTTAACTAGAAACAAATTGTAGATGTGTATATCAGATTTTTGTTTAGAGGTGTATAACATATATGTATGTTGGTATATGCACTGAAAAATTATAGAAGGATTTATATAAAGGCTATCAACCATGTTTGTCTTCGGGAAATAGGATAAGAACAATAGGTTCTCACTTCCCAATTTATAAATTTCTGTTTTAATTTTTTTTAATGGACAACTAATTTTTTTTAAAGATTTTATTTATTTGATAGAGAGAAAGCAGGAGAGCACAGTCAGGGGGAATAGCAGAGGGAGAGGGAGAAGCAGGAGCCCCGCTGAGCAGGGAGCAGGCTCAATCCCGGGACCCTGGGATCATGACCAGAGCAGAAGGCAGTCATTTAACCAACTGAGCCACCCAGGTGCCCCTGGACAACTAATTTTCTTAAAGCAACATATTATTCTGGATAGAAAAAAACAATATTTTTCTCTTTCTATAAAGGACACTTGTGAGACAATTAGTGAAATTTGAATAAGGTTTCTAGATTAGATAATAGTACCATATCAATGTTACTTTCTTGATTTTGTTAATGGTACTGTATTTATGGGAGAAAATGTCCTTATTTATGGGAAATATACACTGAAATATTTAGGAGTAATGAGGCATTATGCTTGCAAATTACCCTCAAATGGAACAGAAAAAAATAATAATAGAGAGAGAATAACAAAGTAAATGTGGTCAATGCTAACATTTGGAGAATCTGGACTAAAGTAAACAGAAATTCTATGTAATTTTCTGTAAGTCTGAAATTACAAAAATGCTTTTAAAAAGGTATAGAACAGGGGTGCCTGGGTGGCTCAGTGGGTTAAAGCCTCTGCCTTCGGCTCAGGTCATGATCCCAGGGTCCTGGGATCAAGCCCCACATCGGGCTCTGCTGAGCAGAGAGCCTGCTTCTTCCTTTCTCTCTGCCTGCCTCTCTGCCTACTTGTGATCTCTGCCTGTCAAATAAAAAAAAAAAAAATCTTAAAAAGGTATAGAACAGAATATAAAGTATGTTACTATTTGTGTGTGTGTGAAAATGCAATATATACATACATTTGTAAATATATAAATGATCTACAGAAGATATGCAAGAAGCAACATTATTAATGCCTTTGGAAATGAGGATTTAGTGGCTAGGAACAAGGGGTAAAAGTCTAGTTTTTCACTGTATATCCTTTGATAACTTATGAATTTTCACTAAATAATTTGCCTACCAAAAATAAATATAATTTACAATAATAAAACATTTTGCAAAATGAAGTATTTCTACTCAAAAGTAGAGAGGAATACAATGACTCCCACATGCCAGAATCCTTACCCCAATTCCACCATTATCAAGATTTTGTCATATTGGGGACGCCTGGGTGGCTCAGTTGGTTGGACGACTGCCTTCAGCTCAGGTCATGATCCTGGAGTCCCGGGATCGAGTCCCACATCGGACTCCCAGCTCCATGGGGAGTCTGCTTTTCTCTCTGACCTTCTCCTCGTTCATGCTCTCTCTCACTGTCTCTCTCTCAAGTAAATAAATAAAATCTTTAAAAAAAAAAAGATTTTGTCATATTGCTTTATTTATTCTTTCCCCCTCTATTTCTTTTGTCTTCTTTGCTGATATTTTACTTATTTATTTATTTGGCTCCATGCCTACTGCGGAGCCCAATATGGGGCTTGAACTCACATCCCTAAGATCAAGACCTGAGCCTAAGATGGAGTCAGACACTTACCCAAATGAGCCACCCAGGTGCCCCTTTGCTGAAATACTTTAAAGAAAATTTCAGACATCATTCTACTGCAACGTATCTCAGGAAGCACCTCTTAAAAAAACAGATATTTTGCTACATAATCACAGTCATTATCATATCTAAAAAATTAATAATCCTTTAGTATCAGCTAATATCCAGTCCATAATCAAATTTCACATGTTGAAAAAGGTCCACATACTGTATATAAACACTGCACTCTAGCTGGTAAATTTACTTTCCATGGGGTATATATGGGTTAACAATTCTGAAACCGGTTTACATATATACTGGGGTTCATTTAATAAATAAATGTATAATGGATGTTGGGAGCTAGGGTTCTCACTGTCAGGAAGAAAACAAGAAGGAAGGCCTAGAATGAACCCTGTGGTAATGGTTAGAATTGGAGACATCAGTATGAACTCATGTTTAACTTAGTACATATGTAGATAAAAAGAAACAATGACAGAAATACGTGCATACACAAATTAGTATACACACATATATTACCTAGGGCTGTCCACTGAGAGGGCCTAGAAGCAATGACATCCCTATAGGAGTGGTCACACCTTGTACTCAGATTTTGGTTTCAAAATACTGTTCTCCAATATAAGCAACCAAGGATCCCTGCCGAAATGTCTGATTTTTAGAACTGGGTCAAGGAAAATACAAAATAAGTCTGGAGCATCTTGTGATACCAGAAAGGAAAGAAATTTCAAAAGGTTAGAGAAGTCAACCTGAGGAGTTCCCTAATAGCCAAATGGAATAATTTGAGCAATAAAACAGTGCAGTATTAGGTTAAAATCCAAAGTGTAAAATAAATATAAAAGTGTCTATATTGATATAGTTAAATGACTAAAAACATAACTGAATGGTGGAGTAGAAACAAATCTTCTTTACAGAATTCCATATAATGTATGTAGATATTCTCCCTTATAGGAGGTAGTGCTTAAACACTGCTTCCCCACTTTGACGGTGTGCTAGACTTGTAATCTTGCTTCCAAGGAATATAGAAAGGGAATGATATTTGAACTTTAAACGCAGCATCTCACAAACATTACCTTAATTATGTCATCAGATTAACATCACCATTTTGTCATGTTGATATCATGAACACCCCGATGTGATGTGATGAAAAGGGCACTTGCATCTATGTGGTATTCTTTTATTTTTTTAAGAGATTTTATTTATTTTATATAGAGAGAGCACGTGAACGCAAGGGGGTGTAGAAGCAGAGGAAGATGGACAAACAGACTCTGAACTGAGCACAGAGCCTGACAAAGGCCTAGATCTCACAGCTCTGAGATCATGACCTGGCCCGAAATCAAAAGTTGGATGCTTAACCAACTGAGTCACACAGGAACCCCTATGTGTATTGTTGTTTAAAAACTGTGTCATCACAATGTTGTGCAACCATCACCTCTAGTTCCAGAATTTTTCACCACCTCAAACAAATTCTGTACTTATTAAATAGTAACTCCCCAATTCTCTCCTCCCAGTCCATGCTAACTTCTAATTTACTTTCTCTATGAATTTGACTATTCTAGATATTTCATATAAGTAGATCATACAATATATTTGACCTTTTTTAAAAAAAGATTTTATTTTGGGGTGCCTGGGTAACACAGTTTGTTAAGCGTCTGTCTCCCTGCTCAGCATGGAGTCTGCTTCTCCCTCTCCCCTGCCCCTCACCCCACTCAGCACTCACTCTCTCTCACTCTCTCTCCCGAATAAATTTACTTGAGAGCGCTAGAGAGAGTGGAGAGTGCAACAGAGAGAGAAGGAGCAGGGGGAAGGGCAGAAGGAGAAAAAGCAGACTCCATGCTGAACAGGGAGCCCAACCTGGGGCTCGATCTCAGGACCCTGGGATCATGACCGGAGCTGAAGGCAGATGCCTATCCGATTGGGTCACCCAGGTGCCCCAATATTTGTCCTTTTATGTCTGGTTCATTTCACTTAGCATGTTTCCAAGTTTTCTTCATGTTGCAGCATATATCAGAACTTCATTCCTTTTTGTGGCAGAATAATAGTCCACCGTATGGGTATAGCACATTGTTTATCCTTTCATCTGTTAATGCACTCTTGTGTTGTTTCCACCTTTTGCATTAATATTGTGAACACTGATGTATAAGTGTCTGTTTGAGTCCCTGTTTTTCTTGTTTTTTTTTTTTTTCTTAAAGATTTTATTTATTTATTTGAAAGAGATCACAAGTAGGCAGAGAGGCAGGTGGCGGGGGGGGGGGGCGGGGAGCGCGGAGCAGACTCACTGCCGAGCCGACAGCTTGATGCGGGGCTTGAGCCAAGGACCCTGAGATCATGACCTGAGCCGAAGGCAGAGGCTTTAATCCACTGAGCCACCCAGGCGCCCCTGAGTCCGTTTTTGATACTTCATGACATAAACCTACACGTGAAATTGCTGGGTCATATGGTAAGGCAGTTCTATGTTTAACTTTTTGAGGAATCACCAGACTATATTCCAGCAAAGACATCACTGTATATTCTCACCAGTAACATACCTGAGTTTCAATCTCTCCACATCCTCCCAACTCTTGTTTTCCTTTCAAAAAATTATAATCATCCTAATAGAAGTGAAATGATAGCTCATTTGTGGTTTTGGTTTTTATTTCCTCAATGAGTAATGACAGCATTTTTTTCACGTGTCTATTGGCCATCTGTATCTTTTCTTTGTAGAAATATCTATTTAAATAATTTGCTCTGGTTTTTAAAAAGACGTTATTTATTTAGAGAAAGTGAGATGGGGAGGGGTCATGAGGTGGTACAGAGGAAGAGGGAGAAAGAATCCCAGGCAGATTATACACTGAGCATAGAGCCATATGTGGGGCTTGATCTCACAACCCTGAGGTCATGACCTGAGCTGAAATCAAGAGTTGGATGCTTGGGGTGCCTAGGTTGCTCAGTGGGTTAAGCCTCTGCCTTTGGCTCAGGTCATGATCTCAGGGTCCTTGGATCAAGCCCCGTGTGAGGCCCTCTGCTCAGTGGGGAGCCTGCTTTCCCCTTTCTCTATGCCTGCCTCTCGGCCTGCTTGTGATCTCTCTTTCTCTGTCAAATAAATAAATAAATAAAATCTTAAAAAAAAAAAAAAAAGAGGTGTGCCTGGGTGGCTCAGTGGGTTAAAGCCTTTGCCTTCAGCTCAGGTCATGACCCTGGGGTCCTGGGAGCGATGTGGGCATCGGGCTCTGTGCTCAGCAGGGAGCCTGCTTCCCCCTCTCCCTCTGCCTGCCTCTCTGCCTACTTGTGATCTCTGTCCGTCAAATAAATAAATAAAATCTTAAAAAAAAAAAAAAAAGAGTTGGATGCTTAACCAATTGAGCCACCCAAGGGTCCTGCTCTGTTTTTATCAGAGTTGTTTGTCTTTAGTTGTTGAGATGTACAAGTTCTTTATATATTCTAGATATTAAACTTTTATCAAATATATCATTTGCAAATATTTTCTCCCATTCTGTGGATTGCCTTTTTGTTCCTTTGATAGTGTTCTTTGATACACAGTTTTTAATTTTAATAAAGTACAATTTATCCATTTTTTTCTTTTGTTGCTTGTGTTTTTGTCATATTTAGAAAGCATCACCAAATCCAAGGCCACAAAGATTTGCCCTTATTTTTTTTCTAAGAGTTTCCTAGTTTTTGCTATAACATTTAGATCTTTGATCCATTTTTAGTTAATTTTTGTATATAGGATAAGGTAAGGGTCCAACTTTATTCTTTTTCATATGGATATCCAGTTTTCCCAGCACTATTTACTGAAAATAATTTACTGAAAACTATTTACTGAAAATTCTTTCCCCACTGAATGGGGGGGAACTTTCATCCTTGCTGAAAGTTAATTGACCATTGATGTGAGGGTTTATTTCTGGATTCTGAATTCTATTCCATGGTCCATATGTTTACTCTTAGGCCAGCGCTACTTAATTTTGTAGTAAGTTTTGAAACTGGGAAATGTGAGTTCTCCAACTTTCTTCTTTTTCTTTTTTTTTTTTTTTAAGATTTTATTTATTTATTTGACAAACAGAGATCACAAGTAGGCAGAGAGGCAGGCAGAGAGAGCAGGAAGCAGGCTCCCTGCTGAGCACAGAACCCAATGTGGGGCTTGAACCCAGAACCCTGGGATCATCACCTGAGCTGAAGGCAGAGGCTTTAACCCACTGAGCCACCCAGGAGCCCCACTCTCTTCTTTTTCAAGATTGCTTTGGTTATTCTGGACCCTTTGAAATTCCATATGAATTTTAGGATGGGCTTTACAATTTCTGCAAAAAATACCATTGACATTTTGATAGGGATTGTATTGAATCTGTGAATTGCTTTGGGTAGAATTATCAACAATGTTAAGTAGTTTTCCATGTACAAGTCCTATACCTCCTTGGTTAAATTTATTCCCAAGTATTATATTATTTTTGACCTTATTATAAATGGAGTTATTCTCTTATGGACAACTAATTTTTTGACAAAGACAATCTAGTTGAGGAAAGATAATCTTTTCAATGGATGGTGCTGGAACAATTGGATGTCGACATGCAGAAAACAAAAACGAAACAGCACACACATAAACATGAAATAACTTTATCCATACCTCATACCATACAGAAAAATTAACTCAAAATGAAACATATTCCTAAGTATAAATTCAAAACTATATAGCTTAGATTTCTAGAATTTATAGAAGAAAACTTGGGAAACTCTTTGTGACCTTGGGTTAGGCAAAGATATCTTAGATAATGACACCAAAAAGTACTCCATAAAAGAACAAACTGATAAACTGGACCTTATCAAAAATAAAACCTTCTACTTTCCAAAAACCATTATTAAGAGAGGCTGAAAATACAAGCCACAAACTGGGCATATATTTAATGAAGGAGTTTCTTCAGAATATATGAAGCAGTCTCAAAATCAATAATAAACGAATAAATAATCCAATTAAAAACTAGCAAAAGATTTGGATACTTCAACAAAAATATGTATACAGATGGCAAATAAGCACATGAAAAGACGTTCCCCATCATTAGCCATGATGAAAACACAAATAAAACCACAATAAGGTACTACAACATACTTAACTAGAATCATTAAAATTTAAAAAGACTGGGGCGCCTGGGTGGCTCAGTGGGTTAAGCCGCTGCCTTCGGCTCAGGTCATGATCTCGGGGTCCCGGGATCGAGTCCCGCATCGGGCTCTCTGCTCAGCAGGGAGCCTGCTTCCCTCTCTCTCTCTCTCTGCCTGCCTCTCCATCTACTTGTGATTTCTCTCTGTCAATAAATAAATAAAAAAATCTTTAAAAAAAAAAAAATAAAAAAAAAAAAAAAAGACTGAACATACTAAGGACTAGCAATAACATAGAGAGCCAGAAATTCTCATACATTGTTGATGGAAAGGTAAAATGATACAACCTCTTTGGAGAAGTTTGGCAATTTCTTTAAAAGTTAAATATATACTTACCACACCTGCTATATGATCTAGCCATTCAGCTTCTAGGAAGTTACCTAAGAGAAAAGAGAGCATAGGTGCAAAGATTTGTGCATGAACATTTATAGCAGCTTTATTTATAATAGCTCCTAACTGGAAACAACTCAAATATCCATCAACAGATAAATGGACAAATTGTAGGACATATATACTACTCAGTATAAAGTGAAGTGTGAAATGAAGTATAGTGAAATATTAGTCAGCAACAAAAATGAAAGAGCTATTGAAGGATACTGAGTGGCTCAGTGATTTAAGCAACTGCCTTGGACTCAGGTCATGATCCCAAGATCCTGATATTGAGTCCGGCATCGGGCTCCTCGCTCCTTGGAGAGACTGCTTCTCCCTCTCCCTTCTGCTCTGCCTAGTTGTGCTCGCTCTCTGTATCTCTGTCAAATAAGTACATAAAATCTTAAAAACAAACAAACAAACACCCCAACTATTCTTTAAGCCATTAATTGTGCTTTTTTCCCTCATTCTTTTATTTCTGAAAAAAGTTATAAGATCTTTTAATTGAGATTTGTTAGTTCTTACTTAATATGTTCTCTATCCATGTCACTTTTTAGTTTTTCTATTTCTGATTTATGCTTTTCTTTCAAAACATCCATTATTTACTTCATTAAAAAATGTTTGAAGGGCATCTGGGTGGCTCAGTCCATTAGGCATCTGCCCTCAGCTCAGATCATGATCCCACGGTCCTAGGATCACATGGGGCTTCCTTGCTCAGCCGGGAGTCTGCCTCTCTCTCTCGCTCTTTCTCTCTCCCCCCCCCTCAGCTCCTCCCACTGCTCATTCTCTCTCTCTCTCAAATAAATAAATAAAATCTTCAAAAAAATTTGGTTGAAATTTTCATCTGTTCTGTGACTACATTTTTCTAGTGTATTACTACCTATAGGAATGTTACTCGCTTTACTCTTACCTTGTTCCCACAGTAACTTGTTTGGGGTTAGGTCATAGTCGTCATTTGTACCCATTCTTAAAATAAATAAATTTTCCTCAACTACCAAGAAGAGGAACCCTTGCCTCTTGCCAGGTATGGCGAGTCCAACTTTCCCGCCCACTACGTGCCCGGGGGCTCCGCCTACGCCTCGAGCACGCTCCAGGCCCTGCCCCCTCAGCCCGCCGCCTCGAGGCCCGCCCACGCCTCTTAGGAGACGTCGCCAGCCTCTTGCTTCTGCTTGGTGCCAGCCTTGGTGTATATTTTCCCGCCATTTCCAGCTGTTCGTGAGGAGAACTGGATGATTTCGGTGAGATCCCAGGGCTTCTGAGATCATGGCGGCCAAGCGGGCAGGGAACGTAGCTAGAAAAGAACTACTGGTCGTGAGACTGCTAAATCGCCATTACCTCCAGAAGTCCGGCAAGTCTTGCCCTCGGAAGCCCTTAACTGCCCTTCTTATAAGGGGTTCCTGTGGACAACTCATTTGAGTAACACTGTTGTTGCTGCCCTTATTCAAAGCAGGGTGTATATATATATAGTGGGACTTTTTCAGTAGTTTTTCAGACTCACCTGCTGTAGAAGTTAGTGTATTGTGAGCAATAAATCGAAATCTAAAACTCATGACTGTGTGTAATGTCTTTGCACTGATTATTCAGCAAGTCTTGATCGTGAATCTTGTCTTTTGTGACAAAAATGTTAAAGTGTGGTGCAAACTAGTCATCATTCTTTTAGCGAACCTCTCCATAAGCTACTTAAAGACTCTTTTTAAAGAAAACACTCGGGTGGAGAAAAAAAATGTTACGTTCTGTTTGGGTTATTTTCCTAATGTAATTTTAAAGGAAATCAAATTAATAGATGATATATTCTTAAATAACATAGTCATGGACTGAAACATGTGGATTCATTATAGGTATGAACTAATTACAGCTTAATATGTTTCAGCTTATTTCTTTTTTTAAATATGTTAAAACGTGTTTTTTAATACGTCAATTTTTTCATTTAAAAATCCTTTTTATGTTTTTAAATGCTTTCTGAGATGTCAATTTCTTCATTTAAAAATCTTACAAAGTCACATTTACATAATTATATATTTTACCAAGTGTATGGATGGAATTAGTATTGGCAGAAAATACAGGATGTATGGTTGCCATGTCTAACACAAAGGTTTATTTGATGTGGTAACCAGAGCTTGACACAGGAAGTAAGAAGAGTCCAGTTCTAATCCTAGAGCTGACATTAACTAAAGATGGAACTTTGGACAAGTCATTGAATTTCAGTGAAGGTGAGGTGTATCTTTGAAAAATGATGGGATTGGACAAGATGTTAAATGACTTTTGAAGCCCTTTCCAGATTTATGATTCTGAGTGTCTGTAGAGTAGAAGGGAAAGTGTACAAGCTGAGGCAACATTATCATTCACAAAACATCTTTCCCTTAGATAAAATATGTACTGAGTGGCTAATATGAAATCCATTATTTGTCTACTATTTCCTCCTTGCTCCATCTCATTATCACAGGGAGCTATTAGGAAAGAAATGGATGGTTCTTTTTTTTTTAAGATTTTTTTTTTCTGATTACAAATTAGTACATGAATTAATCCAGAAAACTTGGAAAACAAAACAAAACAAAAATGTAAAGGTCACGCACACACACACACACACAAACACTCATCTTACCATTCCAAAAAAAAAAAAAAAAAAATCTCAGTGTTCCATTACTTTTCTAAATATATACGTATTTTTCCTTTTTTATTTTTATTTATTTATTTATTTATTAAAGATTTTATTTATTTGACAGACAGAGATCACAATTAGGCAGAGAGGCAGGCAGAGAGAGGAGGAAGCAGGCTCCCCGCAGAGCAGAGAGCCCGATGTGGGGCTCAATCCCAGGACGCTGGGATCATGACCTGAGCCGAAGGCAGAGGCTTTAACCCACTGAGCCACCCAGGCGCCCCATTTTTCCTTTTTTAAAAAATGGTTTAACATGGCTTGCATTCTGATTTTTTCCATTTCGAAGGTATATGTACTTCCTTATGACCTACTGGAATCCCCACAATAATAGTGCCTACATCCCCAAAAGATAACAGAAGCTAAGTAAACATTGTTACATAGATTTTGGAACATCTGTAATTATATTATGCTCCCAGTTATTTTTCCTTTCTCTTTTTCTGTTCCAGAATGGATTGGTTTCACTGCAACCAATGTTTCCGAAAAGATGGGGACAATTTCTTTGTCACCAGCTGTGGCCATATTTTCTGTAAAAAGTGTGTGACCCTGGGTGAGTGACTTAACTGTTTTCAGATTCAGGCAAAAATGTTTTTAATCTAAAAATAATGATTAGCCATTTCTCTATGTGACTGGGGATAAAAATCACATATTGGGCCAAAGTTAGTGTGGATACAGTAGGAACGTTGATTATGGAAATTTGAGGCACCCATTAATAAAGAATGATTTAGCAAATGGAATATCTAATACTTGAACACCAGAAGGTACTTGTCAGTGTTTTGAGGCCTGTGACAGGGAAAGCCACAAGATATATATAAGAAATAGCTCAGAAGAGGGACTTAGGATAGGGTGCTTTGATCAGGGAAAGGTTTCATAGAAGAACTATTGCTTCAGTAGAGTTCTGAATAATAAACTGGAGTTGCCAAGTGGATAAGGCAGGGAGGATCATTCTAGTTTAAGAGAACAATATGTATAAAGGCATACCACATTAAACTCACAGTGCAGGGGGCTACACATCATTGGGATTGGTAGAGCATAGAGACTAAAGTGAGAAATGGTTGAGATGAGGCTAGAGAGGTGGGCAATGGCCAGATGTTGGAAAGGTCTATGTACAAAATTGAAGAGCCTCAACTTTATCCTGCAGGTGATAGAGAGCTGGGGAAGTTTCTTTGTTTTGTGTTTTGTATTTACTAGCTCACTCTGGCAATGATATGGAGGGAAGACTGGGAAAAACCTTTAGTCCTCAAGGAAAGAAGAGTGAGGTTACTAGCCTCTGGAGAAGGTGTTTTTCTTTATATGGATCTCGTGACCCTTTTAACTTATCTGCTAAAGTAACAAAACTGTTTACCATGGTAACTAACAGCAGCTCACCTTGGAGAAGTTTGTCTTGGTGAAGCATATATCATGTGATGTTTTCTCTTGATGTGGCATTTATCTTAATCAATAACCAGCACCACTACTAGAATTTTAACTTAAGAGAAAGATTAGGAATTTTAATTTTTACATGTTTCAGATTGGGTTAATTAGAGAATGAGAGCAGAAGAGCTCTAAAGCAAGTTCTAGGAATATTAGCAAAGTGAGAATAAGGTAGGAATAATTGGGAAGTTTCTTGTAGTGTCTACAGTGTGCCTGCTATCGGGTAGATGGGGGGAAAAAAGAGCAACATACAGTTGAAACCATTGGTACTGTTGTGTTCTTCCTAGTACTCTCATAACTGTACTCTAATACTCTTGCTGGGTGGTTAGAACTGCCCCCTCATCTGCAGGAGAAAACTGAAAATTCTTTTTTTTTCTTTGAAGATTTTATTTATTTATTTGTCAGAGAGAGAGGGAGAGAGAGCGAGCACAGGCGGACAGAATGGCAGGCAGAGGCAGAGGGAGAAGCAGGCTCCCTGCCGAGCAAGGAGCCCGATGTGGGACTGGGATCATGACCTGAGCTGAAGGCAGCTGCTTAACCAACTGAACCACCCAGGTGTCCCCAAAACTGGAAATTCTTAAAGAGGAGTTGAATCGGGATGCCTGGGTGGCTCAGTTAAGTGTCAGACTTTGGCTAAGGTTATAATCTCGGGGTCTTGGGATCAAGCCCCATGTTGGGCTCCCAGGTCAGTGGGAAGTCTGCTGGAAATTCTGTCTCCCTCTCTCTCTTCCTCTGCCCCTCCCCTTACTCATGCATACTTTCTCTCTCAAAAATAGATAATAAACCTTTTTTTATTATTATTATTTTTTTAAGATTTTATTTATTTATTTGACAGAGAGAAATCACAAGTAGACAGAGAGGCAGGCAGAGAGAGAGAGGGAAGCAGGCTCCCTGCCGAGCAGAGAGCCCGATGCGGGACTCGATCCCAGGACCCTGAGATCATGACCTGAGCCGAAGGCAGCAGCTTAACCCACTGAGCCACCCAGGCGCCCAATAATAAACCTTTTTTAAAAAAAGAGGAGATGGGTAGAGCTACAGTGTGAAAGCCATACTTGTCATCAACATACAAGTTTGGAAATACTGATGTTAAGAACAGAGAGCTCAAGATGATGTCCTCTTATAACACAAAAATATTCTAAATTCAGTAAGAAACTGTTTCTTGCTTGCCTACTTGACTGTTACCATGTATTTTAGGAAGATCCTACCTCTTGCCCATAGGAACCAAACATTTTTTTCCCTTTCCCCCTAGAAAAATGTGCTGTTTGTGGAAGTGCTTGCAAGCATCTGGCTCTTTCTGATAATGTAAGTTTTTCTCCCCCTGCAACAAACCATCTTATTATCCCATTCCTGGTCTGTAAGAAGTAAGAAGTATGTAAGAAGTACAGTAAATGAGTGACTAAGCAGTGAAATTTTAAAAAAAGAAAAAAAGCAACAAAACTCACAGATAGCAATTGTGAAAAAAGGAGGGTGTAAACAACAGAAGAATTATCTGTGGCTGCTAATATAAAAGTATGAGTTATGGAGGATTAGAACATAAAATCAACATCTCCTAGGACAGTGATAAGCTTCTTCCTACTTAGCATAGTGAAATAACACAATGCTTTAGAAAGGGTGGTACATCCTTTGTTATATTTGTCAGTATCTTATTTCATTCCATTGTGGATATGCTCAGTGTTTGTCTTTCTCTCTCTTCATAGCTGAAACCTCAGGAGAAGATATATTTCAAAAGCCCTGTGGAGACAGCTTTGCAGTATTTTAGTCACATCTCTCAGGTATGAGAAACAAAAGTGAAGAAAATCAAATTCGCTAGGGAAATTCTAATTGCATCTTATTTTTTTAAAATCAGAGTCTCTTTGATTTATTTGTACACAATATTTTTGTATTTGTACACAATGGAGAGGATTGACTGTTCATTTACTTTCTTCCCTAAGGATACAAATCTCAACAGTTAACTTTTTTAATGACCCCAAACCTGTGATAGACTGTAAAAACCACTATGTAGCTGATATCTTGCCTTATACTTCCTCATTCTATTAAGTAATTTCTTAGAATAAAGAAGGCTCTCGGGATACCTGGGTGGCGCAGTCGATTAAGTGTCTGACCTTTTCTTGATAATGAATGGCTCAGGTCATGATCTCAGAATTGTAAGATCAAGCCTCACATCTGTTTCCACACTGGACGTGGAGCCTGTTTAAGATGCTCTCTCTTCCTTTCCTTACCCCCTCCCGTTCCCCCCCTTGAAAAAGAATAAAAAAGGTTCTAGGAGCTTTATCATCTTTCTGTGCAGACTAAAAATTGCTTTGGATGTACAAGACTGACGCTGTAGTCAGTGGATTTAATGGGCTAGCTCTCAAATTTTTGCTTAAAGACCTATGTTCGGATGAGATTTCTTAATTTCTATTCTCAATTTTAGTGATCTTTTTTAGTAATACATATATATTTAATTTTTTTCGTGTTTATAATTGGTTGCTTGAATTTCAGAAAATATTTTTCTTTCCTGATACATCATTATATTCGTATACCATTGGCTTGGTCAAGAGCAATAGGAATATGGTAGGAAGTGGAGAGAAGACAGAATAACCATTTGAGAGTTCCCAAATTGTAAAAACTTTGGTTTTCCCCTTCCACTCTCCAGTTCTCTACTGAGAATATTTTATAGCCTAATAGGATTTCTATCTTGGTGTATTTCTTGGAAAATTTAATCACTGTTTTTTTCTTTTGTACTCTTACTTCTCATTCATATGAGCAATCCTTTCCTTAACATGAAGATTATCCTTTGTCATGCTCTGGCTGCAGATAGTAGATTTAATTTTCGCTGGTGTCTCACCCCTCAATCCTAATTCTGGAAATAGAAGAAGAGTAATTAAAGCTTTCACTGCATTCAGCTTTTAGTTGCTTGGGTGAGCCATCATATTTGAGATACTATTTAACATTGTGGGGAGATAAAATCTAGCTGAGACTCAAGGAGAAATGTAAACAAGGTCACATGAGAAAGAGCAGACTTTTGGTTAATAACTAAACTCAGGACTAGCTAATGATCAGTAGAGAAATTATATGTAGTCTGAATTCTAACCTACCTAATCAAGGGACCAATTACACACGGTCAAGTAATCAAGATAAAATAAATGGAAAGGGTCAGTTAATCATCACTTTAGTGAAGGACCAGTTTGGTGAAGTCAGCAATGCCTGAAAATGTGTTTTCCTAGTCTGTGAAGTTGAAAAACTGATCCAAATAATATCTAGATTGCCTCATTCAGGCCTCGGCTCAAATTTTTCTTTCTCAGTCAGACCTTTACTGACTCTCATATATCAAATGGTAGCCCCAGCACTGTCTGCTGCTTACCGTGCTTTATTTTTCATCATAGCTCTTATCTCTAACGTTGCATACTTATTAATTGTCTGAATCCAACACTGGAATGTAGGCTCCATAAATTCAGAGATTTGGTAGGTTTTTGTTGTTGTTGTATACCAAGCCCTTTGGATAGCTCTTAATATGTAGTAGACACTAAAAAATTGATAAATGAATGAATGGTATATTGATCTATATATCCACTTGTGTTTTAATCATCCTAGATCTCTTGAAACAACCTGCCAAAGGTATTTTTTTGCTGTACTACTCTATGGCCAATAGTTAAAACTTTCTGTTTAGAAATCTTTACTCATCTCTAGATAAAACTAAATATATTTGGGGATTGGAGATCCTCCTATAAACCTGTGAGCTTTCTTCTAATCCTAGGTCATAGATTATCCATTACTAGCCATTATCCATTACTAGTTATCCTTCAAGTGCATTCCAGTAATTGCTCCTTCTTTGGTAAAGCTTTCCCTGATTCCTATAGGCAGATTTTTGCACTGCCCTTTGTAATATAACACCTTACTCTTACCTCTGCAAAGGTGTTTTAATTTATTTGTTCTTATGTCTCTCTCACTTAACCAAAAGTTTTGAAAGACAGATAAAAACTTTGTATTGCCCAATGGCAAATGAGGTACCTAACACAAATGAAGTGAATAAGAAATGTTTGTTAGGGGCACCTGGGTGGCTCAGTGGGTTAAAGCCTCTGCCTTCGGCTTAGGTCATGATCCCAGGGTTCTGGGATCGAGCCCAGCATCGGGCTCTCTGCTCAGGGGGGAGCCTGCTTCCTCCTTTCTCTCTCTGCCTGTCTCTCTGCCTACTTGTAATCTCTATCAAATAAAATAAATAAAATCTTAAAAAAAATGTTTGTAAAATGAATGAGTGCACATTAAGCCTGGGAGGGAGGTAGAAATGATTCAAAGTAAGGTCAGAGAGGCTTGAGCCAATATATAGGGACTTGTAGGCCATGGTAAGGAATTTAGATTTTCTTCTAAGTGGCAGTGAACAGCATTGAAGGGCTTTAAGCACAGAAATGGCATTACCTGATACATACTTTTTAAAAAAGATTTTATTTATTTATTTGACAGAGAGAGACACAGCGAGAGAGGGAATACAAGCAGGAGGAGTGGGAGAGGGAGAAGTAGGCCTCCCGGCGAGCAGGGAACCCGATATAGGGCTCGATCCCAGGACTCCGGATCACGACCCGAGCCAAAGGCAGAGGCCCAACCACTGAGCCACCCAGGTGCCCATCTGATATATACTTTTAAAAGAGAATCTGGCTGCTGAGTGGAGACTAGACCATAGAGAAGTTAAGAGTAGAAGCAGGAAGGGGCGCCTGGGTGGCTCAGTGGGTTAAAGCCTCTGCCTTCAGCCTGGGTCATGATCCCGGGGTCCTGGGATCGGGCCCTGCTTCAGGCTCTCTGTTCAGCGGGGAGCCTGCTTCCTCCGCTCTCTCTGCCTGCCTCTCTGCCTACTTGAAAAAAAAAAAAAAGAGTAGAAGCAGGGAGACCACGTAAGAGGCCGTGGGAGAGATCTAAGTAAGACTTCTTGAGCTAAAATGGGAGCAATAGAAATGGGGAGGGGTAATCAAATCTTAGATGTTTTCTAGGAAGAACTGATAGAACCATTGTAGATTTGGATGTGGGAAATAAGAAAAAGAGAGGAATCAAAGAAGACATCTGGGTTTTTGTCTTGAGCAAAATAAGACAAATATGTGGGATGATTATACTCTTCACCAAGGCTGAGAAGACCATTTGAAGAAAAATACCATTTTGGACATATTAGGGCATAGATGATTGTTAGAACTCCAGGAGGAGAAATCACAAAGGCAGATAGATTTACTATTCTGAAGCTCAGGATATAGGTCAAGGATAAGATATAAATATGGAACTCATTATGATATAGATAGTTTTTTTTTTTTTTTTTAAAGATTTTTATTTATTTGTTAGAGAGAGAGAGAGAGATACAGAGCGCAAGCACAGGCAGACAGAGTGGCAGGCTAGAGGCAGAGGGAGAAGCAGGCTCCCTGCCGAGCAAGGAGCCCGATGTGGGACTCGATCCCAGGACGCTGGGATCATGACCTGAGCCGAAGGCAGCCGCTTAACCAACTGAGCCACCCAGGCGTCCCTAGATAGTTTTTTTATAAGACTTTATTTTTTAGAATTTTTTTTAAGATTTTATTAATTTATTTGTCAGACGGATATCACAAGTAGGCGGAGAGGCAGGCAGAGAGAGAGGAGGAAGCAGGCTCCCCACTGAGCAGAGAGACCATGTGTGTGGGGCTTGATCCCAGGACCCTGAGATCATGACCTAAGCCGAAGGCAGAGGCTTTAACCCACTGAGCCACCTAGGCGCCCCAAGACTTTATTTATTTATTTGACAGAGATCACAAGTAGGCAGAGAGGCAGGCAGAGAGAGAAAGGGAAGCAGGCTCCCTGCTGAACAGAGAGCCCAATGCCGGGCTTGATCCCAGGATCCTGGGATCATGACCTAAGCCAAAGGCAGAGGCTTTAACCCACTGAGCTACCCAGGCGCCCCACAAGCATAATATTTCTTTTTTTTTTTTTTTTTAAAGATTTTATTTATTAATTTGCCAGAGAGAAATCACAAGTAGACGGAGAGGCAGCCAGAGAGAGAGAGGGAAGCAGGTTCCCTGCTGTGCAGAGAGCCCGATGCGGGACTCGATCCCAGGACCCTGAGATCATGACCTGAGCCGAAGGCAGCGGCTTAACCCACTGAGCCACCCAGGCGCCCCAAGCATAATATTTCTAAGGTTCATCCATGTTGTAGCATGTATTAAGACCTCATTAGTACTTCACTCCTTTTTATGACCAAATAATATTGCCTTGTATAGGTGGGTATACTTTTCACATATTCATTCACCAATTGAGAGATATTTGGGTTATTTCTGCTTTTTGGCTATTCTGAACAGTTCTGCTGTTAACATTTGTGTACATGTTTTTGTGTGGCATATATTTTCATTTCTTTTGGATCCTTATGTAGGAATTGAACTACTGGGTTAAGTGGTATCTCTATGTTTAAATTTTTGAGAAAATGCCAGACTGTTTTCTCAAATGCCTGCAATATTTTACATTTTTACCGCAATGTATGAGGGTTTTGATTTCTCCATTTCCTCACCAACTCTTGTTTTTATCTTTTTTATTGTAACCATCCTAATGGTGCGAAGTAGTGTCTCATTGTGGTTTTGATTTTAATTTCTCTGATGACAAATGATGTTGAGCATCTTTTCATATTCTTACCGGCCATTTATATATCTTCTTCAAAGTAATGTCTGTCAGATCCTTTGCCCATTTTTAAATTGGATTATCTTTATATTATTAGTTATAAGAGTTCTTTATGTATTCTAGGTACAAGTCTCTTGCCAGATATATGATTTGCATACATTTTCTTTTATTTTTTTAAGATTTTATTTATTTATTTGAGAGAGAGAGAGAGAGTGAGAGCATGCATGTATGAGTTGGGGGAGGGGCAGGAGAGAAGCAGATTCCCCCACTGAGCAGGAAGCCCAATAAGGGTCTCCATCCCAGGACCCTGAGTTCATGACCTGAGCCAAACATAGCCACTTAACCAACTGAGTCCCCAGGCACCCTGATTTGCACACATTTTGTCCCATTCTTTGGGCCCATCTGTTTTAATAACCCAAATGTCCATTAAATAAATATAAATAGGAAGAAAAGACAAAGTAGGACATCAAATAGTGTAGGAAATAGGAAAGATTGATAGAAAAAGAAGGAAAGATATAAATTCACAAAAAAAGAAAAATTCAAAGAAAAAGACAGAAATGGATATATAAAGACTTTCCTAAATTTAGTGTTGGGATTGATAAACTTTCTCCTTTTTTAAAAAGATTAATTTATTTATTTTAGAGAGTGCATGCGAGCCTGCACTAGTGGGGGGAGGGGCAGAGGGAGAGAATCCTCAGACTCCCCACTGAGTACGGAGCCCTGGGGCTTAGTCTCACAACCCATGAGATCTTGACCTGAGCTAAAACCAGGAGTCGAACACTCAACCAACTGGCACCCCGATAAACTTTTTCTTAAAAGACCAGTAAATATTTCAGGCTTTGAAGGCCATACAATCGTTGTTGCAACTACTCAACTCTGTTGTAGTACAGAGCAGCATGGTGTTCCAGTAAACTTGGATTTACAAAAACAGGCATCTGACCCGGTCAGTAGTTTGCTGACTTTGAGGTCATATGTTCTGCTAACATATATGTAAGTAATTACCACATATGCCAGTTGAGTAAAATCAGGTCAAGGCCTGATCTCATCAGTAGACCAGACCATTATTCATCCCTTACTTGAATTTAAAAATTGAACAACTGAGATAATCAATGATGCCTCTGAAAAGTACTACTGCCTGCTGAAAAATAGAAGGTAATTTGTCAATATTTAGGACTTCTGAATCAGTACACTTGAGGTTTTTTCTTTTTTTTTTTTTTAAGATTTTGTTTATCTAGTTGGCAGAGAGAGAGATCACAAGTAGGCAGAGAGGCAGGCAGAGAGAGAGGGGGAAGCAAGCTCCCTGCTGAGCAGAGAGCCTAATGCAGGGCTCGATCCCAAGACCCTGAGATCGTGACCTGAGTCTAAGGCAGAGGCTTAACACACCAGCCACCCAGGCACCCCTACTTTAGTTTTTTTTTAATCACTTCACTGAGCAGGAGGTTGCAGTGTGAGAGATAGTATTGCTTTGATCACAAATTATGCAACTCAAAACTTCACTTCCCACTTGGTGGGCTGCTATGGATTTCCTATTCAGAGTGGGTACCTCTGATATCTTATAACAGTCCTTTAATTGTTTTTGATAAGGAAGCATTTTTAGGGATCTTTTTTGCTCAAATCTGTTCTCTCTGGGTCCCACAATAATCTATTTCAATTATAAGTCTGAACATTGCAACTGCCTTTTCAAGACCCTTTCATGGCTTTTCATCACTTGTGTTTCAGATTTTTCAGAGTGACACCTAGTTCTCTTAATGGGCTGGTTTCTCCTAACCTCTGCAATCACATCCACAGTGACCACCTCACATCTTTTATACCACTGTAGTTTCTTATGTAGGCTATTTATTACCCAATCTGTAAGGTAGATTTAGTTCTTTGCAGTTCTTTTATGTGTGCCCAGAATGCCTGATTTCCACATTCTGAAGACCAATTAGTTAACCCTTTTTTTAAAAAAAAAAATTAAAGATTTATTTATTTATTTAGTTGGGGGTAGTAAGTGGGATGAGGGATAGAGGGAGAGAATTCTCAAGCAGACACCCTGCTGAGTGTGGAGCCTGATGCAGAAAATCCTAGGGAGCCTGATGCTCAAAATCCTGAGATCATGACCTGAGCTGAAATCGAGGGCTGGACGATTAACCAACTTTGCCACCCAGGCAACCCCCAAATAGTTAACTCTTATTCATTCTATACTTTACACATATTTATTCTGTTCTGCATATCACTTTGTGTTTTTTTTTATTGGTTCACATGTCTGAATGCCTTGTACTATGGAGACGAACTACTAAAGGACAAGAACTCATACTATCCTTCTTGATATTTCCAGTTTAATGTATCTGCCACCCCACTTCACCAATTATCAGCTCATGGCCAATCTTCCTTTATCTGTACTTCCATACACCCCATCCAGACCATTTTGAAGCCATAACCAGATACGTTATGATTTTATTTTTTTTAAGATTTTATTTATTTAGGGGCGCCTGTGTGGCTCAGTGGGTTAAGCCGCTGCCTTCGGCTCAGGTCATGATCTCAGAGTCCTGGGATCGAGTCCCGCATCGGGCTCTCTGCTCAGCAGAGAGCCTGCTTTCCTCTCTCTCTCTGCCTGCCTCTCCATCTACTTGTGATTTCTCTCTGTCAAATAATAATAAATAAATAAATAATCTTTAAAAAAAAAAAAAAAGATTTTATTTATTTATTTGACAGAGATCACAAGTAGGCAGAGAGGGAGGTGGGGGGTGGGGTTCTCACTGAGCAGAGAACCAGATGTGGGGCTCGATCCCAGAACCCTGGGATCCTGACCTGAGCTGAAGGCAGAGGCTTTAACCCACTGAGCCACCCAGGCGCCCCTATGTTAAGATTTTAATCTGGTAGTATTTCAGAATGTGTCTCTAAAAGATGGGGACTCTTTTCTTAAATATAACCATGTTGTACTAAAATAACAATCCCCTAATCTTATCCAGTAATCAGTCAGTGTTCACAATTCTGTAGCTGTTTCATAATTATTTAAAAATTTTGTTTGAATTGGGTTTTGTAAGGTCCATATAGTTCAGTTGGTTGTTAATGTCTCTTTAGTTTCTATTGAAGTATAAGTTTCCACTCATTTCTTTTTTTATTATTTAAACAAATATTTAATTTTGTATTTTATAGAGAGAAAAAGAGTGTATGTGCACTGGGGGAAGGGCAGAGGGAGTGGGAGAATTTCAAGTAGACAGCAGACTCCCCGCTAAGCATGGAGCCAGACTTAGGGCTCCATCTGAGGACCTTGAGATCATGATCTGAGTTGAAATCAGGAGTCAGATGCTTAACCCACTAAGCCACTTTTTTTTGTCCCTTTTTTTTTATTGTTATTGAAGAAAATGGTCTTTTGTCCTATAGAGTTGTTCCCTGAGTGGGTTTTGTTTATTGTACCCTTGTGGAGTCATTTAATAATGCTTGTCTGTGCTCTGTATTTCCTTAATCAGATTATTTGGTTGGGGGTGGGTGGGAGGCAAGCCTACTTTATAGCAGTGTTGTGCTCTGCCAAGAGGTACATAATAGTCTTCCATCTCTTATTTTGTGTGAGGGTAGCAAATGATGAATTTTACATAGATCTGTTGATTCATTAGGAGCTGCAAAATGCTCATATTTAATTCTATCATTCCTATCTCATTTTTAAAAAAGATTTTGTTTATTAATTTGACAGAGACAGCAAGAGAGGGAACACAAGCAAGGGGAATGGGAGAGGGCGAAGCAGAGAGCCCACCAAGCAGAGAGCCCAATGTGGGGCTTGATCCCATGACCCTGGGACCATGACCTGAGCCAAAGGCAGACGCTTAATGACTGAGCCACCCAGGCGCCCTCTATCTCATTTTTTTAGGTGGAATACTTCTATAAAGAGAAACTTCCTTTTCTCAACTATATGATTACCTTGAGATATAATTTAAAATACTAAAACCTTTAGATACTGTGAAATGAGGGAGTCAGTTTCATAAAAGATAGATAAGACCAAAAAAAAAAGACAAACCAGTAAGTTTTGAGAGTCAAAGTAGATAATGAGTTTACCAATACTACCAATTTACTTTGAAGTAAATTAAGTTAGGATCAGGCGTATTTCACTGATGTTTGGGATACTGTCCCTTGGCTAAACATCACATCAATCTGTAACATGTACTGCTCCCCAAGCCCTTGCCACTTTAAGTAACTCCTGGGATTCTGAGTGGGGTTTTCTGCAGCTGCACTGTTCAGATTTTTTTTTTAAATGATCATGTTTTATTTTTATGAAAATAACCACTTTTTAAAAATACTAAAGAAGATTATAACGAAATCTTATGTAAACAGAATTAGTTGAGTTTGCTTTTGATTGGAGAGACAAAAGGCTAGAGGCTATGTAAACTTTCTCTTTTTTTTAAGCAAGGTCTTTTTTTTTTTTTTTAAAGATTTTATTTATTTATTTGACAGAGACACAATGAGAGAGGGAACACAAGCAAGGGGAGTGGGAGGGGGAGAAGCAGACTCCCTGCTGAGCAGGGAGCCTCTTGCAGGGCTCAATTCCAGACCCAGGGATCGTGACCTGAGTTGAAGGCAGAGGCTTAATGACTTTGCCACCCAGGTGCCTTGAGGCTATATAAACTTTCAAGACCAATTCTGTAGTAAGGTGGCAAAAGCAACTTGCAAATTAGGTGTGAACAGAAAGTTTTTGACAGAAGTACCAAGATCTAAGGAAGGACCTTAGACAAAAGGTTTATAGTCTGAGTAGGGAGGAAGCAGATGAGACATAAATACTGCTGTGTATTCAAAAGTAGAACCTGACAAAGCTAAAACACTTTCTAAATATTAACTTTTGCTCTGATTCAGTAATCCCCTGAAAGGCACATCAGTATATCAAATGGTAAAACAAAGCAAAAGATAAAATTATTTGCCCATGCCCAGAAATAAAATTCAGGAATAGGTAATCTCCTTCTGTGCTTTTTTGCCCTTTGCTGTAGCAGCATAAACAGCCTGTAAGTGCCCCTGTATGAATATCTCAGGGAAAGTAAATTGGTTACCAGTGCTCTGTAATAGCTAGGAATATGAAAGTTGAGTCCAGACGGATAGTAGACAGGTTAGAACAAGTTCTAAGCTTGAAAAAGTTTTTTGATATCACTCTTCTTGCTCAAGATGAAAGATTATGTTTTTAAAGGGCCATTCTACCATGCCAGAATATTCTCAATAAGATATTAAGAAGTTGGGGCTCTCAGGGGGCTCAGTTGTTAAGTGTCTGCCTTCAGCTGAGGTCATCATCCCAGGGTCCTGGGACTGAGCCCTGAATCTGGCTTCCTGCTCAGCGGGAAGCCTGCTTCTCCCTCTCCCACTCCCCCACTTGTGTTCCCTCTCTCGCTGTCCTTCTCTTTGTCAAATAAATAAATAAAATCCTTTTAAAAAAATATATTAAAGGGGCACCTGGATGGCTCAGTGGGTTAAAGCCTCTGCCTTCCACCTAGGTCATGATCCTAGGGTCCTGGGATCGAGCCCCACATCAGGCTCTCTGCTTGGCAGGGAGCCTGCTTCCCTTCCCCTCTCTCTCTGCCTGCCTCTCTGCCTACTTGTGATCTCTGTCTGTCAAATAAATAAATAAAATCTTTTTAAAAAAAATTCTCCCTCTAAAAAAAATATTAAAAAGTCATTGTCCTGGAAATGAGAAACTGGCTTTCCCTAATGCCAAATCCTCTAGTTTTGGGGAGTCGTGAATTAGGCCAGATCCTCCAGAAAAAAGTGATCAGTGTTAAAGGATGAATTGATTGATGGATTTCCTTTTGTTACCAGAAGTAAGAGGAAAAGAATTATGGAAGTGTATGTCAAAGATCTATTTTTTGGGGTACCTGGGTGACTCAGTGGTTAAAGCCTCTGCCTTCGGCTCAGGTCATGGTCTCAGGGTCCTGCATTGGGCTCTCTGTTCGGCAGGGAGCCTGCTTCCCCATCTTTCTCTGCCTGCCTCTCTGCCTACTTGTGATCTCTCTCTCTCTGTCAAATAAATAAATAAAATCTTAAAAAAAAAAAAAAGATCTGTTTTTCCCTGTTAGGTGTGGAGTTTCCAGAAGAAACAAACAGATCTCCTCATCGCCTTCTACAAGCATAGAATTACAAAGTTAGAAGCAGCCATGCAGGAGGCACAGCAGATGGTGACCAGGCAGGAAAAGTAAGTGACAAATTAAATCACCAGAGAGCTTTTTTTCTTTCAGAGGAGCTGTAGTGCTTATTTCCTTATGGTTGCAAAGCCTGAACATTGCTACATGTGTTTATGTTTGTCTTGGGCAAATCAGGTACAGAATTTTTGGTCCCCTTAATCCCCATTTTGTTTTTCTCTTTCTTCCCTATAGGGACCCTCCTCACTTTATAGCTTTCCTCTTGTACTTCCCTGACAAAAACTGCTTCTTTGGAGAAATAAAGCTTAGCTTTTCAGTGATAAAGATGAGAGATAGCATTTAAAATGTTGCCTCAGGAAGGCATATTTTGGAAATCTTAAGCCAAAAGATGGAATCCTTGAAGGACGTTTTCAGACAGCAGGAGACCATGGGTATGTGTGGAACTATATGGAAACTCCTCTGAAATCATACCCAGTGACTACTGATTTTGTCCTCCTGATTCTCCCGGTCATCAGACTCTGCCTCTGCCTCTGTCTCCTGAATCCCTAGATCTCTGACAGAAATGCCTTGTATAGTGGCAAGCATCTCTCTGTAAGCATTAACTAGATGTCAATAATAATAAACATCAGGGTTTGTATCCCACTAACCTACTGGAGATGATTATTTCTATCTTTTGCCCAGAGAGCTGTCAGTCTTAAAGAAGGAAAATGGAGAGCTGAAGAAATGTCTTGCCATTCTAAAGGTGAATGGATTCCTTAATTCCTTACTATTATTTCCTTACTAATGAATTCCTTACTGTTATTTTCTCTCCTACTTTTCTCATCTAGCCGACTAGATGCTGTCTAGAACAATGCTGCCTAACCTTTTCCACATCATGGCATAAATAACTGATCATATTTATACAACAAGTGCATGGTAGTAAATGGTCGAGGCCACAGAAGACCTAGGAGGACTGGAAGGATCAATATGTAGCACACTGGTAACCCATTCTCAAACATCATTAAGTCATGACATACCATTTGGGAAACTCTTTTATTGAAGAGACACCTGTTGTAACTTAAAAGTTTCTCTTCAAGAATCCCAAGGCACCTCAGGACTCTTCCTCTTCCTCCAATCCGACTCTATTTCCCAGAGGTTTCTTTATTTACCTAAGAATGTTCTTTGTATTTGTATGATTTTCCTCTTGATCTTACTGCTGTAACTATTCTAGCATATTTTATCCTGTCATTTTCCTTTCTCTCCCCCATAGACTCTCCATCTTTTCCCACACAAATCAGTCTTTGGGATTCCCAGTGTGTTTTTATGAAAAAGACCTAAAATTTTATTCTGTCAAAGCTAATAATTTCCTAGGGAAACATGGCTGCTATTTTTTTTCTCCTACTGTAAGTCTTAGTAACCACAGCTAGAGGACATTGCAGCTTAGTTATCTAGCAAGTAACATTCATTGATTAGAACCCTAATCCTAACTGCAGCTTCCTTCACTCCCATTTTTTTTCACCTACAGGAATCTCCAAATTGGTACCAAGGAAGCAGGTCAGTTTTATCAGGCCCCATACTAGCCCTCATTGAAAATTGCTGTTCTTTCTTGACTCTTGGCTGCAACACCTGTGTGGGATCGAAGGTGGAGGAGATGGTTGGTAAATTTATCTTCACTTCCCCAGTTAATTCACTGAGAAGTGCTGACGTGAAATATTGAATGTAATTCTCCCTCATGAAATCCTACCCATCCTTCAAAATTCAACTCACGTCATTTCCTCTGTCAAGACTTCATTAGGAGGGGTTTGATATTCTGTTATTCGTTAATTAAATTAATTAATTAAAGGGACGCCTGGGTGGCTCAGTTGGTTAAGCAGCTGCCTTCGGCTCAGGTCATGATCCCAGCGTCCTGGGATCCAGTCCCACATCGGGCTCCTTGCTCAGCAGGGAGCCTGCTTCTCCCTCTGCCTCTGCCTGCCATTCTGTCTGCCTGTGCTCCCTCTCTCTCCCTCTCTCTCTGATAAATAAATTTTAAAAAATCTTTTAAAAAAAAATTAAATATTAAGTCCCTATTGTTTATCAGGTACATGCCAGGTGCTGGGTGTACATCACCCGTTAGTCTGTACCCTACCAACTATTAAATGTTTTTTACCTCAGCCCTGTATTGATGGGTTGAGAGACATGGCTCCTGCACTCACAGAAGTTACAGTCCAGTGTTCTTTCAGGCTTCTGTATTTCTGATATACCCACCATAACGCTTAGCATTGCTTTTATTTGTTTTTGTCTCTCCCACTAGTCTGTGAACCTTTCAAAGATAGGGACTGTATTCTAGTTGTCTTTGTAATCTCAGGATCTGGGATGTATAAACACTAAGTAAATGCTTGTTGGAGAGATGGATGAGAGAATGGGAGTGAGGGAATGATGGATTTATGAGTGGATAAACAGATGGATAGATACATATAAAACTGAGAGTACTTGGTAAGGCACCAAGGGAAGGAAGAAAGGAAGACTTCAAAATTTCTCCTATTGTGGGCAGTAGAGGAGGTTTCACTTAGGGAGTTAGAGAGTCAAGGAATCTCAGATGGAAACTTTGCCTCCATATTTTGGGGTGATACCTGTAATACATGATAGGAAGCAGTTCACACTCACTCAGAGAGTAAGCTATTGTTTAAAACAGTGATCTGATTGACTGATTGATCCTCTCAGGTGGTACTTAACTTCTGCTTAGAGCTTTCTCTCTTTTTCTTTTGCAGGTTGGCCACACCTCGACCAGTGGGCATTACTTCTCCATCACAGTCAGGTAGAGAACATTTGTTTGCCCAAATATCTGTGTGAGATTAATAAATCTCCTTTTCCCATATAGAAGATAGTTTTCTCTCAGAGACTGTAATGCAGTTTTCCTAATTTTGTGTATGATGTGAGAACAACATACAACAAGATACCCATTTGTGCTGGGTTGGTTAGGCAAGGCAGGGCATGACATGGATGGCAGCTCTTCATTCCTCACTTGATTTTCTTCCAGTCACTCCACGACCCATTTCTCAGCATAGCAGCCAGGTGGTCAGGTGAGTAGGAAGCCTACCCAGCCACATGAAAACTGCTGGCAAAAGTTGGAAGATAAAAGAAATAACTACATATGGCAGAGGTAGGGACTGAGGAGACTTTAGGTCTATGTCAAGTTTCAACCCAGTTTGTTTTCTTTTTGTCTCACCTTATACAGTCGGTCCCCCTCTGTGGAATCTATTCCTTACAGAATATCTGACTTTGGTAGCTTGGGACAAGTAAGTAATATTTACCTTCTCTTCCCAGATTGAGATTTCCAGTGCTAAATGAAAGCAAAGATGTCAGGCAAGAGTATTAAGCTTATATTGGTTTTGGTATAAATTATCCAATGCTATGCCTGGGCTGTTTTTGTTTGGCAGTGCTAAAAAGAAAAAATGTTAGAAGCTAACACAGAGAAGGGTGCCAGAGTGGCTCAGTTGTTGGGCCTGGTTTTGGCTCCAGTCATGAAATCTTGAGCTCATGATCTCATGGGTCCTGGGATGAAGCCCCATGTGGGATTCCACACTCAGTAGGCAGTCTGCTTAAAAGATTCCTTCCCTCTGCACCTCCCCCAACTTACTCACTCACTCTAAAATAAATGTCTTTTTAAAAAAGGAAGCTGACACAGAGAATGAATGGGATGAAAGTAGTGTAAATGTTCAATGGCTGAATTAACAGTAATAATTCATTTTGAAAGTAATAGTGTATCCTTCTTGGGCTAGCATACCTATTCTGCCAGAACAACATATGCTTCAATGTGTAGATATAGAGAAATAGCAAAGAATACAGAAGCCAGAGAATTAGGATATATTTATTTATTTTTTGTCCATCAGGGAGCCAGAGGCCTGCAGGGAAGAAGCACTCCCAGGGACTCTCATACCGGTGAGAAGGGGAAAAAAGGTTCAGAAACCAACATATTTTGTGCAGATACCAGCAGATTTCTGGTTTTCTATATAATTATGCCATTATGCATTTTCTGTGCATAAGGTAATGCCATTTGTTTTTTTCCAAACACTGATTCAAGGTATCTAGAGATATATTATTACTTTTCAAATAATTATATTCCTGTTCTCAAACTAATAAGGAGAAACTCTTTTGAGCAATAGAAAGTCATTGAAAACCTCTGGTTGGGGCACCTGGGTGGCTCAGTGGGTTAAGCCTCTGCCTTCAGCTCAGGTTGTGATCTCAGGGTCCTGGGATGGAGCCCCGCATTGGGCTCTCTGCTCGGCAGGGAGCCTGCTTCCCCCTCCCCCTCTGCCTGGTTCTCTGCCTACTTGTGATCTCTCTTTCCCTCTCTGTCAAATAAATAAAATCTTTAAAAAAAAAAAAAAAAAGAAAGAAAGAAAGAAAAGAAAAGAAAACCTCTGGTCAAAGACGGAGGGTTAACTTGAGTAAATAGATTTGGATTTTTTTTAATTGCCACAAGATGGCAGTAGAATTTAGGTCTAAAAGGAAGGCTAACTAGCCATGGATTATGTTAACCTGGAGGGTATCAGGCTTCTTTACTGTGTATTAAACTTAAAAATATTCCAGTGAAGAATACCCACTTAATTTCTTGTCTCTTTCCTCTTAGAACTACTTTTATTATTACTACTTTCAAGGGTATTAGCCAGTCCATAGAGAATATTTAATGAGAGAGGATTTCCCTTTCTTTCACAAGAGGCAATTGTGAAATTGTCTATTTCTTTCTGGATAACCATTTTTGAAAAACACCAAATAGTTTCCCTCCAATTCTTTCATATTCACGCTTTGAAAAATGTAGAAGTTCTAGAGAATTTTTCAGGTTAGTAGTAATAGTCTCTCTTTCGTTCCTGATTTTAGTTATTTGAAGCTTTCTACTACTTTTTTACTTTTATTTGGAGAGCCTGGCTAGCCAATCTAGTTGAACATTTCAAAGAAATCACTTTTGGTTTTGTTGATTTTGTTTTTCTGTTCTCTGTTCCATTTGTTTCTGCTCTAAGTTTTATTTCTTTCCTTCTGCTTGTTTTGGGTTTAGTTCTCTTTTAGTTTTTTTTTTTTTTTTAAGATTTTATTTATTTATTTGACAGAGCAAGAAATCAGAAGTAGGCAGAGCAGCAATCAGAGAGAGGGGGGGAAGCAGGCTCCCCGCTGAGCAGAGAGCCCGATGTGGGGCTCAATCCCAGGACCCTGAGATCATGACCTGAGTCAAAGGCAGAGGCTTAAACCACTGAGCCACTCAGGTGCCCCCCTCTTTTAGTTTCTTAAGGCAAAAGGTTGGGTTATTGATTGGAGGTCATTTTTAATGAAGACATTTTCAGTTATAAATTTCACTCTAAGCACTGCTCTCATTGTGCCCTATAAGGTTTAGTATTTTCTGGCTTTGTTTTCATTCATCTCAAAATCTTTTCTAATTTCTTTTTTTCCCCTCCTTTGGACCATTGGTTATTTGTTTAATATCAACATATTTTTAATTTTCACAGATTTCCTCCTGGTACTGATTTTTAATTTCATTCCATTGTGGTAGGACAAAATACTTTTTATAATTTAGATACTTTAAAATGTATGGCCTCGGGCTCCTGGATGGCTCAGTCAGTTAAGCATCTGCCCTTGGCTCAGGTCAAGATCCCGGGATCCTGAGATGGAGTCCTTTATTGGGCTCCCTGCTGAGCAGGGAGTCTGCTTCTCTCTCTGCCCCTTCCCCAATTTGTTCTCATTCCCTCTCTCTCTCTAAAATAAATAAAATCCTTTAAAATGTGTGTGTGGGGGGGTGCCTGGGTGGCTCAGTGGGTTAAAGCCTCTGCCTTCGGCTCAGGTCATGGTCCTGGGATCGAGCCCCACATCGGGCTCTCTCCTCAGTGTGGAGCCTGCTTCCCCCTCCTCTCTCTGCCTGCCTCTCTGCCTACTTGTAATCTCTGCCTGTCAAATAAATAAAATCTTTAAAAAATAAAAAAAAATAATAAAGTATATGTGTGTGTGTATCTATAAAACAACAAAGTCTTAGGTAGCAAAGGTGCAAGACTAACAGAATCAAAGAGAACTAGAGGAAAACTACTAGACTTTAGTACCCCACTTTCAGTAACAAATAGAGCAACTAGACAGAAGATAAGCAATGGAATAAAAGATTTGAACATTATATACCAGCTAAATCTAACAGACTTCTTTAGCAGTTGAGCTTCTTGGAAGTGTAGAAGTATAGATTTTTTTTTTTTTTTCATCTAATTTGGGAAGTTGTCAGCCATTATTTCTTGAAATATTCTTTCTGCTCTTGTTCCTCTTTTTTTTTTTTTTCTATAAATCCCATAATGCATGTGTTGATAAACTTGATGGTGTTCCACCAAGGTCTCTGAAACTCTCTTCATTTTCCTTCATTATTTTTTCTTTCTCTTCCTCACATTGGATACTCAGTGGACTTCAAAATGCTCATTTTTTTTTTCTTCTGTTTGTGCTGATGAGTTGCTCTAGTGAAGTTCTCATTTTTATTATTTTCAATCCCAAAATTTATATTTGGTTCTTTTAAATATATTTTTTCTTCATTAATATTCTCTATTTGCTGAGATACCACACTCATACTTAAGTGCTTTAGACATGGTTTCCAAAGATATTTGAGCATATTTAAAATACCTGATTTAAGGGTACCTGGCTGGCTCAGTTGGAAAAGTATGCAACTCTTAATCTTGGGGTTGTGAGTTCAAGCCCTACCTTGGGTATAAGATTACTTGAAAATAAAAAATCTTTAAAGAAAAGAAAAGAGGGGCACCTGGGTGGCTCAGTGGCTTAAAGCCTCTGCCTTCAGCTCAGGTCATGATCCCAGGATCCTGGGATGGAGCCCCACATCGGGCTCTCTGCTCAGCAGGGAGCCTGCTTCCCTTCCCCTCTCTCTGCCTGCATCTCTGTCTACTTGTAATCTCTGTCAAATAAAATCCTTTTTAAAAAAATATCTAATTTAGGGCTCAGCTGGTTAAGTGTCATCCTTGAGCTCAGGTCATGATCTCAGAGTCCTGGGATTGAGCATATCATGTGGGACTCCCTATGAGGGAGCCTGCTTCTCCCTCTCTTCCCTGCTCATGTCCTCTCTTGCTCTCTCTCTCTCAAATAAATAAAATCTTTAAAATAAAATACCTGACTTAAAGTCTTTGTCTAGACAAAGTCTAGGCTGGGCTTAGTACAATGTCTGGGCTTCCTCAAGGACAGTTTCCATCGATTGCTTTATTTCTTTATATGGGTCATACTTCTTTATATACCTCATTTTTTGTTGGAAATTGGACATTAAAATAGTATAACATGGCAGTTCTTGGAATCAGATTCTTCCCCCTCCCCATGGGTTTTTTTTTGTTATTGTTCTTGCTGTTTATTGTTTAGTGACTTTTTAAAAATTCTATAAAATCTGTATTGTCATGTGGAGCCACCAAAGTCTCTATTCAGTTAGTTTAGTGGTCAGCTAAGGACTGGACAGAGATTCCCTTAAACACTTGGAACCAGTAAGTCTCTCAGTCTTTGCTGAGGGTTTCTGTATATGTGTTGGGGTTCTCTTTCAGCACTTAGCCAGGCAACTGACCTTAGCCTTCAACCTGCTTGTATGACCTCAAGGTAAGAGATTGGGGCTTTTTCAGGTATTTTCTGAGCATGCATATAGTCCTGCATATGCATATGTTCTAGACTCCAAGAATGTATTGTTTTCAGAGTCCCCACCAACAATTCATTCCCCATCTCTTCCAGCTATGCTTTCAGGTTAGCCTATTATTTGCCCCAATTGATATTCACATTCTCAAGCAGCCCAAACAAGTGCTTCTAATTGTTTACAACACACACTCCTGGGGAAAAGGCTTTTCACAGGTGATGAACTCTAAGCTCCAAGTCCCGATGAGTTTGCGCTCCAGGTCGGATCAAATAAAGTCAGCCTTGCAAGTGGAGTCTTCCAGTTGCCACTGGACAGGTCAAATGATTATTTTCTGGGAATGAGGCTTTGAAAGAGTTCCAAACCCATTCCATCCCCACGATGATGCCAGAATGTTGGTTTTCAAGGCTACCACGGAGCTGGAGGAGAAATGGGAATAGGGGAAGTTAAAATGCCAAAAAGTTCATTGTTCTTAAACTCATTTGGCTATTACTGTGGAATAAACATTCCCCAGACTGCTTCAAGCACTTTGTTAATTTACACAGTTCTGAGAAAGTTGACTCTGACAATTTTTGCCAGTTTTCTCATTCCTTTTATGGAGAGAACTTTAGAGGTCTTTATGCATTTTTACCATCACTCCTAATGAGTTTAATGACCCTTTGTCTTTAGCCATTCTTTCTGGTAATTACCATCTTAGAGGGGAAACCAAGCACAGATCTATTAGAGCACATCAAGGCAGTAATGAATCCTGGTCCACAGATTAATGAAAGAGATGGGGGGTGGGTGGCTGGGTGGCTCAGTCGGCTAAGCTGTCTGCCTTCAGCTCAGATCATGATCTCAGGATCCTGGCATTGGGCCCACATGGAGCTCCCTGCTCAGCAGGCCCTCTGGGTCTGCTCCTCTAAAAAAAAAATTTAAAAAAAATTTATATATGTATATATATATATACACAAATATATATATATATACACACACACACACATACAACATATATAAAATCTTTTTTTAGAGAGAGGAAAGCACCTTTAGGAGACACTGCTAGGTGATGAGATTTTTCACTTAATATTAGTCACTAAGCCTAACATATATACTGAAAATCTTTCGTGTCCAGTTTCTTTGCCCTGATCCCAAGCATACCTGAACAAATCTCTTCTCTAGTTCATCATGGGTTATCTCATAGCTTCACTTTTATGTTTTCCAGAAACCCCTTCACCAGCTTCTACTCACAGCTTTTCTTATAGGTAAGAGATTATGCTTCCTTTCACTGGGAATCTCTTCACACTGACATTCTGCCAGCAGTCCTGGGGTTACTCTTCTACTGGCTTATACCACTGAAGTTTAAAAATCTACCTTGTAAACAAGAGAGCATTTAATAGTACTGTCTTATATATGTCCAAATTAGTTTCAGTCACAAGCAGGGTATTTATTTCCTGTCTTGTCTAAATATATAGGCTCTCCCTTTACATGTACTTTTTACCTTTACCTTCCTTTTCTCTGCTGATGCTTCTTTTTCCCCTCCTTAGGCCTTCACCTGCTTCTTCGGGACAGGGGATTTTTTCTTGTAGACCATCACTAAATGGTGGGAATTCAGGCCACACAAGAGGCCTGAATTCAGGCCTCACCCCCAACAATTCAGGTATGTTAAATAACATTCCTAAAGGAATGGAGCTAACCATTGGCATATATACTAAATAAAGATTTTCAAGGTGAAAAGAAGTTAAGAAGAGAATGGACTTAATAACCTACTTAAACTGCTTAGCTAAGTGTTTTTCTGACTAGTGTTCTACAGATTAAGATCTACCTATTTACCCTGACCCATAAGTAAAACTGCCAAAGAACTGCCCAAGGGAATTATCTTTCATCATTCCAATTTTTTCCTTCAGGTCAGAGGGAAAGCAGAACCCCACTAGAGAGTCTTCCTGGTTTCCAGCTACCAGTTCAGCAGGTGAGCCCAGGCTAATCTAACTATCCTGCATATGAAAAACTCACATGGTTAGGCCTACACATGAAATGCCTTTTGTACCACCTGTTAAGGTGGTAGAATATAACTGGTGGAGAATGACATGGCTTTCAAATATGGTAATCATATGTTCACAATCTATCAGGATGGTCTCAATTTCAAAACTTCTATCCTACTACAAGATTAGCTTCCTAGTTTGGGGTTTAAAAATTAGGTCACATGGTAGTGAATGGCTTTAAACTGAGAGGTCTCGGCCAGTGCGAACTAAGTGTGTAGACACAACTAACATTCCCGAAAGTTCCACAAAAAAATATTTCAATGGAATAGATCTTTTGGGTAGAGGTACTGCTTGAATAAGGAAAAGCTATGTGCACTTCTCTAGACATGGTTAGAGTAATGCTTTATAAATTTACGGGACTCTGATACGATATAGGCAATAAGAGAAAAAGGGTAGGGAACGAGAAGAGAGGTTTGTAGGGAGCTCTACATGAAAAGTCTAGTCTTGCCTTTTAAGTTATCTTTTAGTGCCCAGGTTTTGAGGATATTTAGGCCTTTTAATGCCAAGCTCCTGGTGACCCCAAGAACATCTTAAGATAGGTAAATATTTTGCTCTTGTATTCCGAATGCCCTTTATTTTCATTGGCAAAAAATTAGGAGGCAACACTGGGGAAATAACATCCCTGAGATCCTCACAAATGGAGAGGTTAACCTACAGATGAAAAAAGAATCTACAAATATATGGCCCCTAATTGGATCCTGATTGAAACAAACTGTAAAAAAACAAAAACATTTATGAGAAAGTTGAAAACTGAACACCTCTTGGATATTTGATATTAAGGAATTGTTAATAGTTTTCTTTTGTAGGCATAATGGCTATTATATTTTTAAAAATAGTCTACCTTTTGGAGATAACATACTAAAATATTTAAGGAGAGGAAGTTAAATGATTCTCTGGGGTTTGCTTTAGTATAATCTAGTGAACATAGGAGAGAGAGAGAGAAATGAAAGAAAAACTGGCTATGAGTTATTTGTTGAAGTTGGGTGATGGGTACTTATCAGCTCTTTATACTACTTTACTTTTGTATTTTTTGAAAACTTCAATAATAAAGTTTTTTTTTAAAGTTATTTAAGGAAGTGTCACCTCCCCAGAGGCATGAGAATCCTGCCTCACTGCTAATCCTCTCTTGGCATAGTCTCCAGTTTTCTCTCCATATCTTCCAAGATAGTTTTTTTTTTTTTTTAAGTATTCTGCCTTATTACCATAAAACAATAAATGTTCTAAGATTTTCATAATTAGCAACAAAGCCTTTGTCACACTAGGTGTATCAAATCTTAGTTTGGAAAAGTTAGTTCATCACACAATGGAGAAAACTATGGGGCAGTAGTAGTGGTGACCTGCTGTCTTGATAAACTTCATGTAATGGTGAGAGGGCCTTAATTAGCTTTTTTGTTATAAATGCCCATATCTGCCTTCCTTCCCTCTGCTGCAGACTCTCTACGAACAGAGACAGATGGGATTAGCCAGGTCAAGAGAAGCATGGACTACTTCCAGATAGATCGTCTTCAAGGTCTGATCTAAACATGTTGCTTACAGAGAAGGCCTATAGCATCCAATGCCCATTAAGTGCCTTGGAAAATGTCTCCCTGCCTTGTTTCCTGGTTTCACTCTCTTGACTTTTATGATATACATCCTCTGTTACCTCCTAGGAAAATGGTCAGGCATTATATAAGGCTAGTACTACAGGAAGATGTTTAGATCTCTCCCACACTCAAGTAGCTCTCTCATTTCCTGCAACTTAAAGGTTGTAAAAACAATTCTTGGCATCATTGGGTGTGAGAGGTAATATACTCATTAAGTATGGTTTATTTCTATATTTCATTCTTTTAGCTTTGGGTATATTCTTCCATTACCAATGTTAATAAGCAATAACTCTGTTCCTTGTCCTAATTTATTATACTTTTGTTGCCTATTGTTTCCTCTATGCCTAGTTAACTATGTTGATTTTCCTTTGAGACCCAGACTTTCAGCTTACTAAAGTATATAGATAAAATAAAGGTGTCCTTTTATTGTTATTGCAACTCTATTGGTTTTATATTACAAGCTCTTAATGGTGGAATGGACAAAGACCACCACAACTTAGATGAAACCTGTATTCTTCTTTGGGTACTAAATAGAAATGAGAAATTAAATGAGTCAGCCACTGGCAGGGAGACCATAAGCAAAAATATTGAAAAAGTGTAAAGATAGCAGACATCTGCCAGAAATAAATTAGGTCCTGGAAATGACCCTGAAAGAGTAGGATTCCCTACTCTTTCTGGAACTCTGAATTTATTTTTAAAGGCATTTCTAGACACCTCTTCTGGGCAAGAGCCTGTGCTGTAGCAGGTACAGGAGACAAATCTGCCCAGTGATAGATGCTAATACACTGCCTTTCAAAGTTTTTGTTCCTTTAGTTTTTTTTAAAGATGTATTTATTTATTTTAGAGAGTGCATGTGCGCATGCAAATGGGAGAAGAGACAGAGGGAGAGAATCCTCACACAGAGGCTTCATTTAGCACTGAGCGTGGAGCCTGATCTCATGACCCATGAGATCATAACTTGAGCCAAAAACCGTGAGTAGGGTGCTTAACTGACTGAGCCACCCAGGTGCCCCAGGTTTTGTTTTCTTAATCTACCTCAATATATCCTGCTGTTAAAAACAACAAGAAAAAAGTATACTAAATCAGAATGTTAATGGATTTGGCTCCATTAATCTCTAAACCATAGAAGTGGCAAAGTGGAGGAGAGATAAACAATTTTATTTGTGGCCTTTTATTATTATTCTAGCAATTTGGGGCATTCACTCTTATCTCTAGATGGTTAACCCATTGAAATCTTTATATCTGACTCCATCTGATGGAAACCATTCTAAAACATCAATAATCAATTAAGTTAACAACCTGGGTCCCTCTGTCCCCAAGACAGATCCTATAAAAAGAGGAAAGTCTCAATTACAGACATAAATTGAACCAACACCAAAAAAGATGAAATATTAGTCTCTGTCAAGTTAGGCAGGAGGGAGTTTCAGGTTTGTAAAACCAAACCTGGAACCTACCTGCACCTACCTTCTGAACAGTAGAAACCATCCCTCTCCTCTATTCCTCTGTAACCTAATTCTACTTTTTAAAAGGACATTTCCCCTAATTCCCACATCCAATAAATATCCAGTCTAAATTATTCTCCACCCAATTATTAAACTTTTCACAAGCTCCATGGGGAAGATTTACCCTGAGACAAATAGTGAACAAAATAGGGACTTTGGAAAAAGATTAAAAAAAAAAAAAAAAGTACAAGGCAAAAGTGGTCCCAGTATCAGAAATGAAAACATTCTGCTACCTGTGCAACTCAGTAACAAGGAAGGTAAACCATATAGTCACGTTGGTGAGCATTAAGGAAAGACTAGTGATGAGACTGGGACATACTAAGACTCTTAGCTGTATTATACATGGACTTGTGCTCAGAAAAGGGGTGTGAGGCAGCCTTACATTCCAGGGAAAATGGTGGGACTGGGGTCTGCACTGGAATCATCAATTGAATCAAAATTCTTTACTCTTCTTTTCCAGTCCTCCTATAGATGTATGGCCAAGGTCTGGGCTTTCCATTGCACACTAAGGGAAAAGAACAGCAGACATGAAGAGAGCAAAAAAGCCTTCTCCCAGCCCATGGTTTGGACCACATCCTTAGCGCACTCTTCACTGAGACGAGAGGACTGATTTCTGTTCATCCAATTCCCACCTCTCTTTAGATCCTATGGTCATCCTCTCTGGTCCACCCTCACTACATCCCCAATCCCCCAACCTCAAGAACACAAAGCTTTTCAGTTCTTTGCCACAAAGTAATTTAAAAAAATGTGGTTTCTTTGTTTAAACAGTTACTAAGTTGGTTCATCTTTTAGTAACAGACCTTCCCTCCCCTAGTCCCCCCGACTCAGTCCTGTATGATCACATCGTCATCATCATCATCCTCTTCTTCCTCCTCCTCCTCCTCTTCATCCTCGTCATCTTCTGGCAGTTCTTCTTCCTCCTCTTCTTCCTCTTCATCTAGACAAACCACCACCTCAGCTGGCTCAGGTAATCGAGAGTCAAACCAATCCAGTACCTGCTGGGTGCTAAGCCTTGATGCCTGACTCAGTTGAGGGATATCACTTTCCCGTAGCTGTTGATGGGCTGCCCAGTACCTCTCCAAGGGTCGTATATCCGGTGGGGGTGGGGGGTTTGGCAGAGGTGGTGTCTCAGCCCATTCATTCAAGGAGCGGGTTGAAGGTGGGGGTGTGGGAATTGCTGGGTCCTGGAAACTAGAGGCACCAGGTACTGCATTGTCCCGAAACCATTTTAGTTGCCCATGCTTCAAGGCATAGCGTGTGTCACCAAACCACTGAATGATCTCAGGTCGAGGTAAACCAGTGATCTGTTCTAATTTATGGTAATCCTCACGCCGTGCCCATTGGCACTGTAAAAAAAAAGATTTGAGGATAGCCAGCTGCTCTTTGGTTTTGCGCTTGGTCTTTCGCTGGCGTTGCATATCTGGGGAAAGGTACTCTGCAGGGCCAACCCTACCTGGTACTGAATTATGTCTTAGCCCCTGGGGCCAAGCTGGCTCCAAATGTGGGGGCAGTGCCTGTTCACTGGGTGACAGTGGCTGTGAGATACAGCCTAGTGACTGGAGGGGTTTAGAGGTGGCAGTAGCTCCATTAGCCAGTACTGGGAAAGTGGAAGAAGAGGTAGAGGGAGAAGAAGGAGTCATATTAGATGTTGACTCCTGCTTACAACTACTAGCAAGTAGTGAGATTGGTGGGGGCTTATCCCGAGCATGTGGCGGATGGACAGCTGTGGAGTGGTTCCAGGAAGCAGAACCTAGGCCATGTGACTGGTGGGGACCCCTGCCTGCCTGCTCCTTAGAGAAGCCACCACTTTGAAGATCCTGCCAAAAATCTGATTGGTGGGGGAATGCCCCACTGCCAGGTGCCATCAGGGGTTCCTTTGCTTTCTGGTGACTCAGCAGCTCTGAGGACTCCTCAGGTTCTACCTTCAAGCCTTTCATTTGGGTGGACTCACTAAGAGTCAGGGGTACTATTCCAAGACCCATTTGTTCTGGAGGTGGCAATGGAGGAGGCACCTCCTCTGGGGGCCGCCCTGCATGATGAGTAAAAGAGAGAAGGGATTTGAAATGGAGCTGGTCCCGATGGTAGACCACTCGGGCTCGAGTCTCTTCTATTTCTTCAGATGACCAGCTAATGCCACAGCGGAGGCGCTGGGCCATGAACCAAGTCTTGACTTTCTCCATCTGCAGCCCATAGCGTAAGCAGAGAAGGGCAATGTCTGCTAGACTGGGATAGGGAAAGTAGCTGAAGGTTTGTAGCAAGTGTTCATTGCCATCCAGCTCACTGGTCTGGGCTGCTTGGGTCCACACAAGTTGTAGCTCCTCGGAGATTGGAGGCAGGCAGATGAGCCCCGCTGGGGAGCTATTAAGACTGCTGGCCTCTTTATTAGGAGGCATGGTGCTTTCTGATTTGTGCCCTTCAGAGATAGCTGTAATAAGAAGAGAAACAGCTCAATCACTGGGGCTCCTCTTTCAGCCTACTGCTCAATTTCTGCCAAACAAAATGCTGGACTCCAATACAATCAACTATCTATATGTACCATGTTGGATTGCTTTTAAAGTGCTTTAGTAGTTTCTCATTTAATTTTCCTAATTTAATGACCCTGTTAAAATTCCTGTTGTATGTATGGAAAAACCAAAGTCCACAGAAGTTAAATTACCCCAAGTCACATGACTAGTGAATACTATCACCAGGACAAAAATCTGTCTTTAGAGATTAAGGAAGAAAACTCATCCTTATGTTGCCTTAGCTTTTCTAATTCAAACTCACTTCATCCTCTAAGTCCATGGAACAGGAGTCACAAAATGAAATCTCAACCACAAAAACATGAAGTGCAGTAATCTCAGAACTGATGCAAATTGCTTTAACTCCTGGCAATTTATGATTACCTCTAGAATGTCGAGACAGGTGGGAAATACAAGAGAGGAGCTAGAAGGCAGGACAGCACTGTTCCACTGCCCAGCCCCCAGCCCCCTTTCCTCTTCCCTTTTTGGTGATGGAGTCCTTCAGGGAGGGCAATGATAGTGCCTTTAAGCCCTAAAACCAAACCCGTTTTATTTTCTCTCTGTAGGATAAGACACAGGTCAGATATCTGGGATAAATGGGGCTTACTCTTCCTGGGTTTTGGGGTCCTGTGGGGGTAGAGGGAATTGTTTCCACCAAGTCATCCTCAGAACAAAGGTTAGCCCCTCCCCCAAGCCTTTGTCTCTTCCTACAGCTCAGTCTCTCTCTGGGGAGCCTGGAGAGCTCCCTCAGACTGTAACAGCCCCTCCACACAGGGCCAAAGCCCTGCCAATCTTATCTCTGCAGCCCAGCTTTCTTCTCAGGGCCAGGTGGGCAGATGCACTGTGAATGGAAGCCAGGTCCTGCAGGCTCCCCAGCAGCACCACTGCTCCCAGGGCTGTGGGTGTGGGGGCTGCAGGGAGAGCTCCTGATCCTGCATCATGCCTGAAATACCTGCTCAGGTTATTTCCCAGAAAGTTCTGTTGACCAGGTTTTAACTCAGCTCCCTGGATGGGCATTAGAAACTCTTTAACACATCTGCCACCCTTTACTGTTAGAGGAATCCCTTCTGAGTTTATAAATATTTACCTCTGATATGTAAAGGATGGGACAGGATTCCTAGGTAAACACTAAATGATGAACCGAGAAGAATCTCAAGTCCAGGATGTTATAGTACATAGTGGTATCAAGGGATTTTATATGACGATTAGAAAAATTTGGAAGCATTTTAATGAGTCTCCATTTCCTTTTAACAATCTCATCTATTGAACTGAAGGCCATGCAGATCCTAAAGGCTGTACAGCTTGAAGAGAACCTGAAGAGGGTAAATGGAGGCAGCATGGCACAGTGGGTAGAAATGGGATCCCTGACTAAGGCCAACCTGCAGTCTGAATCCCAGTTCTGCTACTTACCAGCTATATGATCTTGGGCAAGCTACTGAACTTAAAGGAGCTTTAGTTTCTTCATGTGTAAAAAATGCACAGTGCTGCATGTCTATAAAGCTATATATTTTTTATCAAGAACCTACTATGTGCTAGGCAAGACCTAACACAGCTGTTGGTGTGCGGGTCTGGGGTGAGGCAGATTTGAGATTAACTGCAGCTCCACTCCTTCCTAGAGTGTTGCCTGTCCTTGGGCAAATTATTTAATCTCACAAAGCCTTAGTTTCCCCTCAGAAAGAAAGGCGGTCGAAACAGCACCTTCCTCCAAGTTTATGGCTAAATGAAAAAAATGCAGTTGATGTGATGCCTAGAACAAAGTAAAGGCTCAATAAATGGCAGCTTTTCTCATTACTTCAGCCTCACAGGGCAATTCTGATATAAGGGAATGCCATTCTCTTCCTAGACACGGAGGGAAGTGAAGCAAAGACTGCATTCTTTAAAATAATTGTTTTCCATCTCTTTTTTCAGGGTCCTAATTCTAATGAGCAGTGGAAAAAACCAGGATATCCATGATTTTATGCTCTTTACATTTTGGGAGTTGGATATCATTCCAGAATGGATTATGCTGCTTTAAAAAAAGCTTTAGGAGAACTGAATCTGTATCTTGGGTATAAATCCTTTTTGATTGCCAGACGAATTGCCAATGCAGTACTACCTCTACCTTTACCCTCCAGGTTCATCTCAGACACACCTGAGTGGCCTGTGAGCAACTGCTTACACAGATGGGTGCTAAACCACCATTCAGACATTGTGGCCCACCGCCAAACCTAAGCTGGAGAATACTTTATGATTGCAGCACTTGACATCTACTTAACCTTATTTGTGTCTGTTTTTTAAGTTCACAATTATACTTTAGATAAGAGAAAACTGTGGCCCAAGGAATAAAGCAGTCCAGCTTAAGGATGAAGACTGTCAGACAGGAAATAAGGCAGGTACAGCTATAAGCCTTACAAGGAAGCATTTTGTTTTCATTCATGTGGTTTGCTATTCTCCAGATTCTCATGGTATCAGTTTGATGTTTCAGTATAACATACATAATGCAAATACCGTATTTGGGGTACTGCATACATCCAGTTTTCCAATTACTCAAAACAAACTGTGGAAGATTTCCTGATGTAGAGTAGTGGCTTAAATCAAGGCACAGCTAGCTGCACAGCTAGCCACCTGGTATCTCCCTGGAAGAATGTGGCTTTGACACAGGAAGAAACTACAACCAGAGAGAGGCTTATGAGAACTATAACAAGGAGAATAGACCCCACATTAATCAAAACCACAATGAAGACACCACAGTGCCTTGTGTTCTTATATCTCCATTTGGAAAGGGTAGAAAAAGAAGGGAATCAAAACTGGAGAAATAAAGACTCCTATGGGCAGAGATGGTAGTGATGATGGGATTACCAATTCTGAATAATTACTAAATTTGTTTCCTTATTAAATATATATGCCCTACCACTCCTTCAAATAGCTAGTAAAAAATATAATGAGAAAAACATATATAGAGGATAACACCCTTCGTTCCCTTTGGGCTTTCCATACTTGTGGACAGATGGCAGTAAAGAATGGACTAACTTAAAACTTCCAGTTTGAGTGTACATACAATCCTAGGAAAAAGAGGTGTTCACAACTTTAGGGTTGATTCTAAACTTATGGATAAAGCAGGAGACTGTTCAAATGAGAAACTAATGATCCTGCAAAATTACCCTGTATCTTTATTCAGAGAAGAATTGGAGTACTGCCTGAAATGTGTCTTGGTGATACAGTTTTAAGGGCCTTAAAAGAATTTTCAGTGGTATTCAACTTACGTGCTTCTCAACTTTTTTGGGTCATGAACTTCTCTGATAATCAGATAAAGGTATGGACCACTCAGAAAGTTATGACTACCCCCACCATAAACATCCAAACATCCAAACTACATTATATATATAATCTCAAAGGATTCACTGGCTGCCTAGAAGCCCAATTTAAGAACCTCTGCCTTATGTCCTTCCAACTTAATAAAAAAAAGAGAGTGATGGTAATTGCTTAAAGAGGAACATACTGCTTGATGTGAATGAATGGAAAGAGTGGATGAAATACTCAAAATTTAAGTCTAAAAGGGACTGGATATTGGTGATATTAATTGGAGAGAATGGAAGGGAGAGGTGTTCAACTGGGCCAGGAGCGTGATTTAACTGATCCACTGGGTTATATGACCAACACCCACAGTGTGCCATGTACTAGAGGATGGTAGGCTACTCTCCTAGTGTGCCAGAATCACGTTTCCTTCACCTGCCCTATGAGCCTGGACCAGTTGCGGGTGATTCCCAACCTGTTTATGCCTGTTTTTTCTTTATTTATATAATAATGTAATTAAATATCACATAAACCTATGAAAAATTAGTGCGCTAAAAACTGTTTCTATGAAAACAAAGTCAAATGTTAAGGTGTTGTACAGTTATTGAATCGGGAGTAGCAGGGAACTGTAAAAGATTAGAGGGGCAGGGGACTTAAAAATCTCAAACGTTTTCTGCATTCAGATTGCTCCAAGTGTTTAAATTCTCACTGCATTAAAACAAAACAAAACCGGGGCGCCTGGGTGGCTCAGTGAGTTAAAGCCTTTGCCTTCAGCTCAGGTCATGATCCCAGGATCGAGCTGCACATCAGGCTCTCTGCTCAACAGGAAGCCTGCTTCCCCCTCTCTCTCTGCCTGCCTCTCTGCCTACTTGTGATCTCTGTCAAATAAATAAAATCTTTTTAAAAGTAAATAAAACAAAACAAAAAAACCCTTGAAATCATACATCAGAGGCAGTGGCACATTAGAATTACCTGGGAAATTTAAACCAGGGAACCCTCCTTCATATTTTGACTTAAATTAGTCTGGACTCCGGCCCAGGCATCAGTACTTTAAAAAGTTCTCGGGGTGCAGCCAGATTTGAAATTCGCTTATGTAGTTTATATGGAAAGACAACTGGGAACTCCAATCAGCAGACTTACACAAAGAAAACGCCTGGACACTACCCCAGAAGATTGGTGCAATGAACATACTTTTAATGACAATGCTTAAGAGATGTATGCATCATTTTAAAAATTCCCAAGTTTAACTGGCTTGTTTTTTCAATCATTGCCATTTACCTGTCCTACTCATATAATATAAAAGGGCTTCAAATGTATGGTGAGGAGGTTCATACGATAAAAGATCTCCTGATCTGGGCCCACATTACCAAACAGGTCTCAGCTTGAGTCTTTCAGTTTAGAAGTCTCAGATTAGGACACAAAACCAGGAACCTCTGAGAACTCGGGTTCTCACTTTTTTGGTTTGTTTTCTGAGTATGGTTGGGTAGGGGGTCAGAAGGCGCAGTTTCTCCCAAACCTTTCATTCCCAAATACCATCGCTTCCCAGAAGTAAGACCAGGTTTCTGTACGTGTGTTGAGGTCGCCAGGAGGTAGTCGTGGGGGGGAGGAGGAGAGGCCTGGGAAGGAAACGTTTCTCCTATCCTCCATTTCGCAGGCAGTCTATAAGGCTCCAAACTGGGTCAGAGAACAAAAAGTTGCTGCACTTGGGGCGATGAGCCCCAGGGAGCAGCCGAATCTCAATCCTCCCCTCGCGGGGGGGCGTCCCAACCCAGCCTTCCCCTCCTCCCTACACACCCACTCACCCTCCCCCAGTTACAACAGGGAACCGAAAAGTCCAGAGGAGAAAGGAGAGAGAACGGGGCGACTTAGAGCCTAGAATTCTCCAACCACCACCCCCCCTCCACAGCGCGGGGATGGGGCTCCAGAGGTCGGAGATCGTACAGGGGCTGGGAGGGGTAGTCGAAGGGGCTGGGGATCACTCACCACGGTCCGGCCCGGGCGGCGGCTCCCAGCCTCGCACCATGGGCCGGGGGGAAAGGGGGAGAAAGGGCAGGGGGCCTCCGGGGTGGGAGTGGGGTTCCCGCCCGGTGCGGCCTGCTCCAAGCCCACCCGCGCGGAGGGCCGGGACCGGGACTGCCCCCCCTGTCCCCGAGAGCGCGCCCGTATAGCCCAACCCTGGTCGAACGAGTTGGAGGCGGGGCGGATGGGTGGGGCGAGCTCCAGGGGCGGTGCCAAAGTGGCCCGTGTCCCGATTGGTGGAAGTAGGCAGGCAGGCACCGGCGGAACGCACTGGGCCGGCCATTGGCTGCGTGAGTCTCGGCTGAAGTCGGTTATTGGCTGGGTGGGCCTCAGCCGGGGTGGCTATTGGCTGCTTGGGTCAGGGAAGATGTCCCCCAGGGCCAGGGTGCTGTGAATGGTACCTCCTCTCCCCCCCTCCTCCCCCTCCCCCCGCTTTCGACCTTTCCGCGCGGGACCTTCGGCGTACGCTGAGTCCTGGTCCTCCCGGAATTGCCCCAAGGAATTCACAGGAGTTTGTTCAGTTGTCCAAGACTAACTTGCAACTACTCCCCATTTGTTCCTCCTGAAGGAAGACTTTTTTCAGCATCCCCTTGTCAGCCTTGTCCAGAGCGGAGCCGCGCCTGCCCAGCCGAGGGCAGTCAGCAGCATCGCTGTAAACGAAGCGCCCAGAGCAACAGGGAACTTGTTCTCCAGATGGATCAAATGGCTTGCAACCTGAAAGACGAGGATCCCAGCAGCCCGGCCCCTTCAGAACGCTGCACAGGTGTTCCCACGGACTGAGTGCCGGAAGTAGGCACCTGTTTGGGGACCCCCCCCCCCCCGCCAGACAATCCGACCCCTAGGCCCACCTCTCTGTCCCAGTGAGGAGGACCTGCCTCATATATTTGAGGACCTTGATTTTCGCTGTCAAGAAAAAGATGGCAGCAAAATGGGACTTTTCACCAGAGTAGTCACAAAAGTTGTAGGACAAAAGTTAATATATTTGGAATTTGGGCCAAAGCTTGTATATTTAGGATTCTCGATCTTTAAACAAAAACTTGGACACAGTACTTTCTGAAGTGATTCTTTTGTTCTTATATGCTAATCTTTGAAAAAGTCTCTTTTTGCCTTTAGGTCACTTAATAGTATACACAACTACAATAATTTATGAAACAATTTCAGACTTTGTTCTGTATCCTACAGACATCACCCCTCCCATATACTAGCCACCAAACCAATGCCTGCTATGGATTCTTTATTGCTCCAATTTAAGGTCTAGAGCACTTTCATGGTTGTCAGACATCAGAAATGGTTTTCAACTTCAGCAGTGAGCCTCATGTTAATTATGCCTGTATTTGCACCTGCCCTCCTCCCAGTCCCATTACATTCAGTAAAAATTTCAACCTCCTAAGAGCCAGCCCTACAATATTCAAACTAGTATCCAGCAAAAACATCAGCAAAACATAGGTGTAAACAAAGGAAAGATATATATACTCAGCTTTAGAGTTGGAAACTTCTGATCCCTCAGGGTTTAAGCTAGGGCTTGTAGTACATAACAGATTTTGTCTTAAATCATGACTATTACCATGCCCCAATAGTTTGTATACGATAAAAGAAAAAGTGAAATATTTTAGGCAGCAGCAGCCCTCAGTTTTCAGTGGAGTTGTTCTCTCATAATCCAAACAAATAACAAGACTGGGTTGATTGGGAAGAAATCATGATAAATCTGGCTGGAAAGCCAGTCAATGTCTGCGAGAACCTAGTGCCTGCCCCTCTATAGGAGGATCAGTTAGGCACCCTGGGCAACACTGATCACCAGCTTTTGGAAATAAGAAAGGTGGACCTTTTCTGCCACCTTTCTTGTCTCATTAAGACACTCACTCCTGAGACTCGGGAGTAGAAAGCAGAATTAAAGACAGGTTTAGGAGAGGGGAAATTAAAGGAAAGAAGAAACTTATCTACCCCTTTTATAGAGTGCGTGCTAAGCTTCCCTCTTTTTTTTTTTTTTTTTTAAGATTTTATTTATTTGAGAGAGAGAGAGAGAGTATGCACAAGCAGGGGGAGGGACATAGGGAAAAGCAGGCTCCCTACTCAGCAGGGAGCCTGATGTGGGCCTCCATCCCAGGATCCTGGGATCATGACCTGAGCCCAAGGCAGACCCTTAACTGACTGAGTCACCCAGGTGCCCTGTGAAGCCTCCCTCTTATGTGGGTTTCACCCTAAAGCTTTAGAAGATGGAGTGGACTAGGATGGGGATTGGAAGAGAGGAATAGATGCAGGCTGACAATATCAGAGAAGGGAGGGCCCCTACCTCTAGCAAGACAACAAAACTTCTCAGCTTTTCCAGGGACTAGTGCTGAAAGAATGAGGACTTGTCATCCTCAATGTAGAGATGTTAATTCCCCATCTTTGGTGAAAATTCTCTCTTCCTTTGCATGGCTTAGATATAAGTAGGATTAACCAGAGGCACATTTACCATATACCTAAGGAAACTTAAGTTTCAAAGTCACTTCTTGCACAGACCTCTTCCAAAGCACTGGAGAAGCTCCAGGGTGTGTTAATATGGTTATGGCTTTTTGTAAAATTTGAAAAAAAAATATTTAAACCGAAACTGGCTAAGATTGATGTCTCTTTCCTTTCTGATTTCCCCTCCATTATTTCTCCTTCTGTCAGGTGGCAGTGGAAAGGCCATGGGTATTTTGAAATTGGCTAGAGAAATGGAGTTGGGGATACATTTAGTTTGGGTTGAATAGGTATATGACTGTGGTTTGCTGTAATTTCTGTAAATACTTTAATAGCCAGTATGGCATTAGGGGCTGAACTATGTCGTCCATCACCGCCCCCCCATTCTTATGATAAAATCCTAAGTCCGGATACCTTAGAATATAACTGTATCTGGAAATAAGCTCTATAAAGAAGTGATGACGTTAAAATGAGGTCTTCAGGGAGGCTTGGGTGGCTCAGTCAGTTAAGTGGCTGCCTTCGGCTCAGGTCATAATCCCAGGATCCTGGGGTGGAGTCCCACATCAGGCTCCTTGCTCGGCAGGGAGGCTGCTTCTCCCTCTGCCTCTGCTTGCCACTCTGCCTGCCTTTGCTCTCTTTCTCTGACAAATAAATAAAATCTTTTAAAAAATGAGGTCTTCAGGGTGAGTCCTAATCCAATATGATTGGTATCTTATAGTAAGAAATTTGGACACAGACATGAACATAGAAAAGACCATGGGAAGACATAGGTAGAAGATGACTCTAAGGAAAGGAACCTCAGAATTAAGTAAACCCTGTGGATATGTTGATCTCAGTCTTCTACCCTCCACAACTGAGAGAGAATTTCATTTTAAGCCACCCAGTGGGTTGTATTTTGTATGGCAGCTCTAGCAGACTAATACAGATACATTAATCCTAATGTCAACAATCCAGAGTATATTAGTCATTCCAAATCTGTAATGCTCTGAAATTTTACACATGTATCAAAGAAACTTGATGGTGTTTTTTTTCAGGTTTGACAAAAATCTAAAAAATCATGTAACATCATCACTTATAAAAGTGTGAAGGTGAAAATTTTCTAAATCACTAAGAATTTTTTTGGGCGCCTGGGTGGCTCAGTGGGTTAAGCCGCTGCCTTCGGCTCAGATCATGATCTCAGGGTACTGGGATCGAGTCCCACATTGGGCTCTCTGCTCAGCAGGGAGCCTGCTTCCTCCTCTCTCTCTCTGCCTGTCTCTCTGCCTACTTGTGATCTCTCTCTGTCAAATAAATAAATAAAATCTTTTAAAAAAAATCACTAAGAATTTTTTAAAAAAGCAATCATGTAGGGGCACCTGGGTGGCTCAGTGGGTTAAGGCTTCTGCCTTCGACTCAGGTCACGATCCCAGAGTCCTGGAATCAAGCCCTGCATCGGGCTCTCTGCTCAGCGGGGAGCCTGCTTCCTCGTCTTTTGTCTCTCTCTGCCTGCCTCTCTGCCTACTTGTGATCTCTGTGTCTGTCAAATAAATAAATAAAATCATTAAAAAAAATCATGTAGAAAACTAAATTACTTTTCTGTACTTCTTATAGAAAACATTATAATAAACAATATGAAAAATCTATCAAGGAGCATGCACCCAAAAACAAAATTGTAAAAAAAAAAAAAAAAAAATGCTAGTCAAGTAGGTAATTTCTAAAACTTGTTATTTTTCTTGATTTTTATTATTATTATTATTATTATTATTATTATTATTATTTGACAGGCATAGATCACAAGTAGGAAGAGAGGAAGGCAGAGAGAGAGAGGGAGGGGGAAGAAGGCTCCCTGCTAAGCAGAGAGCCCGAGCCCGATGTGGGCTCAATCCCAGGACTCTGGGATCATGACCTAAGATGAAGGCAGAGACTTTAACCCACTGAGCCACCCAGGGGCCCTTGATTTTTTTTTTTTTTTAATATTGTGCTCCTTAAAAATTTTAATTTATCTTTTTCATTTTAAAGTTTTCACTTTAGTGCCTAATGTATTTATTTTTCTTTTAAAAGGCTCCAAAAGGGGGCGCCTGGGTGGCTTAGTGGGTTAACCTCTGCCTTCGGCTCAGGTCATGATCTCAGGGTCCTGGGATTGAGCCCCGTATCGGGCTCTCTGCTCAGTGGAGAGCCTGCTTCCCTTCCTCTCTCTCTCTGCCTGCCTCTCTGTCTACTTGTGATCTATGTCTGTCAAATAAATAAAACCTTAAGGAAAAAAAAGGCTCCAAAAGTTGTATTTCAGGCACTTCAAAACTTGGATCTACCTGGGACAAGCCAAATGGATATGGTGAGTTTCTACCTCACTTAGGAGAACCATGCCTCACCATTCTATGCCCTGTCTCCTAAGAAATACAAAAGCTGAGGGCTGACCAATCAGAACTGCAAATATTGAAGATTTGGGATAGCAAAAGCTGCAGTGGAGTTTGTGGAAGAAGGATTTCAGACAGACCTAGCACTAAACTAAGGTGCGAGAGGCCTGGAAAGGCATTTCGGCTACAAAGGGACCTTAGGCAGTAAGCCACGGAGAAGAACCCTGGGAAGCCCCGCTTACCTCTCTTTGGGTGTCTGCTCCTCATGCTGACTCTACCCTTCAGCATATCTAGTTTCACAACGTAAGTGTGGGTGCTCTACCATGACATCACAACTTGGCCATTATGATGTAATGAGGAGGCATCTGATTATTCTCAGGCTAGGCTTCCCTATTAGAAACACTGTCTGGAGGGCACCTGGGTGGCTCAGTGGGTTAAGCCTTTGCCTTTGGCTCAGGTCATGGTCTCAGGGTCCTGGGGTCGAGCCTGGCATCTGGCTCTCTGCTCAGCGGGGAGCCTGCTTCCCTTCCTCTCTCTCTTGCCTGCCTCTCTGCCTACTTGTGATCTCTTGTTTGTCAAATAAAATCTTAAAAAAAAAAAAAAAAAAAAGACCTCTGATTATTTTGTGGGTAACTGGATTCTCTCATCGTTCAGTTGATGTGGGAGTCAATTTTATGTTAGAACTTGATCTTTTTCGAGGATGTCTCACTTAAATACCTGTTGCTCCATTCTGGATTAGACAGAGGTCTTTGCTTTTCCTCGTCATCATATTTCCTATGCTTTGCTCTTAGATGGCCCCCTTAAGGAAGAAGAGCTCCTGCCCCCAACCTGAGGGGAAATTTGGCACTTTTACCCAAGCTGTACCCTTTAACTGCACCAGGAACTGGTGCTGGGTGCCAGGGCACTAAAGCTGGGTCCTGATAACTTTCCTACCACTACCCAATATGGTGGTGGGATTCTATTGGAGTGTCTTATACCAGGGCTGCCCAACTCCTCCATATCTTTTGCCCACCCAACTTTTACAGAGCAATAGGATACCAGCAGATAGATTTTTAAGAAATGAGATGACCAAGATACCAGGGGGTGGGAGAGAGGAATCTCATTTCTGGGTCTCTTGCCACCCTCTACCCCAAACAAACAATACTTCTCAGTATTTTATGATATACTTTCATGTTTCAAATTTATTTCAAGTATGAGGTCTTTTATCCAGAAGGGAGGGCAGTTGCATGAGGAAGCTGAAGTGAGGCACAATACTCATGGATTTGGGGCCCAGTGAACAGGGCTGCACTGTGAAGAGGGTGAGGACACTCTGGGAGGGCCTGATGGTTTGGGGAGATCCACAAAGCAAACTTTCAATTCCTCTCCAGGTTAGCTAGTCAATGGGTGGATTATTCAGTCTTTTTAGTAACTTCACTGTTCCTTAGCAATATCACCCAAAGAAGTGCCCAAGCTGGGAAAACAGAGAAAACTACAAGTGCCTTTTGTTTCTTTTTATGCCTGGATAGCGAAGGGAATGGAAACTAGCAGCAGAAAATGAAACATTTGTAACATTATCCCTTGCCATGAAAAATTATGGGTCTGACTATTAGAGGCCGCTTTGTAGCCTGGGAGTGGGATATGGTCAGGAGGGCAGGGGTTAAGCCCCATCTTGAGCCGCACTAACAAATTCTCTGACCCTGCTGAAATCTTCTCATCTCTGGACCTGTGTCCTCATTTGTACTGGAGCATGGACTCAGTGATCTCTAAAGACAAGTTTTTCCAGGTCTCTGATTGTATGATCTTGCTGATTGCAAGGGCCCAGAGATCTGGAGGAACTCCAGAGAAACGCAGGTGTTAGAAGCAAGGGAATGTGGGAGTTTGATTGGAAAGTTCGATTGGAAAGCCAGGGCTTATTGTGAAGAGAAATGAACTACAGTCATGAAGAGAAACAAAGGTACGAGAGGAAGGTTGTTAGATAAGCAAGTATAGGAAGACATCTGAGGTCTGGATGAGAGAAAGAGGCAAAAGTGTTCTAGCTGTGTTGCTTCAAGGACCCAAGCCCCTGACCAGGGTAGTGTTTTCTCTTCTAACACTGCCTAGTCCACAGCTGACCTGTATACACCAAACTGCTCCTGCTCATATAGTCAGCCTTCAGGGGAAAGGACCCATCCCCGTAACATCTAATACATCTCTAAAGATTCCACCAAACTCCTAGTGCTTCCCATATCAGATTAGACTATCAACTTACCCCAAGCCCTGGGGCAGCTCTACATGGAAAGAACTAGAAGATTTAGGTGTTGGTTCTATAAAGCTGAGAATGACAGGGCAGGTAGGGGGTTGGAAGTCATAGCTCTTCTTAAAGAAAAAACTCAGGGGGTTCCCTGTCTCCAACCAGTTTACATTTAACCACTCAGCAATATCCGGGCTCGCAGAGAGAGCCCAAGCATAGACCATTCAGCAGTTGTCCTACTCAGGGCTACCCTTTAATGGATACTTTAGGGATTGGTCATTTCAAGACCAGTCAGGGGAATGGAAAGGGTGTCATACCAACAGATGCAGAATGTTGGTTAGGGGCAGGAGAGAATCCCAATGTAAGGAAAAGCTGAAGTTCACATGAGTTCCCGAGTTCTCTAGCAGGCAGGCAGTGTGGTCCCCTTGCTGATTCTGCAGAGCTGGGACACTGGTACAGGACAGAGCAGCAAGCTCCTGCATGGGAGCTTGGAACCCTCTACTTTGCCTTCTCTCTTCGGTAAACTGGGAGGATGGGAAGGCAGAGGAGTTAGAAACTGTGGTCTTTTCCTAATAAGAGATTACATATGGCAAAGTTTTCAGTTTTGTTTTTGAAGGAAAAAATGTAATAACATGGTTATACACAGAAGCTTTGGAGATCCTGAGTTCACAACCCTAGCTGTGCTATTTACCAGCGATGTGATCTTGAACAAATTACTGAGCTTTTCTGAGCGGTTTCCTCATCTCTAAAACAGGAATAATATTTCTCAACTGATAGGGTTGTTCTGAAGATTATAATGCATGCAAGACACAAGACACATGTGAGCTATTACAATTGTTAATACAACATGACAATAGTGCATACACATTAGGCAAGAAGTTAGTATACACTGAGCCCCCACCTAGGCTCCCGCTCCATCATCCTTCCTTGGGCTCTCCATTGATGACTAAAAAGTGCATTGCTTGGTGGCTTCCAGGAGGTTCTTTCTTCACTTTGCTGGAACTTTGACCTGAAGGTGATCCACAAGTTGCATGGAATTCTTTGTTTTCTTCTTCACGTAAGGATGCTGTTTAAACCGACACTTCTTTGAGGAGTGACTAGGGGTTCCTCCCTTTTGGCCATCTTCCTTCAAAGGACTAAGATCTCTGGAAAGGAGGGGCTTGGTAACATGCCCCATACTCTGTTCTGAATGCATGTATGGGCATGTATGCATGCACTCTCTGACTCAGTAATAAGAGGGGGATTCAGACATTTTTGAGAAACTAGTAATAGATAGAAAAGGGTGTGGGGAGCTGTTTTACCTGGGAGCAGCTGTTCATCTGCTTCAGGAACTGCTTCTTTTCCCTCTTCTCCCTTCTAGAAGACTGTCAAGAAGGAGCCTGAGGGAGGAATGTGGATCAACCATGGTCTTGGAGAAAAGGAAGTAGGTTCTCCACCCCTTCTGGAGGGAGAAGGAATAGCAGAGATCAACAAGGATGAAGATGGAGGCAAATGGAAAAGAGAAAACGAAGGTAAATACCCTATATATTAAAAGAAAAACGAAAGTGATGAGAGAGGGACAATGAAAGAAAAAAGCAAAGAGCTTAGGAATAAGGTAAGAGGAAAGGAAAAACTACCAACAGAGGTTAACCAGGAAGGGAGACCTAAGGCATGATGGTGAATGGATAGAAGAGTCCAGCTTCCCCATTTCACTTGCTCAGGGTATGAAGACTGCCATCTTCTGGTGCCATTTAATTACCAAGTGGCTTTGATTCTTGATTTGAAATGTTTTCCATTCCTTATATTCATAAAACTTTATCCTCAAGAGATCCTCAGCATTGTTTCATCTCTGGAGCTCCCAAAATCATTTTCCCCAACAGATATGCACCTGCCCAAAACTGTCTCAAAGTGCCTAGACTGGAAGTCTGTGGGGGCAAGAGCAAAAAGTATGGGGCAGAGGATGAACTGCAGTTTGAAAAAGGGTTTGGAATACCATCAGGCTGCAGCTGGTTGTGGGATGCTTCCTGAGCTCTGGAACATCTGTGTCAAAAACTGGAAGACCCATCCTCAGCCCCAACCAAATGTTGGGAGTACTGTGTGTTCTGAACTGTAGCACTCCAAATGTAGGTTGAAGAGTGTGGCTTCTTTTCTACACTCATGGAGCATAAAATGTCAAAGCAAGAAGAGACTGTGAGAGATCATCTAGTTAAAATCTAATTTCCCAAGGAGGAGACTGGGGCCCAGAGATGTGAAACAACTTTTCCCAAAGTAATACAGCTAGTCAGTGACTCTTTCCTCCCAAAGCAGAATCATGATAGTGATTCTTTTGATTCACTGTTTCTTGACAAATACAGTGCGTAAAGTGCTTAAAGGTTATTAAAAGGCACTCCAGAAAGGTAAGGCTGGCATTTTCCTGGAAGTCCCGGAGTGTACCAGCTACTCAGGCATGTCATTATTTGGCTACAAGGACAGGCCTGGAGTCGGTTTAGCCTTCATTTTAATCCCCAGGGCTGCCTGGAGGAGGAGGTAGGAGCTCTGATTGCAGCCTGCCATTACTCCCCAGCCAGTCAGGGGGAAATGAAGCCCGGGATCGTTGGAAATGACAAGGGAATCCTGTCATAATACCAGGGGCTGGGAAGCAATGGCCAAGTTCCTGGGACTTAAGCAAGGCAATTATGGCTGAGTATAAAGCTAGGATGGGCAGGACTGAGGGACCTGAGGTGGCAACGGCGGTTAAGAAGAGGGAATGAGCTCGCAATCCAAATGACTTAAGCAGGGTGGACTCCTACTTCAAAGTACCTCCTCAGTCTCAAAGAGGTACCCTAACCATCTGCTTAAGTCTGACAAACCCACTTACTTTCTCCCAGGACTAAGTTCACGGTATCACCATCAAACCCCAGTCTTTTGCTTTTTTCCTAATCCTTCCAGCGCCCTTTCTGGCTTCCTTTCTTCTATGCCTTGGGTTCCTATCACTCACATCCAACTCTGTTTTTCCACCCCGACCTCCCCGACTTTCGTTGATTCCGCCCACTCCCCACACCCTTTTGATTTTTCCCATCCTTCTCTCCCTCCCCGACTCGACTCTTTTGGACAGCTCCCCGCCAAATCTTCGGGCTCCCCCAGCCCCTGGGTGCCTTTGGTTTTCCCGCCGTCGGCCCAGGCGTCTCAGATAAAGTGGATCCACCCCTGGGGCTCCGGGTTTCCGCCACTCCCGGGGTGCTCGGGCCCTCGTAGAGCATAGTCGCGGCCGCCGTTGTTGTCCCAGAACTCGTGGCCGGTCACGCGGTAGCGAAGGGCGAAAAGCAGGGCGCCCCCAATGGGTGGCGCGGGAAGGCGAAATGCAAAGCGGTCTGCACGCGGCGGGGGCGGTGCCGGGCCGGCGTAGGAGGCGGGTGCCTCGCGTTGACTCCGCCAGCCGTCGGCGCTCCAGCGCACGCTCACGCGCTTCTCGTACGCCAGGTCCAGCACGCGCGCGCTCCCGGCCACGCCCAGCGGGCCCGCCTCGGCGCGTTCCAGGCAGATGCGCTGCGCCTGCAAGCGGGCGGCAAAGCCGGGCTCGCTGGCCGGCTCCAGGGCGGCGCGCGCCTCCTGGGGGAAAGGGGAGGAGAGGGGAAAGGAGAAACGGGGGGCGGGGTCAGGACGAGGCACGAGGGCAGTCCGAGGCCGATCCCGGCGTGGGGCAGTCGGAGTGGAGCCCAGCTGAGAGAGTGGCCCCAAAAGGAATGAGCAAAACTAAGTCTAGGGTTGGGGAGGGGCATGGGTGTTGCTTGATAAATCCTCTCCCACACGCCCACGGCGGCCGGCTCGGGGAGGTCCCGGGAAAGGGGCGTGCCGCTGCCGCCCGCCTACCTGGAGGCCGCGGGCGCGAGGCTGGCACGGCCCGAAGTGGCGGAGGGCGTCCCTCTGCAGCTGGATTTGCACGTGGCGGGGCACCCGGGGCAGCTCTCCCGGGCGGAAGCGGCGCACCGCGGCCAGCTCCAGCCCAAGCGCGTCGGCGAAACGCACTCTCTTACGGGTGTCCGGGCTGCGGCTGCGGGGCGCCCGGACCCCGCCGCCTCCAGCAGGTGCAGAAAGGGCCCGGCGACCCCGACTCGGAGCTGGAGCGCGAGATCGGGCCCCAAGGCGCGTCCCGCCCTCGCCTGGCTCCACCTCCGGCTCCTCCTCGAGGCTGGGCCGCTGGCTGCGGTAGTAGGCACGCTCTGTTAATGCGGCTATGAAGCTCAGGTTGCGGGGGATGTCGGTGCGGGGGGGACGCTCTCGAGACATGACACCCCCCGCCCGGGCGGGGCAAGCCCGCAACGCCGCCGCGTTCCCCTGCTTTCCTCTGGCTCGACCGCCCGGCGTCCGCGCAGAAGCCGCCCCTCGCCGTTGCGTACTCTTCTTGTGGTTACCTCCAGGATCCTCCACCTCCTGTAGCTGTCACCCCTCCGTGACTACCTTACCCTCCAACCTCCCTCCCACCCCCCGCTCTGACCGTCAGCTCTCAGGATTTTAGACCATCGTCTCCGGCCTCCTGCAAGCTGTCTGCTCTGAGCGTGCGCTCGGCGGCGCTCGCCCTCCAGTCCCGCGGCCCTCTTGGCCGGGCCCCCGCCCACAGTCCTCTGACAGGTGGCTCCCCATCTGTCTTTGCAGCGTACCAAGGGGCGGGGATCCACCTTCCGGTCCTGAGACCATTCAGACTTTTTTTTTTTTTTAACGGCTTCAACCTCTTTGGCTTGGCAAGAGTTAATGTTTAAGGGAGGGCAGAGTAACCTTTCATTTTCTTGCTAAGGATGGTTAAATATGACCAGCGTGTGACTTTCTCTTCAGGACTCACCATTTTCTTTTCCAAACCCTAGGCTCCAGGTTTTGGAGGGGACTTACAGGGAGTGCACAGAAGGAAAGGTCATAAAAACTAGGTAGTGTCTCAAATAGAAACTAAAGTGTGGCCCTCAAAAGGATGGGTGGTCCATTAGAAAAGAGTTCTGAACTGAGTTGTCGGAAGACAGCTCTGGTCTCACCTCTGGTAGTATTTTGCTGTGTGACCTTGAGCATGGCATAACTTCTCTGGACCTCAGTTTTCTCATTTGTGAAAAAGTAGATTAGAGTTCTGATCTGTAATCCCACTGCAAGTCCTTTGAGGGCAGAGGCTGTGTCTGAGTTACAGTTTCAACACATAGTTGCAGCACATAGTAGGCTCTCAAATTATTGAATGAATGAACGAACACACAACTCTCTTGAAGTTGGGACTGTGGAGTTCTAGTTCCACTGGGAGCTTTCAACAGGGGTACAGAGCTGGCTTTTTTTTTTTTTTTTTTTTTTCTCCTTCATTTTGTTCTACATTAGTGAAAAAAAAAAAGGTGAAGTATTTTGTGTAGTTCTTTTTTTCCCTAAATCCCCTACTGATTTTGTATAACACAATGTACATACTAGGTACGCCTGTAAGAGTTTTGCAAATTTTAATTCCTGTAAATCCCCATCAAAAGAGTAGGTTGTACTAGTATGCCTATTTTACAGGTGAGAAATTTGAAGAAGAGAGGGACTGGGACTCTTGCCCAGAGTCACATAGGGAATGATTAAGGACCTGAGATTAGAACATCAGCAGTCCAGTGCTAGAGCCCACTCTTACCCACTTGGTTATATAAGATTAAAACGTTTAGTAGTAATAGTTAACATCTTCAGAGTATTGTAATGAGGAATCTTAGAGTAGAAATGGAATCTCTAAATTTAAAACAGCAGAATAGTTTAACTGTAAAATCTCAAGTGACTAAGCTAGAAATAAACCATGAGACACATACTATCGAGGCCCAACCCACAGAGCCACCCAGGCACCTCTCTTATTTGCATTTTAACTCCATATTAACCTTAGCAATGCTAGTTAGCCAGGAATCATTTTTATTTCTTTTTAATTTTTTAAAAAAATTTTATTTATTTTATATCACAAGTAGGCAGAGGGGCAGGCAGAGAGAGAGGAGGAAGCAGGCTCCCTACTGAGCAGAGAGCCTTTGGGGCTCAATCCCAGGACCCTGGGATCATGACCTGAGCCAGAGGCAGAGACTTTAAGCCACTGAGCCACCCAGGCACCCTAGGAATAATTTTTAAATTAGTTTTATTTTCTGACTTTATACACGTACATATAATCCATGGACCTATTATTTTCCTATTTTATGGTGTAAAATAATGTTACACTAATTTGTGTTACAATCAAGCATTTTAAAACTGTCTTCCTTGGGTGCCTGGGTGGCTCAGTGGGTTAAAGCCTCTGCCTTCCGCTCAGGTTATGATCCCAGGGTCCTGGAATCAAGCCCCACATTGGGCTCTCTGCTCTGCGGGGAGCCTGCTTCCTCCTCTCTCTCTGCCTGCCTCTCTGCCTACTTGTGATCTCTGTCAAATAAATAAATAAAAATCTTAAAAAAAAAAAAAGAGACAACTGTCTTCCTTGCTCTTGTCAGATATATCGTTGAGGGACGCCTGGGTGGCTGAGTTGGTTAAGCATCTGCCTTTGGCTCAGGTCATGATCCCAGGTCCTGGGATCCAGCCCCACATTGGACTCCCTGTTCAGCAAGGAGTCTACTTCTCCCTCTGTCCCTCCCCTGCTCCTTATATATCTCTCAAATAAATAAAATCTTTAATATGTATATATTAATTAAAATATATATATACACATATATATAATTAAAGGAATAGATAAGGTTCAAAGTGGTCTATATGGCCTGAGGTTTTCTGATAAAAACACTTGTGCTTTGTCTATAGTTTGAGCTGCCATTCCTTGGCTCCATGGTGTTGGTCTGAGAAGATCCTTGAGGTACACAGCTTTGGACCAGGTATAATTTGTGTTGGCCTAGCAGTTCTGTTATGGCTGCTCAGGCTGACATTGAACCTTTCTTCCAAATCAATGTTTCTTTTCTTTCTTCTTTTTTTTTTTTTTCTCTTCATAGTTCAGTCTTTGCTCTTAAATAGCCACTATAGTTATCTTCAAACATCAGAGTAGGCTTACAGTAGGCACTGTATGATTTGTTCAATCAACATTTACTGAGGGTCTATTAGGCCTGAAGGGCCTAACAGTGAATAAAATTCCATTCCTGCTCTCACAGGGTTTATAAATAAATGGGAGGGCAGACAGAAATGTATTTGGATCCTGAGACCTAAAAGTGTTATTATTTCAGTTAAGTGTCTGAGAAGAAATCAGTATTTCTGATTTCTTTAGGAAATGGAATGGACCAGGTTATTCTATGAGTAATGCAGCAAGGCAGACTTGCTGGTGGCAGCTAGAATGATCAGCCCAAGAGCAAAAAAATAAGGAGAATGGTTGAAGGATACAGTCATAAAGATGTGCAGTCTGCTGTGCCTTCAGAATGGAGGGGATGACTGAATTTGGACTCATAAATGTCATAACAACATAGATTATTTGAAACAGAGAGATGACCTTCTAGCAATGCACTTAAAGTTAAGACAAACTTTACAGTCAGACAAAGTTGAGTACCAGTTTCTGAGTATATGGCTTTGGGTAAATAACCTCTCTAAGCCTCACTCTTTTCACCTATAGAATGAGAATAAAACAGCTTAGGGACTGGATTGAGGATAAATATGCATGTAAAGAAAGCACCTAGCGCCTAATAAGTCCTCAAAATGTATTAGTTGTTACTATTATTTATTTTTTAAAAGATTTTATTTATTTGACAGACAGAGATCACAAGTAGGCAGAGAGGCAGGCAGAGAGAGAGAGGAGGAAGCAGGCTCTCTGCTGAGCAGAGAGCCCAATGGGCTGGATCCCAGGACCCCGGGATCATGACTTGAGCCGAAGGCAGAGGCTTTAACCCACTGAGCCACCCAGGCGCCCCAGTTGTTACTATTATTGTTACAGAAACAAACTTTCTTCTCCAGAGACTGTAAGGGCAGGTAGGAATATCAAGGCTTGGACCCCAGATAGAAGCAAAGGGAACCAGCAGGAAAGGAAAATTGGGTTGCCTCTTTCTAGCCTTTGGTTGGAGGTCCCTCCCAATGGAGTGGAAGGAAGTGCCAGTGCAAGAACCAGTGGGTCCCAGTCAGAATGCCTGAGAGAGCCCTCCTGAGGATCACCTGTGGTCACACTGCTTCACATCCTGTGAACTGCCCTGTATAAATGATAGGCATACCTATATGTATGTGTGTGTACACATACATACATACACACACATATAAAATCTGAAAGGTTAACCATCAATCTTGACCTTGATTGGCATCCTCCAGAAAGGGAGGCAGAATTGAGCAAGGGGTGGAAGGCGGAAGATTGAGGACTTGTATTTGTTCCCTTATATCTCTATATTGTTTGAACTTGTCATAATGAGAATAAGTTCATGTGTGGAGTAAAGAGAATGAAAAAGAAAACCAATCTGATTACAAAAAAATGAAAGAAAGTAAAGAAAGGTTACCTGCAGAAACTCCTTGCGGTCCAAGTCTTGATGCCTGGCTAAAGCCCCAGCCCGCAAAGAGACTACTGGGTTAAAGGTCCTAGAGAAAAGAGGGAGTGAACTGTTCAGTGTCCATGTCCTGACTGCCAGTCCCACAGGGCGAGACACCTGGCAGGCAGTTCCCACTGGAATGGGAACTGCTCCTCTAATCCGGGCATCCACTCCAGGGCTGGAAAAAATTCAACAAGTACATGGAACATCAGAGACCTTCTGTGAAATGGTGAATTTGCTCCGAGGTTTCCTGAGGTCTAGCCGGCTTCTCTGGGCAGCCTTCAGTCACAGGAGCCCAGCCTGGCCTTCTGTGTCCTCTCTGCCCTGCTCTTTCTTCATGGCCTACAGCGGCCCTCTCTCTTCCGGAGTTGTGGCCCTTCCCAAGCTTGCTTCCCAGCCCCGCCCCTCTCTCTGGACGCATCTCTGGGCCCCATCATCACCCGGCGCCGGGCCCTCCCTCCCGCCCCCCCCCTTTTCTCCTCCCTCCTTCCTTCCCTCCCTTCCTCCCTCTCTCCCTCCCTCCCAGCTCCTGCACCAGGAAACGGCCCGGATCCTGGCAGCGGCCTGACCCGTGAGATCCCTAACCTGGCAGGCAGGCGGGGTTGGAGACTTGCTGAGGGTGGGGGTGAAGGAGGAGCTGGGCTGTTGGACTGCACTGGGGGGAGCCGGGAGTAGAGATGGTGTCGGCAGGAAGCCCTTGGCCCTGGGTTTCCCGGGAGGACAGTCATTAAACATGGATTCGGCCACACAGCTGGTAGAATGCTGGGGGCAGGGGCCGGTCCGGGAAGCTGCAACCCCAGCCTTCTCAGTCCAGACCCAGATCCCTGGCCTTCCCAGCCTAGCTCTGCTCTCCCCCTCCCCTTCCCAGGGCTCCACGCTGGCCAGGAGGATGAAAGGCCCCAGCTGGGGGCTCCTTGCCACCAGCGCTGGGTCCTAAGAGCTGCCATCCAGGCTGGGTGAGTGTCCCCTTCCTTCTCTGTCCCGGGCAGCCCTTTGCTTCTCCCACCTTTCCCTTCAGCCCCTGTCTCCTCCCCCATCTTGTGCCTTGGCCAGCATCTTCACATCTTCCCTCTGGGGAGGTTCTGAGCCCCTTCCTTAAGCCAAAAAGGTGTGTACTGTGGAAAGGGGGTTTGTAGGGGGTGTTACAGAGCTAGCATTCTCCTATTATGGAAAGAATCTAAAGTATTTTAAAAATAAAATTTACTTGTTATGCATTTAATGTGGCATATTACGAATTTAATGGCCAGCCCCCTCATGCCCTGTCCTCTCACCTTGACTTAGTTCCCGTGTTCTTGCCCCTCGCTGCCCAGTGGTCTCTGAGCGTTTCCTCCCACCTCTCTCCCCGGCTCACTGGGTTGGCCAAGCCTGAAGCACCCCTTCTGGCTCTCCAACCATATATTCACGCCAGCCTTTCATCCTTGACTCTTACAGCCGCCCGGATGGCGACCCCGGCCTCAGCCCCAGACACACGGGCTCTAGTGGCAGACTTTGTAGGCTATAAGCTGAGGCAGAAGGGTTATGTTTGTGGAGCTGGCCCTGGGGAGGGCCCAGCAGCTGACCCACTGCACCAAGCCATGCGGGCAGCTGGAGATGAGTTTGAGACCCGCTTCCGGCGTACCTTCTCTGATTTGGCAGCCCAGCTGCATGTGACCCCAGGCTCGGCCCAGCAGCGCTTCACCCAGGTCTCTGACGAACTCTTCCAAGGGGGCCCCAACTGGGGCCGCCTTGTGGCCTTCTTTGTCTTTGGAGCCGCACTGTGTGCTGAGAGTGTCAACAAAGAGATGGAGCCACTTGTGGGCCAAGTGCAAGAGTGGATGGTGGCCTACCTGGAGACGCGGCTGGCCGACTGGATCCACAGCAGTGGGGGCTGGGTAAGAAGCTTCTCAGTTGCTGCCCTGCACACTCCTCTGCAAAGCTGGTCTCCAGAGGGAAGATGGGGCTCTGGCTTGAGGCTGGGGGCTGAGTCTCCCTATTTGGGTGGCACCAGATGCCCTCACTATGGGTGTCATGCTGGACTCTGCACTCCAGGGCTGCCAGGCAGTCATCACTGGATGGGCTCATGGTCCATAGCAGAGGACAGAGTACACAGTGCCTGCAGGGAAATGGCATCCAGCTGTTGGGGACTTTTTACACCAAAGTATGTGACATGGGTGGGGGGCAGGGGTTGTCAGGCATGGGTGGTGGTCAGGAAGGCCTTGGCAAAGGATGCCAGTTCGGAGCAAAAATTTCGGCCCGGGAGAGGCTGGCATTCACTTGAGGCAGAGAGGGCCAATGAGCCAGGCGCTCATGGGGGATGATGGGGGATTGCAGCCAGTAGAACTTTGGCTGAAGAGGAGCTGGGTATGGGGTAGTGTTTGCAGTGGATGGAACTGGAACTCTTCCTCTCCTCTTTCCTCCACTCTTTCCTCTCCTGATATCCCTTTCTCCTTCTTTCTCTCCTACTTCCCTTCTCTCCCACAGGCGGAGTTCACAGCTCTATACGGGGACGGGGCCCTGGAGGAGGCGCGGCGTCTGCGGGAGGGGAACTGGGCCTCAGTGAGGACAGTGCTGACAGGGGCCGTGGCACTGGGGGCCCTGGTAACTGTAGGGGCCTTTTTTGCTAGCAAGTGAGAAAGTCTAGGGTCAGGTGGGGCTAGGTGTGGCTGGGGGGACACGAGAGCAGGAACAGAACAAGAGAAATGCCCTTGGAAGAAGTGGGATGAATGGACCGGAATGGAATGGGGATGGGAGGGGGCAGGGTACTGTGTGAAGGAGCTGTGTGTGCCAGGCAGGCAGCTGGAAGGAGGAGCTGGAGATATTAGGGAATGTATTGGGGAAGTATTTGGGGGCCAGGAGATAAAGTCATTCCAGGGTTGGCAAAGGTGGGAGGGATCATGTCTGGGGCATAGGCACATAAAGCTACACCTTGCACTTCATATGTAGCCCTGAGGAAGGTCAACTTGCACAAGGGGTTGTTTCTCCTTTGGTTAAGTGGGATTTGGGGAAAACACAGAAGGCACATCCCTTTGAAATGGAAGCTTGAGTTTGTCAGGTGATAGGGAGAGGTGGCTGTGATGGCGGGCTGCTTGGACACGCTTGTGCATGTGCACGCATGCTCGTGTGCATGCTGGGCTGCTTGTCTAACCTGTTGGTGGCCGCATTCAAGGAGAAAACTTCTCTGTTGGGGAGTGGCAAGAACAAGGGGCCATTCTCTGCCCCTTCTCCCAACCCTCTCCTCCCTGCCTCTCCTTGTCCTGAGGCCTCAAGGCTGTCGGAGAAACACTGTATACAGAAGAGGGCTTTGGGCACTTTCTGGCAGAAGGTCATTAGCAGGCCTCTGGAGAGAAGAGAAGTTCTGTAGCTGGCCTATTGCTTCACCATCCCCATTCCTTGCGCATCATGTACTTGCTACTGCTTCCTGGGCTCTGAACAGAAAACAGGGCTGCAGAGCCTGCACTGGCCTGGGGGGTGGGGGATGGGGCAGCAACAGGGGAGGAGGCCTGGACCTACCTACCACCCTCTGCTGCCACCAGGGCACACTGGTGCCCAAAGTGTTCTGTGTCTCGGGACCTTCTGTACCCAAACTTAGACTTTAAATTGGGACTCTGATTTTCCTTTGGAGTGTGTGGAGGTAAATATTGATCTAGAGTGCAGTCTGGGTCCTGCACTGTGTCTCAGTGAGACTGCTGATGCCTTGAGAGGAACATTCCAGCTCTGAACCCCATAGGTGTGAGGGTGACCTGTACTCCGTGATGGGCCTATGCCATGTAGTGGGCTTTGGTGCTGCTTTATCCAGGGCCAGGTGTACGGGTTCTAGAGTACCTACCATGACCTAGAAGCATTTCTGTTTTCTTTGAAGCCACGCTGTTTGCATGGGTATTACTTGTCTGTACCTCAGAGTCTGAGGACATTAACTTTAGAGCTCACGGTCCTCTAGAACAGATTCAGATGATAGCTTTTTCCTTTGAGAGAGAAATGATTTCACTCCAGATGCATGTCCTGAGCCAGACCTCACTGCTGCACTTCCCAAGGTGCTAGAATTGCTGCTCTCCAATGCTAACTGCAGACACAGTGCTCTAGAAGCCTGCCCTTAATCCCGAGCACTGATCAGCTTAGCTAGACCATGGTTGACTCTTCTTGGAGATTTTCGCTTGGTCCCGGAATGTGGCAACATAGTTGTACTCACAAGAATGTGGGACCAAAATCGGCCTCAGGTGTTTAGCCCAGACTTTTGCTTTTGAGAGGGGGCTGCACTTTTTAATGGTATTTATAGGGGATGTGGTAGACTGCATGCGCCACTTGGTCTGTTGTGAGTGTGCTGACACCAGAAACTCAGAGCTGGTCTGTGGCAGGCAGTTGGGGTGGGGGTGGGGTCTCTGGCTTGCTCAGGACAAACTAGACCAGTGGTTTTCAGACTGCTTGGCAGAGCCCTGAAGTTTCCTAGGGGTTGCCTCAGGAGTCCTTGGGGAGGTGAAGAGGGGGTGCTAAGCAGGCTGGGCTACATGTCCTCAAACAGAATAGCTCCCCTTGTAGCTGTCTTACATATCGGGGTTCAGGGTAAGATTTTATTTGCATTAAGGGGTTTGCTGCTGAAAAAAAAAGTTGGAAAACCACTGACTAGACCATCAGCTCCAAATTGGAGTCCCCGCTCCCCCAGGTTTTGGGGCAGACTCTTCACCCTCCCCTCTACCACAGGACACCTATCCTTGTTAGCTCTGCTGGGGGCGTTAGCAAACCTGAGCAGCAGGGACCATGGTCAGGTAACCACAATGCCCTGCTCTGAGGCCTTCACACCTGGGTGGAAGGAGAGGTTGTTTTCTGAAAGGGGAAAGGGCTTGGATTCCCAGAAGCATAGCTTGCCTGGGACCAAAATGGGCAGTTTTGATCTGTCCTGTCCTTTTTAGCTTGAGGGGCAATGGAAACCCCAGAGACTCTTCTGTCAGGGAAAACTAGAGACTCTCTTCTAGAGCCATATAGTTCCTTGGGATTAGCTCTTGGCCAGGAAGGCTGAGTATGGCTCCCAATTTTTAAATCTATTTCATTTTTTTAAAAATAAGGGAAATAAATCTAACTGCCATTTTTCAGAGATTAAATAGGTGGAGAGGGCGTTTCTTGCTTTCTGGAGCCCAAAGGGACAAATAGGGACTTTGCTTAGGCCAAGGAAGGAGCAGAAGTAGGGCAACTAGGTCCTGCAATTATTAATCCCACTCCCCACTTATTCTAGGGTATATACTATTTTACTTTTTTAAATCATAAAATGGCGGGAGAACAGATTTGGTTAGTTTAGAAGAAAAGAAAGAGCTCTATAAATATAAATATATATTCCTGTATTTTTATTTAATAATTTATAAATACCAAGTTCATTTGACTTTTATTTTTGTGTAATATGTAATGGTCGTATTAAAAAAAAATAAATAAAGCCCAGAAGTTTAATGAGAAGGACTGAGCAGGGTTTGTGACTTCTACATTCTGTAGCCTGGTGTCAGGACATTTCTTGATCTAATCATCTCTTCATGACCTTGTTAAGGGCAAGATCTAGGGTAACAGGGGTTTCGGAAAGAAAAGAAAATCAGAGTTGTTCTCCCCTCCCCCATCTCCCAACCCTTTCCAAATGCCCAAAGCCAAGAACTCCCATCTGTGCCAACCCAAATCTTAAGAGGGTGTGTGTCTACAGTACTTTGGGATGGCTACAAATGAAAACAAACCAAAACAAAGAAAAGTTACCCCAAAGCTTTGTGTGATGGTAATCACGTCCCCAGTTGTGGTTCAGCCTCTGATGATAATGAGCATTTCTCCACAGTTCCTTGCTGCCTACTTCTGGCAAAAATGGAGCCCCTGCTTCCTTTCCTGGCCCCCTGAGATAATTCGTTTCAGCCATTTTAATGCAAACAGCTGAAGTGGTTGGAATCTGCAGAAATTATTTAGCCCATACCTCTACTTCTAGTATAGGACCACATCAAAATCATGTCTGACAGGAATAATGATCCTAATTTCAAATTATAAGCAGGAATTTCTTGTCTTTTTATAATCCAGTGCAATTAAATTGCATTTGGGTTTATGTGTTAAATTGTAGTTAGAAGTATACTGCTCAGAGGAGAGTTTCCATCCTCTCTCTATAGAAAATCAACAGGGCAAGCCATATTAAAATCTGAGAGTGGCTTGGTGAACATGGCATTAGGGGAAAGAGAATTAGATGTTCTTAGTAGTTAATATTATCAGGCGATGAGAGCATTCATCTCCACTGTAGTGTGACTGAATTAATGATTGATTTGTATTTGACTAGTTCCTTCCAAAAAGCATTTGCAACATCTTACTATAATACACAAAAGACAAAATGGGCAAATATGGGTTTTTAAAGCAGATGTAAAGGGTAAATTGAAATAAGATGGCAGCAAAGGGAAAATTAATGTACAGAAAAGCATTCTATAAGTAGTATTTCGGAATACTAAAGCTAAGCTATGAATTCGGCCTTGAACTTTCTTAGCAGCTACGGCAAATTGGAAAACACAACAAGATTCACGTTCCTGTTAGGATTTAGAAAAGCCTATCAGTTCCTTAAGATGGGCAAAAACTTCTGTGGCTATTCTGAGATGAAATAGAGGATATCACCCTCCATAACACCTGACAGTAAATATGATGCTGAGTTTTGCACCAGTATTTCTCATAGAAACACCAAATGGGGGTTTAGTAGGTCCTAAGCTTGTTTAATGAGGGTTATCACAATTTAGCCCAAAGATATCCTATGATGCTTCAGTATAGGGCTAAATTTCATACTATCTGAATGGATAGATGGATTGTTACCCTTCAGACATTTCTTCATGAGTGTCATTCCTCCAGATGGTACTTTTGATAAAAGTGGGGCAACATTTAGTTAGTTTCTAGCAACTAGATGAATTATAGACATTCTGTGTTTCTTCTTAAGAGCGGATCCTTTGAAAATTTAAAAAGCTGCCTTAAATGGATATAGGTGTGACATAAATAAATTAAGACTATTTTAAAAATTAATGAGAAAATGAAATGTAATGGAAATTTCTGTAGTTCTTCACTGATTGAATCATTCATTCATGCAGCAAAAATTCAAGCCTCTTCTGTATGCTAAGCACAGTTCTAGGCACTGAGATAGAGAAGGGCACAGACAAAGTTCTGCCCTCATGTTCCTTACATTCTAATAAGGGAAGCAAACAAAAATAAATAAATTCATCTCAAAATATTCATTAACATGACATTTCATGTTATGAGATGGTAAATGCTATGAAGAAAAAGAATTAATTAGCATGGAATTGGGAAGTTGTAAGTACAGATTTCATTGTTAAATAGAATAGTCAGGGAAGCCCTCATTTCTAAGGTGATTTTTTTGAGAAAAGTCATGGAAAATGAAATTGGAAAAATATTTTTATCAATATGGAAAGATGTTTCTCACTTGTCAAAAAAAAGAAAATATATACAGTATGATCCAAGTTTGCTAAAATAAGTATATAAATGTGTGTGTGTGTGCGCGCGCGCGCGCGTGCACGTGCATGCGTGCACTCACAGAACTATATATGTATTTATGTATTGAAAATCTCAGGGAGGGTATATGCCAAAATATCACTAGTGATTATCACTGGGTGTTGGATTTTACTGGTGATTTTATTTTGTTCTTTTTTTTTTAAAGCTTTTATTTATTTATTTGACAGACAGATCACAAGTAGGCAGAGAGGCAGGCAGAGAGAGAGAGGGAAGCGGGCTCCCGCCGAGCAGAGAACCTGATGCGGGGCTGGATCCTAGGACCCTGATATGACCTGAGCCGAAGGCAGAGGCTTAACCCATTGAGCCACCCAGGTGCACCTATTTTGTTCTTTTTACTGTCGGTATTTTCTGGTCTTTTCGTAAAGAACACATATTTCTGGTATGGTATGTTAAAACAAGTTTTCCAGATACAAAGTTGTTAAGAAGTTAACCAAGCAGAATGGAAAATAAGCAGCCCAATGGAGGTTCTTTCTCATTTAAATGGACACCTCACTTCCCTGCAAGGACAGACCTAGGGAGTTAAGGTAGGCAAGGCTAGACTTTACATTAGAAAATAATTGGAGTTGGGGCACTTGGGTGGCTCAGTCAGTTGAGCATCCAACTGTTGATCTCAGCTCAGTTCTCCATCAAGGGTTGTGAGTTCAAGCCCCACATTGGGCTCAGCCCCCTCAAAAAACAACAAAGAAAATTACTGGAGTCCACTCCACAGGAGAGGTGAGTAAATGATCAAGGCTTCAAGCTTCCATATCAGTACTGTCCAACAGAAATATAATGTAAGCCATATATGTAGTTTTATATTTTCTAGCAGCCTCTTCAGAAAAGCAAGAGAAATGGGTATGAAACTAATTTTAATAATATTTTACTTAGGCCAGTATATAAAAATTACTATAATTTCTGTCTATAATTAATATTACAGCTATTAATTTATTTTACAGTTGCTTTTTCATACTAAGTCTTTGAAATTTAGTGTATATTTGACACTTCCAATGCATCTCAAGTCAGAATACTCATGTTCCAAGTGCTCAAACCACGTGTGATGAGTGGGTACCATATTAAACAATGTAGTTCTAGATTATAGAGAATTATTATAGCAGGCAAAAAGAGCAAGAGTTAAAAATAGGGATGAAACTGCCAAGGAGCCAAGTATTTATGTAGTTTAGTGAGATGGCTTTTCCTTTTGGACAGAACTGGAGGTGCCCTCATCCATTTTTAACTGATTTAATTCTCCTTTTCTTAAGTCCAGTAACCATTCACTTCCATTAACACATTTTTCCTCCTCGGGCACAACAGCACTGAGTTTTAGTTTTCCTGAAACTCCATGGTTTCTATTGAGAGGTTATTACTGAAGGAAAATCATACTCATGACGGGGAAATTTCACATCATTACATCTAATTTCTTACAAATTCATTCTTAGAAACTTATTTCTTTGATGTTTTCTATTAATCAACAATGGGCAAGGTATTAAAATTATTATAGAAGATTATTCAGTTAGCATTTATTGGGCACATGGTGATGGGCAATGGGAATACAAATATAATTAAGATGATGTCCTTGCCTTTTTCAGTTTACAGTCTAATAGGGAAGTATCTTACTTTACAAGTCTCCAAATACCTTTTTAAATGTGTCTTTAAAAGTAATCATGCTTACGAGAGTAAGTTTGGAAGTTGGAAGGTTAATTTTAAATAAAAATGATATATTGTAGAAAAATCATAGAACATGGAAAAGTATAAATTAAGTATAATCCTACTCAGAAAGTACCACTGTTAACATTTTGGCATATTTCTTTCCCACCTTCTATCTGTGTTTCTATTTTAGGATCATACTGTATATACAGTTTTGATTTTTTTTTAAGATTTTATTTATTCACTTGACAGAGAGAGAGATCACAAGTAAGGCAGAGAGGCAGGCAAAGAGAGAGGGGGAAACAGGCTCCCTGCTAAGCAGAGAGCCCAATGTGGGGCTCAATCCCAGGACCCTGAGATCATGACCTGAGCCAAAGGCAGAGGCTTAACTCACTGAGCCACCCAGACGCCCCTGTATATACAATTTTCTATACTAAAATACTGCTTACAGTTCTATTGCACAGTTTTTCCTTGTCATTAAAAATATTTTGAAGGCAAAATGACTGTATAAAATTATACCTACGTGTATATAATAATTTTCCTGAATGTGCCCACTTGGAAATTCAAATTGTTTACATCTTTTCACTTTGATGAATATCTTCATTCTCAAATGTTTATCCAGTTTTTAGATTATTTCTTTAGAGCAGAGTATAAGAAATACAATCACTGGGTTAAGAATCTCAAAAGTTTGGAATTTTTTAGTAAATATTACCAAAGAAAGGATCTAACTGGTTCTTGCTCCCTTTTCTCCCCATGTCCAAGTTATCTTTTTAAAAAATAAGATATGACTCACATCATATTTCATATACAATCTTACACTCTACTTCTTTGGCCTAACAAAAATTATTTTTGCATGTTATTACATGCTATATGTATCCCTTTTAATAGGTGCATAATCTTTAGATATAACTAGAGTCTGCCTAATCATTTGTTATTGGAGTTTAGTCTTTTTTCCAATTTCAGCATCATATATAATGTAATCTTTGTGTATCAAAGCAGACCTTTTATAATTTTGATCCAAGCTTTGAAAGCTCTGAGTTCCCGGCTAACTTTTTTTTTTCTCCTCTGCTCACTTTTAATTAGTTCCATGACTTGTGCAGTTTACTTCACTCTTTCTTTATCCCTAAAAAAGGTTATAGTTTTGGAAATATTTGCCTCATAGAGTTGTGAGAATTCAATGAGATAATATAATGAGTCTAGGATTGTGCATGTTACAAAATCAAGTACTCAACAAAAATAGGAACTGGAGGCATTATAAAAAAAATCCCATTTCCCTTGATTGGCTTGATTAGTTTAAATCAGGTGCCAATAAAACACAAATTTTGATTAGATTAGGATTAGTAAAAAATCTTTTTTTCCCCATTAACCCCCCAGTCTTAGAGCTTGTCTTCCATGCTCAAGTTAGTTCTCCACTGGAGAGCTGAGATGGCTGCTGAATTAATTTTCAGTGAAATTTTAAGTGACTATGACTCTGCTTTGAATCCCCCTGTTCCTGAGGTAAGGATTTGTGAGAAAACCTGACGGTGAGGGGAAGAGTGGAGTATACTGAGAAGCTTATGGCTTTTTGGTTGGCTGACAGGGATCTCTTATCAGTCTCCCTACCCCAGCCATACACATCCTGTTGGGGCTGTCTAATTTGGTTGGGCTCATTTGAATCTGGCTGTAAAGCCCTAGCTTGGTCTGGCTACAAATAACCCTCTTGCAAACTTAGCACCGCCGTTCCTTCCTTTTTAAAAAATGTGTAATATCACTACTATAATATGGCAACCCTGCTTTCCAGGACTAGGTCCCACAGGTAATCTCAGAGGGGAAATTCCTCTGCGGTCAGGAGAGTTTGAGGGCTGGGAAAGTGTTGAAGAATGAGGGTGGCACCCAGATCTCAATCAATGCAAACATTATTGACACCTACTATGTGCAAAGCATATTGTCCCACAGTGGAGCTGCAAATGTAAATAGGATCCAGCCTCTCATCTTCAAATTCACAATGCAGGACAAAATGATTAAGCGCACAGTGGAAGTAGGCCTGCTTGTCATGGAAGGGATAGGAGGCTCGCGGAAGGTTTTGCACCAGAGGTGATGCTGAAGTTTGCAGTGGTCTGGTTGAAAAGGGACTGCGTGTACAGAGGCACAGAGCCGGATGCAGGTAAACCACCTGGGATGAGGACTGTAGAAATTACATTTGTGAAGTAATCTGGCCCTGAGGTCTCTAAGGCCACGGTAGAGTTTTACTTTTACCTGGCTAGCAAAGGGGAGCCAGCTCAGTCTTGTAGTGGTGGAACAGTGACACGATAATCTGAAAGACCTGTTAGGGAGCTGTAGCAAACAGTCCAACAAACAAGCTGAAACAACGGCATAAGCAGAGGGCTTGGAAAGTATGCCTGTGAAAGGAAGACATTCAGATAGGACTGGTAGCTGTGGAGTAAGGATTTCTCCCCGCTTTCCGGTTTGGGAGACCCCATGGATGTTGATCCCAATAACTTCAATGGGAAAAGTAAGGTCCTTACTGGAGAGCTCCATTCAGAACCTCCATTTCCAGCAACATTCCATCTACTGGTCCTTCTCCTGGTCAGCAAACCAGTTTCCAGAAACCGCCTCAATGTTTCTGTCCTCCGCTTTCCAACAGCTCTCTAGCTGGCAACCAGTAGTGTCAAGATGGCGGCCCCCCTAAGGACTAGTCATGTGACCTCGGGTTTCCATTGCTGGAAGCCTGGCGGTCCGTTGCGGGGCAAGGTTCACCTGTCATGAAACGGGTGTTAGCCCTTCGAATCTCACGAGCCAATGGACATCTGAGACGGCCATTGCGGCGAGGCGATCGGAAGATTGGCGCTCTCCCTTCGCCTAACCAGCGGCCAATCACCGAGCGTCACATACTTCGCAGACCGCCTTGAGGCGGTGGGGGAAGCAAGAATGTCGTCACAGCGTGGCGGTATTGTTACCTAAGGACTTGAGAGGAGGTGGGACGTATGTTGACTGACAGGCCAGTTCCCCTACCGGGATTTGAGAATTTGCCGCAATATCCCGCCTTGGGGGTGGGGTCTTGTTTGACTGCCAAGTAATATTCCCCAATGGAGTCCTAGCTCGTGATGACGGGCAGGCTGTTAGACTAATGAATCCTCGGCGTGCCCGGCGCAGTTCTCCAATCGCCGGGCGGCGGGCCCCAGTCTGAGCGGCGATGGCGGCGGCGGCGGCGGCGGCAGCAGCAGCGGGGGCTGCGGGCGGTCGGGGCTCCGGGCCGGGGCGGCGGCGCCATCTTGTGCCCGGGGCCGGTGGGGAGGCCGGGGAGGGGGCCCCGGGGGGCGCAGGGGACTACGGGAACGGCCTGGAGTCTGAGGAACTGGAGCCTGAGGAGCTGCTGCTGGAGCCCGAGCCGGAGCCCGAGCCCGAAGAGGAGCCGCCCCGGCCCCGCGCCCCCCCGGGAGCTCCGGGCCCTGGGCCTGGCTCGGGAGCCCCCGGCAGCCAGGAGGAGGAGGAGGAGCCGGGACTGGTCGAGGGTGACCCGGGGGACGGCGCCATTGAGGACCCGGTGAGGGAAAAAGGGCGAGCGAGCAGGCCCGGCCGTGTCACGGGAGGCCCAGAGCTCGGGCGAGCGGGAGGCAGGCGGGGGGTGGGGGTGGGCGGGGAATAACGTGGCTGGGGCAGGGCCGGGAACGGATCCTCGACCGCCAGAAGGGGCCCAGCCGGGTTGATTCGGGCGTTATGGGTGCCTAGTGCTGTTCTAGAGAAGGTAGCTTGCTTTTTTTTTTTTTTTTTTTTTCTATCGTGACCCGCATGTGGGGCGAGGGAAATGGCCGAGCATGGTTAGGGCCGCGCTCGGACAGAGAGCAGGGCAGAGCCCCTGCGTTGGTTCCTCTTAAGCTCTTCTCCATACCCTCTCCACTCATTGTAGGAGCTGGAAGCGATCAAAGCTCGAGTCAGGGAGATGGAGGAAGAAGCTGAGAAGCTAAAGGAGCTACAGAACGAGGTAGAGAAACAGATGAATATGAGTCCACCTCCAGGCAATGGTGAGTAACTGGCGGTTGCACGCGGAGCCCGGGTCCTCCGAAGGGTTGTGCGAGCACGGGTTGTGTGGAATTGGATGCTCGGGACCTTGGAGCTGCTTGTCTGAGCAATTACTGGGCAGGTGGTGCGGTCATAGTCCATTGTGTGTTTCTCTGACCTTAGCGAGGCAAAAACCTACATTTTAATGGTGGTGATCTTGTGCCTTTCTTTGTCCTTTTAACAAATGTGTTCTTCTTTGTTCTTTAGTCTGCCTCTACTCTTTGTGGAGGTTGCCAACTGGCATTTGACCTTCAAGTCTCATAGTTCTTTCTTTAGTTGGAGACCCTTTAGTTAGGAGTTCTAAGAGAAACTGCTCGACTGCAGGGGGGTGGGGGGGCATTCCCTTTAATAAATCTAGAAATGTTGAGTTTGGGTTCCCTTGATTTTGTTCACTTTTCACATGATTTCAGTCAAAGCTTTTCATTAGGGACTTGATTTGGGGGCAGGAGGGAATTCCTGTACCATTTTCTCTGATTTTTAAGAGTGTGTTAATCTGTTGCTTGATTTGTCAAATGTTCAGTGAGTACCTATTGTGTGCTAAACAGTATTCTTGTTAAGGGGTACAGCAGGGAACAGAACAGACTAAAATCCGTTTTTTACTCTAGTGCTGGTGGTGGTAGTGGTGCAAAAATTGGTCAAATAGAAAACCAGCTTTCACCCCGATTCTTTTTTTTCTTCAAAGCTGGCCCAGTGATCATGTCCATTGAAGAGAAGATGGAGGCTGATGCCCGTTCCATCTATGTTGGCAATGTATGTATTAGCGTCCTCATTGGGGTTGGGGAAGCTCTTATTTTGGGAGTTGCTTAATAGGAGGCTTGAAAGGAACATCTCAAGGATAGGTGATGAATTTGGGGAGTATTGGGAGGGTTTGGAGGAGGTAAAAGGTAATGGTGATCAGCAGAGGCTCTGGGGTTGGAAAGATAAAAGATTAGTTTCTTAGAGAACAAGATTTTGATGTGCCTTGGGGTAGATGGGTGGCCCAGCCTAGAGGCTAGGCAGAGTACCTGTGAAACATGACCACCTCTGCTCCCCCACAGGTGGACTATGGTGCAACAGCAGAAGAGCTGGAAGCACACTTTCATGGCTGTGGTTCAGTCAACCGTGTTACCATACTCTGTGACAAATTTAGTGGCCATCCTAAAGGGTAAGAAGGGAAGTAGATTGAGGTCATTTTAATCACATTTTAGAAATAGATAAATTGTGTTTTATATTGAGCAGTAAGTTAAAATATGTGGGGTTCGTCTTATAAGTTGGGGCTTGAATGTATATATCGGGTTACACATAAATGGGAGACCATATAAAGATGAAGGTTAGTGTGGGTGGGATCATGAACTAGAAGAGGGAGGGGCAGCTTTTGCTTAGCCCCAGCTGATTCTGCTATATGGAAATCCAGCCCTGTGTAAACTCTTTTATAATTTTCCAAGAGTAGCTGAAAATTTAGATTGAAGTTTTCCGTTTAAAAAAATTTTGACAAAGAATTAAAAATGTGGCTACGCCGTTACTCAAACAGAGCATACCTGCAAGTTGGATTTGACGTATAAGCTGCTATTTGTAACTTCAGATAGATGAAATGACAAATTATTTTTTTCAGGTTTGCATATATAGAGTTCTCAGACAAAGAGTCAGTGAGGACTTCTTTGGCCTTAGATGAGTCCCTATTTAGAGGAAGACAGATCAAGGTAAGCCCCATTGCCCATTGCTGTTCTGGTTCTGTGTTAAACTCTCCGGGCCTATTCTGAGGCTTTCTGCTGTACATCCCTCACTCTCAGGTGATCCCAAAACGAACCAACAGACCAGGCATCAGCACAACAGACCGGGGTTTCCCACGAGCCCGATACCGTGCCCGGACCACCAACTACAACAGTTCCCGCTCTCGATTCTACAGTGGTTTTAACAGCAGGCCCCGGGGTCGCGTCTACAGGTCAGGATAGATGGGCTGCTCCTCTCCCCCCACCTCCCATGAGCCCTGTATGTTTCCTTCTTTCCTGATCTAAGGAACCTCCCTCACTTACCCTCCCCTTGGTCTCCAGGGACTTGGTCTCCTGCCTGTGCAGGGTGAGGAAGGTAGTTGCAGGCCAGGCCAGGTGGCCAGTCTCATCATCGTTTTCTGGAGCAGGAATTGGTGATAAGGGCTGGATCTCTCCACTCTGTTCTGAGAGATGCTTCTTCCCCCAGCCCTTTTTTTTCCCCTTGAGACTTGGTGGCAGTGAAGGTGTTTACACAGCAGGCCAGGAAGAACGACCTCAGAGTAGTGAAGGCACTGCTTGGACATTTGCTACTTTTCCCAGAGTTAAGGAGGGGTTTAAGATTGAACTCCCTTGGAAGAATGCCAGAGGCTAGTTGATCCTCCTCAACAGATATGTGGGAGGATACTGAGATATTTACTCTTTAACTGAGCCAGTGTTTTGCAAGGTTAACTTTTCTCTCTGGGCCTAGTGGTGCCCATGTTGCTTTACTGTCATCTCCCTGCCTTTAAATAGACAGAATAGGCATATAGACCTTGGCTTTTTGCAAGATTCACTTATCTGCTCCCAGGAATTAGGGAGGATCTGATGGTGAAGGCGTGGGGTTTAAGAGCTGTGAAGAACTGAAACTGGAAAAATAATGAGTCCATTTTTTTGCCCCTTTATCTCAGATACACTTTTGGTTTTTTGCCTCTGGCAAGGTATTCTATTAAATTGCCCCTTCCCATTTGCCAGGTGTGTCACAATTTCTGGGATTGTGGGGTCAGTTAAGGATACTTGGAAATATCTTGGTCCCCATTCCCTGCACTGTAACTGGGGCAAGGGCCCACGGGGAGGGGCTTGTGCTGAACTCCTAAGTGATCATGTTAACACCTAACTCTCCTTCTTTCTTCCAGGGGCCGGGCTAGAGCGACATCATGGTATTCCCCTTACTAAAAAAAGTGTGTATTAGGAGGAGAGAGAGGAAAAAAAGAGGAAAGAAGGAAAAAAAAAAAAGAATTAAAAAAAAAAAAAAGAAAAACAGAAGATGACCTTGATGGAAAAAAAAAATATTTTTTAAAAAAAAGATATACTGTGGAAGGGGGGAGAATCCCATAACTAACTGCTGAGGAGGGACCTGCTTTGGGGAGTAGGGGAAGGCCCAGGGAGTGGGGCAGGGGGCTGCTCATTCACTCTGGGGATTCGCCATGGACACGTCTCAACTGCGCAAGCTGCTCCCCTTGTTTCCCTGTCCCACTTCACCCCCTTGGGGGCTGCTCAAGGGTAGGTGGGCATGGGTGGTAGGAGGGGTTTTTTTACCCAGGGCTCTGGAAGGACACCAAACTGTTCTGCTTGTTACCTTCCCTCCATCTTCTCCCTAACTTTCACAGTCCCCTCCACCTGCTCTTGTCCTGCCAGGTCTGCCACCCACCCCACCCCTCTTTTCCGGCTCCCTGCCCCTCCAGATTGCCTGGTGATCTCTTTTGTTTCCTTTTGTGTTTCTTTTTCTGTTTTGAGTGTCTTTCTTTGCAGGTTTCTGTAGCCGGAAGATCTCCGTTCCGCTCCCAGCGGCTCCAGTGTAAATTCCCCTACCCCTTGGGGAAATGCACTACCTTGTTTTGGGGGGTTTTGGGGCGTTTTTTTGTTTTTCAGTTTTTTGTTTTGTTTTGTTTTGTTTTCCTTTGCCTTTTTTTCCCTTTTATTTGGAGGGAATGGGAGGAAGTGGGAACAGGGAGGTGGGAGGTGGATTTTGTTTATTTTTTTAGCTCATTTCCAGGGGGTGGGAGGTTTTTTTTTAATATGTGTCATGAATAAAGTTGTTTTTGAAAATAAAAATTTGTTTGGCCTTTTGGGTGTAAGGATTATTTATCTGTTTTCCTATTTTCTCTTAGATCCCAGATGGCTGTTAATTCTCCTTTGTGGAAGTGCTGGTGTTGTGGAGGGGAAGTTCTCACTTAACCAGTTAAGGAGTAGGAGTTACAATTACAAGAGGAACATTGTGTGTTTAGTTGGGACTGATTGGCATTTGAGAGGTGCACCGAATGAGTCTGGGATGCGAAAGAATGGCCAGATGAGAGTGATCTAGTAGCGTATCAGTATGCACTCCTGATTAAACTTATGATCTAGTAGCGTATCAGTGTGCACTCCTGATTAAACTTACGTGCAAAGGAATTCCCCACACTAACAGCACTGGAGTCTTAGCTTGGGGTCTGGGTAGCTTTTCTTGTCTACCTCAAGGCAAGCTCAAAAATGAGGGGAAAAGTCAGCACTATGCTGTCAATAGCAGGGCTTAAGCTAACTTGTGTAGCCATGTGGTGACCACTTAATCTGCTCAGCTAACATTTTGAATCATACTGTTAATCAGGACTTAATAGGTTTTCACTGATTAAGTATCCTTAGATTTAGTACTTGGTCAATTAATAGCCAGATTTCTCCAGTTTATATTCTTACATAAGACTGGTCTTAAAATTCTTGGGTGCTACATAGTCCCCCAGGCCCTGCTCGAGTCTTCATTGCAGACAAGATTTCTAAATACTGAAACCTTTTTGCATTCTGCTACATCACTCACTTCTGTTCACAGGATATTTTGCAGTTGTCTCTGATCCAGGTGCTCTCTTCAGTAATCCTGGGTTAAAGAAATGAGTGTTCTGTATATCCATGAAGACTTACCCCATTTCTCAAATGGCTTTGTATTCTGAATTCTCAAATCCGTGTTGACTGCTTCAGCATTTGCTCATGTGTTATACTACCTCCTGTGGCATCATTTGTTAAGCATTCAGGGGTCTTTCTTTTCTCAAACTAGATTCAACTAAAATAGTGCCTTGTAATCTGGATGTGGAGATTTCTGCAGAGGCTGATTAGTAGGAGTCTGGATAGTTTCAGTATCAACTTGGCTAGAACAACGGGGAGCATATTAGTGCATATTAGTGTGTGGAATCTTAGTGCTTTACAGGTGGGAAGGTCTTTTTTTGTCCACCAGGGGGCACTACATGGCTATCTTTTTAAAGTCCTATAAATTGTTGAATCTTGGACAGGGTGAATATCATTTTTTTGACCCTTCTTTTTTTTTCATTTTGTATGTCCAGTTATTCCTCAGCATCCTCCCCATTCTTCCCATTCTGTTTTAACTGCTTCAGCAACTCCATATCTTTTTAAGTGGGTTCCTGGTTCTGGCTTTGCCAGAAAAGCCCTGTTTTACCACCAGCAATTACAAATGTACTTAGGTGTGGAACTAAGCCCTTGCCCAATTTGATCCTGATTGTTTCCCTGCCACATCTTGCTCTACAGCTGATGCCCTGTGCGTTCCAGTTGAATTTTACTTAATGTATTGATCATGGTGTGCGGATTCCATTTACCCTGTTAAAATCATAAGGTGTAAAGCCAAGCCCCAAAGACGTAAACCTTCATTCCCTAGTCATGAATGAATTACTCTCTCAGGGCAAATTGTTCCTATCTCTGTTAGCACTTCATGGCTTTATAATTAAAACAACTATATCTGTTTCACCACTGGATTGCAGGCTCCTTGAGGGCATGGATTGTGCCTTTGTATAATTTAGTAGGTGCTCAGGTGTTAATTCCCCTTGGGAGTTCCCTGTATCCTGGACCTGCTGGTTGCTATCCTCAAGAATCAGATTTCTTTCCTTACCTGGTCTGATTTTCCCTCTATCTTAATGATTTTAGAGGAAGTGGCATGGAAGGAAAGTTGCTTTCCTTGGGAAGGATTGCTTATTCTTTGGTCACTCTGATGAGCCACCTCTTAACCAAGGGATTGGAATGAACTTAGTCTCACTGGGATTATGGGGGAGGGAAGTGTTTAAGAGACGGAGGAGCCTGTCTACACGATTTCTGGAGTTAAGTCGAAGATCTTTAGAGGGACTATGAGTCATAATAAATGAACGATATTTTAAATCATTTTTTTCCCAAAAAATTGCTTGCTCTTCTGTATGGTTCAAATGAGTAGCCTTTCTTCAATCGTGATCTAATTTTAAAACATCTTTCAACTTTGCTAATGCTAATTTCTCATGCTTTCCCTTTATTTGTGCTTATAATCATTGATTCAACAGATATTTACTATTTACCAAGTGCTAGGCACTGTTTTGGGTGCTAACATTTGTTAAAGAAGAATCATTTAGTAAGAACTTTAACTTTATTTGCTGATGGAAAGTGTCAGTATACCATAACTCTGACTTGCCCACCACTGAAATCTGTATGGATTTTGTTGTTAGATATAATTCACATACCATAAAAATTTACCTTTTAAGTGTACAATTCAGTAGTATTCAGCGTAACATATATACTTACATGGTAGTGATTAACATATATATGCATATATATGTCCATATATCACCATTACCTAATTTTAGAGCATTTTCATAACCCCCAAAAGAACCCTATACCCATTAGCAAGCACTCCTAATTTTTTCTCCCCCTAGCAACTCTTAATTTCTGTTTCTCTGACTTTGCCTGTTCTGGATATTTCGTATAAATAGGGTCATACGATATGTGTCCTTTTGTGTCTGGTTTCCTTAGCATCATGTTTTCAAGATTCCATGTTGTAGCATGTATCAGTATTTCATTCCTTTTCGTAGCTGGGTAATAGCTCCTTGTTTTGATTGACCACTTTTTGTTCTCCATGAATTGATGGATATTTGTATTTTTCCTTTTTTTACTGTTAGGGACAGTGCTGCGACAATTCACAATTTTCTGTGAACATACCTTTTCATTTTTCTTAGGTGTATACCTAGGAGTGGAATTGCTAGGTTATCAGGTAATAAGCCACATTTAACCTTTTGAGGAACTGCTGGGCTATTTTCGAAAGCAACTGCATCATTTGACATTTCTACCAGTAGTGTATGAGGGTTCCAGTTTCTCCACATCCTCATCGAACTCATTACTGTCCATCTTTTTGATTACAGCTATCCTAGTGGATATGGTGTCTTATGTTTTTTTATTTGCATTTCCCTAATGTCTATCTGGATTCTTTGCCCACTTTTTAATTGGTTTATTTGTCTTTTTATTGATGAATTGTAAGAGTTCTTTATGCTGAATATTAGACCCTTCTATATATGAATTTGTAAATATTTTCTCCCATTTTGTAGGTTGATTTTTCACTTACTTGATAGTATCCTTTGAAGCATGAAAGTCGTGAAGACTTATGCCTCTGTTTTCTCCTAAAAGGTTTTTTTTGTTTTGTTTTTAATATTTTATGTATTTATTTGAGAGAGAGCATGAGTGAGAGAGCACAAGAAGGGGGAGCAACAGAAGGAGAGGGAGAAGCAGTCTCACCGCTGAGCAGGTAGCCTGATATGTGACTCCATCTCAGGACCTGAGATCATGACCTTAGCCGAAGGCAGACACTGAGTCAACTGAGCCACACAGGCGCCCCATATTTTTTCCCCCATTTTCTTGCCTCATTTTCCTGACTAGACTCTCCAGTACAGTGTTGAAATGGAGAGAAATGGTGAGAGAATTTTGTCTTATTTCTAATCTTTGGGGGAAGCTCTCAGTTGGTCATGATAAATAGGATTAGCTGTGGGTTTTTCAGTTTCCCTTTATTCCATGGATATTTACTTATTTATATAAAGATTTTATTTGTTTATTTGACAGAGAAATCCCAAGTAGGCAGAGAGGCAGGCAGAGAGAGAGGGAAGCAAACTCCCTGTGGAGCAGAGAGCCTGATGTGGGGCTCGATCCCAGGACCCTAGGATCATTACCTGGGATCATGACCTGAGCTGAAGGCAGAGGCTTTAACCCACTGAGCCACCTAGGTGCCCTCAATGGATGTTTAAACACTGGTTCTCTGTGCACACCAGTCATGTTCTGTCATACCTCTGGGCTTTGCACTGTTCCAGTCCAAATATCTGAGAAGCTTTCCTTGCTGTCTTCAGAAGAGTAGATCCTTCCTTCTGCAGAGCTGCTGCACCACTTTTTACATTTCTCTGCATTTTCTATACAGGATTGTTTAAGTATTAGTCTCACAGTGTTCGGAACTCTTACAGGCAAGGCACCATGCCCTTCCCCCAGAGCTGAGGCAGCAGGAGACAGTAGTGGATCGTCAGCAGAAAGTACTTCCGTGGTGGCCAGGCAAGGTTGACTGAATGAGAGGAATCAGAGTGGCCTTCATGTAATTTTCATGTAACTTAAGGTTAGTAATGTGCCTTGCACATTCTTTTAATTTCCCCCTCAATAATCCATTATGGCTCATAGTTGTGAATCCAACTAAACCTTTCTAAAATCTGTTTCATGTTCACGAAAGAAGTCATTTCCTTATTTGCCTGAAAAGCTATCTCTAGTTCCTGGGGTGTCTTCTAAACAGATTACAGGATAAGTAATAACTTTCGTGGTGTTTAGAACTATTTTCTATCTGGTGTGCAGTAAGAAGATGGCAGGCTCTCACTTCTCTGGATCTGGCTACTCTAATTAACAGTCACATAACCTTGAATAAATTCAATTACCTTTCCAAACCTCAGTCTCCTCATTTGTAAAAACCTAAAACATGAATACTGTTTCTCATGGGGTTACTGATGAGGGTCCAGTGAGATTATGTGGTTGGTGAATTTTAGAACAAGATGCCAGTTGTTTTAGCTATACACACTGACCCTTTTGACCTAGACTATGAATTGCTTAAGGATAAGGGACTGTATCTTGCCCTGTGCTTCACTCATGCATCTTGAATGCTTTCATTTTCTTTGCCTTCACCTCTTTGTTGAAATCAGAGAATCTTGTTCTGTTTCACCTACTCTCCTACAGGAGCTGCTCCAACTTTCTGAGAGTTTTTACTTTTTTCCCCTAGATCTTCTTCCAGGGGGGTGCAAAGAATGGGTTTACTGGAGTGCCCCTTTGATACCGTTCCTCACAGTATGTATTGGACGGTGTCATTAGCATGTAAATGATTCCTTGGCTTTACAGGGGCTCTTCCAAAAAGTACAAGAGCTTATCTACCATCATGTTGGTTTTTACCAAATCTCTGGAGACAGTAGTGAGTATAATCTCTCGTTTTATCATTGTTTATCCCAAGCTAAACAGTGAACATTGGACTCAGTTACACTGTTCACAGACATTGTTGTACAGAATGTGCGATATAGAGTACATAACTGATGGAATTGATAGAGTTGAAAGCACAGCCGAAGGCCTGAGTTTGAGTCCTGGATTGGCCATTTAATGGCAGACCTCATTTCCATGTCCTCAGTAGTTAAGTAGGACAAAAATAACAATATCCACTTCAGAGGGTTTTGAAGATTAAATGAGAAAGGTTCTCATGAGTTCTCCAGTACCATGGTTAGTATCAAGAGTCCAGCAGTGTGGCTTAGTACAGAGAGCTTTGGGCCTCAGACTTGGATCAGCAGAGGGGAAGGAGAGAGGATACTGTTGCTACAGGAACCTGTGGAGAATGGACCTCTCTTCTCTGGAAGAGGCTGGCCTTAAGACTCTAGTTTCCCTAAGACTCCTTCTCCAGGACCACCTCACCCTTTCCTAGCTTCAGGCCTTTGCTCTCCCTTATAGCTTTTGGGTTGAAAGCATTGTACTTTTCTCCCAAGCCCTTGTCTGAAGACTTTCTGCTTCCTGAGGATCTTACCACTTAGGGGGATAATTTAAGAGGCATTTGTAATACATGATCTTATTTAATCTCATAGCAGCCCTTGAAGGAAGCTGGAGGTTAAGAGATTTGCCCAAAGTGGTAAAGCCAGGCCAGGGCTAGTCTGAAAGGCAGGCCTTGGCTCTGATATAGAATTAATTTCCTATGGCCAACTCCTAGGGTGCCCTGAAGACTCACTCCTCACTTCCAAGGGTAGTGCCTAAAGATTACAAGGAGTTGGGAACATGGCCACAGTGTATATCAATGAAGAGCAACAGCTCCATGATCTAATTATGTCCCAGCTCTGTAACTCAATAGCTTTGTAAACTTGACCAAGTTACTGAGTCTCTCTGAGCATCAGTTTTCTTATCTGTAAAAGAAGAATACTGTAGTGGGCATCCATTGTTTTTACCTGTGCAACATATAGTCCTACTTCTGCTAACAGCACCCAGTTGTGGCTTTCCATCTTCCCAGTTGTCAGTAATAGGGGTGGGGATGCAGGCAAGTTACTCAAGCTAACCAGTCATTTGCTCTCTAGAAATGAATCTTCAGTGGGATGAACCAAAGATGGAATCCCACTGGAGGTCATTCATCAAGGTAAGGCCCTGGTTCCTACTGCCTAGACCAGGGGCCTTCTCCTGTTCCTGAACTTTTCTTTTTTCCTAAAATATGGAATACTTCATGAGTTTGCATGTCATCCTTGTACAGGGGCCATGCTAATCTTTTTGGTATCATTCCAATTTTAGTATATGTGCTGCTCAAGTGAGCATGGTTCCTGGCCTTTCATGAGTAGTTCTGCTTCTCCTGTGAGCTCCCCACCATAACCCTCTGATAAATTCCCCTCTTTGTTTAAGTTCAGTATGGTCAGTATTTATTGCTTGCAACAACAAGAAAACTTTCAGTTGATCCAAACACCTACTTTGTGGTGTTGGAAGGACTAAATGGTTAAGTGAAATTCGTAAAGTGCCTAGCCCAGTCTTAGCAGCTTAGCAAGCCATCCATATAGGGTTGTGGCTGTGTGTAAGTTAACAGAGGGGCAAGGTAACGGGAGGTGTGGGGGGGGGAGATTGTTACTGATTTTGGTTCCATTCAAAGAAACTTTCCCCCAAGAGACAGGACAACAGAAGGGAGGGAAGTCCAGGCTATGGTATGCTCATTTCTTCAAAATGTCTTTATTGAAACAGAATGATAGAGCAAGAAAGAATGAGGTCTGGGAGGATGTCTTTGGGCACAGGATGGAGCCCAGACCTAGCGGTTACACTGTGGAGCTCACTCCCTGTCCCCTGACTCTTGCCAAGGAAGTGAACACAAAGCAGCAGGGAGGAGCTGGGGGTGGGGACAACCCTCTGAGCCCTCCTTGATGACTGGCATGAGGTGCCTCTGAGCCTTCTGGGCAGCCCTGCCTTCCTCACTCGGTCCTCTCAATCTGCTTGCCAGGGCCTTATGCCACCTTTCGGTATGAGCCAGCCTCCTGCCAGGGTGCTCAGAGGCCACTCAGAGGGCAGGGTTGGGGGTGGCAAGCAGTGGGACATGGTCACAGCGGTTAGGGGGTGGCTGCCGCAGCAGGGAAGGCCGGCGGCACAGCTCCCCATCCCGGAGCACCTCGGGCAGGAGCTTGCGCTTGGTCTCCGGCAGAAGCATGATGCTGAGGATGCAGAGGAGGGCACAGGCTGCCAGCACCACGTGCTGCAGGAAGGCTCCATGGCCCATGTGGAGGCGCTGAGCTGGGCCACTCAGCCCTCCCAGAGCCCCAAGTGCCAAGATCAGGCCCAGGCCTCGGCCCCTGGGAGAGACAGAGGAGGCACTCAGCCTATAGCTGTGGGCCTCAGCCCAACTCTTCTTCAGCAGTCTTCCCTCCCTCCCCTGGGCCTTTCCTCCACCAAAGTAGCATAACTCTCACCGGACAGTGGTAGGGATGACTTCAGCAGCGAGGAGAGTGCTGAGGATGGCAGCAGCTTGGGAAGAGAAGAGACCAAGGACAGAGAAGGTGGTGATGGCAGCCTCGTTTAGATCTGGAGGACCAAGAGGGAGACTATGAATGGAGGTGAGGAGATCATGCTCGGCTTTAGGCCCTGACATCGTCCCCTTGGCTCTCTGTTCCCATGGCTCTAGCCGGGTGGGCTCTGGGTACCCACTAATTGATTGGGAGGATAGACAGGGTTGTGTGGCCACGGGGAAGACCATGGAAGGTTCTTGGGGGGCATGTGCCAGAAGCAGTGGCTGAGCCTGTCTGAGCCACCTCTCCTGGGGTTCCTTTGCTCAGCCCACACTGTGGGAAAGGGAGGATGCTCACAATCCCACAGGCCCAGCAGGACCAGGGACGCAATGCCAGTGAGGGTCATCGAGAGTAGCAGGATGCCCCGGCGGCCGAATCGATCCACGGTGACGCCCAGGAAGACGCAGGCCAGGGCTGCTGTGCCACTGGCTAGCAGGGAGCACAGGTAGAAGTCAGATGGGCTCCCTCCTCCTCCCACAGGCTGGTAGCAGTGGCGAATGGCGTGGGCAATAAAGCTGTGAAAAGGGGGTAAAGCAAAGAGCAGTGTCTGAATCCCCATCCAGTCTTCTACTGCCCCTGCTGCCCTCTGCAGGCCTTCCCCACCCAGCCAGCCCCCATTCCAGGTACTGGCCTGACCCTTGGCTCAGACACCCAGGCTCACTTGGTGAAGCCCAGGATAAGCAGATTTTTCCAGATGTTGCGGTAGTTGAGGAGGGAAGCGAAGGAAAAGGAAGATGTTGCAGGGAGAGGGCAAGTGTTCTCCAGGTCTTTGAGAAAGAGAGAGGAGCTGTCTGTTAGAAGGAACAGCTGAGAATCCAGAGTCCTCCCACAAGGGTGGTGGGGACCCTGGGAGGTGGCACAGCTATAATGATGGAGAAGGCACTATCATGCACGCAGGACCAGGTGTCACCTGTAGGGACACATTTCTTACCCTGCAGGGCCTCCTGGGCCTCTTCTCCCAGCATCTGCCCATGGGGCCGGTTCCGCTCAGCCAGGATCCTCAGCACGGATTGGGCCTCCTCAATCTGTCGCTTCACTATTAGCCACCTTGCAGACTCCAGAAACAGACCAGGCCAGCTAGGGATGGGGTGGGGGTGCACTCTGAGGTTTCCCATCTCCTGATCCAGGGGTGGGAAACTCCCATCTCTGAGGGGCCAGGGCTGGGGCATGTCTGGACAAGGGGTAGTGGAGAAAGGGAAGGGTTTCCGGGCTAGAGCCAGGCTGGAGTTAGAAGTGGGAATGGCCAGACAATAGGTGGAGGATGATACTAACCCATAAAACAGGAAGAGGATGCAAGGAGCGGTGATCATTCGTTGCAGAAATCGCCAGTCCTTAGAGACAAGGGCCAGGCCCAGGAACAGGAAGTGCCCCCCCACCCCCACCAACTCCCCTGCCAGGGCCACCCGAAGCCTCTGGGTTGGGTCGCACAGCTCCAGGCCTAGAGATACAGCAGGGAGGGAGGAGATGCCAGGGAGGAAGGAGGAATGGGAGAGAGGAGGAGAGAGGGAGGGAGGACAGAGAGCAAGGTCAGACCCCAAGATGAGGCTCAGCCATCACCTCCCACAGACTAACCTCTGAGTGGCAAAGAGTGGAGAGACTGTTAAGTCCTCTCTCCCCTCCTGCTCAAACCTGGGAGGGCTCAAGGGTCAGAGTCCCTGGTGAGTGTTCAGCATTCCTAGACTACAGGCCCTTTCACATAAGACCTCTTATTTGACCTTCATATCAACCCTTGTTCAAAGGCATGCAGCTAGTCAGGATTTCATCTTTAAATAAGGCTCCATTCTCTGACAGCAGTAAGTCAAGGGCAATGTAAGCCTTAAAGATTGGGGGATGGCTAAGGGAGAGGGGTCTGGAGAGAAGCAAAGTCCCTGGCTCCTTCAAAGGCTAGGGCAGAAAGACAGCTGAGATCCTGGACAGCTGAAGTTTGGGGCTGAGAAGAGACTGAGGGGACCCTAGGGGGCAGAGGAAACAGCCTGGGGATGTAGACAGTCAGGCATGAGCCTCAAGGGAAGGACATCTGGGAAGCTGCCACTCACGCATCAGGTAGACACCAAGGTCAACTCCGGCAAGCAGAAAGCCCAGGAGGAATCGGAGGGCCATGACACCTGTGGAGGAGCCTGCAGCAGCCCCTCCCACTCCACAGGGGCCCACCAGCCCCAAGGTCAGCAGCACAATCCCTCGACGTCCGAACCTGAAAAGTGGGGAGGACTTCTGGTCACCCAGACTCCCTGGAAGAGGAGATGCCAGGTGGGGCCCAACTGCCACTTCAAAGCCTGGAGATAGGAGGATGAGGCCCAGGGTAAAAAGTTAGACTGTGGCTAGAGAACTTGGGAAGGAATGGAGACCATGGGTAAGTGATGTCTAGCTACTAGGCACTGGGTTGTAGCTATGGATTTGCAAGCGACTAAGTCTTATGGATGGGGCTGTTGGTCAGAGATGAGAGCATGGAAGTGAGACTGACCATCAAAGGAGATTAGGGAACATGGAACAATTGATCCTTGGGGATAGAGCTATCTGCCAATGACAGAGCTTGTCTTAGACTGGGCAAGGATATGTGGGTTTGGAACTCTAGACCTGTCAAGGTGAGGTCATTGGCAACTTATACATGGGGATAGTATTAGTGAAGATGTAGCTATTAATCTTAGGCAACTGAATAATTGATTTTGAGGGATGAGGCCATTTTTCCGTCATGGGTTGGTTCATGGGTCAATTAATCCATAAAGATGGTCACTGAGGGGGGTCACTTGCCAGAAGATCCACTGATCCATGGGAATATAACTATTTATTAACCCATGGGGTAAAACTGTTGATCAATGGGGATGATCATTTATCTTTGAAGACTGGACAAATGGGCTTTGGGGATGATGCCATTGATTCATGAGATGGGGACATTAGTCCTTGGGTGGATGGGGCTGTTGTCAGTGGGGAATGAATCTATGGGGGTATGATTCATGGGGATAATCAGTAATCAGGGGGTCAAAGACTAGGGAAGCTGAGGCTATTGGTTAATAACGATGATCACTGACTATGAATCAGTGAGGACAAGGCTACTGATCCTTGGAGGTTGGGATATTGATCTTTGGGGATAAGACCACTGATCTGTGGGGTTGAAGATAGGGGTCACTGATCATGGGGAAGCGTGACTGATCCCTGAGAGGGAAGCTACTGATCCAGTACAATGGGACCATTTTCCCATGGAGATGAACTTATTATTTAATGAGGTTAAGACTACTGAATTTAGGTGACTGAATTATTGGTCTTTGGAGGGGGATGAGGGTATTATTCCATAGGAATGATGCTACTGGTCTGTGGGAATGAGACCACTAATGTGTGAGAATGGGTTGTTGGCCTGTGGGTTTAGGAACATTTGCCCAACGGGTGTGTGGCTTTTTGGCAGTGAAGATAGGTATTGAATTTAGGGATTATTGAATGTTGGGTTGCCTTCGATCCATTGGAGTTGAGCTATGAATCCATTTGGGTAAGACTGTAGATGGGTGGAGATGAGTCTAACAATCTATGAGAATGGTCAGTGGAGATGGAGCACCTGGTCAGAGGATAACGTCAAGAATCAGAAGAATTAGGAGTTTTGATTTCTGGGAAGAGCTATTGGTCAGTGGGGGTAAGCTGTGGATCTTTGAGACGAGGCCATTGATTGAAGTGAACTGGGCTTTTGATCTGAGAGGATCTAAGAGCACTGAAGACTCATGAGGATGAGACTGTTAATCTTGGGGCGGGGTGCGGGGTGCTGCTGCTATTGTGGTATTGATCTTTGGGGGTTTGACTACTGACCCATAAGGGTGGAGTCATTTGTTTGTAGAGTTGAACAATACAGGTCAGTGGGAATGTGGCTGTTGATATTTAGGAATTAACATAATGATCTGTAGGAATAAGGCCATTGAGATGAAGCCCACCATGTAGATTGGGCTATTATTGGAGATGAGTCTATTAATCTAAGAAGATAGGGAGGTGACAGGGACAATAGAGGAAGAGCAAGGACTTTTATCTGTGGAGGCATGGTTTTTAGTCAGTGGTGATGGGGCTATTGTCTTTGGAGATGAGCCATTGATCCATGGATATGGGGATGGGGAATGGGTGGTATATTATTCCCTTGTGCAGAAGAGATATGGAAGAAGTATTTCTTGATGGGGAGTGAAGTTGAGATACAGCTGGGGCTGCATGTCATTGAACAGAAGAAGTCCAGAAGACTGCAGAGTTCAGTGAATCTTCTTCCGCCTCGCGCAAAAACCACCTGTCTGGGCTAGCCACCCTAGCATCCCTTCCTCTGTACTTGCCCTGTCCCCACGGCAGCCCTCACCTGTCCGCCGGGTAGCCCAGGAACAGGTAGCCAGAGGCAAAGCCCAAGATGAAGAGGATCTGCTCCAGGATCACCTGCCAGCCCAGGTCACACACTAGATCCCACTGGGAATGTGAGAGGGATATAGCCCGGCGTGAGGCCCCGTGCTCCTCGCTCTGGGCCCGCCCCCAGACCCAAAGCCCAGGAAGCCGCCTCACCTGGCCGATGGCGTTGGTGGTGAGCACCGGCAACCCATTATAGTCCCAGTCCTTGAGACAATGGTTGAAGTCCGGCGGGGCAAAGCCGCTGCACGAGGGGTCCGTACTGGTGGCGACGTGGCTAGCGGCGCTGGCTGCTAGGGCTGCGCTGGCGACGCTGACGCCGCTAGCGTTGGGGGGCTGCTCCCAGCCAGACGCGTTGGGGGCAAAGCCCCCATAGTGGCAATGCAGTGGGGGTGCCAGGGTAAAGATGGGGTCCGAGGCCATGCCCAGCGCCACGAAGAGCACGGGCAGGCAGCAGAGGCCAAGCTGCAGCTGCTGGCCGCCGCCCAGCGCCCCCACCTGGGCGAGCAGCGCTTCAAAGCTGAGGGGGCCGGGGGGCACGGCCAGCGACAGGCTGCTGCCCATTCCATCGCCGCCCGCGTCGCCCTCCCCCTCCCGCTCGCGCTCGCGCTCCCGCTCACCCTGCAGCTGCTCCGTGGGCACCGCATCTCCGAGGGTCCCGACCTGCTGTGGGTGGGGGGAGAAGGGTGAAGCGGAGAAGCAGAGAAAGCCGCAGAGCAAGGGAAGAGGGCGGGTGAGAGGAAGGCGGTGGTGGGGGGCGGTGCGCAGGAGGAAGAGGAGAAAGATGCCAGGCGCTGGGGGGGTGGGGGGTGGGGGGAGGGCATGGGCACTTACTCCGTTGGGGCTGGGGGTGATCTCTACTGTGCTGTCGATTTTGCTGCCGCCCCCGCCATTGGGCTCGGGGGTCCCGGTGGCCACCCGGGGAGCCAGTTTGCCGACCGCAGGGGCCCTGCCGGCCCGCACCAAAAGGATGCGCTGTCCTTTGGCCCAGTGGGGAGCCCGATGCCTGGACACAGTGAGACCCCGCTCTGCAGCTCTGCAGCCGCGGGCGCCTCCTTCGTCTCTGCGATCTCTGCGCTGCTTTCCCCTCCCCTTCCTCCAGACTCTCCTCCCCTTCCCACGTCAGCAGAACCTTCGGTCCAGACTCTTCGTCAGAGGGAGGAAGGGGGGCCAGGGCCCAGGGGCCCTGTCTCTGTTCCCTGGGTCTGCAGGCCATTGCAGTAGAAAGGGAAGAAAGCTGAAGGATAGTCGGTACCCAGGCAGTTGCCAGAGTCCTTCTTTGCTTCCAGTTCTTCCTCATCATTCATTCATCCAGCCATCTTGCCATCCATCCACTCATTCGTAAAATTTATTGAGCGTCTATTATGTGCCTGGCCTTGTGCTAGGCTTTGGGGGATGATGAAATGGACAAGACCACCTTGGAGTAGCTTACTTGGGAGACAGCATGTTTACTGGCAACTACAGTTCAGGGGATGCACATGGAAGACTGGGTTGGACCCTGTAAGGAGCCCCAGCTGCGGTCGTCCACAAGACCACCCTCTCTTGTCATTTCTTTTTTAACATCATTTAGCACTGTAAGCACTCCTCTAAACACTTTCTTAGTGGCTAAGTCTCACACATTTCTCATTTTCTTTCTCTTTCTCCTCTTCCCCATGCAGATTCCTCCTCCTCTTCACCATCATTGTGTCTGTGAGCCTGAAACTTGGTCCTGGGTGGTCCTCTCATTTCACCATTCCCACCCTGAAATCTCACCCATGTCCATGGCCTCATTCACCCCCGATATAAACAACACAAACCTGATATCCAGATCTATATCTCCAGCTCCCATCTCTCTTCTGATCCCCAGACCTATGAAGCCACCTCTTATTCATCCTCTTAACCTTGGGTGACTCCCAGGGACCTCAACCTCAATACATTCAAGACCAAACCCATGTTCTTCCCCCTGTAATGTGGTTGTCCTCTACTGCTTCTTTCCCCCAGTGAATGATATCCTTGTCACTCAACCATGGCCAGGTGCTCAGGCAACAGTCCTCACAATGCCTCCTCTTTACCTCCGTGCCAAATCCTTCACAAAATCCTGTCCTTTTACTTCCTATGTAGTTTTCACTCGGCTTCTCTACATCTCTACCACCGTTAGTCAAGCTATCTTTTGCCCAGACTGCTTGGCCTTCTAACGTATTCTGCACCCACATTGTTTCTGCTTCCTTTCCCCTAACCTTATTGCTAGTGCAGGTGGAGTGATTTAAAAAAAAAAAAAAAATGCAGATCTGTTTGTGCCCCCTTTCCTGCTTAATAGCCTTCAATGGCTCCTCCTCACCAACAAGGTAAATTCCAGAAGCCTCATACATGCTCCTGCAGGCTTGATCCCATGCTCCCTGGTGCTTCACCTCGCTTCTCTCCCCAGACTGCACTCATCATACTGGCCTTCTTTCAGTTTCCCCAATGCCACAGGGCCCTTGCACTAGTTGGTCTTTATGCCTGAGGTCTTCTCCTCCCCTAGTCAAGTTCTCATCCCTCAGTTATCAGCTCAAGCATTATCTGCCTCAGCGAAGCCTTGGCTAACCCCTGGACTTGCTACTCAAAGTGTGATTTAAGTCCTTGAATCATATGATTCAAGCCCTTGAATCATAATCTCCCTCTTAACCAGATCCCCAGGTATATGTATAACCACATCAGAGACTTACTTCTCTAAGAGATTTAATACCTAATAGATACTATATTCTCTAGTCTAAGGGTAAGGGCTAGAAAGGAGTGTGCAGATAGTTTCAGCCAGGAAATCCATTGCCTCTTCTCTCCACTGAACCACACACTTCCAATTTGTCCCCTCTGTTCAGAAATTTTCCAGATATGGGAACTCTTCTAATCCATTAAGCAGCTTCCCACTGCTCTTCTACCCTAACTCATTTCAGCATCTCTTTAGGGTTTACTTTGGTGTGTTCACAGCCAACATTCCTTGGAGATTCAATTGTGCTGTGTCTGTCCTGGAATTATATATAACCCCTCACCTTTATGTGGCACTGGGTCATTCACATGCATTATCTTGTTACAGCCTCACAACCCTGTGAGATCATTATGATCATTCTCCTACTAAAGGTAACACCAGGACTCAGAAGGACTGAGAGGAGCTACCTGCACACACGCAGGTGCATGGCAGACCTGGGACTTGCACTGAAATCTCGGAGTCTTTCTGGCTTGTTCTCTCAACATTCTTTCTGGGAGATGATGGAGAATAGCCGTTATATCTTCAGCACACAAGGGTGAATTTGGGTGACCCTAGAATCTGGGAGTTTTCTTTTGAGAGTGAAATGAGAAAGAAGGAGCCAAAAATGGAGAAGACAAGGCATTGGGGGAGGCAAAAGACTCAGACTGTGACTGAAGTTTGGGGTGCCTCTAATCCAGTCACGGTGCCAAGATGTCATCTGGGGAAAATACAATGGAAGCCATGGATCTGTGGCTTGGACTTTTTCCCTGTGGTAAGTGGCTGCAGTGATCTCCCATCTAAGCCATAGCTTGTCATTGTCACCAATGCTTTAGGACTATGGACTAACAGCACATTGCATTCACAAGAGGACCCTTGGCTCCTCTAATAAAAAGTGTCTAGAGGACGGTCAGCAGGAGGCCTAGGAAGGGGGGCTGAAGGAGCCAAACCTTCTTGCCTTAACCTAAGGGAGTGGGCACCCAGGCCAGCCACCAGCACTGTCCAGTTGGCCAGAGCCGTGCTGTGGCACCATGCGAGGACAGGCCTTCACTGGGGGTGATCTCTTCAGCTCGGCATCTTTCAGGGCTCTTGTGAACCCGACCTCTCAGCACCTCTCTATTGACATCATGTGGCAATGAAGTCTTGCAGGAAAGGACCCCAGTCAGTTATCAGTGTCTGCCTTCTGGGAATGCTAGGATCAGACTCTTCTTGGTGCTCTCATCCCTGGGGCCTCAGCTCAGATATTACCTCCCCAACGTCCTGTCCAAAGTCTCCTTCAATGGTCTCTCCCTCATCCAATTAGTCCCTCACATCACCCTGTTTATTTCCATTACCAGCAACTGTCAAATCTGTGGCAGGTTTTTTTTTTTTTTTTTTTTAATTTATTTTAACTGACTCAGTTTTATTCATCCCATTCCACAATGCGCCTTCAGAACTGTGCTTGGCACATCATGGGAGCTGAAACCCACCGAATGAGTTATTATTGAAAATAACAGCAAAATCTCCCCCCAAACCTAAGGTGTGTGTGCCCATCAGTTTAGACAAGGGGCACCAGGCTTGGCCCCTCCCCCAAGCACCCAAGAAGCAGAGTCAGAGAACTAGATAGCAGGGCTCACTCAGGCCCAGCTCTTTCCAGCTTCCTGTGGGGAGGAGCCCTCAGGCCTCTCCCAGACCTCCACATTCTGGGTGATCCATGTCCTGCCCTCACTCTCAGCCAGCAGTGAGGTGCTTATGTTCTAGAGTCAAGAACCACGACAAGAAAGGGGCTCCGGGTGGCCCCAGGTTTCAGCCAGCTGATTCTCTGCGGGCCATGTTTCCAGAGGTGCGGTGATCAAGAATCTCCCCACCACGGGCTAAGACAGAAGAGTCCAGTTCCTCCCTGCCCCTGACAAAACAGGGAATACTATTAAATATAAATAATTTATACAAAATGGCTCGTACAAAAAGCTGTGGGAGGGGAGGGACATCTCTGTGAGAGACTGAGATGACCAGAAAGGGAAAGATGCCCACACCTCTCCTGGTCCTTAAAACAGAGCCCTCCGGAGGCAGCCCAACTCCCAGCAGGGGGCTCTGGCAGGCAGAAGAGAGGCAGAACAGGGCCGAGGGGGGCTCAGGGGGCCAGGCTGGAGAGCAGAGTGGTGAACTGCAAGGCCTGCCCTGCCAGTGCCGCCACACACTGCGCCATCTCTTGGGCCGCAGGGTGGGACGGGTAGCCCAGGGCAGCCCCCTTGACAGCCAGGACGGTGGCCCGCAGTGCCTGGCCCAGTGCTGTCCCTGCAGCCCCAACCTGGGCTCGCAGAGGAGCGGAGGCTGCCAGCCGGCCCAGAGTGTCCCCAACAAACACCAGACGGTGAGCAGCCACCACCACCCGTTTGCCGTGGGGCACGAAGAGGCGTGGGGGCTGGTTGGCCTGGGTGCTGGATGTGAGGGCCGCCACGGCAGCCTGCAGGGCTGAGTAGTGGCTCTGGCACTGGCCTGCATAGAAGTGCAGGAGCTGCAGGTCTCCAGTGGGCAGATCCAGTGGCTCCTCCGGGCATGGGGCCTCCTGATGGCAAGAGCAGTGGTTGATGGGCACGCCTGCTGCAGTGCTCCTTTTGCAGCCCCTTCCTCCCTCTTTCCCTTGCTCAGCTCCTCATTCTTTCCTTTCTGCCCGAGCTCTTTGCTCTGCCTACCACAACCTTTAAATTCTCATAGCCAGGGCTAGGAAAGTGCTGGGAGCAGATGACAGAGCAGTCTGGATTCAAACTAGTCTCTGAACTTGTTTCCTTAGCTCTAAAACGGGGCCTCTGGGACCACATTGTCCAGCATCAACATAATGCGAACCACATGTGTAATAAAGGTATTTCTAGTAGCCATGTTAACAAAAGTAAAAAGAAATCAGATTTTCCCCCTAACTCCAGATATAAAAATTGTTGTAATCTCAACATGTAATCAATATAAAAATAACCGATGTTTCTTTTCACTCTAAGCCTGCAAAATCTGGTGTGCGTTTGGTTTATACGTACAGTGCCTTTCAATTCAGCCTAGCCGCATTTCAAGGACGCGGTAGCTGCACGTGGTCAGGGGCCACCATACCATATTGGATGGTGCCATTCCAGTGTCTGCTTCCCAAGGCTGAAGCATAGTTACTGCCGCAGCACGTAGCGAGAACTTAGAACGTTGCACACGGTGAGCACCACTCAAGTACTAACTGGGGCTGTGATTAGTGCTGACCCATGCAATGTGCTTATTAGCATGGGGCCCACACTTGGGATCTACCTGAGAAACGGTAGCTACAATGCTTAGGACCATTCTGGACAGTCAAGGAGACCACCTCACTTTCCTGAGGCCCAGAGAGATTAACTGGTGACTTCAGGGCCCCTGGCTTCTTACTGGTGGAGCTGGGATTAGAAGCCAGGTCTCTTAGGAACCCAGGAATTCACAGTTGGAAGGAGCCTCAGAAGTCACCCGGCCCAGCCCCAAATTCTGCTTCCCTGGCTGTTTGGTTTTCTGATTCTTCTCCAACACATTCTTTCCCCTCTTTCTGAATTCCTGATATCCTTTTCCAGGTTCCAGCTCCTTCCTGCTGAATTCTTGCTCCTCTCTATCCCAGCTCCGGCTCCCCATCCTAACCTCCCTCCCTTGCTGCTTCCCCCAAGTTCCTGTTCCTCCTTCCTGTTCCCACAGGATTACCTGCTGCTCCGGAAGCCCCCTCTCCAGCAGTTCAGGATCCCCTGGGCAGGCTTTATCCAGGGGCCTACATCCCTGAGCTTTATCCATGCCCTGTGGGAGGGACCAGGGTCTCAGTGCAGGGGTGGGGGAGCAGGGCAGGTGCCCCTTCCCTGTCCCTCTTTCTTCCCCAGGTCTCTCCTGCCATCAGAGGTTGGGAGAGTTCTGGTGGCAGGTCAGATAGCTTGGGGACCCCAGGCTGGGTTTAGATGGAGTACAGCACCAGTACAAGTGGTAGGGCCAAGTATTGGGGTCCCAGGCCCTAGGGTGCAGGGCCAGTGGAGGAAGGGAGGAGGGAAGAAAGGGAGGGTCCCTCTGGTTACCTTGGGGGCATTCCTGGTGGGAGGGGAACTTACCTTCAGGTGGACATAGTCGTACTCTTCAGCCATTGGGATGCCCTCATACTCATTGTGGGGTCCTGCTGGATCGTCCTCTACCTCCCTGCCCTCTGGATCCTCCTCAACCTTGGGGCCCCCATAGCCCGGCAGGCGGGGTGGGGGTGGGGGTAGAGGTCGGTCCTGGATGCTGCCTTTCCGGCCTGGAGCAGGAGAGGGAGCGGGGGAAGGGCTGGGGGCCTCAGGGACAGGCAGGGCAGGCAAAGGGCGGCGAGACAGGCTCTCAGCTGAGGGCAAGCGGGGCCTGTGTGGGAGTGGGGGGCTTCTGGCTAGAAGCAGGGCCAAAGCGTCCAGGTCATTGGAGGCCGAGGCTCCTGGGGGCTCTGGAGAAGGAGGCGCCTCTGGTCCCAGCAGGGGCACATCGTAGATGCCCTCATCAGTGCCTCCACCTTCCCCATCTGCTAGCAGTTCCTCCGGCGCTTCGTACAGATTGAGCAAAGCTGAGGCCCGTTTCAGGTTGGAGGGGGCAGCGTAGAGGGGGGGCTCGGGTTCCCGGCCCCCTTCCCACTCCAGATCTGCTTCCAGCTCTGATGGCAGCTTTGGGGCCAAAGGCACATCGTAGGGAGCTTCATCCTCTCCAGGGGGCTGCAGGGCACCCTGGGCCAGAGGGCGGCTGAAGGAGGCAGGGGAGTCGTAGGGACCATTGGAGGGAACTCGGAGGGCCGTGGGGGGCACGTCATAGACCTGGAGAGGGAGCCCAGCCACCAGTTATTGTCAGATTCAGCAGGGGACACCCTCCCAGAGTCCTCTGCTCCCTGCCCAGCATATACATGGGTGTCTAGCTCTCACCTCCAGGGCGTCTCCAGGGGCGGCTGTCTGGGTCCCACTCCCTCTGGGGACCTTGTAGATGGGATCGGGGGAGGGCAGGCAGGGTCCGGCCTGAGGTCCTATGGTAGGACAGGGCCGAGCTGGGGGTGGTACCACATATACCTGGGGGATCAAAACAGATGGAAGGGTCAGGAGTGGGGACCAGAGAAGCAGAGAATGTATGCCATAGAGGAACTTCTACCCTTTCTGGCCCCCATCCCGTGCCCATGGGGAGACAGAGCCCAGGGAGGGTTGGCAGACAGGTTTCACCCAGCTCTGGGTCCATGAAGAGCTGCAGTCTCAGGGCTCGCCTTGCCCCCACCCTGCTGCAGGCACCAGCAGAGGGGAACGGGTCTCTTCTGGCTTGGGGTGGGGAGGGCTCCAGCTCTCACCTCCTGGTCCTCATTGCTGTGCTCTGGGGCTGGAGATGGTGAGCCAGGCTGGGCGGGGGGCTCCTGGGTGAGGCTGGGCTGGGGTGCTGGGCCGGCAGGAAGGAGCTTCACTCTGTTGGCGGGCACAATGCCCTGCTGGCCATGCAGCGAGCAGAGGCACCAGCCATCCAGGCCACCAGCGCCCTCCCTTTGCAGGACCCGGAGGACATCCCCTCGGCGGAAGGATAGCTCCTGGGGGGACTCAGCGGTGTTGTCGTATAGTGCCCGGGCCAGCTGGGCCTGGTGGGGGAGGCGGGAGTGGGGAGAGGGGTCTCACACACATAGCAGGTCAGCAGGTCCCTTGCTCAGAAATATCACAGAGCTCCCCACATCCCTCAGGCTACAGATCTGAACTGACTCAGCCCTTACTGACTGGGTCCTGCCTTGTCTCCAGCTTCATCCCCTGTTCTCTTCCTCTTCCTATCTATTCCCTGAACTAGAGAGACTCTTTCCCACTTCAGGGCCTTGGCACTTGTGGTTTCCTTTACTCTTGCCCTGACTCATCGCCTGACTGGCCCTTTTTCATCCTTCAGTTCTGCTGAAGTGTCTCCTTCTCAAAGAGGGCTTTCCTTCATTCTTCTTCCTATCCAACTCTGTGTCGGTCTTCACCATTGTTTCCTTCATCAGACTTTACATTATTTGCCTACTTCATTTCTTATTGTCTATCTCTTCCCTTACCCTGTAAGCTCTGGGAGAACAGAACAGGGACTGCTCTATTTCTGGCCCCTGCCAATGGGCTTCACCTGGAATCAGGTCTGAAGGAACATGTGTTGCATGAATTCCCTCCAAAGCTTCGTGTACATGAGAAAGACCCGCTAAGGTTTGCCCGAGACTCTCCTTCACCTTCCCTGTTTCCCAGTCAGCATCCCCCACAAGCAGAAGTTTAGACTGAATGGCAGCAGAGACCCAGCAATCTGCGAGAGACTGGGAAAAACCCAGCCCAGACAGTGCCTAGGCATAAAAAGGAAGAAAACAGAAACTGAAGCAACTGTTTTGTTCTCAGTCTCTGCAAAGAAGGTTCTATCAGAGGAAGCTGAGGTTACCATGGAGAGGAGAAAAGAGTATACACTCTACTGTGTGTGTGTTTGGGGTGGCCGGGCAGGGAGGGTGGGACTGGCAGATCAACCAAGAGCAAACATTTGTCAGCCTGTTTCCAGTACTGTCTGGTAGGGACAGCTAAGTTTTGTTGCTTTGAGATCCACTTGCTCAAGTGGAAAAGTCACAGATAATCAAGTGAAAATTATGTATCCAGACACTTTGCAAGTCTTTACACTAATCATCTTATCTCATTTAATCCTAAAACACCCTTATGAGGATGGAGCCATCATTATCCCATTTGGAAAGGTGGCTGGGACATAGAGGGTAGGACTCTGCCCCCAACAGAGAGCTGGTGCTGCTGGCAGAAGTGACTTGAACCCCAGGCTGTTTGACTCCAGAGCCAGTGCTCTTAGTCACCCGCTTACTGCTTCTCCACCATCACAAACATGAGGTTCTACTTTCTTCTTTTTCTATTAGTGACTTAACCTCTTGGTTAGGTAGAATCCATGACTCCAACATGACTCAAGCACATATGAAGTCTTCGTTCTACCCAATTTCCCTTTGCTATTCAGCTCTCATGGGGCTCCGGTCCCATGTTGCCTTTGATAGAATCAGGCTTCCACCACTCACTGTACTGGAACATGTTCTGGTTGGGTTGTGCTTGCCAGGTGACCGTGCCTGCTGGCAGGCTCCCAGGTGATGGTGGTGGACAGCAGCAGTTAGGCATCACGGAGCAGGTAATCCATATGCGCTAATTCAGTAGAACATCTCAAGCTAAAGGTCTCTGGCAGGGGTGCATTTGGTCCCAGACCCTGGAGAGAAGGAGGCCTGGCTCAGGCAGCAAGAGTGCATGTTCCTTTCATGGGCATTTCCCTTGCGTGGAGGGGGGGTCCAGCCCTCTCGGCTGGGTGATTTTAACAACAAATGGACTTTTCCTCTTGCCTGGTTCCACACTCATCAAGCCATTTTCTGACTATATTTTGGCTTCTAAAGGATATTCTCCCACAGAAAGAAAACATGCTAACCAGATGGCACAAATTTCTGGTTACCTCAGCACTTTTCTTTCTAATTGTTAATTAGAAATTAGTGTTTTGGGTTAGGCGGAGGGGGGGGCGGGGCGTGAAGAGCACAGTTCTGAGGCAGACAGACCAGGGCTTCAGTCCTGGCTCTGTCCCTTTCTAACTGCATGACTTTGGGCAGGTTGTTTGACCTTCCCAAGCCTTTGGTTTCCTCCTTTGTAGAATTCTGTGGCCATATCCAAATATCCATTTCTGGATAATAACAGCGCAGGGTTATGGTGAGGACTGGAGGAGATAATGCATCAAACCACCAGGACAAAGCTTAGGACCCACACGGGGCCTATATATGCTCAACAAATATTAGCTACTATTAGGATCCTGTGAGTTTGATGAATGTGAATGCCACCCCCCACCTCTAGGTACAAAGAAAAATTTGCCTCCTGGGACTACAAAGCTGACCAGCTGACCTAAGCTAGCCTTGAGCCATCATCTTTATGTCAGAGTACCCCTCCCTGTTTTCAGGACCTCCCCCTCTCCAGGCTCTGAGTTCAGGTCTTCTCACCATCATACAGACTGAGGAGCTAAAATGAGTTTGGTCTGAGAAGGAGTGAAAACTGAACTCGCCCTGGGAGTATGGGAGGATACTTCCCACAGAAAGAGGAGCCATGCTTCTCGTCTTTCCAGCCTCACAGTCCTCCTGCCCAGAGTACCCATTCGGAAGGCACCAGAAAGCAAGAGGCAGCCTCGCTTTCCCCGGAAATCACAGCATCTAGGGAAGGGTGGAAAGGGGACAGAGTTGCTTGGACTCAAACTGTAAGGTGTGCAGGGCAGAAAGCAGAGGTGGGCTGTGGAGAGCTCCTCCTAGTGTTAAGGTTTGAATTCTGTCCCAACAGGCCAAACCTCTGGGCCTCACCATTTCAGGAACTCAGGCCAGAGCTGTTGATAGACTGATTGATGACGGGTGTGGCCACCCTGCTCTACCCCCTCCTCAGGGGCCCAGCTGACTTGTGAGGGAGTGGCTGCCTTAACTGGGGGGTGGCAGTGGGCCACAAGCTTTCTGGGAGGCCTCCTCCCACCCTCCCATCATGCCAGCTGTCTCCTCCCTTTGTCCCCAGTCCCCGGAAAGTGGCCAGAGGCTGGCTGACATCACCTCTCCTCCTCCCTCTATTTTCTCTCTCTCCGTGCCTGATCTCCCTCTTTTGCTTTATTTCTCCCCTTTCCTCCATTCTTCCTCTACAGAAGGGCCTCTTTGGCCTCTCCTATTTTCCTGTAGCCACCTCCATTCCTTCACCCCCTCCCAACCTTTTTACTTGCCTCCCAATCACAAGCCCCTGCCAACCACCGGTGGCCATCTGTTCCCGCCCCTAAAACAGCAGATAGGACTCGGGCTAGGCTTGCCCCCTCCCCTCCATCCAGGGGCAGCCTCTAGAAAGAAAAAGAGGAGAATGGGGAGGGGGAGGAGAGAAAGGGGAACCTAGACCCAGAAGGAGTTAGGGAAGGGGAGTGAGAGGGAGAAAGGGAAACAAAAGCAAGGGCGGGGGGTGAGGACACAGCCTCTCGGAGGAGAAAGGGCCCAGGGAGAAAGACAAAGAGAAGGCAGAAATAAAAGTGACAGGAGTGCAGGGCAGGCCGTGGAGGCCTATGGCCCGCAGCCTCCTCTCCCTGGTGGACTCACCGACGTGGCTATGGCCATGGCCTTGGCCTCCCGCGCGGCCTGCTTCAGGCCAAGCTCGGTTTCGCTGATTTCACCAGCGGCCGCCCCGCATCATGGAGGCGGCCCCCGGCTGCGGCGCCTGAGTCGTGGCCTCCGCGGAGGTTGGAGGAGGAGAAAGAAAGCCCACAAAACTCCCCAAATGGGAGGCAGCTTGGCCGGGCAGGAGGAGGAGCGGGGCGGGCCGGGGCGTCGCTGCGGGACCTCATCCAAGGGCGCGCGCTCCGTGCCGTCCCGGGGGCCACGGGGTTGGCCAGGCCGCCGGAGCCGCCCGCCCTAGGCCGCTGAGGGACCCGGGGTTCGCATGGGCCAAAAGCTCCCTCCCAGGGCCGGGCAGGCGAGGAGGCGGGAGCTGGGGCAGTGCTCGACGCCTCGCCGGGCCGCTCGGGACGGCCCCGAGGGCTGGGAGAAGCCGCCGGGGCGGTTGGTCTGGACGGGCGAGTTCAGGGGCCAACCGTCCCCAGCTGGGGGCCGCGGCGGAGAGCGGTGCCCCCAGGGCTGTGGTCGGGGCGGCGCGGCTGCGAGGGGGTGGGGCGAGCGAGCACGGAGACGTTCGCCCCTTTTCAGACTCGCCCAAGTTGGCAGAGGGAGGCCAGGTTGGCGCGGGAGGCCTGAGAGCGTGGCTGTGGGGCTGCGTCGCCGGTGGAGCTGCGGTCGGCCCAGACGCTCGCACGCCCGGCGGCGAGGCGAGTTCACACTCACACACACGCCCGGGACTCAGGGGGCGCCGCGACGGAACCTCGCTCCCCGCACGCGGGCTCGGCCCGAAGGTGGGGGACGGCCTTCCCCACGCCGCCGCGGGGCCCACCCGCGCGCCGCCACCCCTCGGCCCGCTCACGCGCACCCGCCGCAGGGCCCCTCGGCGCGCTCTGGAGCTCGAGGCAGCTCCCAGGTGGCTCTGGGGACGGAGAGAAAGGCCACAAAGCAAAGGAAGCAGCAAAGAGAAGGCGAAGGAGGAGCAGGGGCCAAGGGTCCAGACTCGCCTGGAGGGGGGCCCGGAAGGGGGGGCACTGAAGGGGCTGCGAAGGCTCCGGGGGTCGCGCGTGGCCTTCGGGCTCAGTCCCCGCGCGCGCGGCTCCCCTTCCCTCCCCTTCCCGGGCTCCCAGCTCCCTCTCTGGGTAGCTCCTTCCTCCACCCTTCGGGCCCTCTACGCCGCGGCGCGGGGCTCAGTCCTGGGGATTAAAAGAAAGGAGGGAGGGGGAAAAGGGAGGGGAAGGGAAGGGGAAGGGGCGGAGGAGAAAGGAGGACGATCCCTCCGAAGGCGGGTGTTGAGTTTCAGCTCGGGACCCTCGGGCCAAACCGCGCGCCCCCTCCCGGGCCCGCTCCCCGGCGCCTCCTGCTCCCGACGTCGCGGCCGACCTCCGGTGGTCTGGTGAGCTCCTTCCTGGGAGCCTCCCTCACCCAGCCGCGACCCCGCTCTGCCCCACGAGCCCCGCGCCTCTCTCTGCGTCCCTTTCATGAGCCCCACATCTGTCTTTCCCGTGGGAGGGAGCGCGCTCCTTCCTCCTTTCTGGGGTCCTCAGCCGAGCGTCTCTTCTCCCTTGGCGTTGCCTCAGCAGCGGTGACAGGGTTGGCCAGCCGTTCCTGGAGGGGATTGGGCGGCGCGGGGGAGGTCTGCAGCTGGACATGGATTCTGGCCCTGGCAGAGAACATGAGCCTGGTCCCAGAGCTGCAGGCGGGCGGGTGGTGCCGCCTCTTACACTTTTCTGCCAGTCTGGGCCTGCCCCCACCCCCTTTCACTCTGCAGCCTCCGGAGCAGGAGTGGGGACTGTGGGCACAAAAGGGCAGACCTCTTTCAAAGGAGCTAGGATCAGCTGAAAGGACAGAGTATGGGGGTTCCCACATCTCTTTGGTGTGCTGTTTCCCTCCAGCTACCCCCATCTCTTGCATCTCCCTTTTGGGGGCACACCTCAAGGCCTCTTAGGCTGGAATGGAGCCTGCCTTCTCCCATTTTTGAGGTTCCTGGTGTTGAAAAAGTGAGCTGCCATACAGGATTGAAAAACTGTGTTAGATTTTCAGTGTTTACTTTTAACAAATTAACACTTCAAACACATAAAACAGACAATGACTATGTATAACCTAATTTGGAGATAACATCAGAAGTCTAATTTAAGGCCCTTTGTGAACCTGAGGCCTTGAACAGGTGCTCCCCTCTTTCTCTCCTCACATTACACAGGCCCACACATCCAGGCATTTCCTAGCAGGGGAGGGGGCCACCAGCCCTGTCTCTCTTTCCCTGTCACCTAGGACCTGTGAAGAAATCCTATGCATAGGGGAGAAGTCGGGTGGGTTAGGAAAAGATTCTGGGGTGAGCGTGGGGATGGGCACTACAGTATTGGTGCTGGACTTGGCTCACAGACCTGAGAATGGGCCTGGGAATTATAAATAGACTTAGACTCCTTAGGATGGTAGAGAAACTTAGAAATTTCCAGATGGACTTGTAGGGAAGGAGAGCTCCACATCCCAGCTCCAGCCCAGTCCAATCTCCTCCAGACCCGAGTCCTGGGGGTGCCTGGCTGCCTGGAACACAGACATTCAGATGCTGGGGAGTGACTTGCTTTGCTCCGCCCGGGGACTGCCAAGAGTAAACTGGGGCCAAGATGGAGGCGGGCAGGAAATCCAATTCCCAAAGATGAATGTTCAGAGAGGCACAAGGAGAAAGAGACAGTGGCCGAAGAGGCAGGACTAGGCAGGAAAGAGGGGCAGGCAGAATGGTGGTCTGGGAGGTGGGCTTTGAGGCTCACTGCCTGAGCTCAGTGCCCAGGGCAATAAATGTAGGTGAGGGGGAGCTGAGTACAAACCTGCAGGAAAACAACACTGTGCTTCTCGGAGGCCCAGGCATGGAAGGGAGCCAGTCACACTCAGGAATGAATCCCCAGTTTATTAACTGTGCGACCTTGGTCCAGTTATGTAAAGTCTCTGAGTCTCAGGTCCTGATCTGCAGCAGTGTCTTTGGTGAAGAGCAAAAATATGTAAAATGCCTATAGCACAGAGATCTCCCTCCATGGCTTTTCCTCACCTTGGCTCCCTGGCTCCACCCCCCCGCCTCCCACTGTCCTTTCATGAAAACGGAAAGTGTTTCTTTGTGGAGGCCAGGAGGAGCCTTTTACCCGTCCTTATCTCATCTCTGCCTCTTCTTTGCAGGGGTTTAAGGCTATTCTACCTTGTTCAGGGAGAGCTCTGGGCTCCATGTGAGGTTGGGCGGAACCCAGGCTGGGCAGTTAGACCCGGGGTGGGCGGTGGGCGGCTGCCTCAGGTAGCTGAGCCCTCCACTTGAGGGCTTGCCTGGGCCATATCCCAAGGGTAACAGGGAAGGAACCCTTCCATCTGCCTTTCTGGGCCCCAAGTTCTCCCTGCTTCCCAGCAGGGCCAACTGCTGGTTTCTCCCATCCCTTATCATGACTATTCTTGCTCCTCGTGCTGCTCAAAATGCAGGTACTCAGGGCTTCTTCCAGTTCTCCTCTCTTGGGACCCCACAGCAACTAGATTACCTGAGTTCTAATCCTGTTTCAATACTTAGTGAACTTGGCAAGACCTCTTGGAGCCTCTGGTTCCCTGTCCGCAAAGTGGGGATAACAATTAAATCAATAGCTTCAGGCTTTTTGTGAAGATTAAGAGATTCCTGAGAACAGTGCCTTGCTCTGCTGTTAAATGTTGGATAAAAGCAACTATTATTATTGCTATTTGAGGCCAGCCCCATGGAGGCAGCAGCAGGTCAAAGACACAGTGTGTGTCCTTGAGAAACTCACATCACAGAGACCATGCTTGAATCCAGTCAGGACCTTGAAATAAAATCCAAACGCTCTGTCACAACCAGTAAGACCCTCTGCGATCTGGCCACTGCCCACCTTGTTACTTTATCTCATCCCGCTCTCCCTTGTCCTTTGTTTTCCACCCACATTGTCCTCTCCAGCTCTTTCCCACGTCTAGGACTCTGTCTGTCCTGCTGCCTCTGTCTAGACCACTCTTCCCCCACTTGTTTTCCATCGTCATGTCAAATTCCTAACCCTCAGAAAGCCCTTCCCTGGCTTTCCAAGTCCGAGAGGCACCCTCCTTCCATTCCCCTCAGCCTCCTATCTCAGAACGCTGTTGCGTTTTCTTCATAGCACTAATGATTATCAGACATGATCTGGTTTCCTTGTTTATTATCTGTCTCCTAAAACGTAAGCTTCACAAGGCAGAGATCTTATCTGGCTTGTCCTCCTCTGTCCTCCTGGCATTCAGAATAGTGCCTGGCCTCTACTGGCGCTCAGTAACTACCAGCTGAGTGGATGAAGGAACAGGGCAGCTGTGACCCTAGGACAAATCTGAGTAAGCCCAGGGCTTCCATGGGTGCCACCAGCACTGGGCTGAGGGGAGAGAGTTGTGGGGCTATTTGCCCAGTGCTCCCAGATTTTCCATGTGTCTCCCAGGCCAGACAAGTTTCTCTCTTATTCCTTTTTTTTTTTTTTAATTCCCTTTCTTTCTTTCTTTCTTTCTTTCTTTCTTTCTTTCTCTCTCTTTTTTTTTAAGATTTTATTTATTTATTTGACAGAGAGAGATCACAAGTAGACAGAGAGTCAGGCAGAGAGAGAGGGGAGGAAGCAGACTCCTTGCGGAGCAGAAAGCCCGATGGGGGCTCGATCCCAGGACCCTGGGACCATGACCTGAGCTAAAGGTAGAGGCTTTAACCGACTGAGCCACCCAGGTGCCCCAATTCCCTTTATTTCTTAAAGACTCGCTTACTTATTTGAGGGGGTGGGCAGGGAGAGGAAAAGAATCTCAAGCAGACTCCCCGCTGAGTGTGGAACCCGACATGGGGCTTGATCTCAAGACCCCTGGGGAGATCATGACCTGAGCTGAAACCAAGAGTCGGACACTTAACTGACTGAGCCACCCAGGCGCCCCACACAAGGTTCTCTTTGAAGGCAGGCTCCCAAGCCTAAGCATCTTCGTAACTACAGGTGACACCACAGATAACAAACCACCAGTACCATTATCGCTACCTAATCAGGGCGCTGGAGGGCCCCATTGCTGGCTCACAGGCAGCTTGTGATCCAGGAGGTGGCCCCCAGGGCCGAGGACAGTATGTATGGATTTACCGGTCAGGAGAAGTATTTCAGCATTTTAACTGCTGGTGTGGGGCCTTCCCATCAGGCATGTGCCAACAGGCTTGTGAAGACCCTGCTGAGTCCTGTGGTTTCAGTGGTAGCTGAGGTCCAGAGTGGCTGAGCTTGTTGGTGCTTTTGTGGTCAACCAGGTTACCCTCTCAAAACGGAAAAACAAAACAAAACTAAAATAACCACAAGAAAGTCTACAAATGAGGAGAAAGGCCCAGAGAGGGCCGAAGGTCAAGAAATGACCAAAGACAGGGGTAGGACTTCAAGGCAGCAGGGCTGTCTTTCTGTGGAAGGGCAGGACAACCACATTCTAGCTTCTTGAAAGCCCCCAGGGCCTCATGGTGGGGATACTTTCCATCCCATCTCCCCTGCCCTGCCCTGCTGGGTGCTGATCCCTCCTTCCAGGGGCTCTGTCAGGCCCCTCTGGCTGTGGGGCCATGCCCAGGCAAGTGAGGACAGGTGTGAGGTGAACTTTCCTATGCTTCCGCCTTCTGCATTCTTCCCATTGTCACCCCGATCTCCCCACACCCCCAAGGATTCCCTGGAAACTGAAATGACTCAGGGATTCCAAAACTAGTTCCCCCAGGAGGAAAACCCTCTGGAAAATGTTTCTCATGGCAGGGAATCACCCAAAGGAATCCCACAGAGCGGCGAGGAGATAAGGACAGAGGCTGAGCAAACCGGAGGGGTGGGGTGCATGTGACTCAGAGCCCAGGTTCTCAGGTCAGAGCCGATCACCACAGTGGGGGAAAGGCCAGCCCTGGGGGCAACCTAGTGCTCGCAGGGGCCTTCCCTCTGCCTCATAGGGCTTTCTTCAGGATGTCCTGGTACAGAGGGAAGAGGACACCCCAAAGGCCTCTCCTGAAGGGCAGTGTGGGTCTCTGGCAGCATCAACAAGCAGCTGGGATCACTGCCAGCTCTTTCGAGCACCCCCTCCTGGACAGGGCCAAGATGGGAAGATCTGGGTCAATATGAATCTCTGAGGGTCTCATTGGTTTGGGGGGCTCCCACAGGGATCCAGCTCTTGTGGAAGAGCAGTGGCCCCTCACAGCCTTTTCTGGGGTTAAGGGTTTCTCCAGAACCCCCAAAAGCCATGTGCCAGGCAGTGGGTCCCCTCCAGCAGGGCTGAGTGCCCAAGTAGACAGGAATGTCCCTGGCCTCTGGCAGGTTCAGGTGAGACCTGTCCTGGCCCAAACCTGGATAAGCAGGAAAGCACAGATGGAGAGTGAGGAGGGGGAGGGCCTCTCTTCCATTTGCAGCTGACTAGGGGGTTAGCCCAGTGTGGCTCCTGCGTGCCAGGAGGTTAGATTTGGAACCAGTCAGGGCTGGGGTAAAAAGCCAGCTCTGTCCCTAACTATACAACCTTGGGTAGGTTACTAAATTTCTTGGGGTCTTAGTTGTGTCATCTGTAATATGGGGATACTAGTTTCCATCTCATCGTTTCGTTGTAAGGATAAAATGAGCTGCTTCAGGTACAGGGCCTGGCCCTATCCTGGCACGTGACACAGAGGAGCCAAGGTCCCATGGCACACAGAAGCTAGAGGGTGGGGGGGAGCCTAGGGCAGACAGCAGGGGGACAGGAGTGGGTGATGTGTTCCTCACCTCAGTGCTTTTCCTAAGAGCTCCTGCTCCTCCAGCCACCACCTGTTTCCCCTAAACCCCCGCCTCACCCCCAGTTCCAGGTTTCCTCAAACCCACCAGAACAGCTTCTCCAATTCTCCAGGCCGTCCCCCCAACCTGATCTCATCACTCCTCCGCTCTGGGACTGCTTTGCCCTACAGCATTTGAAGGATTCCTCCTCATTCTGCAGTTTAACTTATTCCTGGGTCCCTTTGTTTATTTTCTGAGTCCTTGGTTACTAGAAGAGTATTTTCTAAGGGAAAGCACATGCAAATCAGAAAACATCATTCTAGAGACCATGTCTGTGTATGAGTGTGTTGGGGGTGTGGGTCGTGGGTGTGGGGGATGAGGGGGATGGATGGGCAAGGATGGAGAGGAAAGGCTTGGAGGGAAGTAGGTGGCCTGCTCTCAGCACTGTGTCTCCCAGGAGGGGTGACCCCAGGCTGACTCATGTCTTCAGGGTCAGGCCTAGTTAAAGCACTTCTGAGCACGGATGCCCCCTCCTGGCCGACAGTGGCCCATGGAGCTGGGGGCGGGGCTGAGCTTGGGTGGACTTGCCCCATGACCCTAGACGGGCAGCTACCTGCTATGGCCCTTGTCCCCAGTGCCTTGGGAGTGGGGGTAGGGGCAGGTCCGTTCTGGAACTGGGATCTCCTGCTGGGCCATAGGTGAGGCTGTTAACAACCAAGCCCTTCCCCTTCCTGGCTTCACATCATTTATGCAATGGAAGCAACCACCCACATCTTCTTCCATCAGACCCTACACGTCCAACTGACAAACTGATGGGGTCAAGGCATTCCAGGCAGTCCTGTGGGGTTAGGCCTGCATCCCTGGCCCAGAGGAGATCAGGACAGGGTGGGATGGGGCATGGAGCAGCCACTGGAGTGGGTGAGGGGTAGTGGGTAATGGACAATGAGAAAGATGTCTTAGGTGATGGGGGTCCTAGATGTTGGGGTCATCGAAAGCGAGAAAGGGGTCAGAGAACAGAAGGGTTGAGGGTCAAAGGAGATAGAGGGAAATGTTCACTAAGCTGGGTGACCAGATGGCTGTCTGAGAAGAAAGGGAATGGTAGAGACAAGACCCTGGATGAGGGCATGGGAATGAGGCCTCTTGAAGACAGACCAGATGATGTTCCCTAATTTGGGGTACCAAGCCAACCAGGGGAATTCCCATAACACCAGTTCTCCAGTGCCCAGAATGGCAGAGTACTATTACTTTGACCCCACACCCAGAAAGCTGCAAAGAACAGATTTTCCCCAATAGGCTCCCAAGGTGTGATGTGAATTACAACTTCCATGAATATAACATTTGAACAGCTTTTGGAAACACTTTCAGGTTTTTTTTGGTTTTGTTTTGTTTTTTAATGTCAGGTCACTCCCTCCAAAAGGTCGTGGAAATAAATTTGAATAAACAAAACAGGTTTGCTGAAAATAAAACCAGGACGCCGCAGCCGCTCCAGTCAGCCTACTTCCACAAGGCCCCACCCGTCAGCCAGCGCGGCACTGTAGCTGGGTGAGCAGCATCAGACATGAACCAGGTGAGTGTGAAGGGGCCGCACAGGTGCTGAGATGTCGCTGAGGGTGGAGAGAGGCCAGGTTCCAGGGCTGGGGCTGGGGCTGGGGGCCAGGTGGAGCTCTTAGGGAACAGCTGGGGAGGGAGCACCCTGATTGTTTGAGAGCAGTTCTCTCATTGGCCTTTTCCTGTAGGTGATCGTGTTCTTGGTCATGGCCATGGGAACCCACAGCCTCAATTTTCGCATCCGGAAGGACTGCGCCCACTGGCCCAGCTGCTGCACCGGCAAAAGGCAGGACCCCGCTCACGAGTGGCTGAAGGGGAACACTGTGCTCAAGTTCCCCCGAGAGGCCACGGGCTTCACCCACCACCCAGAATCCTGCAGGGCCAGTGAAGATGGACCTCTCAACAGCAGGTCTATCTCTCCCTGGAGATATGAGTGAGTCTGCTGCCCCCTCGCGAATGCCAGCACATGGGCCATCAGGGCGTATGAGAGGGACTTGGGAGAGGGGTTCCATCCAAGTCCAGCCGGCCCACACCCCCTTTTATCTCAGAGAGGCCATAAAGGTAGAGGCCTCAGGCAAGGCCTAGTCTGGGTGCTAGCTCCCACTCTTAGTGGGTGACTTTGAGCTACTTCCTCAAGGTTTCAAAGCTGTTTTTTTTTTCATCTGTAAAATGATGTAAGACACCACCCCCCACCCCAGGCCATTGTCTGTAAATGATGTAAGACCCCCCAGGCCAACGTGCAGATCAGATGAAATAATGTGTGTAAAATCTGTACTTAGTACAGGAAAGGTTGGTTTTCTCCTTTTCCTCTCTTCTTCTTCTCCCTCCTCCTCCCCCATCTCCTTCTCCTTCCTCTTCTGTCCCTACAATGGGACATGTTTTTCTAACTGAAATATCAGGGAATGAGGGTATGAAACAGGCACGAAGCACCCCAATACCCACTACCAGTGACCCAGTCCCTAGGGGGGGCTGTAAGTGTACCAAGTTAGTGAAATCTTCCACTCTGAGGGTAGCCAGAGCCCTGGGCTGGTTTTCTTTGGTTATGGGCAGTCTTACTCTTCTATTCAGTGTGCCACAAAAATCCTAAAATTCTCTCTTGGTGCCATGATGTAACACGTATTAGGAAGCAGTAAAATTGGGACAATGACACAAAATATTAAAAATTAGGGCCTTAGGGACCCTTGTCTTGTGTATTCTTGGGGTACCTGTGTTCTCATTCTTCGTAAGTCTAATTCTGGCTTGGCCTTGGTTTTGGGGATGGTGGACAAGTTCGGTGGGTAGGGAGATGGTCAGTTTTGGGTGAGACCAGATCTCTGGTAGAGACTCCAGGTCATCATGCTTTGAAGTGGTCTCAGAAGTCTGGCTGGGTCCCAGGCTAAATCCAACAAGGCGGGGAGCCACTCTGGGAGGCTGGGTGCCAGAGGGCTGACCTAGCTGGGATCCAGACCCCTCATTTGGAGGCCATGAACCCCTGGTGACTACTTGGCTGATCTTTACGCAAAGTATTCTTTGCCATACTTGTCCCACAGGCTGCTCCTCAGGAAAAAGTTTATGACAATTAAGTGTGGGACACCTGATCCAGCCCTCACCCCTCAGAGATTCATAATGTGCTCAGCACGTTCAAAGTTGCAAGAAGTCTGCAGAAGAGAAACTGTAAATTCAGCATTTCCCAAACTCATTTGGCCCCAGGCCCCTTTTCTTGTAGAGTACTTATTAGGGAACCCACCCTGGGAAAGGCGGCTTTAGCCGAGCCCCAGCTCGTGAGGGCTTGTCTGCATGGAGAACGGTCTTGCAACCCAGAGGCTGTTTCCTGCTAGCCTTTGGGAGGTCCAGACCTTTGGAGCGTCTACATTTCGAGTCTTGTTTTGGCCACAAAACCCTTTCAGAATAAATAAATAAATCTTACCATTCATACTTACCTGTGCTTATAGTAGATGCAGGCAAGTGTCTGGAAGGATATGCAGGCACTGGTCAACAGCGGCTCCTTCTGGGGAAAGGGACTGGTAGGGAGACTGACTGTCTTCACTTTACAGTGTTTCATACTTGGATATAAGAGCGATTTTTACTTTATAATAATAATTTTAAAAGTCCTAAAAATGTAGTAACAATAACAAAAAGTAACCTCATGCCGGATGTACATGAGATGGTAGCAGCGCTTGTCTGGGGGGCCTCCACATGGCTCCGGGACCAGAAAACCATCCCTCCTTCCCTGCCCTTCACTACCGGTGGGGGAAAATAAATCCCAGAGAGGAGGGGGTGACTTGTTGAAAGTCACTCGGCAAGTGGGTACAAGAGCTGAGTGGGGGGGAGGGTAAAAGCTCAGTCAGGAGGGTCCCACCCCAGCCGCTCCCCAGTCCCATCCTCTGCCTGCCTGCCAGGCCAGCCTCCCTCCAGAGTCTGACCAGTGCCTCCTCCACAGGTTGGACCGGGACTTGAACCGGCTCCCCCAGGACCTGTACCACGCCCGCTGCCTGTGTCCACACTGTGTCAGCCTCCAGACGGGCTCCCACATGGACCCCCTGGGCAACTCAGAGTTGCTCTACCACAACCAGACCGTCTTCTACCGGAGGCCGTGTCCCGGCGAGCAAGGCACCCGGGATGGCTACTGCCTGGAGCAGCGGCTCTATCAGGTCTCCTTGGCTTGTGTGTGTGTGCGGCCTCGAGTGACGTCCTAGTCGTGCTGCCCCTGCCCGGTATCCGGTCGGACCATCCGCCACGGCGAGCCAGGATGCCTGAGTGCTCAGCGCTTCCAAAGAACTACCTGGAGCAGCAAGACTGTGGGACAGGATCGGGGACTTTCGGGGGAACCGCATGTTTCACTTTTTAGAGTGGATGGGAAAAGTGGGGCGAAGCAGCAGAGAAGCTTATGGCCACGGGAAGAGGACCTCCTGGCACTTCCTCTTGGGAAAAGTCTTTAAGGCTCCAGAGACCACCTGTCTCTTCCTCTTCTCCCATCCCCAGCTGCCCTGGCACAGCACAAGCACTTTCTTGCTCCTTTCCCCTATGCCAATGGAGAGCCCGTCATTTCATGTGTTCGTCCATCTGTCCATCTGTCCATCTGTCCATCCATCCATCCACCTGTCCATCACTCAGTGACATCTACTTTGTACATACCTTGGTGCAGTTACTAGGCTCTGAGGAAGAGGCTGTTATTGAGCATGGAGAGACTTACCTAAATAAATAATCTGTATTCAAAATGGTCTAATTTATCTTGGCGTCCCCAGTGCCTGAACACCAGGCTCCCCAGCCTGGCTCCTTCTCTTCCCCATGGTCAGATCTTACCTACTACCCTGTCCTTCTGCCTTCCAGAGTTTCCGCTGTGGCCTCCCGTCCCTCCCCTTCTCTGGCTCCCTGGCCTACCCCAAACACTGGGGTGGGGGTCAGGCTGCCCTCCTGGCATGCTGGAGAGACAGAGGCCCATTGAGGCACTACGGCAGGCACACAGCGCCACCTTGTCCCCCCAACAATCTGCCTTTGTCCTCACTCTTGGCTGCTACAGCCTGGGCCAGGGGGGTGCTGCCTGGGCCGGGCTCCAGCTCCCACCCTTTCTAAAAGGAAAAGGGGGAAAGGACAGCCAGGAAGAGGGGAATTAGTGGAGGGGGATGTAAACTTCTTCAGGCTTGGGTCCTTTGGGGGGCTCCTGGTCTAGCTCAGATTCTCAGCTTACCTCCCAGCTCCTCCCATTTTCTGTGTGGACCTCCTCCTTTCCCCCCTCCTCCCTGCTCTCCTTCTCCAGGCCGGGTTGGGCTCCAGCAACCAGAGGGCTGACCACTCCTCCCCGCCCCTCCCCTCCCCTCCCCATGTGCTTCCCGGGGTTGAGGGGCGGGGGCGATGCAGGCACCAGCAGGGGCACTCTGGGCAGCTGGGAGAAGGCCCGTCTGGCTGGACGAGGCTCCTTGGCGGCCCCTCGGCCGACCTCCCCGCTTCTCTTGCAGGTTTCTCCAAGTGCCTCCCTGCTTCTGTTTGCTTCCCCATCTCTCCAGGTTTCTGTTTTCCCAGTTCCCTTCTTAGGCCGGTGGCAGTGGGGGCTGTGCCTTGTGGGCCCCACGGAGATGCTCAGTGCTCGGGATCGCCGGGATGGGCTCCCTGCGGAGGGGGCAGCTGCGGGGCTCCAGGGCTTCGCTGTGGACAAGACTTTCCTCTCCTCCCTCAAAGGCATCCTGCTGGAAACCGAGCTGGTAACAGCCACTTCCCCGACCTGGCGCCTCCATCTCTCCCAGTATGATCTCACTCCCCTCTCTCCCTGCTCAGTGCTCTCACTGGGCTCACCCCTTGGGTGGTCTCCTTTCCGGGGCTCTCTGGACACCGCTCCTGTCCCAGCCACCCTGCCCTCCTTCTCCACCCGCCCTCGGGCTGCCTCTCCCTCTGAAGGCCCTTACAGCAGCTTCAGCAACTGCAGGAAGAGCTGAAGTTAGAACACGACTTTATCTGCGTCTACTCCCCGTGAACACCTGCTCTCGGGGCAAGATCTTCCCCTGTCACTTAGCAAGACCTGAGTGCCATCCTAAGTCCGTGTGTATGTGTCAGTGACATTGCCAGAGCTGAAGGGACCCTTAGTCCACTGTGGAACTACTGTCTTCTAAATCTTGTCTCTTGGTGTGGAGCCAGACGGGCTGGTGTGTACCCTGTACCCTGGGCTTTCTGCAGGACACCTCTTCTATGGGTTCCATAGAATGGTACCCCCTGGAGGGGTGCAGCTTGGTCATACAGCTGGGGTCCTGGACACGGGGAGCTGGGAAGCTGGAGATTGCCCTCGAGGGGCCAGTGCCCTGGAGTGTGGCTCCCGCTACCAGGGGTGGGGAGACTGGCAAGGATAGGTGTTGGGGGTGGCCTGAGGAAGTTTCTGAGGAGGGGAAGGCAAAAAAATCTGGCTAGGCCTGTGTCCCCTTCCTGGCAAGCTTCACACCCCCGGGTCCTGCAGGCCTTGACCTTCATCATCTTCATCTGCTTCACGGCCTCCATCTCCGCCTACATGGCCGCCGCGCTGCTGGAGTTCTTCATCACGCTCGCCTTCCTCTTCCTCTACGCCACCCAGTACTACCTACGCTTCGATCGGCTGAACTGGCCCTGTCTGGTGAGGGACTCTGCCCCACCACATTCTGGTCCCTTACTTCTTGAAGGTGAAATTTCCCTTTTCCCTCCCAGCCTCTCTCCTTTCCCTGGGTCAGTACGGGGCCCAGCTCCTACACAATCACTTAGAGCTGCTCTCCCACTCACTGAAGCTCCCACCCCAGCCCAGGCCCTGCCCTGGCCCCCTGGTTGGCCTGCTCCAGCTCTGCCCACCTCCCCCTGGCCCAGGGTCCTGGCTCCTAGTTCTGGCCACTCTGCATTCACCTGTATCCCTTCCCTGGCTCACTCGTGCTCTCTGTATCTCTTCCAAGTGCTTCATATCGTGCCCAGGGGTCTCTCCATGTAGGGATTCACAGTGCCTGAGGGTGAAGTCACTGACTGGCCTGGAAAACCTCAGGATGATGTTCTCTTGCCTTCTGACTTCCTTTTGACCCTGGTCCCCCTCCCCCCCATCCCCCAGGACTTCCTCCGCTGTGTCAGTGCCATCATCATCTTCCTGGTGGTCTCCTTTGCAGCTGTGACCTCCCGGGATGGAGCTGCCATTGCTGCTTTTGTGAGTCCAGTCCTACAGAGCTCCCCAGGCCCTTGGGACCCCTGGCTGGTGTTTGCACACCACTGGTGCCTCCCCACAAGCCCAACCCAGGGCTCTGGTTCACACAGTGCCCCATCCCTCCCACCTCCCTCTCCCTTGTATGTGATGGCCGGTGGCTTTCTCTGTGTCATCCCAGCTCCTACACACCTACTCCCACAGGTGTTTGGCATCATCCTGGTTTCCGTCTTTGCCTACGATGCTTTCAAGATCTACCGGACTGAGATGGCTCCCAGGACCACCCAGGGTGAGTGTCTGTGCCATGGGGAATGGACGTGCCCCCTTCACCCCGTACCCCAGCTACCTGATCCTGATATGCCTTCCCTTCCTGGCTCCATATTCACAGAGGACCAGCAGTGACCCTGAGCTAACTGGCTCCTGGGCCCAGCCAGACAAAAGGAACAGAGCAGCCCAGACACATTTCCTTTGGATTCCCTAGCCTGCAGCCTAATATCCCCCAGCCAGGCCTTCAGGGAGGGGGTCTGGCCTGAGAAGTCACCAGGAACTTATCTGTGGGGCTCAGTGCTCTGAGATCTGACCCCCGATGAAGCTCTACCGGGAAGGGGGTGTTTTGGGGAGGGAGAGCAGGAAGAAGCTGATCATTCCCAAATTAAAAGATTTGAATCCTACTGGTGTCTTTTTCTTCCCCAGGAATTAGGCAGGTCAGGAAAGCCAGGGAGTAGTCACAAAAAAGCTGCCTGGAGCAGGTCATGGTCCCTTCTCTGCAACCAGGTCTGAGCCATGAGGAAGTGGGACTGGACTGAAGGTGCTGAAGACTTCCTTCCACACCACACTTCCTCTCTTCGATCTGTGTGTGCCACGCTGCTTTGTGGTGGGCCTGCTGGTTGGGCTCCCAGAGTCCTGTGTCTGAGAAGGCTCAAGCCTTCCCCACGTGAGTGCCCACCAGCCGCACCTGTGCACACAGGTTTCTTAGGGGGTTGGAACCAGGTGCTTGCCTGGGGCGTGTTTAGAGCTCCCCCTTGTGGTGTGGGGAGGACTTGGCCCGCAGACCACAGGAAAGAGGGCAGCTTGTGGCACCAGATGAAGGCAAAAACCCTCTAGATACTTGCTCTGGAAGAGCTCTTAGATATCAGCAGGTTCAATGCCCTCATTTCACATAAGAGGAAACAAGCCCAGTTACAGGAAATGACTTCTGCACTTGTGACAGAGCTGGGACAAGAACCTAGCTTGCCTAACACCTATACAGGTGATCAGGATACGGTACTGAGCTCCCGGTAGCTCAGAAAATAAATGGCCCAGCCTCATCTCCAGCTCCCTCCACCAGCGGGTCTACTCGACCAGCTTGCCAGCAAGCAAACATTTTCTGAGCATCTCCTCCCTATAGACCCTGTACTGGGCCCTGGGGGATTCACAGGTGACAGGAGGGCCTGTCCTTGGGCATTCATACCCAGGGAAGGTGACAGGCTAGTGAAGGATGGTCATGACTGCCCACAGCGCATGCTAGGGGAGGGTTGGGCTGGGCTTTTTGGAGAACAGACACTGCTACAGTACAGGAATCAGCCCTGCCTGGCCCATGACAGCCAGGGTACTAGGGATGTCCCTGCTCACCCACATGGCCTAACTTAGCAGCTCATACAAGCTGGCTTACTATCCCGCTAATGCTGGCTTTCTCCTGCTCTGAAATATCTTCCTTTTTTCTGGGGTGCTCCTTCCAGAGGCAGGCCCTAGCCCCCAAGACCTGCCTGAACCCTGGAACTTCAGTAGAGCTGCTCTGCTTCCTTAGGTGGTAGTCGTGGGCCTGCCTCAGTCTGACTTCTCCAACTTTCCTGTCCTCGTGTCCGGGCTCCTCACCAGCACAGACAGCCTCCCCAGGGCTAGAACCAACGGGATTTTGTGTTTTTCTGGGTTTCTGCTCACATGCTTAGGGCTCTAGGCACTGATTGGCCACCCTAAACCTTTCAGGGAGGCATAGCAGGGGCTTCCCTAGCACCCTTTACGAGATGGGGTTACCAGATGCAGGGATGAGAAAGTGGTTAGGAAAACTGGGCTGTAAAGCCCAGGAGGGGGCAGGGATTTGTCTGGAACAGAATGGGGCCGGGACAAGCCCTGTTTCCTGGGCAGGAGTATGACCTGGACGAGACTGTCCCTGGTGGGTGCTCCCGGGAGAGCGGGGGTGTGATCTACAGCGTGTACCTGCTCATACAGCTGTGCCCACCTGTGCCTGTGTGAGGGGCCAAAATGAAGCAAAGCTCGGCTCTGGTCCACAGTGCCTGTTGACACAGGCTCAGTGTCAGCGGGCCCCAGCGTCCCAGGATTCCCCTCTCGGTGAGGCATGACCACAGAGGCCGAGCTCACACGTGGGCCCCAGCCGAAGGGGCCTGGGGCTCCCTGTGGATCGACCAGAATGGTACCTGTGCCAACCCCTTTATGAACCTCCACCCCCAGGGAGCCTGGAGCCTCTCATGGTATCGGTGGGAAGTTCATCTGGGAGGGAACGGGTGTCCCAGGACACCTTTAACCTCTGCAGCCCACAGCTGGGGTATGTGGAGGGGATCTTTGTCTTCCACACAAAAATCCTATCTCTCTGCACACAGAATTGGTTCACCATGCCAGTACCTTTGTTTTCTCTCCTTCTGACCTCACTTCTCTGGGCCTTGGCTGCCTCCTCTGTAGATGTGGAAAGATGTGGAAAACCTTGGCTCCCCCAGGTCTGACACAGAGGCAGGGCCTCCCTCCACTTGGGAGCTCTAAGAGCTCTTGGCAGCAGCGGCAGCGGGAAGAAAGGGGCGCAGGCAGAGTCTGGCATTCATGTTTATTCCAGGCTGTCAAGAGGGAGGTTCCTGATGCAGTGTCACTCCTCTTCGAGCAGTTTTTGCTGAGAAAGGAATAAAAGGTATAAGGGGGCAGCTGGCAAGAGGGAAGGAGTGTGTGGAGAGGAATCTCTGGGGCTTTCCAGGGCCTCAGGGGGCTGCCTTGAGAGGGCGACGTTCTGGCCTCAGGGACCTTGGTTCTCATTTAGGGGTCTTTGTACTTTAGTGTGAGGGGCCAGGCTTTCTTCCAAGGTTTCAGTATATGGGCTGCTTTGACCAGGAAGGGGTTTCTCAGGTATGGATGTTGTGGGACTCCCCGCCAAGTCTGCCATAATATAGGCTAAGGAGTGCCCAACCTGAGGGGCACTGATGGTGGCAGGTGTGCTGACATGGCCACTAGTGAGGCCCAGCCAAGGGACCCACCTTGGCGCCGATGTCGCGGCTCTTGGCCCGCAGCTTGTTGACCTGGGACTCAGCGATGTCTGCCCGCTCCTCGGCCTCATCCAGCTCGTGCTGTACCTTGCGGAACTTGGACAAGTTGGTGTTGGCCTGCTCCTCCTGCGGGGGTCCGGGGATGGGGAGGAAGAGGTGAGATGCAGCAGGGTAGCTTGGGGGAGCTGGAAATCCCCAGCCTTCCAGTCTGACGGATTCCCTGTCCCTGAGCCAGGAGCTCAGTGCTCTCACCCCTCAACTATGTCCCTGCAACTGCCTTGCTAAAGGTCTCCTGTTCCTGGCTTGGCACCTTCCTCAACTTGCCCAGCATTCAGAATCCTGCATGGCCACCCACTGCCCAAGATGAATGACATGCTGCCTGGTCAGTCCCATTCTTTTTTTTTTTTTTTTAAAGCCAAGTGTTTTTTTTTTTTTTTTTTTAAAGATTTTATTTATTTATTTGACAGACAGAGATCACAAGTAAGCAGAGAGGCAGGTAGAGAGGGAAGAAAAGAAGCAGGCTCCCTGCTGAGCAGACAGCCCGACGCAGGGCTCCATCCCAGGACCCTGGGATCATGACCTGGGCCGAAGGCAGAGGCTTAACCCACTGAGCCATCCAGGTGCCCTGGTCAGTCCCATTCTGAACCGAGCTTCACTGCACCTTCCCAGCTCTGACTCTGCTGCTCCCAGCTGTCCGGTTTCCTGCATACGTGTGTTCATCGACACTTCACTTTCACACTTTACAGCCCACCTAGACTCTTCCCCCACTGCCCTATGGCCAGGGCCTCTCCTGGGCCCAGTTCCACAGCCACCTTCCAGCCTCCAGCACCATGTGGCCCCGTGGCCTGCTTAGCAGCTATACTGTCTTCTGTCGGGTCTACCGGAGTATGGATTATAAGCAGGCTGTAAGCATTGCCTTTGCTTGCTCAGAGTGCCTGCTCCAGCTCTGAGCACACAGGACGCGTGAAACGTCCAGTCCCCATGCTGGGACCGAGGCCCGTCAATTCTCACACAGGGAGGTGTGTGTAGGGAGAGTGAAGAAAACCATGAACTCACCGCCTCCTCGGCCTGGCGCTTGTAGGCCTTGACCTTCAGCTGCAGCTTGTCCACCAGGTCCTGCAGCCGCAGCAGGTTCTTCTTGTCCTCCTCTGTCTGGGGGTGGATGGATGGGAGAAGCCAATTTGGGGGAGGAGCAAGGACAATCATTGTTCCCTCCCTCAATATGTCACTGTTCTCCCCAGGCCTTAGCTGCCCCTCCAACCCTCCGATGGGCCAGGTGAAAGAGGGGGCCTGGGGGATTTCATCTCTGCCTTGACTTGTAGGTCAAAGGGCCAAGGCAAGGTCCTCAGTCTGGATCTAGAAAGCAAAGTGGGCTGAGGCCCTAAAGCTAGAAGTGGGGCAAGGGGCTCCTAACCAAATGGAATTCCTTCATCCAAAAATATGGGGGCATTGGGGCTCCTCCAGTCCCAGCCTGGAGCCCCGTAGATTCTCTCGGCCAGTGGTCTGAGAGTGAGCTGAGAGGAAAATGAGGGGCACAGGATGAAGGGGGTACTGTCATAGACCATTCTCATCTATCATATATATACTGTACTAGGCAGATTTGGGCACCAGGATCACTGGCTCTAATGTCACCTGACCATGTCTAGCTCCTCATCATTGCATGGACTAGGGTGCCACTCCCACTTATGTACACAGTACACCTGCTGGTAACCCAGGGAAATGCTGGTTAAAAGAGCTTTCAGGAAGTAAAGCTAGGTTCTCCACTCACCAGAAAAAATCATGGACTCAAGCCAAACAGACTCCAGGGAATGTGCAAGAAAATTAATCTAAAGACAGCATCTCAAGAAGTAGGTGCCAGGGAGTTGAGTGGTGCACCTGGACAGTGGCTGTACCTGGGGCCCGTGTGGGTTGGGAAGTGAGGCAGGGGAAGCGCTTTCACATCCACTCTTTCCTGGCCCCCAGAGCAGCCCCCATGCCCGCACCTGGTAGGTGAGCTCCTTGATGCGACGCTCACTCTTCCTCATGCCCTTGATCGACTCCGCATTGCGCTTCTGCTCAGCCTCCAGCTCGTTCTCCAGCTCCCGCACCCGGGCCTCCAGCTTCTGCAGCTGCTTCTTGCCGCCCTTGAGGGCGATCTGCTCAGCCTCATCCAGCCGGTGCTGCAGGTCCTTGATGGTCTGCTCCATGTTCTTCTTCATGCGCTCCAGGTGGGCGCTGGTGTCCTGCTCCTTCTTCAGCTCCTCGGCCATCATGGCAGCCTGGGGGCAGGGGGGAGGTCTAGAAGAACAGGGCCCAGGGCCCCTGGTCCCTCCAGGATTGCCATCTGCCCAGCCTGGGGTTTGTTTCCCGAGGCCCGCCCACCCGAGCAGCTGCAGGAGTCGGCTTGTCATGGCATGGTGGCCTGGCTGGGACCCAGGGCCCTCGTTCCTGTCTTTAGTGGGGGGCGGGGGGGAGCAGTCACTCACATCGGTGATGGCCTTCTTGGCCTTCTCCTCGGCGTTCCTACACTCCTGCACCGCCTCTTCTACTTCTGATTGGAGCTGGGTCAGGTCTGACTCCATCTTTTTCTTTTGATTGATGAGACTGGTGTTCTAGATATAGGTAGAGGAAAATATCAATATATACTTTGTTACTAGATTCTACACCTTTAGCTGCAGAAAATTTAAACTAGTCATTTTTTATTTTTTAATTATTTACTTTTTTTTTTTTTTTCAAGATTTTATTTATTTATTTGTAAGAGAGAGAGAGATTGAGAGCGAGCACAGGCAGACAGAGTGGAAGGCAGAGTCAGAGAGAGAAGCAGGCTCCCTGCGGAGCAAGGAGCCCGATGTGGGACTCGATCCCAGGACGCTGGGATCATGACCTGAGCCGAAGGCAGCTGCTTAACCAACTGAGCCACCCAGGCGTCCCTAATTATTTACTTTTAAAGATGTATTTGTTTATTTGAAAGAGAGAGACTACGGGCATGAGTGGGAGGGGAAGAGGGAGAAAGAGAGAGAATCCCAAGCAGACTCTATGCTGAACACGGAGCCTGATGTGAGGCTCGATCCCAGGACCCCAAGATCCCGACCTGAGCCAAAACCAAGAGTTGGAGGCTTAATGGATTGTGCCACCTAGGTGCCCCAAAAAACTAGTTACTTTTTTTTTTTAAGTCTTTCTTTTGTTTATTCCTTGGGCATTTGTTGTATCTTTGTTATTGTATATCCCAGGTTTTGTATCTGTTTTCCTTTTCCTAAGAAAGCAGATATGTTCTATATGTTATATCTAAAATTACTCAGCTTTGAAGAAAGACTTCAAACCAGAAAGGGCCTATATGATTCTACTTCTGACATCTTTAGTGACGTGTCTCTTCAGGAGCATGAAAACATTCCAAGGAAAGTGGGAAAACTTTTTTTTTTAACCAGGACAATATCCTAGAAATGATTGTAGTTACAGAAAGAATATAGTGGAGTAAGGAAGAGGGGAGGGGGTCAGTGCATGACGTCATTCCCACATGTACTAGATTACAGAGAAAAGTCCCACAGGACCCTGCCAGAAGATGGACACAAAAGCTCATGGCAGAGCACAGTTGGAGACAGAGTGTGTGGGATTGCGGAATGATGGTGCTCCCTTGAGAATTTGATTTGCGTATGGATGGCATTTGTGCTTCTTTAAATTCTCCAGATCTCCTCTTTACAGAGCAAAGGAGGCTGTCCTCTAGATCAGGGATGCCAGATTACAGCAAGCATGGCACAACTCCCAGACTTGTGACTTGGGTGAACATCACCAACCAATCATGACATCATTAGCTTTGAAGTATATGCCCCCTTCTCAAGGTAGTGTTTCCAAGAGCCCCCATCAGCAGAGGAGAGATGGCCCAGGAAACTGAGTGATTTGCCATCCCAGTTGGACACGCTCGCTCAGGGCATCCAATTCAGAACTTCTGTAAACGGGCTGGGCTCTGCCCCTTGGGGGCATCTTCGTGGAGTCCTGACCGCCTCACCTGGGAGTGCAGCAGCTGCACCCGCTCGCTGGTCTCGATGAGCTCCTGCTCTGCCAGCTTCCGAGAGCGCTCGGTCTGCTCCACCACGGCCCGCAGCTCCTCCAGCTCGGCCTGCAGCAGGTTGTTACGCCGCTCCACGATGGCGATGTTCTCCTTCAGGTCATCGTTGGCGTGGAGCGCGTCATCCAGCTGGATCTGGGTGTCCTGGGGTGGGGTGGGCGGACGCATGTTGGAGACCTGCACCCATCCAATCAGGGCTTCCTAGTCATGGTCTGACACACCCTATGCCAGGTTCACAAACCTTCTCTGTCAAGTGTAGGGCCAGGGCCACAGCCCCACCTCTGTTGTCTAGGTCAGGAGGCTGGGCTGGTCCAGGACATGCTTAGGGTCTGGTTCTCTTTCGTCAAGCCTCCAAGCCCAGGAGGTAGGTGGCTCCCCCTTTCTCCTGTGTGCTAACCCAGGGCCCTCACCAGACCTGCAGGCAGCTCCCTTCAGGGAGTCCCCCACTCTGTTACCTTCAGATGGGCTTGGGCAATCTTCAGGTGCTTCTGGGACTCGGAGGCTGTTCTGTTGGCCTGGCTGAGCTGGATCTCCATCTCGTTGAGGTCGCCCTCCATCTTCTTTTTGACCCGCAGGGCCTCATTGCGGCTACGTGTCTCAGCATCCAGGGACGTCTGCAGCGAGTCCACCATGCGCAGGTGGTTGCGCTTGGCCTGCTCCATCTCCTCGTCCTTCTCCGCCAGCTTCCTCTCGATCTCTGCCTTGATCTGGTTGAACTCCAGCTGTGCCCGCAGGATCTTGCCCTCCTCATGCTCCAGGGAGGCCTGGCAGGGGGTGGGGCCAGAGGGTTGGAAGCGGACAGTCAGGGTACAGAGCGAGGATGGGAGGGAGGTAAAGGAGGTGCTGGGTATCAGCCAGGACTGTGGCTTGGAGAGGAAAGCCTGGGGAAAGACACAGGAGGTGGGACCTGCATCCCAGGATGTCCCGGGCTTCCTCAGTCAAGGAAAGGCCTTGGACGTCACCAGTGCCAAGACCCTCTAGGACTAACACCACACCATCCTGAACTTCTAAGTCTCATAGGAAAGGGGGAGGTTTTCATAACCACACACTCCAAGCTTCATTTTTGTTTCCCGGGTCACTTACCTTTCAGTGAAAAAAAGCTAGATGCCCCCAAATTCAGGGCCCTCTCTGGGTTCTCTAAAAACGAACAGTAGCAATAGCAAATTGGGCAGGAAGGACACACGCATGTTGGAGGCATGTATTAAATTTTTAAGTTTGTGACCTCATTTAATCTTCATAACAATTATGCATAAAATCTTATTGGGTATGCATATTAGTTCCATCAAAAATAAGAAAACTAAGGTACAGAGGGGTTAAGAAACTTGCCCAGTAACACAGCAGAGGTCCTGAAGCCAAGTTCCAAACTCAAATCTGCCTGATTCTGAAGCCCACACTCCCACCTACTGTTTGAGGGGTTATGATGATGATTGTATTTCAACTTTATAAACACGGTAGGTTTATAACCTTTCGGCCCATGATCACACAGTGATGTTTTCCTTGGTGGAGACCTTGGCTTTGGAGGCAGTCATGGGATTGGGCTAGTGGGCAGACTGAGAGAAGGGAGCTAATAAATTTTGTCTGGGGATGAGTATCACCTGCTGGTGAAGAAGAATGGGGAGTCAGAGACAAGAAGGGGTGGGTAGGAGTGGGTATGAAGTAGGGGTGAGGCAGGGCCAGGCTCACCTCAGCCTCCTCCAGGGCTGACTGCAGCTCTAGCTTCTCAGCCTCCAGCTGTTTGCGGACTTTCTCCAGCTCGTGAGCATTCTTCCCTCCTTCTCCCAGCTGCTCCGTCAGGTCGGAGATCTCCTCTGGGGGAGGGGCCCGGGCCTCTCAGTTGGGGGCTGCCATGGTCCCCTGATGGGGGACGCCCCTCTTGGAGCCCCTGAGTGGCGCCACACAAGGAGGCGTGTGGGTATCAGCCAGCCCCTCCCCGGCCTCTCCAGCCCCAGCGCACCCTGGAGGTTCTTGTTCTCCCGCTTGAAGGTCTCCAGATGCTCCAGGGACTCCTCGTAGGCGTTCTTGAGCTTGAAGAGCTCTGTGCTGAGGGAGCGTGCCTCCTTCTGCGAAGACTCCAGCTCGGACTGGGACTCCTCATACTTCTGCTTCCACTCGGCCAGGATCTGTGGGGACCCAGTTCACTGTACAACCCTCAGCCCCAGCACCAACCCCCCCCCCCCCGCCCCTGGTCCTCCAGGGCCTGCCCAGGCCCCTCTGCGGGGCTCAGCCTCCTCCCCAGCACCCCCCACCCCGTCCCCCAGGAGAAGGTCCCTGGCTTCCTGGTGATGCTGGCCTCCCTGCTCTGCCCCTGGTCGAGTCCCCCAGCCTGGGCCTACCTTGTCAAAGTTCCTCTGCTTCTTGTCCAGGGCCGCGGCGGCTGCGTTGGAGCGCTCCACGTCCACCATCAGGTCCTCAATCTCATTCTGCAGCCGGTGCTTGGTCTTCTCCAGCGAAGAGCACTTGGCATTGACGGCCTCCACAGCCTCCTCAGCATCCTGCAGCCTCTGAGCCAGCTTCTTCCTGCCCCGGGCAGTGAGCGTGTGTGTGTGAGACTCTACCTGGGAACAGCGGGCCCTGGGAACCCCCTCCTCCCTGGACCAGGGTGACCCCATCCTCCCTTCACCACAGCTCCTTGGGACCCTGAGCAGCCCTTCAGGCCCCGGGTCACCAGCCTTGAGGGACCCCAGCCTGCAGGTCGGAGGAGGAAATTGTCCTCCCTCTGTGTAGCGGCGTCTGCGTGGCAGCCTCCTCCCCTCCCCACGCCAGGCTGATCGATGGAAGCTCCTCTGACCAACAAGCTTTTTGCTCGTCTTATACGTGAGCATCAGGTATAACCCGAGCCAAAAGCTCATGCGTCACAGGAAGTGAGTCCGGGCCAGCCAGGTTCACTCAGAGGCCAGGATCCAGGCTCCCTTTTAAGCACCTCTATTCCCACCCTGCTTCCCGCCACTTCTCCCACCCTCCTCAGATCCCCTTCCCGTGTCCATTCTGCTTATCTGCCCCTGCCCACCCTGCTGTCCTCTTGCTCCCTCCTCTTTTAGAATCAGGGTGGTGAGGCCCAGGACTCACTTGGCCTCCTCGAGCTCCTCGGTCCTCTGGATGGCGTCTGTCTCATACTTGGTCCTCCACTGCGCCACCTCTGAGTTGGCCTTGGACAGGACACGCTGCAGCTCGGCCTTGGCCTCTGTCTCCTCCTCATACTGCTCGCGCAGCAGGTCACAGTCATGCCGGGCGGACTGGAGCGCGTGGGCCAGTGCGTTCTTCGCCTGCGGAGGGGAAGCACCAGGAAGAGGGCTTGTCTTCCAGGAAGGTGGGAGGGAATGTGCCCCCCACCCCGATCATTGTCTAGATCCTTTTCATATCCATGAACTTCGAACAAGCCCAGCCTCACTCATTCAGGGTGAAGGCTGGTGTGGAAATCTCAGCATCTCAGAGCAGCTTTCCAGCTTGCCCACCCCACCCCTTGCACATAAGGAAATGGCAATCAATGATGTTCAGGTGTGGCTTAGCTGGAGTGTAGAGGAACCTAGCCTGTGGGGTGGGGGTATCAGGTATCAACCATTCATGGTGTTGATGTAATTTAACTACCCAGGGCTGCCATCAAGCCTGTCCCATTGTCCCATAGCTGGGCCTCACCTTGCCCTCCTCCTCCAGCTGCCTCTTGAGGTCCTCTAGTTGCTGGGTATAGGAGAGCTTGCCTCGAGTCATCTGGGAGATCAGTGCCTCCTTCTCATCCAGCTGCCGGGACAGCTCACCTGGTGGTGGGAACAAGAGAGCCTCTGTGGCCTGTGGAGGGGGCAACTGGTGCCTGACCCTGAAGCAGGCACAGGGCCGGTTAGGGGAACCCACCATTCTCTGTCTGCAGTTTGGCTCGCTGGGTGGTGAGGTCATTGAGGGAGCGTTGGGTCTCTTCCAGCTTTGCTCGGTACTCATTGGCCTGGTCCTCCAGGGTCCGGGACATCTTCTCCAGGTTTGCCTTCAGGCAGTAAGGGACAACTTGTCATGGAGAAGGAGCTGAGTGGACCAGAGAAAGGAGGGGAGGACCAAGGTGGGGAAGCACAGGGCACAGAGAGCTGCTGGAGAGCGCAGTCTGAAAGGGGTACATGAATTAAAGGAGGGAGGGTGAGGAGCTGTGGGGGGAGGCAGGGAGGGCAAGGGAGAGAGTGAGACAGAGAGCAAGGGGTGACGAAGGAGTGACAATGAGAAGACAGGGCAGAGAGAGTGGAGGAAAGGCCGCTGTGGGGGGAAGGGGGTGAGGACGGTGAGCAGGCCACCCACCTTGGCCTTGATGATCTGCTCCATGTTGGAGGTGACGTCGTCCAGCTCCAGCTTGAACTCGCTCTTCTCCTTCTCCAGCTTCTGCTTCACGCGCTGCAGGTTGTCAATCTGCTCGCTCAGCTCGGCCACGCTGTCCGCATGCTTCTTGCGCAGGGCCGCCGCCGTGGCCTCGTGCTGCAGCGTGGCCTCCTCCAGGTCCCGCCTCATCTTCTGGAACTCGGCCTCACGCTTCTTGTTCATCTCGATCTGCACGGATGTGGCCCCGCCGGCCTCCTCCAGCCGCTCGCTGATCTCCTCCAGCTCCCGGGACAGGTCTGAGCGCAGCTTCTCCACCTTGGCCCTGGCCGTGCGCTCAGCCTCCAGCTCCTCCTCCAGCTCCTCGATGCGAGCCTGGCCCGGGACACAGAGGGCTCAGACCCACTGCCTGGAGCCCTCCCTTGGGGAGCACCCATCCCATAGCTCTAGAGCATTCAGGTTCCTCTAGGGCAATGGTTCTTAACTAGGGAAAGCTTTGTACTGCAGAGTGTAGTTGGTGATGTCTGTAAACATGTTTGCTTGCCATGACTTGCCATTTAGTGGGTAGAGAGACAGGGGGTGCTGCTAGACATTTCTGTAACACATAGACCATCAGTAACAATTTGGTCAAAGCTGAACCCTCAAGGCATCTAGGCTCAGTCTGAGAATCTGCAGCTCTGAATCCTAAGAATCTATGTTTGGATGGGGATTCCGAGATCCTATGAGATCCTGAATCTCAAAGATTCCACAGATTCATTAGGCTCTGCTCTACTAGACATAAGGCAGGAAAGCCTGCACTTGTATTCTACAAATATTTGCAACAATATGCCTTAATCCAATAAAAATTTTTGTAATCTTCCAAGTTAACCACACAGTCCTGTCAATCATATTCTTGACTCTCCAGGGTTTGCCATATTTATGCCTGGGCTCGGTTCCTCCTTAACTGTTCCATTCCAGGCTGGGTGAGTGCTAGTGGGTTTCTCTTATCATCATCATACCCCTACCTCATTCTTTGGCCTTAGCCCTGGCCTTGACTAAACTGGGAGAATGTCCCATTTGTCATTTTAATCTGTTCCCTGACCAGCCTGGAGCAAAGGGGGAGCACTGATCAGTGGGATCCTTGCATCGGTGGTTGTGGACAGTGTTAACAGGATGCTCGTGGGTGGGTTCTGGGAGCAGGAGAGAGCCTCTTCTTGGGAGTCTCTGCTCCCGAGATGAAGGAGGTGGGACTGTGTGCAAGAGCCTGGGCAGGAAGAAGGAGGAGCCACAGCCCATTGTCAAGACCTGGTGAGGATAACAGCACTGTTGTTCTGGGTCTAGGAGCCAAAGAGTTTGCCTCAACCCAGACAGAAGAAGAGCCTGGGGAATGTCCTCATAATCTAGCTAAAACCCACGAGGCAATGCATAGCTCAGCAAGACATCCTTTTTAGTAGGCTTGTTTGCCTCCCTCAAAGAGCCCTGCTAAAATAAGACATCATTGCTTTAATGGCAGAAGGCCGGTGATCCCCAGTGCCAGATGAGGGTTGGTGGGGTCTCCAAGGCTGTCTGGAGCTCTAGATACTGTCTAGAACCCTAAGCAGTTCCTGTATCTTCAGCTACCTCACCACTGAGCTCGCCATTAGCTGCACCAGGAAGAACTTCACCTGATTCTCCTTCAGTTTCTTCTGCAGCTGAAGGGCCAGTGCCTGCTCGTCTTCAATCTTACTGTTCTGCTGATTAATGTCAAATTCTTTCCTGGAGAAGAAGTGGGGGGTGGGTGACAGGTGCTCTTCCTTCCTCTGTACTCATTCTCTTCTCTTGCCAGGGCATGCCAAGACCAGCCCCCTCCCTGCTGGCCCAAGGGGTGAATGCAGGAGAGTCATTTGATCCCCTCATTCACACTGTGCCCAGGACAGTCATGGCCAGTGGGGCTGCAGCACCCTGTGCTCTAACTCCCAGGCCAGACATCCCCACTAGACCTTCCTGCCCAGCTCAGGCTCCTACTTCTTGATCTTTTCTTCCAGCTGCAGCTTGTCATTCTCTAGGTCCATGATGCTCTCCTGGGTCAGCTTCAGGTCACCCTCCAGCTTTCGTTTTGCTCGCTCCAGGTCCATGCGGACCTTCTTCTCCTGCTCCAGGGATCCCTCCAGCTGGTGGGAAAAAGATAATAAATGAGGTCTAGAAAACCTGAGATCCACAGTGTATGCTCCTCTGTTCCCTTCTAAATTCAAAGTCCAGGAGATTGGAGGACAAGCCAGCAGAGAAATACCTGCAAGCACAAAAAATTCTGAGCCCCAGTCTAGTGAGGAACTGCAAAGAACAAAGAGCCCCCAGGGGTCATAGAAGTTGGTTTAGGTATCATAGAGTCCCTTGGCTATTGATATTGCCAGCAAAATCCTGACCTGGGAGAGACAAGCATGGTTCTTATTACTCACATCATCCACCTGCTGCTCCAGCTTGACCTTAGACTTAGTCAGTGTGTTGACCTTGTCCTCCTCAGCCTGAAGGTCATCTAGGGCCTGCTGGTGGGCCTCTTGCAGAGCCTTCTTCTCCTTGGTCAGCTTGGCAATGATCTCATCTAGCCCAGCCATTTCCTCTGTCAGGTTCTTCACCTGTGGATCAAGAATCCCATCCCCTTCAGGGTAAGAGGTCATTGGCCTGGAGACATCTATGGGGATGTCCAATGCCAAGGACCAGGACCACACCATGGTCTAGGAATCCTAAGACCTGGGCTAGAGCCAGAGGAGCTGCCCTCACCTTGTTCTCTGTTGCATGCTTCTCCTTCTCCACCTTGGCCAGCGTCAGCTCCAGGTCATCAATGTCCTTCTTGAGCTCAGAGCACTCATCTTCCAGCTTGCGCTTCTTGGCAGTGAGCTCCGCATTCATCTCCTCCTCATCCTCCAGCCTCTCAGTCATCTCCTTCACCTTGGCCTCCAGCTGGATCTTGTTCTTGATCAGCTGGTCACAGCGCTCCTCTGCATCGTTGAGGTTATCTTGTTCCTGGGAGAAGAGGACAGAGAGGAGACTTAGTGATTAAAGAGAGGAGAGATCCAACGTCTTAGTTCCTGGGGATGAGATGGGCTATAATCCAGGGGAAGAAAGGGGAGGAATGAAGAGATTGTCATGAGGCGATGGCCTCACCGCCTGCACTTGGAGCTGGAGGTCATTCTTCTCCTGCAGCAGGGACACCATCTTCTCCTCCACCTCCTTGCGGCGAGCCTCTGACTTCTCCAGCGCCTCCTTGATGCGCCCAAACTCCTCCTTCATGTTGGCCATCTCCTTCTCTGTCTCTGCACTCTTGAGCAGCGGCTTGATCTTGAAGTACAGCTTCATCCAGGGCCAGTTCTTGACCCCCATGAAGGCCCGGATGTTCCACTGGATGACCAGCAGGGCATCCCTGGTAAGGAAACATGGAGGTAGGAAGGGACACTCTGAAAGGGCACTTCATAAACACAAAGCAGCTGCACTCAGCTCCCAGCCCATCTAAAGCTCATAGGCACCTGAGGGCTGGAGCCCTGTCTTGTTGCCTTGATATACACCCCCACTCCAACATTACCACACTGAACATGGAGTTGCTCAATAAATATTTAATCGAGTAATTTAACAAATGGGCAGTTTATATCTTCCCTACTAGGGTGTTAGTAGTAATGAAAGCACCGCTCACAGAGTGTCTACTAAGTTCAGCGTTTCTAATCCCATAAGAACCTCAAATATTTTAAACATATTTTGCATGTAAGAATATCTATAGTATATATGTAAGTCATGAAGCATGAAACAAAATGACTACATATGAACCTGCCAATCCTTCAAACAATAACTAGAGCATTGCCCATGTTGGCTCTCCCTGTGGGATTTTCCTCGTCCCTTTTCCTGGTCCCCCCACCAGAAGCAGCCACTATCCTGAATCTTGTGTTTGTCATTTCCTTACTTTTTCAAAACATATTTTAACCGTATATGTATGTGTCTTTAAACAACATGTCACTATTTTTTTTTTATTATCTCTGAGTTTTATAAAAATTGCATTACACTGTATGTATCCTTCTGTGACTTGCTTTTGTTCACTCAATATGCTTTTGAGGTTCAGACACATTGTACCATGTGGCTGTAAGTCCCTCCTTCATTGCTTTATAATATTCCACTGAACAACCATACTATTTGCCCATTCCCCTGAGATGGAAACTGGGATCGTTTCCAGATCTTTGCTGTTTTGGTCAATGCTCCTGTGAAGATTCTTTTTCATCCCATGCTTCATCCCATGGGATTGAAACATCCTATGGGATTCTTTTTCATCCCATGGGATCTTTTTTCATCCCATTCATTCCCATTCTGTGGGAATGCACTTAGGAGTGGAACTGGAAGCTATGCAATTGTTAAAGTTTTTTTTGGGGGGGGGGTGATTGCTATACCCAAAATGGGGCTCAAACTCATGATCTTGAGATCAAGAGTTGCATGCTCTATGGACTAAGCCAGTCAGGTGCCCCTGCAATTGTCCATCTTTAAAAGATAATGATAGATTGTTTTTCAGGGTGGTTGTGCTAATTTACCCTTAAGTGGTGGGTCAGATTTACTGATTTTTGTCAAGCTCGTGTTTTAAAATGGTATCTCACTCTTTATGGGGAATTTGGTATCTCACTACTTTATGGTAGTCATTTGCTCAAGCCAGCTAACAATTGACGAAGTCAGGGTTTGAACTCAGGTCTTCTGAATCACACCAGTTAGCACTGCTTGTCTACCTTTTACACCCCTGCGAAAGCCTCACCCTTTCCATTGCCTCACCTGCGCTCCACGATCTTCTTGAACTCAATGCGCATGAGCAGGCCCCGGGCTTGTGCCTGGATGCGGGTGATGATGCGGCTCAGCCTCTCATCCCGCATCTCCTCCAGCAGCCCCAGCAGCCCCGCCTTGAAGAACACCTGTGGGCCAGCAGTGGGTGGGCCGGGAGGGGAAAGAGGAGAGGTTGCTTTTAAGCAGTGTAAGGCCAGTGACAGCTGGAGCTGGGACAGGGGCACTGGATGGTCCAGGGAAGGGGGAGAAGGCAGTTCAGAGATGGTCCTAAGATGACTGGTAAAAGGGAAGGAGCTGTGAGGTGGGGACCCAAAGGACAGGAGAGGTCTCTCTGTAGTCAGCTCGCCTCCTCCCTTCCCTCACCTTGGTGTGGCCGAACTTGTACTGGTTGTGGTCAATGTCCAGGGAGCCCAGCAGCTTCTCTGCCCCTTTCCTGCTGTCAATGAACTGGCCCTCAGGGATGGCTGTCGGGTTCAGGATGCGGTACCTGGAGAGGGTGGTGCCCCGAGTCACTCATGTTCTGGACCAATCTGCTCTGCCCACAGCACTCAGGGCCACCTGTGGACTTGCTTCCCCACCAAGTCTTCCCAGGCTCCCCCTGCTCCCTGAGCTCTGGGGAGCCCCCGTACCCACCTCTGCCGGAAGTCCCCGTAGAGGATACGGTTGGGGAAGCCCTTCCTGCAGATGCGGATGCCCTCCAGCACACCGTTGCAGCGCAGCTGGTGCATGACCAGGGGGTTGTCCATCACCCCTGCAGCAGGAGAGAAGGAGAAGGTATTGGCCTCAGGATAAGTGATGCCAAGTGCCTTCCCCAAACTAGACCCTTGCACATGGCTCACCTGGAGCCTTCCGTTCATTGGGGATGATGCAGCGCACAAAGTGAGGGTGGGTGGTCTTCAGGTTGGTCATGAGCTTATTCAGATTCTCCTGGGGGTGGATGAGAGTGGGGAGTCAGGAGCCACAGGGACCATCTTTTTGGGCCCTGGGACCCTGAGCCTATCTCCAGAATTCTCCAGGGGACCAAGAGTTGACATGTCATTTATGATGTGAGTTCAGGATTCTATAGAATTTACATGCCCAAAATGACCATGTAGTTCTAGCTTCCTTCCTCCACAGACTCAGACAATCAAATTAGGGTAACACAGCCAAAGGACTGGACCTGTACACCACGGGCCCCCTGGCATCTCTGAGCCCTTCTTACCCGGTGGAGGGCCGACACTGTCTGAAAGGATGAGCCCTTTTTCTTGCCTCCTTTGCCTTTACCGCTGTCCCCTAATAACGAGAGAAGGGACGAGGAGTCAGAGTTTAAAAGCAAAGGAATGCTCGGCCAGGGTCAGGGCACTGCTTCTCACTAGCCATGTGACTTCACAAAGTGATTCTCCAGGTCTCAGTTTTTCCACAAGAACAGAGACTGCCTCTCTGGGACAGAGATTAGATACGCTTGCTTGCCACACCGTGGGTGCTGAGATAGTACGAGTGCTCCTCTCCCACTTTCTTCTTCGAACCCTACCCTTCATGCTTGCATCTTTCTGAGGTCAGCCTTCCTTCTTGTAGTTCTTCCTCCTCTTCCCAAGCCACACCCTTGCTCATCCTTCTCTGAAACGGACGCTCATCTGTGCTCCCAGGTGCTCAGTGATCCTCTCAAGGTTTACCGAGAACTCCCACAGGCACAGCTCTACGCTGAACCTGGCACAGCCATGCATGCCCACCTTCACTAACTTCCAGGTGTTCAGCCTTGAGGAGACTCGACCAAGACCCATAATACAGAATGGAAAATGACTCTTTCATAAACCAGCTGCAGAATGACTGCTGTGAGATCTCCTGACCCCCATCCCGTGACTCACGGGATCCCTTCTCTCCGCTAGAATCCTGTGCTTTGAAGCCGAGGGCCCCTGGTCCCTGGCAACTCCAGAATTGCTCTAGCCCAGGGCAGGGGCTGCCCTCTTACCGACATCAGCAGAAGCATAGGAGGAGAAGAGGGTGGCCATGAGCTTGAGGGAGGACTTCTGGTACAAGCCCACCACCGTCTCGTTGAGCGGGTCTTTGTTCTTCTCCAGCCAGCCCAGGATGTTGTAGTCCACGGTGCCGGCATAGTGGACCAGGGAGAAGTGGGCTTCCTGCTTCCCCTTGACATTGCGTGGCTTCTGGAAGTTGTTGGACTTGCCCAAGTGGTTGTCATAGAGCTTGGCCTTGAAGGTCATGTCAGTGGCCTTGGGGAACATGCACTCCTCCTCCAGGATGGACATGATGCCCATGGGCTGAGAGCAGGGGGGAGTAGAGAGAGCATCACTATGTGCACTCCCAGGTTTTCAGAGTCCCACACCTTGCCAATGGAAAAGCCACAGCCCGGTAGATCTGACAGGCCACAGAGTATCTGTGCTAGCACCTCTAGTCCCAATAGAGGATGCTCATATTCCAGGAATTAACCTAAATCCAATTCTATTCAAATCTGGCCTATAACCTCTTTCTGCCTCAGTGGACCTAGTGAAGAGCCCTATGCTCCCAGCCATCCTTCCATGTCCCAAAGGCCTTGCAACAAGCCCCTTCTTCTTGGAAGGCTCCTTGCCCCAGGGACAGGTGTATTTCCGAGGTGCCAGACTCTGCCTAGGTGAAGGGTAACTGTTCTTCAAAGGATGGTTAGAGGGATCCATGTTCTACAAAAACATCCTGCTCTTGAGAGAGTATGATGGTTCTTGACTTTCCTTGGGGCAGGAATCCTAATGAGCATCTGATTAAACTAAAGATGTTTCCCTGGAAAAATGCATGTAAACACACACACACACTTCCATATATTTTCAGGCGATTCTGAGATCTCTGGAGGAGCAGCACCTTGGATAACCACCCAGAGCTTCTGGACAGCTTTGGTTTTCTGAAGGGCACTGGCTGGCTAAGTGAGGGAAGATGTTCCAGGCTCTGGTCTGTATCAGCAAAGGCACACTAAGAACAATCCAGCACTGGGAACCTCACACTAGCTCCGTTCTTGTCTCCTCTGAATCTATGGGCAAGAGGGGCTGAAGACCCTCAGCTATCAGGAAGAGGCTGGGAAGCCAAGTGTCAGATCCAAAGATCCTACGGTCAGCCTGGGATCTTTCCATAGATGATGCTTCTCATGGGCTGTCAGAGGGGCCCGTTCTCCCTCTCCTCACTACGTCCCCTTCTTAAGACTTTGGGAGGTGACCACCATATGGGAAAAGGTCTCAGGTCCTGGGGAGAGGAGAAAGGAGCTCATCCCATGTATGCCCATGACTTCATGGTGGGTAGGAACTGGGCTTGAGAGAGGCTGGGGATTCTGGGGACTTCAGTTTCTTGGCTGTAGAAGGGATAGCACTGCCACTCTGTCTGGAATGACAGGGGACGGGAACACAGACAGCGGGGGAGGCAGCACCTTCTCAATGAGGTCGATACAGGCCTGCAGGTCCATGCCAAAGTCAATGAACTCCCACTCGATGCCCTCCTTCTTGTACTCCTCCTGCTCCAGCACGAACATGTGGTGGTTGAAGAATTGCTGCAGCTTCTCGTTGGTGAAGTTGATACACAGCTGCTCAAAGCTGTTGAACTGTGGGTGGGGGGTGGGGGCTGAGTGGGTCAGGCCCACAGGAGTCTGAGCAGTCTGTGTGGTCTGCCCTGGTCGGTGCCCAAGCCCAGACAGGGGTGTGGCCAGGCCCCTGCCCTGTCAGGCGGGGGAGGGGTACTCCCCTGGAAGACAGGACGAGGCATCTGTTACCGCTGAGCCCCGCAGCCTTTCCCGAGATTGGCCGTGATGGTCACAGGTGAGAACAAGTGAGTCACCCTCCCCTCCCCCCACTGCACATGTGTGCCTAGGCTCCCCCACTCACATCGAAGATCTCGAAGCCGGCGATGTCCAGGACCCCTATGAAGTACTGGCGTGGCTGCTTGGTCTCCAGGGTGGCGTTGATTCTCGTCACCATCCAGTTGAACATCTTCTCGTACACGGCCTTGGCCAGGGCCCCAATGGAGTAGTACACCTGCTGGACGCTCTGCCCCTTGGTGACGTACTCGTTGCCCACTTTCACCCGAGGGTGGCACAGCCCCTTGAGCAGATCGGCTGAGTTCAGCCCCATGAGGTAGGCGGACTTGTCGGCATCTGGAGGAGAAGGAAAGAAGTCAGCAAGCACTTTCAGCAGACCCTCTTTCTTTCCCTGCTCTGGGCAGGGCCAGAGACCTTCTGAAGCATTGGTTCAGCTGCCCTCACTAAAGAGTTGCATATCCAGGCCTAGAAGGGTACCAAGCTTGCCAGGGGGCACGTAGTCACCAACATGCAGAGTCCGGCTGGCGCCCAAGCCTCCTCCTCATCTGTCCAGAACCTCCCACCACCCAGCAGTTCCTGCTGCCTCTGTCTGTAACGTCTGCTTGGTGCCCCCGGTCTGGGTCATGGAACAGCACTGCTGTGAGCACCTTCTCACGTCTCCAGGACACAGACTCTGGCTGACGGAGATGGGCCCTGCTCCCTGCCTCCTTTGCTCCCATCCCCAGATCTGATCCAGGACCAGGCCCGTTCCATTCTGGATCCATGCAGTGACCAACTTGGTATTAAGGTTCCTAACAGCAAGGCTCTCCCCACCCCAGCTCTCCACCTGTGCCATCCAACATATGATCTCTATTTAGAAGAAATGTATTTGATTTAATTTCAAGAGTTTTGTGATAGCTGATGACTTGTTCTCATGAAAGCCAGGCTTGGCATTTTGATCTGGAGAGATACAGAGAAGGAGTCCTTGAAGGTAGGCTAAGAGGAAGGTTCTTGGGCATTTGTCTGGCCCTATTCACACCTTGACATCTCCTTCTCAAAGAATTCCTACAATGGGGGGCACCTGGGTGGCTCAGTGGGTTAAGCCGCTGCCTTCGGCTCAGGTCGTGATCTCAGGGTCCTGGGATCGAGTCCCGCATCGGGCTCTTTGCTCAGCGGGGGGCCTGCTTCCCTCTCTCTCTGCCTGCCTCTCCATCTACTTGTGATTTCTCTCTGTCAAATAAAAAAAAATAAAAAAAAATCTTAAAAAAAAAAAAAAAAAGAATTCCTACAATGGCCCCAGAGTGAGCTAGGAAGGACTGTTGTTCCATTTCACTGAGGAGGAAACTGAGGCCCAGTGAGGTATGCAACATGTTAATGGCAAGCTATATCCTGACTCCTGGCCCTTACCTCCCAAACAGTACATGGCATGGGGCCTGAAAGGGACCCATCCAAGGGCTGGGCAACCTCCACATACACACTAATGTGCAGAGCTCAGAATCTGTGCATTTCTGAGCTTGGCTGAGTCTTGAGCCTAGGAGGAGACATCCCAACTCACTTCTGGTCAGTGCAGCTGGGGTTGAAGAGTTGGCAGGATTGTAGGGGGCCTCCCTGCCTGCCCGTCTCTCACATATCCTTGTCCCTCCCTGGCTCTCACCCCATCCATCTACCCCACAGGCCTCAGGTCCCCAGGAACCAGCCTGTCTGGGGACAGTGGTTGACCTCTGACTAGGCTCTAATGAGGAGAAAGCCTGGAGGTCGGGCTGGATGGTGGTGGGGCCCTGCCCCTGGGACGAGGTACTGCTCTCTGACCATTTGCTTCTCATACTTCTGGCTTCCTCCCACTTTCTCCATCATGGTCCTAATTACCTTAATAAACTAGGTTGTCAGCCTAGCTCTTCAAGAATTGTTGAATAGCACCACTTTGGGACCCAGCATGGGAGACCCTGCTCCCAGAGGACGATCTCCTCCTGACAGGTGAACACCCAGCACCTGCCCCCACCTTCGGTGCCATCTGGCTCAGCTTGCTCTTCCCGCTGCTTCTGCTTGAACTTCATATTCCCGTAGTGCATGATGGCGCCCGTTAGCTTGTAGACTCCAGCTTTCTCCTCGGAAGTAAAGCCCAACACGTCGAAGGCGCTCTAGGACAGAGCAGGAGAGGCAAAGAGGGAGGTTGGGTTTGGTGGTGCAGGAACCCTCGGGAGCTCTCATGTTGCCTCCTCACTCACATCTGTGGCCAAGAGCTCCTCGGAGTCATCGATGGAGGCCACAGACACCTCTCCCTGAGACACGAAGGCGTAGTCGTAGGGGTTGTTGGTGACCAGCAGCATGTCTGTCCAGGCAAGGAGCAGGGCAGGGGACAAGGGGACGGGAGAGGGCAAGGGATGGGCAGAGAGGGGTTGGGAGGAGGGCACGGTGGGGTTGGGGCAGGGACAATGAGGAGAGGACCAGGAGCAGGGAGAGAGGAGGACAGTCAGCAAGGACCATGCAGAGAATCCAAAAGACATGAAAAAGTAGGCAGGGGAGTGGGGAGGGAAGACAGTGGGAGAATGACACCTGGCAGCAGGGGAGGCATGAAGAGGAGAAGGGGAAAATCAACCAAGAAGAGGAGAAGATACATGACAAAGAAAGAGTGGGGAGAGAGGCAAGAGGAGACCCAGGCAGATCTGAGATGGGGAAGGAAGAGAAGACCTGAGCAGACTAAAGGAGGAGGGAGAGGAATGGGGACAGGTGAGGAGGAGGAGGACACCCACCCTACCTGGGGAAGGCAATGGGGGCATTGAGGTATAGACAGGCTCACCCAGAAGCTCTGGCTTCTTGTTGGACAGGATCTGGTAGAAGATGTGGTAGTTCCTCTCAGCCTTCAGCTGGAAGATCACCCGGGACTTCTCCAGGAGATCTGAAGTGAGGAGAAGGGAGGAAGGCAGCAGATAAGGATGGGGAGAGAGTTGATACAGCAAATGGGTGTAGATTAGGGGAGAAAGGCTCTTAGAACAAAATGAAGAGAGCCAGGGGAAGAGGAAAGAAGGTGGAGAGGGAATGTTGAGTTAGGGTGGCCCAGCTGGGAGAGAAGGCAAAGGCAGAGGACACAGAAGGGCATGCACGGCTCCCTGCCATACTCACAGGTCTCTATGTCTGCAGAAGCCAACTTTCCAGTGGCTCCAAAGTGGATCCTGATGAATTTCCCCTGCAGGTGGATGGGACAAAGAGTCAGGGAACTGGCCAGAAGGGACAGAATGGAAATCTTGGACCTCAAAACAACCCAGAAAGCCCTGGGTAGTTCTGGGAATGTTAATGACCTCTTTGGTGTCCCAGATTAGTATCAGTAAAACAGGGAAAAGTATACCCATCTCCATATTACTAGATATGTCTGAGAAGAAACAACAACACAGGAATGAACACAGATACAATGCCTCCTGTTTGTTCCTCTGGTATGATGTCATCAATCCTTTCAGTGACCTGCGAGGTAAATATTTCTACCTCTGTGTTACAGACAGAGGACCTGGGACTTAGGTGCAGGGACTTGCTGGGCAGGTGGGAAGCTGGGGAATTGGCTCCAGCACCTATGATCCCTGCCCACTTCCCATGTGGAAGAGTGCTGGAAAAAGTCATTTGGAAAATCTAGAATGTGCTCCAAATCAGCTCCATTACTTGGTTATGGAATCGCTCTGGTGACTCTGGGTCTCTTTTCTTGAGTTCTCCGATCTCAGGGAGCCGGGCTGGGTCAAGAGGATTTAAGAGTGTGTGTGTGCACACGCGCACCCTTGTTGATATCCCAAAACCCAAATGCAGGATGATCACCTGGGTGTGGTGACTGTTGAGAAAACGACACCCCCACCCCGCTTTTCTTGTTCAGGCCAAAAGAGGCCAGTTGGCAGCTGTCAAAGGCACTCACAAAGCGGGAGGAGTTGTCATTCCGGACGGTCTTGGCGTTGCCGAAGGCCTCCAGGGCGGGGTTGGCCTGGATGATCTGGTCCTCCAGGGTGCCCTGTGAAGGCAGCAGAACCCCGAGGGTTTATCTTCTGTCCACCTCCAGCAGTGGGGAGGGCAGGGGGCTATACCGGTCCTGGGGGATGGGGGTGGGGCTGGATGGATGGCAGGTGGGTCTCTGGCTCCAAAGGGCCATATTCAGACATCAGAGTGTGTGTCTCCTTCCAGGCAGGTCTTGAGCATTGGGCTCGGTGGTGCTGTACCCACTGTTCCCCAGGGCAAGGCTAGGGGTCAGCTGGGTCACTCTGCCCCCAGGTCCCTCTGCTGAGCCTGTGGCCCACCCCATACCTTGTTTGCACTGGCATTGTCCTTCTTGCCACGGTCACCTATGGCCGCGATGCTGGCAAAGTACTGGATGACACGTTTTGTGTTCACAGTCTTCCCTGCACCGGATTCTCCACTTGAGGCAAGAGGGACCCATCAGAATCCAAGATTTCCCCTGTGCTCCATTTGGAGTTCAGCCCCCTGCACCATCCTCCCTCAGGATCCCAGCCTTCTATATTCCTCTACCAGGGCCCAGGGCCCTGCAGAATTTGCATATCATTGTAGATCACTCCGACACCCCTCTGAGAGCCCAGCTCCCTGTACTCCTTGCAACCAAATCTTTAAACCTTTCCTCCCCTCTGAACCCCCAGGAATCAGCCTGGGTCCCCCCCAAGTCCCTATGTGGGTGGATGGCATTTGCTCACGTGATGAGGATGGACTGGTTCTCCCGATCTGGAAGAGAAAAGAGGAGAGGCAACATGGTCAGGTCCATGGGTACAGGCCTGAGGGAGCACGGGTCAGGGCTGTCAGGCCCACCTGTCAGCATGTACTGATAGGCGTTGTCAGAGATGGAGAAGATGTGGGGCGGCGCCTCGCTCCTCTTCTTGCCCCGGTAGGCGGCCACCACCTCGGCGTTGTACACCGGCAGCCACTTGTAGGGATTGACGGTGACGCAGAAGAGGCCCGAGTAGGTCTGGAGCAGGAGAGGGAACAGGCGTGAGGGGCTGGAAGGGGATGCCTGGGTCAGGTGGGGACAGGCAGGGGAGTCCCTGGTCACCCGAACTGGCTCCTCTCTTCCTGCAGCTGACCAGGGTTAGGGAGGGGGCAGAGGGGAGCTGGGGTCCCTTGGAGAATCCTGACCCGTTGCCTTGAGAGAGTGGCGCTGGCCTACTTTGTCGTCCACCCAGGGCTGGCTTCCTGCCATGCGCACTCACATAGATCATCCAGGCTGCATAGCGCTCCTTGAGGTTGAAGAGCACAGCAGGCTCGTGCAGGAAGGTCAGCATGGCCATGTCCTCGATCTTGTCAAACTTGGGCGGGTTCTGCTGCAACACCTGGTCCTCCTTCAAGGTTACAGTCTGGGGAGGGTACACAGACAGGGATGACCGCACCCCCCCACCTTGACAGTCCTTGCTCGCCAGCCTCACGCACTTACCTCCTCCCAAAACACAATCTGCAACCTCAATCCCCCAGCTCTCCTCTGACCAGCACCCAAGCCCTGCCCCATGCTTTCCCCAGACGACTTAGAGCTCACTGTGTCTCCCATCCTAGGGTTTCCGTGTCTTGCCGGTGCCCCAGGGCTTGTGACCATGAGCAGCCCCTTTCTGTCCCTGCTTCATGCACCTAGCGGCAAACTTGGTGGGGCTGGCAGCTGTCCAATCTGGGCACATACCTTACCCTGACTCCTGGGAGCACTGCTTGTGGGCTTCAGTGGCTCAGGGCAAACCTTGCCCCGCTGGGAAACATCTCTACCACCAACCTATAGTCCCCATTGGTCACCATTAAGGTGGTTTATGTGACACCAGTCACTTCGCCATGCCCTAAGATCTTTAGACCCTGCAGGTAGGTATTCTGGTATTGTTTCTGGACAGTGGAGGAAGCTGCGGCTAGAACAATTAAATGGTTTACCAGCTTGGTAGACAACCAGCGGCAGAACTGGGACCAGAGTCAAAGACCCCAGCAGGTTGTGACCTGTTATTGCACACCTCGTTGGGACTCAACATTCAGTCGGCAGGTCTGAGGACAAATGGTGTGAGCCGCTGCTAGTGACCAGTGACGACCCTTACGGCTTGTGAGAGGAAGCAGGTACTATGGACTTCTGAGCACTGGTCACTAACCCCAAGACTGAGTGTTCAGCTCAAGAACTCCTGCTTTTTGTGTTCATCTGGTTCTAAGAGTTTGCTCTTGGTTTGGGTGAGGTGAATTTGGGGGAGCTGGTCTGTGGAGGAAACTGAGGCACAAAGAGGTGGGGATATGCATACAAGAATGAACTTTACTTGATACTGTGCCTCTGTCTTTTTTATCTCCAGGACCCCACTGAGGCAGACGCCAGTGGAGGTTCCGCCCACCTCCCGGTCCCAGCATCTTCCCTGGCGAAGAGCACGCCCCCCTGTTCCACTGCTTGGGTCCATCTGAGAAACGTCCGAGTTCACACCCAAGTCTAAGTCCCTCGAGGGGTCATGTCTGGCACTCCTACTGGCTTTAGCTCTTCTCCCAAGCCCTCAGCTCCCACAGCAAGTGGCCTCACCCTTGCAACCCCCCACCAAACCTTCTCTCCCTTTCTCTGGCACTATGCCCCACACACCTTGCCATTCTCTGTCTCAGCAGTGACCTTGCCTCCCTCCCGGGACAAGATCTTGGCCTTCACAAACTCCTCCTTGTCATCGGGTACGAAGCACTCAGTGCGGATGTCAAAGGGTCTAGTCTGGGCCTCCAGACGTTCCTTCTCTGACTTGCGGAGGTACTGGGCTGCCGCCCCAAAATCGGCCATCTGGGCATCGGTCATTTTGGTGCTTCCCTGCGCTTGAGACAGAAGGGCCAACTGAGACAGTGGCACCTCCTCCCGTGCTCTGCACCCCCACTCCCGGCCACCCCTCCTCACCACCTGTCCCTCTATTCCGCCCTACCACTGAGGAGACCCTGGCCTGGGTCCCATCCTCCCTGTGCTTCAGGTTCTCCTTCCTTTGCCCTCTGACCTGACGCAGAAGGAGACTCTCTAAGGCTCTGCACCGGCTGGAATTGGCTGGTGTTCTGAGGTAGGGGAGGTTCCGAGCTGCCTAGAGGAGAGACGGGGGCCCCGGTCCAGCAATCTGGCTCCCACGAGAGGATTGGAGGGGTTCTCACCTGGTTATCTCTTCACGGAGAATCCTGAAGACTCTGGACCATGGGTGGAACCACAGAGACCCAGGCAGGCAGAGGGAAGACCAGACGAGGAGAGAGAACAGTGGAGAAGGGTCATCGGGGAGAAGTGAGCCCGGAGGATCGATCCAAAGAGCCGGACGTGCAGGACCGACCGAAATGGGGAATTTGGGAGAGAGAAGAGGCAGAGAGCCGGTAAAGAAAGGATGCAGAGTTGGTGAGAGCACCAGGGGTGGACAGGGAATCAGAGTGGGAGATAGAGGTGAGAAGATTAGAACACACATGCACGCCGACAGGAAGGATGGGCCAGGGAGACAGACAAAGAAGGACAGGAGTGACAAGTATTGATAAAGACCAGGAGATAACATAAAACCAGACAAAGAGCAGAAAGCTATCCAAGGAGGGAGGAAGATGGAGGGCAGAGCATGGAGGATACAGGAAGTGGGGGACAGCAGAGGCAGGGAAAGAAAGGTAGATCAGAGGAGAAAAGAGTTTTCTGGGTTTTCCTTGGGAACCACCCCTCTGTCGGTAGGAACTTCCCAGGGTTGGGCAAGGCAGTTCTAGCAGAACCCTTGGGTCTCAGACCAACCTGCACTCCACTCCCTGAGGTGGGGGCTCCGGGGACTGGACGCAGAGTCCACCAAACTCTCTCTTACCTGGTTCAGAGGAGTGTCTGTCTGTCCTGGGGGAGCCTTCTCCTTTATATCCTACTGCTCCCAACCCCTGCCTAAATTTGGAGTCCTTCCGGAGGGACCCTCCCTCCCACCTCTCTTCCCTCCCGGCTCCTCCTCCCTTGATCCCTTGGCTCTGGAGGTGACAGGAGGACAGCAGTGCCTCTAGATTTGCCCATGAAAGGTCTGTCACCCTAGCCCCTCTGGCTCCAGGGCCTTTTTTTAGTCCTTGGGCACATTCCTTTCCTCCAAAGAACTGATGGGCAGATAGTAGAAAGACAGGACCTTCTCCCACAAATGCCCCTGCCTGCCAGGCCCTTACCTTGGTTATTTTTAACCTGGAGGGTGAGCTGAGCACACTGGGCTAAAGTCACCTTCTCCTGCAGGCCAGATGCTGTCCCCTGACCCCAGCTACGGGTTTCCCACTCTTCTACCCATTTCTACCCTGGCCTGACCTAACATACCCCCAGGCTGGGAACATCTGCCCACCCTCTCTGACCTGAGGTCCCATGGTGTTAGGGGCTGGGAGCTGGAGCTGGGATGCCCAATAAGGGGAATTTACTGCCCAGCTCCATGACTCAGTTTCCCTTTGTTAGAAAACAGATGTGTGTGCTGCCCTCTCCCTGCACAAACGCAGTGTACCTGGTTTCCTTCTGGTCCCTAGATCTCCAGGCAGGTATTCTCCTGCGGACTTGAGGCTGTGCTGCTTCAGGTACATATCTGGAGCCCCAGCCCCTCCAGTGATGCTCCTGCTGCAGTGGCCACTCTCTGTCCTCTCAAAGGAGAAGGAATTCTCCCACACCAACCACAAATTCACACTCAGACCCACGGTCCACTACCCGTCCCTATCGACTTGACAATCACACGTCCGGAAGCATTCCTAGCCACACACATGCAGACTTTTCACACTTACACATTCATGATCACAGATTTTCCCACTTGCGGTTAGGCACACCAACACGCACATTTACACACCCACATTCCCACGTGGAAGTTTAACCGTCCACTGCTCCTGGTGTGGGACATGGGATTGGGAGGGGGTAGGGCAAGGCAGGAGGCATTAATCCTGGCCTGAGGGAGGAGGGGGTGGGGGTGGGGGGCTGCTCCCTTCCGCCTCTCCCTCTCTGGGCTGCCAGAGGGTGCAGGTGCTGCTCTGGCTGGCTGGGGCGCCTGGCAGGCCCAGGGATTTACACCAGCTGGGCCCCAAGCTCTGCATTCCATGGGGTGGGGGCGGGGTGTTCTGCAGTGCATCTCCCCCTCCTCAGGTAGAACGCCCCGTGTCCTCTCCCAAACCTCCTGGGGCTCCTACTCACATGCCCTTTCTTGCCTGTGTCCCTGAGTGCCCCAGGCCCTCAAGGCCCCCTCCCTGGCCTCCAGTGATGCCACCTCTCAGAGGCAGTAAGGTGTTTGGCCTTCAGCAGGCCGTGCCTGGTATGACTAAGTGGACATTGTGTTCAGGAAACAAAGCCAGACTCCCCTGCTCTGGCTTTCCCCCACACCCTCACACGCAGGAACACTCTCTCAGCTCCCCCCTCCCACCCCATCCACTGTCACCTCTCAATATAGCTCTAGAGTGTGGAGGTGGGTAGGACAGACCAGGGTCAGTTTCTCCGGGTAGGAGAGGTTTCCATTAAATATGTGGCTTCTCCCCCAACGTTCCCGACTCCCTAGAATTCCTCCCCGCCGCACCACCACTGCCCCATTACTGGACTCGGTAACATGCATCTGTTTCAGCGGATGTGTATCCTATACCCAGTGTCCTTGAGGGGGCAGGGACCTGTGTCAGCCCCACATCCACATCTCATGCAGGTACATACACCAAAATATTAGTCCCCCAAGGGATGCAGACCACTTGTCCCCAGCTCCAGGTCACTTGAGGTCCCGGCGTGTAAGCTGGGGGGTTAGTCCCGTGCGTCAGTGCCCAGTTCTCATTGCCCTGGGGAGATGATAAGGGGCTAAGAACACCAGGTCAGATTGGGTCAGGTCCCGCCGACAAAGACCAGGCTCTGTCCTCAGGGAACCCTGTATTTTGAGCAGGCTGGTCTCAGCAGAGGTGGAGCGGCAGCTGAGCAGCAGGCAGGCCGTTCCCACTGCCTCCAATGGAACAAGGAAGAGGGATGAGGTTAAGTTGATTCCAGGGTTCTGCCCCCCTGTCTGGTCCATTTCCCCTCCTCTTCCTTCCCATAGGTCCCCTCCTCACCGTGGGCTCTCACATCCATCCCTGCGTTCCATCCTCCCTCAGCGGTCTCTCATTGCGCTGGAAGATCCGGACTGCAAGGGCACAGGATGGACACTCCTGCCACAGGTGAGGGGACACCAGGTTGCCATGCTGTGCCAGGCTCTCTGGATCTCTGTCTGTCTCTGGCTGACCTCCCTTTCCTTCTGCCCAGTTCCTTGCCTCAAAGCTGGGCTTGGCCTCTGAGTCTCCCTGGCACCTGATTTCTACCTGTCCTGGGGTCCAATATGTGGACGTTTCCACGAGTCTCTGTTTGCTCTCAGCCCGACGTTTGCTCACCCTCTGCCGGTCTCATCTCTGCCTCTGTGTCCTGCTCCGGGGTCTCTGTCCGCCCCTCTCTAACACTACTCCTGGCCTTGCCGATTTCCCTCACATCTGAAGGTGACCCAGGATTTCTTCACTTGCCAGGTGACATCCCCCACCCCAGCTCCTGCAGCATCTCTCTCCAAAGTTCACCCTGCCTTTCTGCTTCTCCACAGGTCAGCCCCCTCCCACCGGCGGCCAGGCTCCACCATGTTTCCTGCCTCTCTCCTCTGTCAAAGCTTGCGTTCTCAGGGTTCCCCTGGGTCTCCCTATCCTCTGTTGACTTCCTCATTGCTCCCCAAGTCCTTCCTAGGAAGAGAAGTGGTCCTGGGGTGGATGGGTAGAGGGGCCCACAAGGACAAGTCTGGGAGCCCATGGATCTTTCCAAGGCCTCCTCACTGCTTGTATCTTTTCTCTTTATTGGTTTCCCAGGCTCCGGGGGTCCCCAGTTTCTTGAGCTCCACCTCCCTCCACTGCCACCCTCCTCAGTTATCCCCTCTTTCTCTGCTTCCCTTCTCCTCCTATTCTCTGATTCTTCCTGGGGTAGGCCCTCTTCCTGGCTGCTCAGAGTGGAGGCTGAGGAGGAGCCTGGCTGGGGCGGCTATGTGGTTGGGTGCAGGAGATTCGGTCCAGGGCTGAGGCAGGCCTTCCCCGGTTCCCAGTGGGTGGCTGACAGCCCCATGCCTTGTGAGCTCCTGCCTGCTGTGGCCCACAGTGCCCGGCTTCCCTCAGCAGCCCAGGTGTGGCGGTGACTCTGGGAGACTGGGCTTGTTTAGTTGGGAGGAGGCTTGCTCCTTTCTCCACTTCCCAGCCCTCTGCCACTGCCCCCACTATTCTCCAAAGTCTTGCTTATGGGGGACTCTCCTCTCCACACTCCCTCATCTGCCTGCCTCCTCTCCAGATGGCCAGCCATAAATGGGCCAAAGATGCCCCATCTTCCAGCAAGCCCAGATGAGGAGGGTCTTGGGAAAGGAAGTTCCAGCAGGAAGAAGTGAAGGACAAGAAAGGAGTGCTGTGGACAGAGGGGGATCTGAGGGGGGTCTGCGGAGGCTGGGCTGAGGGAACAGTTCCGACTGTGGTGGGGTGGGGGCCCTGACCTCAGGGTGGTTGGAGACAGGGGTGGCTGTGTCTGCAAGGGTAAAATGGGCTGTAACCACAAATCCCTGTGCCCTCTCAGGGACCTGCCCTGGGCCGGGGATTGGGGGTCGTTTGCCCACACCTCAGAGGGCATCCCTATACCTCGCTCTGTCCTGGCAGCCCAGCCCTGGTTAGGGGGTAGGGTAGTGTCAGTCAGTGTAGGCTCATAGCAGAAGGGATGCCTGTGCTCTCAGCAAGCCTTAAGGGATTTTTAAATCTCCTTGAACCCCAAGCGTCTCTGGACCAGGGAGAGGGCTGGGAGTACAGGTGTCACCTGCTGTGAAGGAGACAAATGGGAGCACCTGGCCAGTTTGTCACTGAGGATACTCAGGGCCTCCAGGGCTACCCAGGAAGGCCTCCTTGGACTGCCTGCAAAGCAGCCCTTCTGCCCTTGGAGCCCCAGCCCCACCCCCACATTCAGGTCCCTGTGGCTGGCCGGCAGTGAAGAAGAGTCTGGAGGCCAGATCTTGGCTTAAGGGAAATAACTTTATTCTGCTTCCTCCAAAGGGGCTGCTGTAGAGGCTCTGGAACTGGAAGCTTCATCGGCACCCTCAGGACAGCGCAGATCAAGATGTGGCAAAGTTACTCCTCATTCAAGCCCTTTTGAAAGGACACAAAACCCCGGTTAGCTCTGGGGAGGTGCGTGTTGGGCAGACACAGGGGCAGTAAAAAGGGACACAGGGCACCTGATGGGGGTGGAGAACCTCTTAGGGCCTGAGGGAAGCCCCCAAGATGGTGAGAGATGTGTCCTAGGGGTTGGTGTGGAGGGGTGAGGACTGTGAGGTCAGCCAGAGGGCGCTGCCTGGGTGAGGACAAGGGGGTCCTCTGGGCTGTCCACTTTAGGGCTGAGTTACTGGGCTCTGGGCCAAAAGTAGTGGATGATGAGAGAAGACCCACAGTTGGGGGGAATTGGGACATAGTGGGACAAATTGGGGCCTTCTAGAGTTGCTGATCACCCTGGGCCTGGGATTTACAAAACCATTAAAAGTTAGAGCTGGAAGAATCTTAGACGTCCCCGAGGGCTGCTTTACCAGGCCCTCTGGGGCTTCAGGGTTTAATTGAGGGGGGGGGTCGGTGAATGAAGAGGAGGCCTCCCTGGCATGAGTGGGCTCTGTCTGAGGGGCATTGATGGTGGCAGGTGTGCTGACACAGTGACTAGTGAGGCCCAGGCAAGGCCCACCCACCTTGACGCCAATGTCACGGCTCTTGGCCCGCAGCTTGTTGACCTGGGACTCGGCGATGTCCGCCCGCTCCTCGGCCTCATCCAGCTCATGCTGCACCTTGCGGAACTTGGACAGATTGGTGTTGGCCTGTTCCTCCTGCGGGGGTCCGGGCACGGGGAGGAGGAGGTGAGAGGAAGCCAGAGGTCCTCACAGCCTCCCAGCCCAGGGTGGGGGTGGGGGAGGCTCCACAGTGTCCCTCCTCCAGGCTCAGTCCCTAGCAGGGTCGCTCACCGCCTCCTCGGCCTGGCGCTTGTAGGCCTTGACCTTCAGCTGCAGCTTGTCCACCAGGTCCTGCAGCCGCAGCAGGTTCTTTCTGTCCTCCTCTGTCTGGGGTGGGGTGGTTAGGGGTGAGGACAGCACGGTCATGAGGGGGAGCTTGCCCCCTCCCCCTGCTTGTTGTCTTTACTCAGAGTGAAATATCGGCACCCAGTTCTACTTTTTGATCCTCAGCAAACACTGGCGCTCTTCCCTTTATTTATTTATTTATCATTAAAAAACGATTCTATTTTTGATGATTTATTTCAGGAAAGAGTCTGGGGGAGCTGATGGAATCCTGAAATCCTGCACAAAACCATGCATGTTCGCTGTTCCAGGGAGCAGGCCCTTAGGGGTCCTGTGGAGGATAAACCCTCCTGTTCGGGAAGCCAGTGCATGATGGAAGTAATGCTGGGACTGCATGCTGAAATTTCCCGGGCTGCAGGGAAGGGACTCGATCTAAGGACATGTGTGTCCTTTCTGGACTTTCTGGGTTGGAACAGGAGTAAAATCTAATTAGGAGTCTGATTGTAGAAAACAAACCAGAAAGTTCTGAGATGTGTTGAATGACTTTGGGGTAGTTTTTGGTGTATTTTGGTGGTCATGGCCCCCAATCAGAGCTTGGTAACATACTTGCTTTCGGGGAATCTGTGCTGGGTGAGCTTTGTCTAGAGCTCTGGGTAGGTGTTGACCCCAGTGGACAGGCGGAGGGTGAGGTTGAAGGCAGAGTTCCCAGGCCAAGAGGCTCAGAGGTTGACCTCTAGCCAGGGGACAGTCAGTGTAGGACAGGGCTAGGCAGAGTGGAAACGGGGCAGCAGGGGGCTGCATTCCCACTCCTTGCTCTAGAGCAGGCTAAGAGAGAACAACACTTCATTCCTCTTGGTGGTATCATCTTAGCTTCCGGCCCTGGTGCAGGGGATCCAGCCAAGAGCAGCCCCCATGCCCGCACCTGGTAGGTGAGCTCCTTGATGCGACGCTCACTCTTCCTCATGCCCTTGATCGACTCCGCATTGCGCTTCTGCTCAGCCTCCAGCTCGTTCTCCAGCTCCCGCACCCGGGCCTCCAGCTTCTGCAGCTGCTTCTTGCCGCCCTTGAGAGCGATCTGCTCAGCCTCATCCAGCCGGTGCTGCAGGTCCTTGATGGTCTGCTCCATGTTCTTCTTCATGCGCTCCAGGTGGGCGCTGGTGTCCTGCTCCTTCTTCAGCTCCTCGGCCATCATGGCAGCCTGGGGGCAGGGGGGAGGTCTAGAAGAACAGGGCCCAGGGCCCCTGGTCCCTCCAGGATTGCCATCTGCCCAGACTGGCGTTTGTTTCCTGAGGCCCGCCCACCCGTGCAGCTGCAGGAGTCAGCTTTCATGGCACTGTGGCCTGGCTGGGACCCAGGGCCCTCGTTCCTGTCTTTAGTGGGGGGCGGGGGGGAGCAGTCACTCACATCGGTGATGGCCTTCTTGGCTTTCTCCTCGGCGTTCCTGCACTCCTGCACCGCCTCTTCTACTTCAGTCTGAAGCTGAGACAGGTCTGCATCCATCTTCTTCTTCTGGTTGATGAGGCTGGTGTTCTGAAAATCAAGGTGGGCAGAGCACAAGAAGCCCTGAGCATCCACAGGGGGCTCCCAAACCTCACCAGGCCGAGTCCTGCTGGCCGCCCTTTCCTCCAGGACTGTGCCTCAGGGTGGCTCACCTGGGAGTGCAGCAGCTGCACCCGCTCGCTGGTCTCGATGAGCTCCTGCTCTGCCAGCTTCCGAGAGCGCTCGGTCTGCTCCACCACGGCCCGCAGCTCCTCCAGCTCGGCCTGCAGCAGGTTGTTACGCCGCTCCACGATGGCGATGTTCTCCTTCAGGTCATCATTGGCGCGGACTGCATCATCCAGCTGGATCTGGGTGTCCTGCAGACCAGGAGGGTGGGCCCAAGAGAGCAGTTGGCCTCTGTCCTCATCAGAAGGCCATTAGGCTAGGCTGGGTGCTGATGGAGAGCCCCATGGGCTGGGTCGGGGGTGGGTGTACTGTAGGATGTCTCTGCAGGAGCTGGAGGGAGCATGGCTCTGGTGGGACACCAGCTCCCGGCTTGACCTCGTGGAGGCTAGTCCGTCTCCAGGTAAGGGGACTTGCCACGTCTGGAGCCTCCCCGTACCTTCAGCAAGCTCTGGAGACCCTTGACTTGCTTCTGGGCCTCCGCAGCCAGGCGGTTGGCATGGCTGAGCTGGATCTCCATCTCGTTGAGGTCGCCCTCCATCTTCTTTTTGACCCGCAGGGCCTCATTGCGGCTGCGCGTCTCAGCGTCCAGGGACGTCTGCAGCGACTCCACGACACGCAGGTGGTTGCGCTTGGCCTGCTCCATCTCCTCGTCCTTCTCCGCCAGCTTCCTCTCGATCTCTGCCTTGATCTGGTTGAACTCCAGCTGTGCCCGCAGGATCTTGCCCTCCTCATGCTCCAGGGAGGCCTGGCAGGGGGTGGGGCCAGAGGGTTGGAGGCTGACAGGGCATGGGGCCAGGGCCAGGGGTCTGCCCACGAATCACAGATACTAAGTGAGTTCAAGAGTGCTATTAAGTGGTTCAGTCAAAGAAGCAGAAGGAGGAAGAAGAACAGAGAATTTAAAAGAAACAAAAAATAGGCTTAGGAAAGGTGGTTCAGACCTTCACTGAGGAGAGCAAGCTAGGAAGACAAAGAGGAAAATGAAGAGAAAGGTGTTGCCAAGGAAACGCAGGCAATCAGGCACAGAATGTAAAAAATCCCGAAGTGGGAGGCAGAGGCGGAAAGGAGAGGGGAGTAGATCCGGGAAATCTTGTCTACAATTCCCAGGTAAAATGTCTGTGTGAAGGAACTAGAGTGACCTACGCATGCATTCATCCCACACTATTTATTGAGTGGCTGCTATGTGTCAGGCTCTAAGGATGGACTGGTGAACAAAATGGACAAAAGGGAGATGAGAACAGGGCCCACAGTCCAGGCCCCAGCTCTCCTCCCCGCCTCCCGACCCCATACACGCCCCGCACACGCCCCGCATACCCACCTCAGCCTCCTCCAGGGCGGACTGCAGCTCTAGCTTCTCAGCCTCCAGCTGTTTGCGGACTTTCTCCAGCTCGTGGATGGTTTTTCCACTGGAACCCAGCTGCTCCGTCAGGTCGGAGATCTCCTCTAGGGGAGGGGCCCGGGCCGCTCAGTTGGGGGCTGCCATGGTCCCCTGATGGGGGACGCCCCTCTTGGAGCCCCTGAGTGGCGCCACACAAGGAGGCTCTCCCCAGCCCCTCCCCGGCCTCTCCGGCCCCAGCGCACCCTGGAGGTTCTTGTTCTCCCGCTTGAAGGTCTCCAGATGCTCCAGGGACTCCTCGTAGGCGTTCTTGAGCTTGAAGAGCTCTGTGCTGAGGGAGCGTGCCTCCTTCTGCGAGGACTCCAGCTCGGACTGGGACTCCTCATACTTCTGCTTCCACTCGGCCAGGATCTGTGGGGACCCGGCTCACTGCACAGCCCCCAGCACCCCGCCCCCACCCTGGTCCTCCAGGGCCTGCCCAGGCCCCTCTGTGGGGCTCAGCCTCCTCCCCAGCACCCCATTGGCCCCCCAGGAGGAGGTTCCTGGCTTCCTGGTGATGCTGGCCTCCCTGTTCTGCCCCTGGTCGAGCCCCCCAGCCCGGGCCCACCTTGTCGAAGTTCCTCTGCTTCTTGTCCAGGGCCGCGGCGGCTGCGTTGGAGCGCTCCACGTCCACCATCAGGTCCTCGATCTCATTCTGCAGCCGGTGCTTGGTCTTCTCCAGTGAAGAGCACTTGGCGTTGACAGCCTCCACGGCCTCCTCAGCGTCCTGCAGCCTCTGGGCCAACTTCTTCCTGCCCGGGGCAGTGGCGATTTGGGAAATGGGACAGGGTTGGGTAAGATAGAGGGTGTAGATTTGGACAAGGGAAAACAATGTGAGTGTTCTAGAAAACAATCCTTGAAAACTCAGAAGTGTTGTTGGAGAAGCTGAGGAGAGGCCCCAGGGGGCTGAGAATTTGGCCAGCAGAGTGTCTCGGTGGTACGCTGTGAAGACCCACAGCACCGAGGAGGGCCCTCCAGGTGGTCTCCTCTGACCCTGGGCCAGCCTCTAGGCTGCAGACATGGAGGAGGCATGGGCTTCCACGGCCCATCCCACTTCCTCTGTCACAGCACCCTGCCCCTGGTGGGAGCACTCTGCCCTCAGACAAACCTTTTGTTCGTCTTATATTCGGATGAGAAACATAACGCGAGCAAAAAGCTTCCCTGAGAGGAGAAGGAGGTGGGGCCCTGGACTGGATTACTCCTGTGTTGGCGGGACCTGGCCAAGCGTCCATCCCCGGTGAGGAATCCCCCCAGCATCGGGCTGGGGTGCGTCCTGCCTTCAGAGGGGTCTCAGCGAGGGGTGGGCTGCCTGGGGACTCACTTGGCCTCCTCAAGCTCCTCGGTCCTCTGGATGGCATCTGTCTCGTACTTGGTCCTCCACTGCGCCACCTCTGAGTTGGCCTTGGACAGGACGCGCTGCAGCTCAGCCTTGGCCTCTGTCTCCTCCTCGTACTGCTCGCGCAGCAGGTCACAGTCATGCCGCGCGGACTGGAGCGCGTGGGCCAGTGCGTTCTTCGCCTGCGGAGGGGTGGGCACAGGGAGGAGGTCTCAGCTTTCTCCACAGTACACCCCAGTCCTCACCCATGTCCTCACTGAATTTCTCCCTCCTCCCTGGGACCTTCTCCAGCTCTAATTCCCCAGGGGATCTGGAACAGTCTACAGAGGACTGGTAACAGAGAATATCCATTGGGTGCTGCACTGTTTACATGAGTAACGCCCAGCACTCCTTGCTTCTCGCTACAAACGTCAGTATCAACCTCATCCCCATTGCCAGAGGAGGAGGCAGGGGCTCAGAGACGCTAGGGGGCTTCCTCAAGACTACCAAGTTCTCAAGGGCATGTTAGGATTGGAGCCCTGGCCTTTTGAAAAGGTCATATTCTTTCCACCTTTTTGCTCACAAGGAAAGTGTCCAAAGAGGCTCCAGTTTCGCTTCTTTCTCCAGCTTTCAGACCATCTTGCTAATCCCAGGACCCAGTGGGGCAGTTCCTGCATCCCACACCTACGCCCTGCCAAGGCTGCCATTCCTCCCTAGTGTGTTTCTCTCCTCCCCCTCACTTGCCCTTGACCAGGCGCCCCCTCCCCCAAGAAATGGCAGCAGAAAGGCAGAGGGCCTCAGCCTGGGCAACTGATTTAGGAGACATGAGCTAGGCCCTGGGCTATTAATCCATTTGGAAAATGGGAGAACAATGGAAAGACAGCAAGCCTCATTCTTGGGACCTGCTCCCTCCTGGCCTGGGCCAAGTGGCTTGAGTCTGGGCCTCACCTTAACTTCCTCCTCCAGCTGCCTCTTAAGGTCCTCCAGTTGCTGGGTGTAGGTGAGCTTGCCTCGGGTCAGTTGGGAGATCAGTGCCTCCTTCTCGTCCAGCTGCCGGGACAGCTCACCTGGAGAGGCACGAAGGCACACTCAACTCTGGAAGGTAAGTCACCCCTCCCGATCCCCAACCATTCCCTTTCCCCTTAGGTCCCATTCTCTGGAGAGAGGTGTGCATGTGTGGGTCTTGGTGTGGGTGCATGCGCATGTGCGCACGTGTGTAAGTGTCTACCCAAGGCTGGTGGCTCGGGCAGTCGGGGGAGATGGGGCGGGGCTCACCGTTCTCGGTCTGTAGCTTGGCCCGTTGGCTGGTGAGGTCATTGACTGAACGCTGGGTCTCCTCGGCCTTGCTTCGGTGCTCGTTCATCTGGTCTTCCAGGGTCCGGCACATCTTCTCCAGATTAGCCTGAGGGGGAAAGGGGATTCACACAAGGGGGCCTTGAACGGTGGAAAGGGATACAGTTAAAGAAGTACAGAGGAGAGGCATGGACGGGAGAGATTTGGAGAACAGAGTGGATGAAGGGAAGTGGGATATGCAACTATCAGAGAAGAGAGGAGACACAGACACAAAGTGAAGGTAGATGGAGATAACTGCGGGTGAGGATGGTGAGCAGGCCGCCCACCTTGGCCTTGATGATCTGCTCCATGTTGGAGGTGACGTCGTCCAGCTCCAGCTTGAACTCGCTCTTCTCCTTCTCCAGCTTCTGCTTCACACGCTGCAGGTTGTCGATCTGCTCGCTCAGCTCGGCCACGCTGTCCGCGTGCTTCTTGCGCAGGGCCGCCGCCGTGGCCTCGTGCTGCAGCGTGGCCTCCTCCAGGTCCCGCCTCATCTTCTGGAACTCGGCCTCACGCTTCTTGTTCATCTCGATCTGCACGGATGTGGCCCCGCCGGCCTCCTCCAGCCGCTCGCTGATCTCCTCCAGCTCCCGGGACAGGTCTGAGCGCAGCTTCTCCACCTTGGCCCTGGCCGTGCGCTCGGCCTCCAGCTCCTCCTCCAGCTCCTCGATGCGAGCCTGGCCCGGGACACAGAGGGCTCAGACCCACTGCCTGGAGCCCTCCCTTGGGGAGCGCCCACCCCACAGCTCTAGAGCATTCCTGGCCTGTCTGGAACAGCAAGTCTTTTCAGTTCTACCAGCAGAGAAGTAGAAATAAAAGGATTTGGAGGAGATGTTTTGGATAGCTGAACTAGCCTTCTTTTAGGCCAGAACTTTATACATTTTCTATTGGAAAGAAAGTGGCTGAAGTTGACTATTGAAGAGGGACAAAGAGACCTGTGTTCTAAGGATATTTTAAGCAGTTTAGTGGCAAAAATATTAAAAGTTTAGCATGAGAGAGCCATGTTTGTCTGAAGCCCTAACATGGTGTCTGCTCTAGGGGTAAGAATCAAAGCCACAGACTGTCAGGGCTAAAAGGATCTTAAAAGCCATTGGTAACAAGGGAGGACACAGAGATCCAGATATCTAGAATGAGTTCCCCACAGTTGCTAGCTCAACCAGAGCTGAGACAGGAAGCCAGGGTTTCTGTGCCCTATACCTGTGATATTTTTCAGGTCTTTTCCTATGTCATCCTTGGATCACCCAGCCCTCCTCGGGGTGCTCCCTGGGTGTACTGTGATAGTTCAAGCTCTCCCTTCATGGACCTATAGCAAGTTCCTGTAATGCTGGGGGGAGGACATTCTGGAGAAGGGGGTGGAGGAAGCTGATGACCTGCCCAGGGGCTCCAGCCTAAGCATCCCAAAGCTTACCTGAAGCTCTTTGAGCTTCTTCTGCAACTGGCTGCCCAAGGCCTGCTCGTCTTCAATCCTCGCATTGAGGGCGTTCAGCTCGAAGTCCTTCCTGGGGGGAAGGAGGGAGGGTAAGATGAGGAAGGTCCGTTGGGCAGCAGGAGGACTCACCAGTACTTGGAAACGGTAATACCAAAAAAAAAAAAAAAAAAAAAGAAGAAGAAGAGCAGGATTTCATCAGAAAAGTAGTGTCTGAGGCTGATGTAGGGTCCCTGAAAATGTACCACATGTTGAAGGCCTCAAGTCTAGCAAGAAATGTAATGGGCAGAGGACCACAGGTGGGGTGACAACACCTGGGTTCTGTGGGACTTCGTCTCTATGGTCCTGTAGAATGACGTCATTGGACCAGATGGTTTCAAAGGCCCCTTTTAGCTCCAATGGCCTTTAATTCTATCACCATTACTTTGGGTTGTTGGGTTAGCCTTTCTGAGCCTTCATTTCCTCTTTGGTAAAGTGGGCCTCAAAATGCCATTTTTAGGAGGTGGTTTGAAGATCCTTGGGATCATGTACTCCTTCATTCATTCAGCACCTGCTGTGCCTGAGGAAGTGTGAGGGCTCCTGGGTGGACACAGGCCCCAGGAAGATGCAATCATGATGACTCTCAGAGGCTTTCATAGTCCTGACCCTAGAGCCCCATAAGATCCTTAATTATCCAAAACTACCCTGCAGGCTGTTTCTCAAGTGTGGGAAGTGGACCTGTACATCTTGGTAGGACTTGCAGTAAGAACTGGATCCATGAGTTAATCAGATCCCTGCACTGCTCAAGAGTGGGGGCTGCCCCATTTCTCTGGGGTCCTCAGGGCTCTCTGAGAAGGACCTGAAAGGCCCATCCTGAGAGGCTTTTGTGTGGAGCCCTCCTCGGTGTTAAGCAACTGGTCTCCAAGTGGTTAACCAACTGGTGTGTAGAAGGAGGAAAGTTATGAGTTTCCATCCTTCTCCGCTGCCCAACAGGAAGAAAAGGCTCGAGGAATCCAGGTTAGACTGTTTTGCCAGGGAGGACGGCAGGGCACTGCTGCATGTGTCTGGGGGAGGAGAGCCCTCTTTCTGAAGGCCTCTGCCCATGGTTTTGCCCCCACTTTCGGAGGCTGTGTGAGGCTTGCAGCCTCTGAGGGTGAACAAATTGGGACAGCTTGTACTGTCATAGGTGTAACAGGCTGCTGAGCTAGGGAGGAGGAAAGGTGCCAGGGAGGGGAACACGCTACTTTTTCAGCCGCTCATCCAGCTGCTGTTTGTCATTCTCCAGGTCCATGATGCTCTCCTGGGTCAGCTTCAGGTCGCCCTCCAGCTTCCGCTTTGCTCGCTCCAGGTCCATGCGCACTTTCTTCTCCTGCTCCAGGGATCCCTCCAGCTGGTGGGGAGAAGGAGCAGTGTGCCCCGTAAGACCAATCATCCTGATTTGGGGATTTGGAAGCTTAGTCACTCCAGATTTGGGGAATCCTAAGACATGTCCGGGACTTGGAAAAGCTTTCCCAGAGTGGGCCAAGGGACTATGAGAGCGCCCAGCTTGGAAGGATGCTCAGTAACTATTTGATAAATGATTTCATGAATGACTGTATGACAAAACCCAAAGCTCCATTCATTCATCCAGCAGTATCCTGCAGGAGTGTGTTAGGCACTTCAGATGCAAAACTGAATCAATCCAAGTTCTCACCTAAAGGCACTTACAATGTTATGGTTGAGACAGATACTTCGATAATGATAACATGGGTGATAAATGATCCAATGGAGATATACCCAGAAAACTATCTATGGAACAATGACCACTGAAGGCCAGATCCTGCTTAAAATATTAGAGGTCACAAGATCCTCAGAGCCTCACAAAATTCCCAAAGAAATATGTCACATTCTTACTTGATAACTCTCTAGACCCTGTGGTCTATAAAGGCTTGAACCTAAATTGAAATAAGGAAGTCCATCTCTATTGTTGATCATATCAGTGGGATGAGATACATAACTCATAGTGATCACCCTTAACCTTTTCTATTCTCCAGTCCCCTACTAGAAATGTATCAGGGGAGGGAACCCTCCCCAATCCCATCCTTCCAAACACGCACACCCATACACACACACGGTATATCTAGGTCCTGTGACAATCTACTTACATCATCCACTTGCTGCTCCAGCTTGACCTTGGCCTTGGTCAAGGTGTTGACCTTGTCCTCTTCAGCCTGAAGATCGTCTAGGGCCTGCTGATGGGCCTCTTGCAGAGCCTTCTTCTCCTTGGTCAGCTTGGCAATGATCTCATCTAGCCCAGCCATTTCCTCTGTCAGGTTCTTCACCTGTGGATCAAGAATCCCTTCCCCTTCAGGGTCAGAGGTCATTAGCCTGGAGACCTCTATGGGGATGTCCAATGCCAAGGACCAGAACCACACTATGGTCTAGAAATCCTAAGACCTGGGCTAGAGCCAGAAGAAGCTGCCCTCACCTTGTTCTCTGTTGCATGCTTCTCCTTCTCCACCTTGGCCAGCGTCAGCTCCAAGTCATCAATGTCCCTTTTGAGCTCAGAGCACTCGTCTTCCAGCTTGCGCTTCTTGGCAGTGAGCTCCGCATTCATCTCCTCCTCATCCTCCAGCCTCTCAGTCATCTCCTTCACCTTGGCCTCCAGCTGGATCTTGTTCTTGATCAGCTGGTCACAGCGCTCCTCTGCGTCAGCCAGGTTGTCTTGTTCCTGAGGACAAGGCACAGAGGGGAGGCTTTTCAGTGGGTGGGGTCCTCACATTGCCAGGTTTGGGGAGGAAGAGGCTCAGCCTGTAGGAGGGGAGCTCCAGGATATATCCAGCTGAGAAAAACCTCAGAAGGATGATGAAGGGAAGGATTTCAGGACAATGTGATGGGAACATTGGGTGATGGAAGCAGAGAGGCTCTCTGCCTCTGGTCTACTTCACTGCAGGAAAGGAACTGCATTTACTGATGCCAGCACTTTACATATTTACTGTCTGGTAAGATGGGCAGCTTCATCCCTAGTCCAGAGATGAGGACATTGAGACTCAAAGACAATGCATGGTTTGCGTAAGTTCAAAAGATTATTGGGCTGTGGATCCAGGTTGAAACCAAGTGGAAAGCCAGTGTTTTTAAAAGTTGGTTCTTTCCCCCTTCCCTTTTGTTCTCTAGAGGGACCCCCTTGGAGGACTTTGGAGTGTTGATTCCAGAAACCTGTGTCTGTGAGAGGACAAGGTGAGCCCTGGGTGGGGAGGTGCAGGAGGCGTGGGGAATGTTGGCTGAGCAGGACCGGTGAGCTAACAGAGGTCCAGGAGCCTCACCGCCTGCACTTGGAGCTGGAGGTCATTCTTCTCCTGCAGCAGGGACACCATCTTCTCCTCCACCTCCTTGCGGCGAGCCTCTGACTTCTCCAGCGCCTCTTTGATGCGCGCGAACTCCTCCTTCATGTTGGCCATCTCCTTCTCCGTCTCTGCGCTCTTGAGCAGCGGCTTGATCTTGAAGTACAGCTTCATCCAGGGCCAGTTCTTGACCCCCATGAAGGCCCGGATGTTCCACTGGATGATCAGCAGGGAGTCTCTGCAGGGGCCCAGCAAGAGGGTGGTGAGAGAGTCCCAGCTCCTTCCTGTCCTGAAGCCCTGACTTGTAAGTAATAGCTCTCCCTTCCTCTCTGATGCCCTGGCCGTGAGGCCCATCCAGGGTCCATAGGAGCCCCTTCTGCTAGTCTGCTTGCTTCACATCTTGGTGAGCTTTCCTCTGACACTGCCCCTGAATCAGCCTGAACCTTAGATGGCCAGGAGCCTCCTTTTGAAGCCCTCACCTGCGTTCCAGCAATTTCTTATACTCCATTCTGGAGAGCACACCCCGAGACTGGGCCTGGATGCGGGTGATGATGCGGCTCAGCCTCTCATCCCGCATCTCCTCCAGCAGCCCCAGCAGCCCCGCCTTGAAGAACACCTGTGGGCCAGCAGTGGGTGGGCCGGGAGGGGAAAGAGGAGAGGTTGCTTTTAAGCAGTGTAATACCCTAGGAAAGAACTCAAGGGAGGAGGCCAGTGACAGCTGGAGCTGGGACAGGGGCACTGGATGGTCCAGGGGAGGGGGAGAAGGCATTTCAGAGATGGTCCTAAGATGACTGGTAAAAGGGAAGGAGCTGTGAGGTGGGGACCCAAAGGACAGGAGAGGTCTCTCTGTAGTCAGCTCGCCTCCTCCCTTCACTCACCTTGGTGTGGCCGAACTTGTACTGGTTGTGGTCAATGTCCAGGGAGCCCAGCAGCTTCTCTGCCCCTTTCCTGCTGTCAATGAACTGGCCCTCGGGGATGGCTGCTGGGTTCAGGATGCGGTACCTGGAGAGGGTGGTGCCCCGAGTCACTCACGTTCTGGACCAATCTGCTCTGCCCACAGCACTCAGGGCCACCTGTGGACTTGCTTCCCCACCAAGTCTTCCCAGGCTCCCCCTGCTCCCTGAGCTCTGGGGAGCCCCCATACCCACCTCTGCCGGAAGTCCCCGTAGAGGATACGGTTGGGGAAGCCCTTCCTGCAGATGCGGATGCCCTCCAGCACACCGTTGCAGCGCAGCTGGTGCATGACCAGGGGGTTGTCTATCACCCCTGCAGCAGTACGAGGTGGGAGAGGAAGGTGTGGGGAGAGTGCCGGGCTAAGCCAAAAATTCTGGGCTCTGATTCTGGGTCTGCCTCTCACTAGCCAGCAACCTTTGGGAAAATCCTCCCCCCCCCTTAGCTGGACTCTTAAGAATAACCAAAGGTTTTCCCATTCCTTCTTTTACGTTGTATTTATTATCATAGGTAGTTGCCATTTTCTAGAGAAGAAACTAAGCCCAGAAGAATTAAGGCACCTCACCAAGGTCACTAAGCTGACCAGAGCAGAGCCAGGCCCCTGAGGAACTGGAATTCCTAATCAGTCAAAAAGGATAAACAATCTCTATATGTCTCACTGGGGGTTGCGTGCTATGAGTCAATGCCCATGAAAGTGACCCCCTTGAGCCACGCTGCAAATACGGGGAAATGGGGAGAGACTAGTCTGCCATCTCAGGGGGGACCGGAGGAGAGTGTCATTTGGAAACCACTGAGGTGGGGGATTAGGAGATGGCTGAGGAGTCCCTGTCCCCAGGGCATGGGGCATGCAGCCAGCAAGGGGCTGGGCTGAGTTTCGGACCTCACCTGGAGACTTTGTCTCATTGGGGATGATGCAACGCACAAAGTGGGGGTGTGTGGAACGCAAGTTGGTCATCAGCTTGTTCAGATTTTCCTGTGGCCCAAAGCACAGGAGGGAAAAGTAATGCAGGTGAAGGAGAGAGAAGTACGGAAGGAAGGGAAAGAGAGAGAGGATGAAGGAATGGTGGGGAGGACACGGAGGAGAGAGAGGTCAGAAGGACAGAGGGAAGGGGAGAGTGAGATGGGAAACACAGAGAGAAGAGGCCACCAGCAAAGAGGGAAAGAATGGAGAGGAGGATAGACAAGGAGGGAAAGGGGCCACAGGGAAGGAGGAGACAGAGAAGTCAGGCATGGGAACGGCGGGAAGGAGCAGGGCTGGTGGGTGCTGGGGAGCCATGCTGGGCTGGGGCTGGGGGCACACGCTTACCCTGTGCACAGCTGACACGGTCTGAAAGGATGAGCCTTTCTTGGCTTTGCCTTTGCCCTTATCGACAGCTGTGGGAGGAGAGTCAGGGAAAATGACCTGAATGGACGTGTGGATGGAGAAGAGGCCTCCATCACGGACTCTCCCTACATCCTCACTTGTATCTGACCTCCAGGTGAGGGTCTTTACTATGTGGGGCCCAGCTTCTCCACCCCATTCTATCTCACTGAGCCTGTAAACCTTAGGGCACAACCTGACACGGAAGGGGTCAAGTGTTGCAATGAGCTTGCCTCAGGACCATGGTAGAAACCCTGCTCCTTAGTCCCCAGGGTTCTAGTCTCTACTTACGTGCGTCAGCCCCCGCATAATTGGCAAACAGGTTGCTGAGCAACTTGAGGGAGGACTTCTGGTACAAGCCCACCACCGTCTCATTGAGCGGGTCTTTGTTCTTCTGCAGCCAGCCCAGGATGTTGTAGTCCACGGTGCCGGCATAGTGGACCAGGGAGAAGTGGGCTTCCTGCTTCCCCTTGACATTGCGTGGCTTCTGGAAGTTGTTGGACTTGCCCAAGTGGTTGTCATAGAGCTTGGCCTTGAAGGTCATGTCAGTGGCCTTGGGAAACATGCACTCCTCCTCCAGGATGGACATGATGCCCATAGGCTGAGGGTAGAGGGGAAAGCGTTACTGAGCATGCTTCATGCGAATGCAAAAGCATCCTGCTCTAAGCTCAATATTTGCTTATGGTGATGCCCCTTTGGGAATTAAGGTAACAGGCTCAGATTTGAGTGCAGTTATTTACCGACCTACACCTGTTCATGCCTTCACAAGGTGGAAGACTTTGTTTGCTTTCAGAGGGACCTTTGTGAAAGTCTGGGGAAATGAATGATATGGATGCTTTACACAGCACTCCATCGTCCAGATCCCTGCCTTGGGGGAGCTGAAAACAGGTGTACTCTGATTCCCTGCCCCACACTCAAGCCAGGTCAAACCCAGGCTGTTAAACACACTGGTATGGGAGGATTCCTGGAGCTGCCCATCCTCCCTGTGTCCATTCTCAAGCCCCTGCGACCTCAGCTCTCCCTGTGCCCCCCTGTCCTGGGTGGTCAGGACACAACAGGGCTCGGGATCCAGAGCATGTTCCCCAGCAGGGTGGGGGCTGCCTTTTAGACAGGGGCACTCAGGTATGGTGTGAGTGGGGAATTCAGCCACTCTGTCTGGAAGGCCAGGGGACGGGGACACAGGCAGCAGGCTAGGCAGCACCTTCTCAATGAGGTCGATGCAGGCCTGCAGGTCCATGCCAAAGTCAATGAACTCCCACTCGATGCCCTCCTTCTTGTACTCCTCTTGCTCCAGCACGAACATGTGGTGGTTGAAAAACTGCTGCAGCTTCTCGTTGGTGAAGTTGATGCACAGTTGCTCAAAGCTGTTGAACTGCAGGGAACAGGGGCGGAGCGGGTCAGGCCCGCAGGGATCTGAGCAGCACGTGTGGTCCCCCCACCCTGAAGTGGTTTGACCTGGCCTGCCCAAGCCCAGCCAGGGGTGTGGCCAGGCCCCTGCCCTGTCGGGCCAGTGGGGAAAGGTGCTCCCCTGGAAGACAGGACGAGGCATCAGCCTTTTCCGAGATTGGCCGTGATGGTCACAGGTGGGAACGAGTGAGTCACCCTCCCCCCTCCCCCAGCCCCTGCGCATGTGTGCCTAGGCTCCCCCACTCACGTCGAAGATCTCGAAGCCGGCGATGTCCAGGACCCCTATGAAATACTGGCGTGGCTGCTTGGTCTCCAGGGTGGCGTTGATTCTCGTCACCATCCAGTTGAACATCTTCTCGTACACGGCCTTGGCCAGGGCCCCGATGGCATATGATACCTGGAAGTTGAGCGAGAAACCAAACGAGCAGATTAATGCAGAGACTGAAATCCAAAGCCCTCCCAGAAGCCTGCCAGCCCCCTCCCCACTTATCTTCTGAAGATGACCCACCTGCTGGACATTCTGGCCCTTGGTGACGTACTCGTTGCCCACTTTCACCCGAGGGTGGCACAGCCCCTTGAGCAGGTCGGCTGAGTTGAGCCCCATGAGGTAGGCAGACTTGTCAGCCTCTGGAAGGAGAGGGCAGGCAGCCAAGTTGGCACAGGGAGGACTCCTCTCCAGATGCCCCACCTGCCCCCAGCATACCAGACTCCCACCTTCAGTGCCATCTGGCTCAGCTTGCTCCTCTCGCTGTTTCTGTTTGAACTTCATGTTTCCAAAGTGCATGATGGCACCCGTTAGCTTGTACATGGAGTTCTTCTCCTCTGGAGTGAAGCCCAGCACATCAAAGGCATTCTGTAGGCAAACCCCATATTGGTGGACCCCAGAAAAGGAAGTATGGCAGGTAAATGAGATCCCTCTTCAGCTGAAGAGAGAACTTCTCTCCTGAATCCCTGTAGCTTCTGAGACTCCCATACCCAGTGTGGAACTCCAAAACCAAGTGCAGGAAAGTTGCACACTGCCCCAGATCTGGCATCAGTGGCCACATCTGTCCTTTGGAGGTGCTCTGGCCACCCACTCATGTTTTTTACTTTTGTCTCTCTTCTCGACCCTACACTTGATTCCCTGCTTAAACCTTCTCTACCTGTCTATATCTAGTCTTCACCTAATAGGCTGCCCCCATCCCATGGCAACTGCATGAACCACCCCCCTTCCCTTGGTGATGCTTTGCTTCTTGGCTTGTCTGCTTCTCTGTTTCAGCCCTTTCTGTTTGCTCAAACGCCAAATACTGGTCACCCCATCTCAACATACCCATTCCCCAACACATCCTGGTCATAAGGCATGTTCTGGCCCTTGGGGAGGGTCATACCACGTTGAATAACAGATAGCATCTCAGCTCTCCTCCTTAGCCAGGGAACTGGCCTCATTTACCCCTCTGCCAGTGCCCTCACTTCTCTACCAGGTTCTTACCCACTTACATCAGTGGCCATGAGCTCCTCAGAGTCATCGATGGAGGCCACCGTGGTCTCTCCTTGGGAGATGAATGCATAATCGTAGGGGTTGTTGGTGATCAGCAGCATGTCTGGGAGGAGAAGATGGGTTGAGGAAGGGGCATAAAAGCCTGGCTCTCACTGGGGTTGCCTACCACAGTACAGGGCTTGCAGGAAAGCATATGACAAGGCTGACTGTGGTCTCACATCCCACAGAACTGAATCCAGCAGTGCCATAAACCCAGGGCATGTCTGCAAGCAGCCGCAAGCAGAGGGGACCAGGTTACCATGGAGATAGTTGGTCTCGGTTGGTAGCTCTGACTCACCCAGCAGCTCAGGTTTTTTGTTAGACAGGATTTGGTAGAAAATGTGATAATCTCTCTCTGCTTTCAGCTGGAAAATAACTCTGGATTTTTCCAGAAGGTCTGTGAACAGTAGGGGGAGAAGAGGGAAAGAAATTTGGGGATTTAGGTACAAGGAAATAGAGGAAAATGAATGATAAATGTAGCAAGTAAAAGGCAGAGGAAAAGAGAAAGACAAAGAGAGAGACTCTCGTGTACGCATGAAGAGACAGAGGTGGAGAAAGAATAGAGGAAGTCTAAGAGGGAGATAAGTATACAGACCCAGAGACAGAAAGAGAGGGAGAGAGACTAAAAGGCAGAGGCCTAAAGAGAGACATAGATAGAGAGACAGAGAGAAGAGAGGGATAGGGTGGGATTGTGATCACATAGAACAAGGGTGAGCTCAAGCCGAATCCTAGCAGATTCATGGCACTCACAGGTCTCTATGTCTGCAGATGCCAACTTTCCAGTTGCCCCAAAATGGATTCGAATGAATTTCCCCTGGGGAGATTGAGGAGACCGATGATGAGTTGAGGCAAGGCTCGTATGTGACACCAACCCTCCACCAACCCAAATCCCAAATTCAAGGTCAGGGATCACTCACGAAGCGGGAGGAGTTGTCATTCCGGACGGTCTTGGCATTGCCAAAGGCCTCCAGGGCGGGGTTGGCCTGGATGATCTGGTCCTCCAGGGTGCCCTGCAAAGATCAGGAAGGATGGTGGGTGAGAGGCCTCCCCCTCCCCTTTTGCAGTGCAGGCCCATGGAGGACAACAGGCCTACCTTGCCTGGTGTCTGATCCTTCTTGCTCCGATCCCCAATGGCAGCAATAACAGCGAAGTATTGGATGACCCTCTTGGTGTTGACTGTCTTCCCGGCCCCGGATTCCCCGCTATTGGGATAGTCAGAGCCTCATTAGGCAGTGAACAGATGCAGTTCATTGAGACAAAGAAACCTCAAGTCAGGAGAGAGGGTCTGGTCCTACTTGACAGTGGGAGCCCCAAAGCAAGAAGCACCCTGACCACACGTGGGATCAGGGGGAGCACCAGGAAGGGTGCCACAAGAAGTTGCCGGGTTTGGGCAGAAGAATCTTGGTCTTAGCTAGGCAAGGTCAATGTGAAGAGATGGGCCTTGGCCCTTTCGGCAAAGAAAAGGTGAGGCTGGCAGAATGGGGAACGTTACTGAAGGGAAAGATGAAAGAAAACGGGGAGGGGATGAAGACACAGTGATACTGGGCTTATGGATAAGTGAGTGATGAGCTGGAGGAGAGTGAGCAAAGGGAACGGGAGAGGGAAACTCCAAGAGGGGTGGGAAGCAGAAAGAAGTGGGGAAGGCAAGGCAAGGGTAAAGGCCACAGAAGAAAGAGAAGCTGGCACAAAGGTGGAGGGAAATGAGAATTGTGGGTCCATGCATGGGGGCTGGGGTCCTTGATAGGGGCTGGGGTCAAGAGGGTTCTGAAAGAGAACGGGTTAGGAGCTACACTCACGTGATCAGGATGGACTGGTTTTCTCTGTCTGTTGGGAACAAGTAGGAAGGAAAAATCAGGAAACACACAGGATGCTCCTGCCTGGCATCCACCCACGCTTCTCCCGCCCCACATCCCGGCCTCCCTCCAGGCACCTACCAGTTGCCCAGACCTACTGTGAGTCCCTCCACCCCCACACAGATCCCAAGAAAACCCTGCCACCAAGTCCTGTCACCTGTCAGCATGTACTGATAGGCGTTGTCAGAGATGGAGAAGATGTGGGGCGGCGCCTCGCTCCTCTTCTTGCCCCGGTAGGCGGCCACCACCTCGGCGTTGTACACCGGCAGCCACTTGTAGGGATTGACGGTGACGCAGAAGAGGCCCGAGTAGGTCTGGGGTAGAGAAGGAGGGTTGAGTTGCTCATGATAAAGAGGGAGGAACAGTGGGTTCTCGAGTTAGAGAACAGTGCCAGGAGGGGAAGAAAAGGGAAGATCTACAAAAGCACTCAATCTGAGGACTCCCGGCCTTGGGGGTGTTAGAACTGAACCAGGGATGCAGGGCCACGGACAGCGTGCAGTAATGCCTGGACACAAGGAACGGAAACCTGTGGCTCCAGCAGGTGGGCCTCTGGGGACTGGGAAGCTACTCGACTCAAAGGGCGTCCTGGATGGCGCACTCACGTAGATCATCCAAGAGGCGTAGCGCTCCTTGAGGTTGTAGAGCACAGCGGGCTCATGCAGGAAGGTCAGCATGGCCATGTCCTCGATCTTGTCGAACTTGGGAGGGTTCTGCTGCATCACCTGGTCCTCCTTCACGGTCACCGTCTGCAACAGCCCCCATGCAGGACCCACGGTCAGCCCTCCCTCTGCCCGGAAAGGAGTAGGGCGAGTTCTAGGACAGCCGTGTTCAAGAGAGAAGGATGGGCATCACAGAGAAGATAGACAGGATATTGGGAATGAGAAGGGCTGTTTGGAAGCCGTGGATCCCTGCCCCAAGAGGGGGAAAGCAGGCTGTCCTCAGGTCTGTGTGGGATGGGTCCTGGTGGGAACTTCTCTGTGTACCCCAGCTGCGGGAGGGGGTCCCAGGAGGGCCTCTCATGCCAGCCCTGCTACCTACCTTGCCATTTTCGGTCTCAGCGGTGACTTTGCCACCCTCTCGAGACACAATTTTGGCTTTGACGAACTCCTCTTTGTCATCGGGCACAAAGACATCTTTCTTGAGGTCAAAAGGTCGGGTCTGGGCTTCCAGCCGCTCCTTCTCTGACTTGCGCAGGAAGGGGGCAGCGGCCCCAAACGCGGCCATCTCCGCGTCCACCATTGCTGCGCCTGCAGGGGGTGGGAGTCAGAGAAGATGCCAGATGCCCTCCCTTCCACCCAGCCTCCACTCCCTTCCCCAGGCTCTCTCTCCTTCAGTGGGAGCCCCAGAGCCTAGCACTCTCCTTGTGAGTCAGGAGCAGGTCACCTTGCATCCCTTATTCTTTGAGCCGATCCACCAACCTGAGAATAGCCTAGCAAACCTGTCAGGGCAGAAGGGGAGGCTAATGTTTGTTCAGCCTGGGGCTCTCCTAGAGGAGAAAGGAGCATTCTGGGCTTCTCTGGGAGCAGAAAGCTAACTACGTCCATCTCTAATCCTTGTCCCTCCCTGACTCTTCCCTGGTCACAGGCAAAGGGCTCTTTGTTGCCAAGATACACTTCCCAAGGCAAGACAGAAACTAGAGTCCCATAACCTGGCTTTGAGGCTGTCATGGCCAATCTCCCCAGATTCCCCCACACTCCATCTTCAGCTTTCCTTACCTTTGGCTTCTCAAAGGTGTATACTAAATGAAAGGGGCTCAAGCCTGCAGGGGACCTGGAAAGACGGAAGGCTGTGTCAGGGCCACCTCCCCGCTGCTCCCTGGCTCTGCCCTTTGGCACCCACCACGCCCCCAGGCCTGAAAACAAATGGGAAGTGGTGCCAGCTTCTCTGGTCCTGTCCACTGTCTGGCTTTCCAAACACTGTGGCCCTTTCTCCTGAGCAATAATTTTAACAGTTTCCTGATGTCTATTCCTCCTTCTCCCACCTGGGAGACAGTCCCATCCTTGCCTACACTCAACTAGTGAAACTTGCCTACTTGGAGCCACAAGAGAAACAGCTACTGGTCACATTTGTTCAGCGCCTTACAGTCTGCAAAGCACATTTATGCATCTCTCACTCAACCTTTGCCCCATCCTACGGATGAGGAAATCAGGGTTAAGGGGCTCGCTTGTCCGAAAACACATAATGAGAAGTGGCAGAGCCAGGCGTTGAACCCACGTCTCATGTCTCTCCAAAGCCAGTTCTCTTCCATCCTGCCCTTGTTTGTCAGACAGTCTTGGTGGACACTCTCAGAGAGGAGACCCTTGTGGGCGTCCTCTCATTGACACACCCACCAAATGCCAAATGCCCTCCACATGCCCTCTGATGAACACGCGTGTGCGCTGTTCTGGGGTAGAGAACATGCCTCACATGGACACGCTTCCTTCCCATACCTCCCTGTATGTCGTTATGCCTTGGCAACAGACACACACATCAAGTATGTGTACGGTATAAATCAGCACAGATCGCTGTATAGTCCCAATTACACAAAGACCTGAAGCAGGGCCGCCTGGGTGCTGCAGTGGGTTAAGTGTCCCACCCTTGTTTCGGCTCACGTCATGATCTCAGGGTCATGAGATCCAGCCCTGCATCGGGCTCCATGCTTGCTGCCGAGTCTGCTGGAGATTCCCTCTCCCTCTCTCTCTGCCCCTCCCGGCCATTCATACTTACTCTCTCTCTCTCAACTAAATAAATAAATCTTTAAAAAAAAAAAAAAGACACACAAAACACCGGGAACGGCCCCACCATGTGCCTGTGAGCCCCTTTTGCAGGGTGTACACAGGCTGCAGGAACCTCCACTCTTGGATGCGCGCACAAACATCTCCATGTGCATAGATGCGGGTAGTTACCCACGACAGACCCCCCCACACAACTAGCTTCTAAGCATATATACTTGCTAAGTCATCGTTCTTCACCATCCTCTTCTCCCTCCCCTCAAATGGACCAGTTATCCTCAGGCATGATCATAAATACGTCTCCCCCTACGTACTACTGTATCTTAATTAGGCAGCGTAGTACACACCTTCCCTCACCCTGCATTGAGACTATGCATGCTTGTACACAACACACACACACACATACACACACACACACATACACACATACACACCTCTGATGCATAACACATTCTGGTCCCATATGCTCAGATATAGACTTTCACACACAACACCCCCCTCCCGCACTCCCAGGGCACCCACACTCATGTTTAGACCTGCACTTGTGTGCTCAATGATCAGACCTGGTACTCTGCAGGAAGCCCTGCATGCACTTGCTGTTCCTAGAGGAGCCCCTTCCTAAAGCTGGGGCCCTCTTATCCCAGAGGAAGACCTCTTGCTCGGCACTCCTACCTGAGAGCAGCAAGGAAAGACAGAGCACAGGGGAGAGCTGTGGAGCTTGACCTGGTCAGGAGCCATATATATCCGGCAGCAGGCCCCCCACCCCCACCTGTACCCAGTCCCTAGCCGGATTTAGAAAGGGCTGTTGTCACTAGAAGCATTTCCCCCAGGCTCCCCCTCCTTTCCCCAAAGTGCTCCCCACCCCACCCCACCCCCCCAGCTAGGAAACAATTGGAAGTGGTCGTCATTGTTATGGCATGGAGTGTGCAGGGTCTGAGTTCCAGGGGGCGGGGATGGCTCAAAGTGTAGCCAAAATATCTCCCAGGCCAGGCTTCACATTCCATAGCTGGCAGTAAAGGGGACTGCTCAGACCACCATGACCTCAGGCAGGCAGGGTCCTGGCCCTGCCCCCAGGACTCTCCTGGTCTCTGACACAGCTGCCCCTCTGACCCCTGCCCCCTGAGCTGGCCCAGCCCCACGTGCAGTGTCCCCTGTGCTTCCTGGCCTGGGTCCTACATCCAACAGTGGGATGGGAGGTGGTGAGGGTCAGCAGCAGCACAGGGGTGGGGCAGAGTTGGGGGCATGGTCCCCGGGGGAGGGCGTTAGACTGGGGCAGCTGGAAGGAGGTTTCCCAGCCAAGTGGCAAGAATGACCGGGGAGCTTAGAGATGGGGACTCTGGCTTGGGCATTGATTTCCTTGGACCAGCTGGGCGGTGTGTTGAGGTCACCGAACCTCAGAGCCAGGCAGGCCATTCGTTAGTCCTTCATTTTATGAAGACGGGAAGTATCTTTTCTGAGGTCATGCAGCTAGGCAGGGCGGCAAGGTTTAAGGCAGTTGGGGGAGCTGAGCAGATGAGGCATGGAGGCCAGCGTGCAGACGGAGGGCTGGAAGTCCAAGGAGGCAAGGACCCGCTGTGCTCAGAAGGCCGACCCAGGTGCTGCCTGATGGTCCTAGAGGAGACCCCTGCAGGACTCATTTTCCTAGCTCAGCCTTCAGGTACTGAATGCTCTGGTCCAGAGCCAGACACTACCTTCTTGGAGACCTGGATACCTAGATAATAGAGCTGCTTTGAGCTAGGAGACCCCCGAAGAAGATAGCTGCTGCCTGGCCCACCTGTCCTCTCGTGTTCTGTGGAACAGTCTCTCCCCAGCGGGGGGAAACTGGAGTCCTGGCAACTGGGGCAGGAGAAATGGAAAAATGTCCCCCTTTCCTGCTGGCCTTAGAAACAGCCACCAAGGAGGTGAGGAAAGGTGGCTAAAGCTCAGCCCATGAGCACAGAATGTAACTTAACGCCACCCTCTTCTAGCTACTGCGTGTGCAAGCTTCACTGGCTCCGTGTCTAAGCAACCACAGAGTGCTTTGCTTTGAAATCCCCTCCTTCCCAGCAGCTCTGCAGCGCATGCGGATTAATCCATCTGATTAGCTGTCAGCTTGGAATGAGAGTGAGAGCGCAGGCCTGGGGGTTGGGGCAGGCAGAACAGGTACATTTTGAAGAGGAGGGTAGGCACAGCAGGGAAGGATGAATCCAGTGGGGGCCCCAGGCGAGATGGGATGCTGCTTGGTAACCCAGGCACAGTATGAAGGCCTTGAGCAGCTGTGGGTTGGGGGGAAGGGTGCAGGCAAGTGGAGGGTTGATCCCCAGCCACAGGGGCAGCAGGACAAGCTCTGTGGGCCCGGAGCAGACCCTCCCAGGGACTGAGGAACTAAGCCCACTAGTAGAGACTTCAGGGTTTGGTGACAAAGGGTAAAACCCTCTTTTTATCCTCCCCTTGCAGCTTCCTGAGCCCAAAGCAGCCACCCCTGCCTGGTTTCCCAGGGCTCAGGTGCAGATGCCAGTGACTAATAGGCACAAAGGATGCCAAGCCCTTTCCTAGTCTGCGTCTTCACCCAGGGCCAGTCTCCTTGGCCATGGAGTTGGAAAGCCTTTCTTACATTTAGGAGATCCACTGAACTGTGTTTCCTTCCTCTGGATTTGGGGGGCCCTGACCTATTGGAGTTACAGCCTTACCGTGGCCCATGGCTCCACAGCAGGCTGGATCTTACCACCCTGCTGCTAAGCTCTTTGTCTCATAGCCCCAGGATCTGGAAACAGACTGGAAGGTCTGACAGCCTTAAAGACCCTCACTCACTCCCCAGCTCTCTGGCACTGGCCCTTGGCTCTTTCAGGAATCTCTTCCTTCCACTAGAGACTGTCTGAAGACCAAGCAGCTTCGCTGATCCCTTCGTTCCCCAAGTATTTATTGAGCACCTACTAATGTGGGATTGTTCTAGTCAATAAGGATCGAAGATGGACCAAAATAAAGACCCTTCCTCCCGACAGCTCTATTCAACTGCTTGTAGAAGTGGAATCGGGGCCTCCACTCTGGGTCTTTGCTTACAGGCACATTCCTGGCAGGCGAGACTGAGGGGCCAGGGCCCCACCATGTAGGGGTGGGTGGGGATCCTGAGGTGTGTACTGCAGAGTGAGAGCGGACAAGACAAAGGAGAGCAGAGCAAAATGCTATAAATAAAGAGGGGCTGGGGGGAGGGCAACTTCACCAAGGTAGACCAAATAAGGCCTGGAGAGAAAGGAAGGTGATCTCTCTCCCCTGCTCTGCCCTCCCCTCCCCGGCATGGTGCCTGCTTTGTCTGGGCTCTGTCACCACCCTGATCAAGTGTCAGGCCCAAACAGGGGCCATTTGCCGTGACATGCCATCAGGAGTTCAGAGAAAAAGTTGCTAAAATTACTACCAGGAATGGGGAAGGAGGGGGTGTGCTAGGTCAAGTTAGAGTGGACCTCTGTATGGAAAGAGGGAACTCAGAAAGGGGCCCCAAAACCCAGAAACGGGAGCAAATGTGGGGTAGGAAGAGGCAGGGGGCTTGGCCCCGGGAGAGGAATGAAGCATCAGCTTTTCTAAGCACATGGGAGAAGTCCGCTGGGCTGAACACTCCTCTCTGCCCACCCCTGGAATCCTTGACCTTGGGGGGACCCCTACCCTGGCTCCACACGAGCCTGGGATTAGGACCTGGGCTTTGTGCCTGTCTCAGGTTTCCCTTTACAGACAGCTGTTGCTTCTTGTCATTCTTTTGTTTTCCTGCTAGCTCCAAAATCTTCTGTACCCCTCTGCACCCTGCCCCCACTCTCCACTTCAGAGTCTCTGTTTTCTGATAGACAGTGAGCAGCTGGGAAGGAAAGAGGGGGGAGGGTTGGGGCTGTGGCTGGGTCTGGCCCAGTTTAGGTTAGGGTCTTCAGGAAGGTGGGTCTGGCCTCCACGGAGTGTTTGCAGGGGTACCTCTCACCAAAAGGCAGGCCAAGTGTTCAGGCTGTCCTAGGCTCAATTCAGGCCTCCAGTCTAGCCTTAAAGCCAGGAGACACAGCCATGCCCGACTGTTGCCCATGGACTTGTCCTCACGGCAGGCCGCCGTACTCGAGGCCCACCAGGAGTCACTCAGGTTCAACAGTGGTATCTGTCAAGGATACCTGATGGGAGCAGAGGTCCCCAGGTGGAGGCTGATTGGTTATTCGAGCCAACTGTCAGCTAGATTGTTTTGTGTGTGTCCTGGCTAAGGGTGTTAAGGATTCTGGGAGGAACTACCGAGTGGAGCTGGGCTGGCTCTAGGATCCGGGAGCTGGACTGTGGAGGGGAGGTGGATTAAATGGAGACCCTCCCCAGAGATGGAGCTGACCTGGGTTCCTTCAGTAGTCCTAATCACCATTGAGCTGGAGCCGGACTTAGGGTACCAAGGGGCTAGAAACTTCTGGAAGGAGAATGGCCAGGTATTGTGATGTGACATATCTGGACAAACTGAGAAGCAACATCCTGGAGTAGCCTGCTGGACACTTTGGTGTCTAGAGCTGGAGTCTTGCACTGCCCTCTCTCTGCGGGGCCCCAGCTGGGGACCCAGAACAAGCACTTAGGACCTCTGCTCTGGCTGCAGGCTTCCCCGGGGCAGTATCCTGTAGCCACCAGGCCTGTATCAGCCCAAGATATGGACAGGCCTGTATCAGCCCAAGATATGGACAGCCCAAGATATGTGGTTTACAAGGAGCAGATGGTAACTGATCAATGAGGAGCCCACAGGCTGAGTAATCACCTGCCCGCCTTCCCACGGGGAGAAGGGATTCTCTGCTTCATTCTTTCTCTCAGAAGCCCCACTTCCTTGAACAGGCCTCCCTGGCACATCACCTATCTCTCCACCACTACCTCCAACTATAAATGCACATGAGTGCACACACACCTATGCATGTATACACATATATGTGTGTATATATACGTCTCTGCACACGCCTATGACGCAAAGCCTGAGCTATCTCCTAGAGCCAGTCTGAAGACAGAGCCCTGGTGCTTGTGAACTTGCCAGGACTGCCTCCTTCCCAACTTCAGCCTATCTCACCCTTGCTTCCCCCTAGCTGGGTCCCATTCGGTATTAATCCCATTAATCAGATGCTTTGCTGCAGGCCCAGTTCGGTGGAGACTCCAGAAGGATATGTGGTGTCTGAATCACAGGCATTGCCATCAGCTCGGGAAGCCACAGGTAACATACTGGAAACCAGGGAGAATGGTCCAGGGCTACACGGTGTAGCCCAGATACAGAACAACCTAAGGGCAAAGAAGCTTTTATTCAGCATGAGCTGGAACCCTCAAAGCTTTCTGAGTGGGGACCTGAAACAGTGGCTTGAAGGGAGGGTAGGGCTTTGAGAAGCCCTGGGAATGGGGATGTGGTTAAGAATCAGAGCATGAGGGGTGCCTGGGTGCTCAGTGGGTTAAAGCCTCTGCCTTGGCTCAGGTCATGATCCCAGAGTCCTGGGATCGAGCCCCACATGGGGCTCTCTGCTCAGCAGGGAGCCTTCTTCCTCCTCTCTTTCTCTGCCTGCTTCTCTGCCTACTTGTGATCTCCCTCTGTCAAATAAATAAATAAAATCTTAAAAAAAAAAAAAAAGAATCAGAGCATGATCAAAAGCATGGCAGGCAAATGGCGTGGCAAAGTTGTGAAGACTCAGATGACATAGGCCTGGTCAGACTCTGGGGACTCTGGAGCTTTAGGTGGGCCCACACTGTAGAAGAGGGGAGATGGCTGTTTGTGTGTGGAAGGCCTCCCTGTGCCAGCCCTTACAAAGTCTTACACTCACTTGCCAATTAAATTGCATTTTATGGTTGAACAACAGGGTTCAGAGAGGTCAAGATGTTTGCTGAAACTCAAGCAGCAAGTGTGGCACTAGGATTCAAACCCAGGTCTGTCTGGCTCCAGGGTACTTTCTACCCATGCTGCTATGTTTCCCAGACCAGCAAAATGGACAATATCCTGGAGGCAATGAAAATGACTAAAGCTCTAAACCTCGGACAGTCACTTTGTCATCATGATGGTAGAATTGAAGGGGCCAAACGGGGGGATTATTGGGTGCTTCGAGGGAGAAGAGAGGCTAGAGACAGGGAGACTCAGAGAAGGCAGAGTAGCAATCCAGGTCGGGAGGAGGGCAGGGCCAGCCGATGTGAAGTGGAAGGGGCAAGGCTGGAAGGGTTTCTAAGGAAAAAAGAAATGCCTCACTGAGAGACTGGACACAGAACACGAGGAAGGAAGACTCATGACCGCACCATGTTGGCAAGGATGGGAGTAGAAGCAATGGGGACAAGCTCTTCTGCAGGCAGGAGGAAGGACAAAGTGTTTGGTGTGGGGCATGGAAGTACAAGTGAGGAAGACAGTTTGCATCCCTGGAGGAAGTTGGAATGGTGGGACTGGGGGGTTGGGGCTGGTGCCTGAGACCTACTGCCTGGGGTTGGGGGGGTTGGAGGTTGGAGACAAGAGGAAAAAGCCCAGGAGATACTCATGGTGCAAAGATGGGAGAAGGAAGAGAGGCTCACAGAGAAGGGAGAAGGTGCTCTGAGAGTCAAGGAGCATGGGGAAAGGGCAGTTTCCTAGAAATCAGAAGAAGTGTTTCAAGAGGAGCAGGTGACCACAGCGTCAGATGCCAAAGAAAGGCTGAGTGGCAGGGAGACAGAGAGGAGGAACTTGGGTGACGTTGGAGCGAGGACCTTCTGTAGAGTCACAGGGCAGAGCCAGGCTGCAGGGAGGTGTTAGGACAAGGTGAGTGGCCAGGCAGTGGAGGCAGTGGGTGGCCACCATGTATTTGAGGAGCTTGGCAGTGAAGTAAAAGAGATTAGGCAGCAGCTAGGGAGGAAGAGGGTCAAGTGACATGGTCTGCTGTGTTTTTAAGATCAGGCAATCCTGACCTCATGAAGAGGGGGTGATAAGAGGTGCCCTTATTTTGTCCTGCATTCCCTTCTGCATTTTCTGGTTCTGTTTTTCTATTCCTGCCTCTCTCTCTGGAAGCCCGAGTGGTGGTTTGGGAACACCAGGAGAGTTGGGGTACCCACTGCTGTAAGACGGGCTGGCAAGGGAAAGGCTCAGCCGACTCCTCATCATCTCCAGACACATTTCACAGGAGCTCAGAGCAGAGCTTGGGGGCATCACTTGGGGCAAGTGAGCAAAGGGATGCACACATTACTTGTAACCTTCCAGCCCTGAGGGCAAGTGGTAAGCGACTTCCCCTTCCCCGGGAGGAGCCTGGGGAACTGGCTGTTGTTTTCTCCCAAGAGAGTTTTTCAGGGGCAGCAGGCAGCCTGATTGTCAGGTCACCTCGGAACCAGGGACCAGACTGGCGGCTGAGAGCTGGTCAGGGTCTTCTACCCTGGAAGCAACTGAGCTGGGGTCTTAGCTGCCCCACTGGCAGGAAGGAATGAAGGGCCTTCATCAAAGGGCTTTGGATTTACTAGATCAAAACAGCCTGAGCCATTCTGCGCAGGAAGAGTGGGGTAGGGGGAGCAAGATGGTGAGGTAGTTGGTTTGTTGGGAGAGGGGAAAACCCAGAGAAGGGTCCTTTAGGAGCCTGAGTGAGAGGGGCAGGCGAGGAGGTACCCCAGAGGGGGAGGGGAAGGGGCTGGCAGAGCTGAGGTTCAGCTGGGGAGTGAATAGGCCAAGAATGCAGAGAGAGAGGCAGAGCTGTGTGGCTGTGTGTCCTGGGGGGAGGCGACCTTGCCCCAAGGGCAGAGTCTCAGGGCTCGGAGAAATCAGAGCAGGGGGCATAGTTTCCAGCCTGGCCTCCCCGTGCCTGGGCCCCTTGTCTCTGAGATTACAGTTTGGCTGCCAAGAGCAGCTCCGCGGGGGCTGTGTGAAACAAAGCAAAAAGCCCTTGTGTGGTACTGGGTTCCTAAGAATAGCTGTGGCTGGGCTCGAGGAGGTGTCTCCTGTGGCCTGCACGGCCTGAGTCTTGTTCTCAGAGGTGTCCCAATGCCTGGTGCCTGGTGGTGGTGATTTCTACTTGTTAGGGGAGTGGAAGCTGTCAGCCCACCCCAATCTCTGTCACCTCTGCCTGTCCAGCTTAGCTCTGAGGGAGGGCATAGCAAGGGGACAGAGGCAGAAGGAGAACCTGGTTCAGCATGCGTTAGGAAAGGGGGACAGAGGCCACCAGCTTAGAAAACAAGTCTGGTGCCTGAAGCTGAAGACTGTGGGGAACCTGGGAGAAGGAGAGAGGGTGGAGCGGGGAGCCCAGGAGGGACACGGAAGTGGGCAAGCAGGGTACACGTGAAGGACTTGTGGGAGTGATGGCAGGAAGCAGATCAAGGCAGAGAAGTAGGGAATGTAGATGCAGGAGACAGAAAAGGCATGAGGACTGAGAATGGGCTGGAGAGGACCAGGGCCGGACAGACAGGATGGGGAAGGAATGGGTGGAGGTTAACAGAGAAGAGCAGATGGAAAGAGGAGAGAGAAAAGCGCTGACAATAAGCACTCCTTCAGAGACAGAGGGCAGAGGAGGGGGTGTCACACTCCTGGAAGAGCCTGGAAAAAAAGCCCTCAGAGGCCATTCCTATGAGATAACAATGCAGTTCAAATCCCTCCCTAATCTCTCCTCCTATTATTAGCCCTGTGCCTCTCAGAGAAGAGGCCCCAGGTTGCTGGGCTCTGTCCGTTCCCCCATGCCCTTGGCTAGAATTAGACAGCCGTGCCTGTGTGGTCAGTCTGCTAACCGTGGTCCTTCTGGCTTCTGGTAATGTCACTGTGGAAGAGCAAGGGCACGGGAAGGTCACTGCACACTCTGTGGACCAGGCAGTACCTACAAACTGAAAGGGGTAGAGAACCAGGACAGAGGCCTCTTTGTCCTCAAAGAGCTTTCAGATTGATAAGTGCACGTGGCCAACATGCTCACAGGTCCAGAGTGACAATAGTTAACGTATGCAAAATAAAATTGAGGACAGAAAGGCAGGAGGAATGCAGAAGTGTTGTCACTGAAGGCAGAGCAGTGGGGCAGAGGGCAGGGAGGCTCCTGTGGACGGTAAGCTCCATGTAGATCCTGAACAAAGGGCTGGGACTTGAGCAACCACATTCACAGTCCCTGGCCAGTGCTGCAGGCATTCTGAAGGAAACAGGGAGCCTGAGTCTTCTCCTTCATTTACCTTTCTGGCCCAGCCTCTAGGGAACAAGGTTTCAGAGCTTAAACAAGGAGTAGTGACCTCCTCGGTTTTTAAGCAAACTGGTGTGTGTTGCTATTTCCTTGAACCTGCTGTTTCTTTCTTGCTCAATGAGCTTATTTTACCTGTCTCTCTCTCCCTCCCCTTTCCCTGCCTCTTGCCCCTAGTCTCCCTAAAGTTGTTCGTTGTTTCATATTTTAAATGTATATTTTTATACATATTTATTATGTATATTTTTATCCTGAGCCCTTTAAACTCTGACAAATTGAAATAAAATAATGCATGATGAATAATACACCGAAGAAGGTGGACAGCTGCTGTTCTCTGTTCCTCTGAGGGCTCCGATTGCTCCTGCTGGGTAAGGAACATAGATGAGATTCCCTGGATCTGATTCAGGGCGAGGGTGGAGGGAGCTCCTCTTCCTTCCTTCTCTTTTTCCCTCCTTCTCTCTTTCCTTTCTTTCTTTCTCTCTCTCTCCCTCTCTTTGTATAGTTTTCTCTCTTTCAAATCTCTTTCTTCTTTCCTCCCTTCCTTTCTCCTTCTCTCCTTTGTTCCCAGTGATAAAGGTAACACTCATAGGGCGCCTGGGTGGCTCAGCGGGTTAAAGCCTCCACCTTCAGCTCCGGTCATGATCCTGGGGTCCTGGGATCGGGCTCTCTGCTCAGCCAGGAGCCTGCTTCCCTTCCTCTCTCTCTGCCTACTTGTGATCTCTGTCTGTCAAATAAATAAATAAAATCTTTAAAATAAAAATAAATAAATAAATAAAAGTCATGCTCATGACTTCGAACATTCAAACAACGAATCTTCTATATGGCAAAAGAAGCAAATCCCCCTTCACCATTCACAGTACCATTTCACAAATGTGACTATGGTTAGTAGTTTAGAGGGTATCCATCCAGACCCTTCTATGTGTATGGATAAAATATACATTGAGATTTTTTTAACTAGGATATACAAAAATTAAATGGTTGTAGTTTCTGGAAGCATCTCAAGCCATGAATGATTCCAGGGGTTTCTCCTCAAGTAATTTGTATTTGCATGATTACCAGAGTCTCCAGAGGCTAACCGGTAATCAGCTCTCAAAAATGAACCAAAGTGAATTTTAAAAGAACTCAAGGAGGCTGGTAAATGATATTTAAGAGGATGCTGACGAACATCTGGTTTCTGTCCCAGCTCTTCTTTGCCCCTTGAACATGCTCCTCTTAGGAGAGGGGAGCACTTGGACAGAAAGACTGTACTTGGGGGCAAAAGGGATAGTAGAAACATGGTGGCTTCTCAGGTAATGGGAAATTATCCTAGTACATAGCAAAAGCTGTTATCTGTATCTGTGTACAAGACTTTATTTTCACACAATGACATTGACATGATAATGTCTCACCATTTCACTGGCAAAGCCAATTCTGAAATGTCTTATTTTTCACGCTCAAAATTTTATCTGGTCATTTTTCTGTTTCGGGCTCTGTAACTCACATTTGTACCTGTCCTTTGTTGTGGAAGTTCTGAGGTGGTCTTTAGCCAAAAGCCAATCAAAAGTTTTGTCCAAGAGCCCAGTGTAGGGACGCCTGGGTGGCTCAGTCGGTTATGCCGCTGCCTTTGGCTCAGGTCATGATCCCAGGGTCTTGGAATGTAGTCCCATATGGGGCTCCCTGCTCAGCGGGGAGCCTGCTTCTCCCTCTGCCTGCTCTGCCTGCCGCTCCCCCTGCTTGTGTTCTCTCTCTGACAAATAAATGAATAAAATCTTTTAAAACAAGAAAACAAGAGCCCACTATAGTTGATAATTCTGATGCAGGCCTGGGGACGACCGCTGGGGTAGCATAGATGGCTGCTTTCCTGGTGTAAAAGCATAAGCCTAGAAGCATCTAAAGAAAAGAAAGAGAAAGCAAAGACAGTTTTTATGGGCCCTAACAGAACAAGGTCAACAGGAGAAGGGCCTGAAACATGGAACCATCCTGTTGTGCAAACAGGGAATGTGCACATGGACAACTGAGGTGGGAGGAAGGCTTGAAATCGAGAGAATGGAGGGTGGGAAATGAAAGTTCAGGGAATGGGGTCTGCAGCCCCTCAGGATATGGGTGAGCCTTAAAAAGTCCTAGCCTCCCTGGGGAGTGCAAAGGATCCTGGGGAGGAAGGTATGAGGGTGACTTGGTTCTCAGTTCTGGGTCCATTTTCTCCTCTACTACTCCTTGTCACACTAGCAGGGGCAGTCCTATCCCTGATCAGCCTCCACATAAGAGGCATTGAATGAGCTCTGGCTGGACTCAGCATCCAGTTATCCTTGTCCCTGTGCAGTAGTTCCAGAAACTTAGCTTCTATTTTGTTCCTAAGACTTGGGCCCCACCCTGTGCCACAGTCTGGTAACTGAGCCCTGGTCATGCTCCCTTTGCCAGACATCCTGTTTTGGTAACTCTCTTAGTTTTTCTGGCTCCTATCTACTCAGGGATTAGATTTTTCCCTTAACCTTCAGCTGGGGGCCTTTTTTCCTGCTAATAAAGAGAGACAACCTATCTTAATAACTGAGAGAATAGTTTTGTAATCAAATAGACTTATGTTCAAAGACCCTGGCTCTCCTATAGACCAGCTGTGTGACTTGGGTGAGTTACTTAACTGCTCTGAGGGAAAAAAAAAAAGTATCATGCAAAGTCTTATGACTCAAAGTGTGATCCAGGGACATGGGAGCTTGTTGGAACTGTAGAATCTTGGGCCCAGCCCAGGCCTATTGAAACATAACCTGCATTTTAACAAGACACCCCTCCCCACTCCATGATTTAATGCATATTATTGTTTGACAAGCCCTATTTTAGAGGAGGGAGCACAGACTTTGGAACCAGGGAGATCTTGCTTTGAACCTCAGCATTAAACCTCAGCTTTAGTGTAAAATGTGGCTGGTAATATCTACCCCATATGTTTGGCTTAAGGATCCTGTATATGGAGTTATTTTAAAAATTGGTTACAGCCATTATGGAAAAGAGCACAGTTTCCCCCCAAAATTAAAATTTAAAACTAAAACTATCACATGACCCAGCAATCCCACTTTTGAGTATATACCCAGAGAAGAGGAAATCAGCATCTCAAAGAGATATTTGTACCCCCCATGCATTATTTCCAAGTGTCAATCCATGGAAACAACCTAAGTGTCTGTCAACAGATGAATGGGTAAAGAAAATCTGATTCCACACACAAGGAATATTATTCGGTCTTTATAAAGAAGGATATCTTGTTATTGTGACAACATGGGTGGAACTGGAGGACATTATGATAAGAGAATTAAGTCACAAAAAGACAAATACTGCATGATTTCATTTGTATGTGGAATCTAAAAGGTTGAACTCTTAGAAACAGAGTATAATGGTTACCAACAGCTGGGGGTAGGGTGGGGGAAATGTTGTTCAAAGGATACAAAATTTCAGATATACATGGTGTAAAAGTTCTGGTGATCTGATAGGTATCAGATGCTTATAGAGAACAATACTGTATCATGTACTTGAAATTTGTTAAGAGAGTACATAGTCATTGTTCTCATTACCAACACCCCCCCCACCAAGAAGAAAAAGGTAACTATATGAGGTGGTAGATCTGTTAATTAGCTTGACTGTGGTAATCATTTCACAAAGTATATATCTATCAATATATGACATAGTACACCTTTTTTTGTTTTGTTTTGACATCATTTACATTTATTCAAAGCAACCCAAAAAAGAATCCGTAGCTAACTATGGCTACATTGTCCATTCTTAACAAACCTATCTCATTTCTGATGGTTAAACTTTGAGTTTCACTTTGGGAAAGTGTGTTGGGAGTGCTTTTGACTACACTTTTCACCTCACATTCTTTTCCTTAATATTACACATAATATATCTTAATACATCTTTAATACATACAATTATTGTTCATCAACTACACCTCAGAAAGCTAGGGGGAAAAAAGAAGTTATGGGGCGCCTGGGTGGCTCAGTGGTTAAGCATCTGCCTTCCGCTCAGGTCATGATCCCAGGGTCCTGGGATTTAGCCCCGTATCAGGCTCCTGCTCAGCTGGCAGCCTGCTTCTCCCTCTCCCAGTCCCCTTGCTTGTGTTCCCTCTCTTGCTGTGTCTCTCTCTGTCAAATAAATAAAATCTAAAAAAAAAAAAAAAAGTTATAGGCACAACTTCCAACAAACAGCAAACGCTTGATGAGTGGTATCTTTCTTTCCACTAGGCTGTGTGGCTTTCCAAACCTCTTCTACTACCCTCTTGTTTGAACATCTTCCTGACTCTGTTTCAAGGATGAACTCCTTTTATAGGCTTCTGGGCCAGTCTGGACTTCCTCCCAGCATCCACAATAACAACATCCTCCAGGATCTACCGTATCTCACTGGGCCCCATCTAGTAATTCTCAGCTCCTTGCAGTCTCTCTGTTTGGCTGGGCCGCTTTTCATCCCTGCATAATTGCAACAGCACCTTGACCAGTCTTCTAGCTGCTCATTTCACCAAGTGGCTGGCTGGCAGACTTGGTTTTCTAAAGAAGTGTGCACTTCTTACATATTTGTCATTTGTAGAAACTTCCAGGGTCCATGTTGTCTCTGAGACAAAGCCTAGGCTCCTCTTACAAAGACAGTTTATAAACTGGTCACAGATTGTGCCATCTCATCCCTTCACAGCCTTCCACCTCCAGGTCGGACCGACCTACCTCACCCCAGGCTGGGCTTCCTTACTTGGAAAGGCAGGAGGTGGGGACTCTTCCTGTCTTCCCTTCCAGGCACAGCTCAGGTCCTGCCCACTCCTACCAGTCATCACATGGTGCAGACCGCAGCATGAACTACCAGGACAGAGAAAGACCCGTGAGGGGTGAAGACTTGTATCTTCTATCCTGCTGCAAGATTCAGTTCTGTGCATCACAGTTAACATGTCAGCCGGTCCCTCCAGGCCCCCTCCCCCCATTCCACCCTGTCCATGATGCTGTGCAGTGAGATGCAGCTGCTCACCCCCATGACCCATTCTGTGCCCATACTTAGCCATGTTTGCGACTCTATGTCTTTAATGGTTTGTTGGTTGCCATTACAACTTTGTTGAGTAGAGGGTTTTGTTTTGTTTTGTTTTTCAGCTCTTGCAGTTAAGTGTTCTTCTATTTCCCAGTTTGTCTCTACATAGTTGCAGAAGAGATACAACATCTGTTATGCTTTTGTGAAGCAAATTAAATGAGCCTTCTGCATTTACAAAAAAAAGTCTTTTCTGTAAAATACCTTCCAATTGAACAGGGGCTGTTTCTGAAACATGAAAACAAGCAAAACTTTGTTGAAACTCTACAAGTACAACAATGACACCCAAAGTGTCCTACCCAATCACATCAACTATTCTTTTTTTTTTTTTAGATTTTTTCGATTTTATTTATTTGACACAGAGAGAGAAATCACAAGTAGGCAGAGAGGCAGGCAGAGAGAGGGGGAAGCAGGCTCCCTGCTGAGCAGAGAGCCCAATGCAGGGCTCCATCCCAGAACCCTGGGATCATGACCTGAGCCGAAGGCAGAGGCTTCACCCACTTAGCCAACCAGGCACCCACATCAACTATTCTTATATCCCTACTTCTTTCCAAGTAGAGAATGTGTGTGTGTGTGTGTGTGTGTGTGTGTGTGAGAGAGAGAGAGAGAGAGAGTCCTCTTTATGGCTGCTATGTGTACATACAATATGTACACAAACTTATGTTCTATCAGTGAGCATTCCATATTTCTACAATCTTAGATTTTATCATTTTTATGACTACAGATATTCCACTATATCTGTAAAATGGAGACAATAATATTATCGCCAATCTTACAGGTTTGCTTTGAGGATTAAATATATTCAGTGATAATTCAAACATGGCTATGCTGCAGAATCACGTGGAAGGCTTATTTAAACACAGTTTCTTAGGGGGTGGCTTCAGAAATTCCAATTCTGGGGCACCTGGGTGGCTCAGTGGGCTAAAGCCTCTGCCTTTGGCTCCGGTCATGATCCCAGACTCCTGGGATCGAGCCCCGAGTGGGGCTCTCTGCTCAGCAGGGAGCCTGCTTCCCCCTCTCTCTCTACCTGCCTCTCTGCCTACTTGTGATCTGTCTGTCAAATAAATAAATAAATAATCTTTAAAAAAATTCCAATTCCATAGATTAGTTACGGTGCCCAAATTTGCAAACCTAATGTTACTGGTTTGAGGATAACACTTTGAAAGCCACTGAATTAACACATGTAAATGTTCAGAATTGTGCTTGACATATAGAGGAAGCTATATCAATACATGAAGCTATGGGGCTAGTTTTTGCTATTTTGAGTTAGAATATGGAAATTTACTTGTTGGATGTTTTGTTTAAATTTCTTATAACCTCTTTATTGAGATATAATTCATATATTACAAAATTCACCCTTTTACAGTGTACAGTTCAGTAGTTTTTAGTGTTTTTGAAGTTGTATAACCATGACCTTTAAGTTCAGAACATTTCATCACCCCAAAAAGAAACCTCATACCTATTGACAGTCACTCTCCAACCCCCTCTGTAGGTTTTCAAACTTAGAATATCTGTAAACAAATATATATGTATACATACACACATGTAAACATATATACATATATAAATATTTATACCTTTCTCTTTTTTAATGATTTTGTCAGAACAGATGCCAAGAGATAGATTCCTGAGTCAATAATTATGAATATTTTTATGTATGGTGTGACGGATAATTTTACATGTAAACCTGAGTCACTAGGTACACAGATATTTGGTTAAATATTATTTCTGGGTATGTCTGTGTGGGTGTTTCCAGGTAAGATCAACATTCGAATCAGTAGACTGAGTAAAGAAGGTTGCCCTCCCCAGTGTGGATGGACGGGCCTCATCCAATCTGTTGAGTCCCAGAACAGGGCAAAAAAGTGGAGGAAGGGATTGTGGTCTTCTGTCCTCAGACAAGAACTTCCACCATTGGTGCTCCTTGGTTTTCAGGTCTTTGTGCTAGGGCTGCTGCTGTACCACAAGCATTCCTGAGTTTCCAGCTTACAAATAGCCAACTGCAGGACTTCTGAGCCTCCATAACTGTGTGAGCCAATGCCTTCTAATATCTCCAATTGGTTTAGTTTCTGAAGATCCCCGACTAATACATAGAGCTATTCTTTGAACACATTAGTTCATAAATAGTCTCTTTCTTCCCCTCTATTGCTTTTTATTTTTAGCATGTTGCTCATTTCTTATACTGTTCCAGTGTTCTTGAGTTTGTGTCAACAGATTGCAAGGTTTTTGGGGTCAGAGGCTGATTTTCATCTCTCTGTCCCCAGAGCTGCTGAAATGGAACAGAATATCCAAGAACTATGGGACAATTTCAGAAGTTGTAACACATGCATAATGGGAATGTCAGAAGTAGAACAGAGAGATAAAGGAGAATAAATACTTGACATAATAATGGCTGAGCATTTCCCAATATTAATGACAGAAACCAAACCAAACCAAACGTGAAACCTAGAAAGATCAGAAAAACACTTAGCATAATAAATATCTCTCACTTTCACACACACACAACCCAAAACCAACAAACAAACAAACAAACAAACTCTATACTGAGGCATATCATATTCAAACTGCAAAAACCTAAGACAGAAAAATCCTGAAAGAAGTCAGAGGGGGAAAAAAAAAGAGAAAGAGAAAAAAGTCTTTTATCTGTAGGAATGGAGAATGGATAGGAATTACAGTGCATCAAATGTTATTAATGACTGACAGTGTATGATCTTGCTGAAAGAAATAGAAAACAATAAATTTAATGATCTCGTGTTCTGGCCAATATTTGTTGGTTGAATCCTGGAAGGGTTTTACAAAGATTTACTGTACTGTTAACTCCAAGATTTTCTTATAACAAAAAGAATGACTGGCAAGTACTTAATTATCAAAACCAAAACAAAGCAGCATAATTTGTTTCCTCACTGACATCATAATGCATATGAACAGATTAATTTCAAATCTCAAGGAAAAGAAAATCTTATTTGTGACCTAACAAGACAAGTATGAAGATTTATGTTGAAATGGCAACTTTTCAGGATGCCTGGGTGGCTCAGATGGTTAAGTGTCTGCCTTCAGGTCAGGCCATGATCCCAATGTTCTGGGATCAAGGCTCACATCCTTTCCGCTTCCACATGGGCCTGAAGCAGCAAACCAATGTTAAGAGGCATAGGGACTGGATACAACCCATAGCTATTCTTCCCGAGTCCCACAAAAAATTTAGAAACCAGTATCTTCCCACCCTGGCTGAGATATGGGGGTTATTCCTTCCTTAATTCCAGAAGACAGTTCCAAGTCAGGAGATCTCATTTCTAGTCAGAGATCAGCTCGCCCTTGGCAGGACAAATTCAAGACCATTATCAGCCTCTGCAGGGTTTACATCCTAAGGCAGGGGATAGAAGAAATTAATCCAGACTCAATTCACTTTAACAGCCTGTGAGAAGCAGGAGTGAATTGACGTATTTTGAAATATGGAGAAGAGAATGAAACAAGCTGGATTTGGACCAAGTTCTGCTGTGGACCTGTGTGATAGGGGCATGTCACATAAATCTTAACTGGCTTCCTCCTTTGTAAAACGCACTTTCACGTCCCCAAACGGGTAGGGGTGAGGAGTGTTGGGAGTGGCACATGGGAGAGGCACAGGGTCTCCTCCGCACACCACGAAGAGGTGAGAGTGGATGTCCTGGGCGTCCGTTTGTAATCTACCTCGGGGCTTCTCTGGCCAAGGCTCAGAGACCGAGTGACCTCTCCAGGGTCACACAACTCCACTGACACAAGGTCGATCCAGGGCCCTTGCGGTCTGTGAAGGATATCGTGCGGTCTGTGAGGAATCTCGCGCGACCTGCATTGGAGCAGCGGCGCGCTACCGCGGACCCGTAACCCAGCCACCTCAGAGAGAAGCCGAGGACTGCCACCTAGCGGTCAGTTGTGGCCACGCAAGCAGAGTAATGAAAGACTGGGTACGGCGGCATCCGGGAAGCCAATACGTTCTCAGTCGGCTCTGCAAACGTCTTTTTGCCATTGGGCCTTTCTAATTGTCTATCAGTCACTTGGCTAGTTTTATATTGGTTTAGCTCCAAACATTCTATACAATCGACTAATCACGCGTCCATTTCCACGAGCATTTTTACGTCATTAGATCGCTCCCTAAATCTGACGAAGATAGTCAGTTCTTCCATTCTATTGGCTGGATGTGGCTCCAATCCCGCACATCCTGTTCGGGGCGGAAGTGAGATATCACTATTCCTATTGGCTTCGATTGCCAAGCGGCTGTTGTCTATCAAGTCTATCGCCCAATGTTAGCTCAGAAGGTACCGCCCCGGAAGAGGCAGGCTTTGTGAAGATGGCGGCGCCGGGTAGTCCAGTGAGTTTGCTTCCTCGCGTTGCTATTGTGGGATTTTCCTATACCCTCAGCTGCCCTGGGCAAGTTATTGGCGCGAAGGAAGGGAGTGATGAAAGGAAGCAGCTTGCTTGGCACAGCGGGGCGAGAGGAGGAGTAGGGTGACGGAGGTGAAGCTACCGCTTCTCTTAGAAATGTGGAGGATTGGCCGGCTTTGAAGCAAGGCTGCATGTGTACTGGAGTGGGAAAGTCGGAAGAATGGGGTGTCTGAAGGAGAGTGTTTTCCACCCCCCCAAATCTTCTCATAATCCTGAGGAAAGAAGGGCTTTTATTTTATCTCTCCCTCTCACAGGAGGTGCTGGAGTCAGACCTGCCAGGTGCTGTCACACTTTTGAAGAACCTTCAGGAGCAGGTGAGTCATACCACCCCTTTGGGACGGGTTAGTGAAGAATTGGCTTTGGTTTTGTGTGCTTCACCTCCAAACTGTGGTCGTTTGAAGGCATGTATTGAATGATAGCAAATACTTTGAGAGCCAAGTGACTTAATGAAAACCTTTTCAGACTAGAATTTAAAGTAATTTCTGCATCCAAAGCAATACAGAAAACTCCAAAAAGAAGTCGTCTGAATGATTTCCTTTTCTATTATATAGCTAAGGAAACTAGTGCTGGGAAAAGTGGTATGATTTGCCCTTAGGGTACCTAGGTGTACTGGTTGAAAGTTCATCCAGTACCGATAAAGGTACAGCACCCTTCCCCCCACCACTGGCCCAGTTCCCATCCCTTCCCCCATGGTTTGGTATGATGGTTTCTGTAGCTTTAAGAAAAGGTGGAAAGTTTTTTGCACTTTTTGATGAAGTATCAAAAACCATCTCTGCTATACTTTCCCAGAACTGAAAAGAAGGTAGTGCTACATTTCAGGTAATGTTGCTGATGATTTTTAGGCGTCATGGTTTAGTTTATGCCCTTCATAGGTCACAGAGATGACTTAGGTGTATTCTCCTCAGCTGTTTTATTTGAACTGATTTCAGGCGATGGCTGTAACTGCACAAATACAAGCTCTGACAAAAAAAGTTCAAGCTAGAGCCTATCCTACAGAGAAGGTAAGACATATTTGAAGAGGGGAAACTGGGTGGCTCAGTCGCTAAGCGACTCAGGTCATAATCCCAGCATCCTGGGATCGAGCCCCACATCAGGCTCTCTGCTTAGAGGGAAGCCTGCTTCTCCCTTCCCACTCCCCCTGCTTGTATTCCCTCTCTCTGTCTCTCTAAATAAATAAAATCTTAAAAAAAAAAAAAAGACATATTTGAAGACCTAATATCCTCTGTCTTGTTTTCCACAGTTCTTTTATCATAGGTTTATTGAGTGTCTTATGTGTCCTAAGTGTTAGAGCTTCGAAGATGAGTAAGATCCAGTTTCCGTGCTGAAGTCTAGTGGAGAAAACAGATAAGAGCAATAGGTTTGAGCAAGAGCAGTCACTTCACAGTGCCAGAGAGCAGAGGAAGTGAGGGAAGGCTTCTCAGAAAAGATGGATTATGAAGAATAAATAAGAGTCCAGGGAACAGAAAGAAACAGCATGTACAAAGGCACAGAGACCTGAAAGCATGGTGATATCCTGGGGAAGGAGGTCCTTTAATGTGGTTGGCTATACAGTGTGTTGGGGGATGGGACGGGGAGTAGGAAATAACACTAGAAAAGTAGTCACTCTCTGGGGCAAATAATACATTCTATGTAAATAAAAATAATAAAAAAAGAAAAGAAAAGTAGTCGCTCTGTGAAGAACTTTGTAGGCCATCTGAGGATTTACTACTGTTATTTCCTCTAATCTAAGATGCCATTCACTGGGAACATACCACTTATTTTGTATACTTAAAATGCGGTCTGTTAATCTATAATTTAAGATATCATTGATTAAAAGATACATCCTGACTTCAGAGATGTTAAAATACAGAAATGGTGTGTATATTCAAATTGAAATATGGGTAGGGCGCTTATGTGGCTCAGTTGGTTAAGTGTCTGCCTTTGGCTCAGGTCATGATTCTGGGGATCTGGGATCAAGTCCTGCATTGCTTTGGGCTCCCTGCTCAGCAGGGAGTCTGCTTCTCCCCCTTCTGCGCACTCTCTCTCAAATAAATAAAATCTTTTTTAAAAAATTGAAATATGGTAGTTTTCAAATTAAGGTCTTGTAGAACCTTTTTAAGGATCATTGGATGTGAAGTAGTATAGAAGGAGGGCTCTGGGTCATTCATACCTGCTTGAACTGGAAAACTGTGGTATTACCTGTTTTATATATTGAGTTTTTGTTCTAAGGTATTATTTGAGCAAAAAATTCCATAGGTAAACAAAAGTATGGAATCTTTATGGTAGCTTATTAGTAAGAGACATTGAAGGATTTATTTTTCCCTTAAGTAGGTGCCACACCCAGTGGAGTTGGAACCCAAAGTGGGGCTTGGACTCGTGACCCTGAGATCAAGACCTGAGCTGAGATCAATTAAAGATTTTATTTTTTTTTCCCCCCAAGATTATTTATTTGAGAGCGAGTACACAAGTGGAGGGGAGAGGGAGAAGCAGACTCCCCACTAAGTGGGGAGCTTCATTCGGCCTGGATCTCAGGACTCTGGGATCATGACCTGAGCCAAAGGCAGACGCTTAACCAACTGAGCCACCCAGGTGCCCCTAAAGATTTTATTCTTAAGTAATCTCTGCACCCAACATGGGGCTTGAACTCACAACTCTGAGACCAAGAGTTGCATGCTCCATTGATTGAGCCAGCCATGCACCCCTACAGCTAATGGAATTTTTAATATATTTCGTTTTTGCCTTTTCTTTCTCATCATGCAGTTTTGTTTTTAGCTATTTTTATTTTTTCATCTTTGTGTTTTCTTTTTGTTGTTTTTTCTATATGCTTGTCACTCAGTTTGAACTTTAGAATGTCCAAGCTCATCAGAAGAACCTGCTTCTCAAATTCTTGGCTAGTTCTGCACTGCCAGCGTATTTATTAGATCACTCACTAGAGCGGCACCTGGCTGGCTCAGTCAGAAGATCACATGACACATTACAAAAAAAAACCCAGAAAAAAAAAAAAAACTTATATTAAATCACTATATATTTACTCATTGAACAGATACTTAGTAACTTATCTCTCAGGACCAAAACCTTACGAGGCGCTTTACAGGTTACAGAGTGCTTTCCTCTTTTTTATTATATTTAAGCCTCATAATTATTTTTTGGGGAAGGAAATACTGTATGTGTTATAAATGAGGAGACTGGGGTCATAGGGTTAAGTGACATACCTATTTGACTACCAAATGCCTGATTCAGAACTTAAACTCATTTTGTTTGTCTTTAAAATCTTTGCTCCTCCTTCTGTTATCACACTAGTACTGATCTCAAGAGCTTTGCATGTTGGTTTAAAGATACCTAGAGCTTAGGTGTTAGGCTGAGTTTGAATCCCAGCTCTACTCCTAATACTTTGTAGTCATAGGTAGAATATGTAGTCTCTCTGAAATAGTCTTCCCAGGGCTGTGGACTTTTACAGTTCCATTTTATGTCATCACAGATTTTTTTTTATTTTTAACTTAAGTCTGCTCATGTGTTACTTTCTCATGTGTAAAAGAAAAACACCTATAATGTTTGCTTGATTTTATGACTGTAAATATAACGTGTTTTAATTTTAGAAAGTTTAGAAGATGCATAAAACCACAAAAGGAAAATTTTCAGATAGTGTAATCATAATCTGAGATAACTTCTGGGGTATATGTTTGGGAATTTCTTTTATTGTAAAAGTGGTAAATGCTTGATGGGAAAATGCTTTCACAGTGTGCACACTCCATTTCTTCCTTTTCCTCATCTCCATCCCCAGGGGTAGCCGTTGTTAATAGCATGTTATCTTCCACAGATTTCTCTCTATATAAAATGTGTGGAGGCACCTGGGTGGCTCAGTCAGTTCAGTATCTGACTTCAGCTCAGGTCATGATCCCAGGGTCCTGGAATCGAGCCCTGTATCTGACTCCAGTCTCCCTCTCCCCTTCCTCCTGTGCACGTATTTTCTCTTTGTGTGTGTGTCTTTCTCTCTCTAATAAATGAGTAAAGTTAAAAAAAAAAAAAGGTAAAATAAAATGTGTGCCTCATACTTAACCTGCCTTAATTGGAAGCATATTATAGTGCAGAAAGTGTGCTGACATGGAATTAAGTCCAGTTAAGTCTATATATGTAGATTATTGTTTTTAACTGTATTGCATAATTCCATTGTATGGGGTTAAAATGAATAATTCTTTTCATTAAATTAACTTAAGATTCAGCACTGTATGGAGACAGTTTGATTATCAAAATTCACAGGGCTCTTGAAGGGTAGAGGCCAAGGATGCTACTCAACATCCTGCAGGGCCCAGACAGCCTTCCCAAACAAAAAATTGCCTCTTCCCAAATGTCACTGGCTCTGAGGTTGAGAAACCATGTCATTGTTATTTTGGGGGCTGCTTTATTGATTTTTCTGTTCTTACTGTCTTCCAGTAATTCTTTCAAGTTTGTCTCTGTCATGTTAGCATAGTTGTTGCTGGGGCCATTTAAGGTAGAGTCACCTCCTTAAGACTACTCCAGATACCTTACAGGAACTGATTGGGAAAAACATGAACTTGGAAAAAATTATTCTGTTTAACCTATGCCTTCCTTCTGATTTTCTAGCTAAAAATGAATTTGCATCTCTTACTCTGTTTTTCACCTCAGGGTCTCAGCCTCTTGGAAGTAAAAGACCAGCTACTGCTCATGTACCTTATGGATTTGACCCATCTCATCCTGAACAAAGCCTCAGGAGGGTCTCTTCAGGGACATCCTGCAGTTTTGAGACTGGTGGAGATTCGCACGGTATGAAGCACTTGGCATCTTAGTGTTCTAGGTTTCCACAGCCTGAACTCTAGGACTGTCACACAATAGCTCTCATTTAAGTGGGTGTTTCCATGATTAAGTGAGGAACCAAATGAAAAAACTTGTTTTCTCATTCATTTGTTCTAGTTTGTCAATATTTCTGGTTCCTTATCTGGCAACTTAATATATAGAGAGACTCTGATGTATGTTTAATTTTGGGAAGGGAATGTAATCCTACTTAATCACATTATAGGTTTTGGAAAAGCTTCGTCCCTTGGACCAAAAACTGAAGTATCAGATTGACAAACTAGTCAAGACTGCGGTGACGGGCAGCCTCAGTAAGTGGTAGAAGCTATGAGGTTATGTGGGGACTGTCATAAATTTCTAAATCTTAGAAAATATTTTGGGTTTTTTATTTCAGGTGAGAATGACCCACTCCGTTTTAAGCCTCATCCCAGCAATATGATGAGCAAGGTAGGGAGTTGCATTATCCCAGTTTTTCTGAGGACTCTAAGCCTGAATGAGCCTCGTGGTGATCCCAGATCTCCTGGGATTCTCTTACTACTGTTGACTTCCATCTTGTGCCTTAGAATTTAGAGTATGATGTTTTCCTTTCTTACTTTTGTTTATATTCCCACCTCCCCAGGCTACTCTAGCTTTGGTTTTTCTTATTGTCTAACGTTTCCTAAGTTTATGGGCATTTTGTTCTTTTGTAGTTGAGCTCTGAGGATGAGGAAGAAGATGAAGCCCAAGAAGGCCAATCTGCAGCTTCAGGGAAGAAATCTGCAAAAGGAACGGTTAAGAAATATGTTCCACCACGCTTGGTTCCAGTACATTATGGTATTAACTGTGACTGCTGCCTCCTCAGCATAAATTGCGTTTCTCTTTCCCTTTTCTCTGTTCTGGGATAACCCTTGCTGATTTTTATTTCATAGATGAAACAGAAGCTGAGAGGGAGAAGAAACGTCTAGAACGGGCCAAAAAACGGGCATTGAGCAGCTCTGTCATTCGTGAACTGAAGGAGCAGTACTCAGATGCTCCAGAGGAAATCCGTGATGCTCGGCATCCTCATGTTACTCGCCAAAGTCAAGAGGATCAACACAGGTCTGAGTCCTTGCAGTTGGAAATTGTTTTCTACATCATAGAAAGCTGTCCTTATGTTTTGGATGAATGCGATTAAGTCTGGTACCAAGGGAACTCACATTGTAGAGAAAGTGGAGTGAAAGACTGATGGTTTTGTTTCGTTTCATTTCTTTTCTTTTCCTTTTTAAAAGATTTTATTTATTTATTTCACAGAGAGACTGTGAGAGAGGGAACACAAACAGGGGCAGTGGGAGAGGGAGAAGCAGGATTCCTGCTGAGCAGGGAGCCCGATGCGGGGCTTGATCCCAGGTTCCCAGGATCATGACCTGAGCCAAAGGCAGATGCTTAACAACTGAGCCACACAGGCACACCCCAGGCTGATGGTTTCTAAGAATGAGGGGGGTTAAGTACAGAATAGAGAAAGAATGGTTTTTTTTTCCCAACTGTTTAGGCTGAACAGATGCTATAGGAAGAGGAATATGTGCAGTTCTGTCCACTCTATGGGGCTTAGAAATTCTGTATTTTGCTATCACAGTTCTCATTTTTGTTCAGAAGGCAATGAAGTCAGATTTCTAAAATGGCATTGGGAGTGATAAGTTCAGGGAAGAAAAGCAAAAAAGGAATTGTATAACGAATACAGACTCACCAATTTTGCCTTGGCAGCAATCTCTGTTGATAGATTTGAGTGAAGGGGCCCATGTAGGGAATCCTATTTGTGAAGGTCAAGTAGAAGAGGTTTCTAGTATAATAGCTTAAGTATTCTTGTGGATGGACTGTGAGTTCATTTCTAGGGAAGAGGGAAGTTCTAGCATAAAGAACATTTCATTGAAGAAGCACGATACTAGACATCTGGTTTGCTCTTAAATACTCCATTGACTTGCTGTGAAATTTCTTGAGAACTGTATGAGCAGGGGGTGAGTAAATACCTGGGCCCGGGTTTTTGGCTGCAGCTTTCTGTGTGTATGGACTAAACATGTTGTAAACTGTTTCTGCGGCAGGATTAACTATGAGGAGAGCATGATGGTGCGTTTAAGTGTCAGTAAACGTGAGAAAGGACGGCGGAAACGGGCAAATGTCATGAGCTCACAACTCCATTCCCTCACACACTTCAGTGACATCAGTGCTTTGACAGGAGGAGCCCCTCATCTTGATGAGGTGAGGTTGTGGGTACAGTGGTGGGAGATAGCCTTCTGGATTTCAGCCAGGTGGATGTGGGGCTCATTACCATGCGGAATGCAGGAAGGGATGCTAACCCTTGAACGTACACCACCATTCCTTCACTTCTCCATCTGTCTCCAGGATCAGAATCCTGTTAAGAAGCGGAAGAAGATACCAAAGAAAGGTCGGAAGAAAAAAGGTCAGTTAATGGCTAGGACTTGGTGAAGCGCAGGGTGGGCAGTACAGATTGGGATGTCAGCTCTCCGGATTTGCCCTCCTAGGTCTCACCAATCCCCCTAGTATCTCTTCCTGACTGGGCATTCAACTCTTCAGAGGTGGGCTTCATTAATTCTTTGTCAAGCTGAAAATCAGCATCATTCACAAACAAGATTTCTGGATTCTGTCTCTAAGATCCCACAGTTTGTATGCAGGCTTCCTTCAGTAGAACTGTGGTAGTACCACTTGAAGGAACCGTTATCATGGTTCAGTTTCATTCCTACTTCTAGTCTTTTGTCCTGGGAAGATGCAGAGAGTACTGCCCAGGGGACCCGCCCTTCCTGAGCCCTTCTCTCTAAGTGTTCTTTTTTTCTTGTCCCCTCGGCTTTTCCAACTGTCCTTTGCCTCATTCTTGGTTTCCCTTCCTTTCAGGTTTTCGGAGGCGGCGGTGATTGTGGGTGTACATGTTTATCTTGTATTTGTTGTCTTCCTGGAATACTTCTAATTTCACTGTATGTAGGTTTTTTTTTTTTTTTCCTTGAAATTCATTGTTTGCTCTGGACATATGGAAAGATCTTTATTAATAAAATTGATTTTACTTATGAATTGAAGCCCCTTTTGCACATGTATTGTATGTCTGGACTCACTGGGTATGGAGTATTTTTGGTGAGAGGGTGGTAAAAGGGAAAGAGGAAAGATGAAATTTTGTGGGGGGGGGCAGTGAGAGAAGTTTGGCTCTATACAGTTTCCTTTGATAGTATATTTTCCTCAGACTGTAAGTTGGTCATTTAACAGAAAATATTGGGGGATTAGAGTAGTATAATCAACTCTTTCAACCCACATTGCCCCAATTTCATGTATGATTTGTTATAACTTAATTCAAGGCATCTTAAATATGTGGGTTTTGTTTTGTTATTGTATCTTGCTGGCCACCAGATGGCATCAGTGGTTTTGGAAACTTTTGGTGCTTGACTCTGGCAAAAGCTATGTAGAACCTTTCCTTGTCCACAAGTTTCTCTTCTCTCCGCATTTGATTGTTTTTCTTTTCTTTCTAAAATAGTATAAACATAGAGCTGATCTTTGGTCAGTTAAAGAATTAATCTGGAGAGAATAGCGGAGTGAATGAGAAGACAAGAGTGTGAAGAATCAGCATAGTCTTATATTTTGTAGCCTTTGACCCTCCCTCAACTAAGGCCCTAGTTTACCAGTCAGTAAAGGCCAGTACTTTTACAAAGAGCTTACAGAGGAGTGCCAAAAATAGGCAGACAGAATATTCCTAGTTTGAAAACCAAAAGAATGAGAATCCCATAGAAATAAAGCCTAAGTCAAGGGATTGGTAGGAGTTACATATCTGAGATCTTGTATTCTGTCCACAGAACGACCTCTGTTGGTGGGAGATCGTTCAGGCCTTGGATAATACAGAAAGTGAAAAGAGGAACAGGAAGAGACAGAAGTTGAAGAATCTGTAGAATAAATTCACTGGAGTATTTATAAGGGTTTGGGATTTCATGAAAAGCTAATTTTGTGTCTGCATTCCTGGGCGGTGGCATGGAGAAGGTATAATTAGGTTATTACATCACTAAATCCTTGTTGATTCTGAGTCCTGTGGATATGGATTTACACTGGTCAGCCTAACTGGGCGGGGTCTGTTTCTGGTCAACTGTAGCCTGGTAGAAAGTAGGAGACAACCTATTACTGTCTTCTGTTCACTCTGTGATCTTGGGCAGATCGCTTAACATCCTGGCCTTTAACTTTCCTCAGCTGAGAATTGAATGTGTTGGACTGAATCTCTGAGATTCCCTCTAGGGTGGGCTTATTTCTGGGGCCTTGATCTTTTAGTCCTTGGCAGATCTGAGGGAGCCTGACCTGCCCAGGACCCTCATACTTCTATTTGCTCCAATGAATCTAAGTAAAGAGCCACAAGAACAGATTTAGAGATTCTTTTCCCTTTCTGGCTGAACTAACTGGACAGGAGGTTCAGTTCAAAAACGTTTTAGTTAGGGGACACCTGGGTGGCTCAGTGGGTTAAAGACTCTGCCTTCGGTTCAGGTCATGATCCTCGGATCAAGCCCCGAATCGGGCTCTCTGCTTGGCAGGGAGCCTGCTTCCCCTGTCCTGCAAAATCTTTAAAACAAAAACAAAAACAAATGCTTTAGTTAGGATCACCACATTTACTTCTTAGGACTAACTGTTGCATTTGTTTCTAATTTATCAAAATTTTGGGGTTATGGGCACTGCCAAGGAAAAGGAGTATTTTTTTTTAATCCTTTTTCCCTTTTTTTTTTTTAAAGATTTTATTTACAGGGAGAGAAACAGTGAGAGAGAGAATACAGGCAGGGGGAGTGGGAGAGGGAGAAGCAGGCCTCCCACCGAGCGGGGAGCCCGAGGTGGGACTCGAATCCAGGACCCTGGGATCATGACCTGAGCTGAAGGCAGATGCTTAACGACTGAGCCACCCAGGCGCCCCTTTTTTTTCTCTTTTTAAGATCTTCCTTTGTGTTATATACTGAGCCAAGCACTTTACACATAACCCTTAGAAATTATATATCACCAATATTTTACAGTGAGGAAACTAAGACACTTAAACCGTTTGCCCAAGGTTACATGGCTAACAAATTAGACCGCTGTGCTTAACAGCGTGGAGACCCTCAAGTGTCTTGGGGCTCATGAAAATCTTCAGGTTATTTTTTTCCTTTTTAAATATAGTGATAGGTAGTTTATAGCCTCTAGCTCCCGCTTCCCTACAGCCCCATTTCTGTTCAAGGTCTTGCTTTCAAAGAAACCACAAGTTCCAGATACTCTTCTGCCCTCTTGGTGGTGCACCAGTGAACTGAACAAACAAAAGCCCCTGCCTTTGTGAATCTTACATTAATTCAATCCAGTCTTCAATCCCAGGATGTCTTGTTACCCTGGTTTTCTAGATAATAGGCACTACTTGAAGGAGGTTTTCAACAAAATGTTAAATAATTTCTGAGAATATTTGCCCCAGGTCATCATCAAATACCATTTAGACGACACTGCTGACAAAGTTTTACTGGGATTTGCAATATGTAAAAGAGGCATAAGTGAAGTTACTTTAGTTAAAGTGGGGATGAAAGATGCTGGAGCCCTATGTTCTCATAGCCTGCTTTCCCCAAGATTTCTGAGTAGTTCCAACCAGAATTTTCAACTCCATAGAATGTAGTTTGAAAACTACTGTTAAATAGAACAAGGGAACTAAGAATTTGAATCTCAGGATTTCTTTATGGCTGTTCGCTTTTCTTCATCCTTTATTCCTCCTCGTAGATTTGGTTCTTTGATTGTTCAGACCACATAAATGTCAGATTTCTTCAGTGCAATGCTAGCAACAGATCGTTTCCAATGTTCACTAAGTAATGTCTGTCATTAGTGCGGATGAGCCCCTGTTCAGTTTTTGTAATGGTAAAGAGAGTCTTGGCCTTGCTCTAGTAATTTAGTGTCTTTCTCTGCCTTAGTTTTTTCATCTGAGGGATGAAGGAGGATTTGACCAAGACCTGGTTTTGCCTGTTTTTGTTAGCTTTATGAAGGCTTGGAGAAGTATCTTTCAGGAGTTCACAGCAGTCTTCATGGATATATTTTTTTTTTATTAGAAAAAATATATTTTGTTTAAAAGGAAGAGATAATCTCATTGTGTCCATTTTCAGTACCACGGAGAGTGCTGGCTTTCCCATCTTGTTGGTTGCCTTGGGTTGGTGAAAAGTACATAGCTAAACCAATCCATAGAGCTGCATGGTGGAGATCTGCCACTTTGCAGAGCCCAGTTTATCTGTTCAGTCTCCAGTTCTGATTGGTAGCAGATTGAGTGAGGGTCAACAACAGTTCTGAGTATCCCCGTCCTCCCTGCAGTCTCTTAGGTGTGTAAATCTCAGATCCATGTTTAGATTTATCCAAGGATTTGGCCAACTTGATGGAAGCATGTGAATGAGTGAACTGCCTTCTCCTCTGCTAGTAACATTATTCATATTGTGATGCACAAGATTAAACAACCCTTGAGAGGAACTCTGTCCCCTATTCTTTGCTTACAGACCCTTGAGGAGACTTAAACTTGCTCTTTGATTTCTTGTGCTCAGCCTCTCTTTCTGCCTCTGCAAGGAGAAAAGCATCACTGCTCTGGCTCTCTGCCCAGGCTTGCTTTTGTATTTCTTTGATCTCATTGTTGAGAGGGTCTCAGAGAAGCCCCAAGAGCCGTGCCTTCGCATGTTTAAGCTATTGATGCTCTTGAAATAACAGAGCCTTCCTGTGTAAGAAGTATATTAAAGGTCTGTCCTGAACAAATTTGGGTCAATAGGTGGCAGTAGTCACCTAGTCCCGAGGCCCTAACACCCCCTGAACACAAGCACATTTGATGGCCATTATATTTAAGGTTGTGAGAAAGGAGGTCACATTGAAATAAAAATGGGGGAAAAACCATCCCTTTTTGGTGGAATCCAGGAAATGCTGAAATGTACTGGGTTAGCTCTGTGGGGGTGTTGTATGGGGGAGATTGCAAACAGCCCGAAGGGCCCTGGTAGGAAGCAGCAGGGCCTCAGGATTGGGGGAGGACTTCCTGGGTACTGAGGTTTCTGAGAGCTGGAGTAAGACCGTGTTAAATGAGGAACTCAGTGCTGAAAAGAAAGTCGGGTTGGGGGGGAGTAGAGAGGAAGAGAGGTGGAGGAGGGAGAGGCAGAGCTCTGTGAAGGGACCAGGGAAGGGGTGGGCTGTGATGGGGAGGACTGCGGTTAGAGGGGGAGGGGAAGGCTGCTGCAATACTGAGCCCATCGAATGGGGGAGGGGGATAGTTGTCTGTGCTGCAGCTGCATTAGCTCCCCTCCCCCACAATTCCAGGGAGCTGGAGCAGTGCTGGCAAATCTGTCTTCATGTATTTATTATTATTAAAAATGTGACGGATCCTTCCTCCTTGGAAGCACAACAAATACCACTGATCACATTTCTCTCCCTCTCCTCCCTCTGCAGAGCTTTTGCGTTCTCTCATTCTTTCTACCCTATCCCCCCTCCCAGGTCTGTTTGACTGGTGGGGGGGACCCTTCCTTTTCCTTCTCTGAGCTTGGTGGCTCCCTAGGGGTTTCTAATGATGGTTGGGAGTTTCAAGGCGATGCTGGGAGGAAGCAGCTGAGTGAGGGGCATCCATTGCCCCAAGGAGGGAGCTATGCTCCAACATCCACTGGGGAAAGGAAATCACTTGGAAATAAAGATAAAATCTTTTCTCAAGCTAATGAAAGAAGAAGCAGCGCACGCATTCCTTTCAGTACCTGGCATTTCGTCCCTCTCATACCCTTTTGTACTGCCTTAATTCCGAGGGGGAAACCCCCTTGGAATGGAAAAAGCCAGGAGTTCTGTGTCCTCTTTCCCTTACCTTGTTAAGTCCCTCTTTTCCCAGGAGAGCCATATAGAATTTATTCTTTTAGCCTGCGTGTTGGTTACCGAGAGTTTTGAAGGGCAGAAGCCATAGCTTCTCCCTCCCTGCCCGCACCCCAGACTCCCCATGCCCAGGTGGGGGCCTCTTTTGTTGCTGTCTGAAACCCTTCGCCATGCCCATAGGTGGTGCTGCTGTTGCTCTGCGTGCTGGCCCTCCTCCCACCCCCTGGCGCCCTCCCCCTTTCCCCAGCCCTCTACTGCCTGATTGTTATTCCACCAACGTCTCCTCTACTGTTCCCTTCCTCAAATTAATTTTGTGGCGCTCTTTTTCTGCAGTGCCATCTTCCCCTCCCCCTGCTCCAGCTCTCTTGCTTTCTCTGTTTCTCTCCCTCTCCTTCTCTCTGTCTGCAGGGTTTCTGTCGGCCACCCCTATCTAAAATCTACACTCTTACTCCCTTTCTTTTTCTTTATCTCTTCTACTGGTGGCGTCTTACAGATGACTCTCCTAATGAAAAGCGGCTGTGGATGAGAGTGGGTGAGAAGAGAGTCAGGGCGAGGGGAACTGAAGAGTCAGTGTCGAGGGCTAGGTCAGGAGAGTGACAAGGCTCTGTGAGGGAAGTGAATGGAAGTGAGAAAGTAAAGGTATCCTTTGCTGTCCAGATCTGTTCAGTGTCTGGATTTGGATAATGAGAGCCCAGCTGGCAAGGGAATACTGTGTTAATCTGAATTCACAGAATTTGATTCTAGGACAATGGGAGATAGGGAGTCACAAGAATTCAGATAATCAGGGCTTCATCCAAAAACTTCTGGTTTAGATTGCTAAGGATAGTTGTGCTTTTGTTACCCTGTATTTGAAGACCCAGGAAGAAAACTGTGCTCTTAAAACCTGTTCTCTGGTCCCTCAGGAGATGTCCTTTTACTGATTTTTTGAGTCCTGAGAAGGTCCTTGCCAGGACAGCTGTGATGCCTGCTTGGGTATCCTGGCTGCCTGCTGAGCCCAGTTCTGGCTGTAGGGCTGTAGGATCTCAGTTAGCTCTTGTAGCCTGTTTCTTTCTCCTGCCATTCCAGGTCTCCGTTTTCTCAGCCAAGTTGATGTGGTTGCTTTACTCAGCCGTAGCTACCTTTATTGTTTGGTCTTTCCAGAATGTAGCCCAAATGCATCAGACCACTACCCTAGCTCTTACCTTTACTTGCTTCTTAACTTTACCTGGAGACTGCTCGTTGTGTGACCACTACAAACCCTAGTTAACTCAGCAGTGTCATTGTAAGGTTATCCAATTTCTAGGATGGCCAATTTTCCTCTTACTGAATTATTTTTATGGATGAATAGCATCCTCGTAGCTGTCTGGACAACAGTGCCGAGTCTCTGCCTTGTGTGTGCCCTTGGAATTACGGGTGGACAGGTGGCCTCCTTCCTTCATTTCCCCATGGGAGGAGATCTTCCCTAGCGTATGTGGCAGTCCCAGAGCGACTAGCACCCACTTCCCTAGCATATGTGGGTCAAGGCTGCCTCCTAGGTAGGGGAGAGGCAGAGTTGCCTGCCCAGCAGAGCATGGGAAGGAGCCCCAGTGAAAACAGGGACTAGAACACCACACCCTTCGCTTTATTCTCTGAGCTTTGCAGGTGCCTGTGAAAACCTCTCTTCTTGCCTGCCTCTTCCACCTTCCTAAGGTGTGCATATTGATGGAGGCAGGTAGGCCAGTGGACTCTTTGTTTCCTCAGCTGAATTTTCTACTGCCCTTTTCCAGACCCTCCAGTTAGGGTCATGGACTCACATAATATAGGCAGTGATCTGTGTTAAGGTCCCTTTCTTAAAAGCAAGGCCCAATAAATACTTGTTGCACTGAATGGTAGGAACGTTTCAGCTTTAGCACCCTTCTAGAAGAGTTATAAATTAAGTTTTAACTGTTTCTTCCCTTAGTGCTTATAACGCTATAGCTAAAATTGTTGATTTTTGTTTTCTTTCACTCAAGCCTTATAGAGGGAAGTGATTTGTCCAAAACTTTATGAATAAATCATTAGCAGAACTGACATGAGAACCTATATCCTCTCTGACATTTAGGTCGTCTGGCTTTGTTGACTCCCACTTGGAAACCAGTGTTCCCATTTCATCCCCAGAGTCACTGAAAGCCTTGAAGCCAGCAGCAGGTCAGGTTTTATGTTTACACTAAGCCAGCCTTGGTTGGCCTGTTGTGGGAAAGCATTAGCAGTGGGAGAGCTGGGGTATGTGTGCTGGACAGGTACCTGGCCAGAATTCCCCTCGGGCATTTCATAGTCCAGCCTATCAGAGAGGCCTTGACCATGGCAAGATAGGGGATTTCCAGAGCCCTGGCTTCTCTTTCCCATTCCACATTTAATTTGACCTTATTCCTAATATGCCCCTTTCCCTAAGTCTTCTCCCCCTCAAAAATATCTTAGAGCTCCAGCTCTTAAGCGGTGGATGCTGGAAACTCTGGTCTCTGTTCTTTCTCTGCTGCTCATTTGCAACCAACTCTTCAGTTCCAGGACAACTTAAATAAAAGGCTCTATGGACCCCCTGCTTCCTGCTGGTCTGGAATCTAGTATAAAACCATCATTGTGGCTATATTAATAAATGTCCATATAGTTTTTGATCATTAATTAAAACCTAAACTAGAAAATAGGCTCAGAAAGCATTCATGTATTTCCATTCTGACTGAGCCTGTAGCAGCTTCCTCTGAGAACTGCTTTGTCTCATCTGCCAGCCTTGGGTTTAGCCCTACGGGTGAACTCTGGAGAATAAAGAGCCCCTGAGTTTCTACTTCCTCTCTCCCAATTGTGATTCACTCACTGCTAGCTCTTGCAGGAAGCCCTAGGTGGTAAAGAGATCAAATCAGAATTCCTAGCCAGGAAAACCCTGTCTCTTAGCTACAATGACCCCTGTCTGCCATTGCATTCAGCTCTATGGCAGTTAACACCAGAAAAGCTTCATCTGGCTTCACACCCTCCTTCTGTTTCTTTCAGTCAAGCCTTATGTAATCTTATCACTGATGGCAGACTTCCTTCTTGCCCTCCTTTATTCCCTCCAAGGCTGTAAGCTCCAAAGCTTCCTAGATGCCTCCCACCAAAGAGATGCTTTCTGAAGCCCAGTCTCTCCTCTTTCTCACCCCTCAAATCCTCAAATCAACCCCCTAATAGATGTATCTCCCTCAGTATCAGATGATACCCTTACAGAACCAGCTGGGTGGTGCTAAAAATCCCATTCCTCACCCTTCTCCCCGCTGGAGCTCCTGGAATCAGGTCTGCAGCCTCCTGTCATCCTAGCCTCCTTTTCTGTTCATTTGGAAGCTTTTCTCCATTGGTTTTGATAAATTCCTGGTTTGGCAGAAATATCCAGTATTTAGGAAGGTCCTGCAGGATGAATTCCCTGTCTCCGGCACCTGAGTTGACCCTCAGAAAGATCTGCTCCTGCCTCGCCCTGCCTTGCTGCCATTCCCCCTCTGCCTGGCCTAGGCTGGGCAGGATCAGTATGTGGAAGTCCTCTGCTCGGACACTCTATCCCTCTTTATCCATCGTGGCAAACAAAGCGTGGCTCTGCCCCTGACTTCCTCCTCTTCCTTCTCCATTATTTATTTCTTCTCCTTCGCCTTCTCCCACCTCTTCTTTCCCTCCCCATGTAACACTCCTCATTCCTCTTCCTGTAAATCTCTTTCTCGTTCACTTGCTCCCCGTCGCCCATCTGTGCCTACTCCCTCCACCCCCCGCCAACCTCTCATTTTTCAATAGCATCTTCCTCATTGCCTGCACATGCTGAGGAAACAGGCAGGTATGGGGAAAATGGCTGCAGAGTGGGTCCCTGGTTGTCAGAGTAAGCTATCCCTTTTTCTCCAGAGGAGTAGTGGCTATCTTTTCCCATCTTGTCCTCAGTGGTCCTTAGGAGCCAGGGAACCCCAGGTGCTGGCTCTCTCTTTTGGGATGAACAGTCTCTCCTCTCGGCTTCATCCAGGGTTGAAGAGGAGAGGAGTCATTGAATCCGATAACCTCTTCTTTTGCTCTTCCTGAGTGTGGGTCTGTCCGTGTTTCTCCCCCTTTTTTTTCTCATTCTCTCCCTCTTTCTGTCTCTCCCCAGCACAAAGCAGCGGCAGGACTGAACGAGTCTGTCTAGAGACTCTGCCAGTCTATGCCCCTCACTCTTGCCCCTCCCCCCTCGCTGTGCGTGCTATGGGAGGGGGTTGGAGGGCGGTGGCATGGTGCCAGCCAACCCAGAACCATCTCCCGTGCCTTCTGCACTAAGGCGGGCTCTGTCTCTCCTGCCCTCCTCCTCTCACTCTTCCTCTCCCATTTTTAATTAGCTGCGAATTAATTAAATCCCACATGCTAATTAACATTCCTACAGGGAAGCGTGCCAGGTCAGAAAAGCAGGGGATGGTAAAGCAAGACTTCTGTCCATCTAGGATAGGAGATTTGGGGATGAGAGGTGGGAGGGAAGGGGGATAAAGGGTAGATGAGGAAAGAATCTAAGTGGGAAGAAACCCGAGAGTGGTATGAAGAGACAGAGAAGGGAAATCACGAAGAATGGAACCTATTAAAAAGGAAAATAATTAGAATAATTAACATGGGAGAAATGAAAGTGTCTTGAAGCCTCTAAAGGTTAGGGGTAGAGCTGTGGGTCTCAAACATTAGCATGCATGAGTAGCCTGAGAATTCATGCTACAGAGGATGCTAATTTGCTGCCTTGAATGTCTTTCAAAGAAATAAATCTCAGTTTTAAGAGGAGGGCTTTAGGTTAGAAATGAAGGAGAATTTCCTCCTTGGAAGGCAGTGGCATACTCTGTTGAAGAAACTCTTTGGGAGATAAATTCTTACCTGTCTAGAATGATTAAAGTTTGCCGAAAGCCAGAGGTGATGATGAACTTTAAGGTGTTTTCTAAATAGACATATTAATCCATAAGTATGTACTCTGTCCTAGAGAATCAAGAAAATCCAGGAAGGGAAAATTTAGGATTCATTCTCAGTTCCCTTTCCATACTGCATTCTGGTGAGCTTTGAGTTTGTTCTCTGTGGTTCTGTCAACTTTTTAGGGATGAGCCTTCTCTTCAAATCAGATAATTACTTTGCTGAGAGGTTGAGAGCTCTGATTCCTGGTGAGATCTTCAGAAAGATGAGTACCTTATGGCCACCATGGCTTCTGGCTTTGAGCAAGGGGTAGAGAGACAGGAGAACAACTGGAGTTAGATATAAGAGAGCAGAGAAGGGAGGTTGGGGTATGGCTTGACAAGGGTAGGTCTGGCACCAAGGATTCCATTAAAGTTACTACTGTGACCCAACCTGAAAAAAATAGGGACATCTTGCTTGTCATTGCTTTTCTCTGAAGAGTAAAGAAAACTATATTCAGTACCGCTCTAAATTCCCCCTTGTTTAGCACCCCCACCAAGAACTCAAGTCTGGGAGGAGTCCAGCAGGTTAGAAGAATGTTTCCCAATCATTTCGAGTCTGAAATAGACCAGGAGCAAGTGCTGTGTTGTCTATACCCCTAACCACCATTCATTTAGACGGCATTCCTCACCATTATACCGCAGTAATTAATTCACTCAAACATATTTGCATATAAGCTGTGCAGAGCATGGTACAGCACAGTAACTCAGCCTGCATGCACGTATAAATGTGTGCACACTCCGATAGCACCTGTTGGCCTGTGCTGCCTTTGTGTCCTCGTCTATTGTGGGTGATCTGTGTCTGTGTCTGATCTGTCACAGAGATGGGGGCTCCTGGAGAAACCAGGTGTGTTGAGCGGGGCCCACAAAACATGAGCCCAAACCCTCCTGTGTTTGCAGCTCTTCAGCAAACAGTGATTAACAGACAGCCATATATCGAGGTTTTAACAGTTGATTTAGAGGCTGTGACATTCCTAGTTGTGAATATTTTCCTCTGAAGGGAGTGCTTATTTTTTAAATTTATGAGAAGCGTAACAGTGAGTAAGATAAAGAATTATGTTATAAGTAAGGTAGGCAATTCGAGAGGGTCACAGGGCTTATGCTCCTTGATGAGGCTTGAAGCCAGTTCCTAAAGAGGGGCCAGGCTTGAGGAAAGGCACCAGAGAGCAGAGAACAGGATACAGACTTGTTGTCTGTACGGTATTCCCTTTCACTCTCTTAGACGTTTCCCAGCATCTTCCCACTCCAGAATTATGGTTAGGCCATCCGTGCCCATTTATATCTTATTTTGTCCACTTAATGTTGTGTCATATTCTCCTATGCTATTAAAAAAATCAGGTTAGAGAATACCTTATGAACATGTAATATTCTAACATGGATGTACCATAATTTGTCAAACCAGTTCTTATTGTTGGACATTTAGAATGTTTCCAGGTTTGTTGTTAATGTTTCTCCCTTCTGTGTTGGATAGCCACATCTTTATATGTAAATCTTGCAGTTTTCCAATGTGAAATTTCTCGAGCAAAGGATAAAGACCTCCATTCCGGTTTGTGGATTGACTACATTTGATTCACCCACGGAAGCTTATTATTATTTAATTTTTAAGGAGGATTTATTTTTTGAATAAGTAAAAAATTCAGACATTACAAAAGGTAACACAATGAAATTTTCTTCCACCTTTGTCCTCCATTTTCCTCTCCAGAGGTGTTGAATGCATGTATAAGCATATGTATAGCTACAAAGGTTTGTGAAAAATAGAAGTCATCCTGTCTCACCTCCAAAAATTCTAATCTGGTCTGAGGAGGAGCCTTGGAATATCTCTCTCCTCCCCCCACCTCTGATGGCTTTCTAGCTAATTCTACTGTGCAGCCAGATGTGGGAATAACCACCAAGTCAGATGAATTCTCGGGATCCTTTCCAGCTCTAAAATTTAATGACTGAAACTCACAGAGTTAGTAATTTAAAAAATAATAATGATTAATGTTAAGACTAAATCATAATCAGGTGTCATAAAGATTCTCTTTGAAATGATCTCAGGGATCCAATTTTTGATACTGAATTTATTATTATTAATACAAATAATGGCTACCATTTATGGAGTGCTTATCTGTGCCAGGCTTTAGAAAGTACTTTACACATTCTCACTTAAATTCCATAGCACCCCATGAGCTACGTAATTCTTAAAGCAAGGCTTTGGAAAGATCAAGCAGTGAGCCCATGATAGAGGAACCATTAAGGGGCAGAAGGAAGATATGAACCCAGGCGTCTTCCTTTGGGGCCCATTCACCTCAATCCCCACCCCGAATGTGAGATCATACTCTGCCTGGTGTTTGATAAACTTGTTTTTTCACTAAAACATATCTTGAGTATCTTTTGTTTTGTACATAAAGGTGGTATTTTTGTTCATTTTTAGGTTTTTATATTTTTTATTATTTTTGTCATTCATTACACATGAATACATTTCTAAAACAAAAAATTCAAATAGTAAAAATAATGGAAACTCCCTTGATCTCATGTCCCCAATTCATATAACCATTATTACCAGATTTGTGTGTATTGGGGCCCTTTTCCATGCATTTATGTATGTAAAGACATACATGGGTTTTTTTTTTTTTAGTGTTTTTAATTATTTTTACATAAATGGGAACACACTATACATAGGGTTCTGTAGCATGCTTTTTAAATTATTATATCTTCCAAGTCTAGGTCTTTAAAGATCTTTTTCAATTTTTTAATTGGTACATAATACCTATAGTTTATGCAACCATTTTGCTGGTGATGGAAATTATTATCAACACTACTCTTGTGAAGAAGGTTGAATTGTGGAACACCTGGGTGGCTCAGTTGGTTAAACGGCTGCCTTCGGCTCAGGTCATGATCCCAGCATCCTGGGATCAAGTCCCACATCGGGCTCCTTGCTCGGCAGGGAGCCTGCTTCTCCCTCTGCCTTTGCCTGCCACTCTGTCTGCCTGTGCTCGTTCTTACTCTCTCTCTCTCTCTGACAAATAAATAAATAAAAATCTTAAAAAAAAAAAAAAAGAAGAAGAAGAAGGTTGAATTGTTTTTCTCATAGATGCCTAGAAGTAGAATTGCTGGATAGAAGTTTTAAATGTTAATGGACACTGAAGCTGCCCTCCAGAAAGGCTAAATGAGTTTGTACTTCCACCAGCAGTGTACGAGAGTGGCATTTCCCTTGCCAGCTCCGGACACACTGCAGCTCTTCCCCTGAATTTGCTTTATGTTAATTGCTTCTTCTGGATGGTCTCTTGCAGAACAAGCCAAATATTGACAGATCTCTTTAGATTAAACTCTAGGGTAACTTTTCGCCTATTATTTCTGACCTTTGTACTGGGCCTGTTCTCTGAGATACATAGACTTTTTTTTTTTTTTAAAGAATCTAATTGTCTAAACCTTATGTACTTCTGGAATGTCCTCATGCCTGTCCGCATCCCCTTTTGCAGTCATATGCCTGGAATGGTTTAGGCATAACCCTGCTTATGACCAGAATGCTTCTCTCAATGACCTGTTGGCACAGCGAGAGGCAAGTCTAAGAATTACCTAACACTTTGTTTTAACACATTGTTTATTCGCTGTTTTAACACTTTCTTTGTTTAGTAGCTATGATTTATTCCTGTTGTAATCTGTTTAGAATGTGTGAGTCTGGCTACCTTGAGTGGCCACGCTAACGGGTGGGATCCTGATCAGATCATCAAGAGGCCTCTTGACTATAGCGTGGCATTGACTAGCACCCAGGGTGAAGGGGCCTGCTCTAATGGTAAGGGGCACAGGCAGCCTAATCCTTGCTGACTTTTGGATGGCAAACACGGGGATAAACAACAAAGAGAAACAAATGGTACTAAAACTAAAGGAGAAGAAAAAGGCATCGTTGCTACATTAACAGGTTCAGTGGCCTTAATAGTTCTTAGTGGAAAAGTAAAGGAGATGGGAGAATTTAGAAAACCTTTTTACAATTCCTTAAGGTCTTCCTTGATTCTTCTCCTGTGTGAGTAATGGAAGAACAGATATGTGGAGGGTCCAGTCCTGTAGATATAGGGTCCTTGAATAATTTGGAGTATTTGCTTCTGTGATCATAAAAAAGTGGCATTTGGGCAATTTTCTTCCAGATCTCAATGTTATTGACTGATAAATGAAGAAGAAAAAAAAAACAGGGAACATTCATGAAATTTCGGGACTCTAGTGCTGAAAGGGAGTTCGGAGGTCGTTTAATAATGGCATATGGCTTAATGGGTTTTGGGATCTGGAAAAAGCGGACTTGAAATGTAGCCACTTCCTGGTAGCAGAGCTTTGGGCACGTTGCCTCTCCTGAGCCTCAGCTACTTCGTTTGCAAAATAAAGAGAATAACTACTTTCTAGGATTTGTATGAAGGATAGAAATAAGTATAAAGACTTTCTTGTCCTTTCCTATGGAAGGTACCTCAGTGTATATGGTTGTCGTATGGGCCAGCAACCTCGTTTGCATGAGGAAACTTGGGCTCAGGGAAGTGAAATGGACAGCCCAAGGTCACAGAGCCAGTGAGTAGCAGAGCCAGGCCTCAGGTTTTGATTTTTTGACTTTCGGCCCAATTTCCTTTCCTACAATATAGTCTTTTTTCATTCTTTGTTTTAAAACGAAAAGAAAACATGCAGCCCCTTTCTGCCATCCATTCTTCTTTGTCCTTCTCTATGTGTAGAGAGATAATGGGGGCAGGAATGTAGGGTTACTATCCTGTAACCCTACAGAGTTACAGAATAGGAGGAAGTATTCTGTTGGAGAAACTTAATTGACCAGCTTATCAAAACGTCTTGCCAAGCTGGCAGAAAACCAGTGCTCCTAGATCCAGCTCTGGTTGTAAGCAGGGAGAAATGTACTTTGAGCTCCTCCACTCCCTCCCCCCCTTATTTCCTGCTGTGCCCGCAGGCTCTGGTTGGCCAGGACTTCCAAGTGGATGTGGCTAATTTGAGCCAGTACCCTATTGGCCAACTCTGTTTCCTCCTCGCTGGGAGCTGCTGAGAGGAAAATGGCTGGTTGGCCTTTGGGATGTTTCTGCAGTCTCCAGAGGCAAAAAGGGAGGAGGAAGTGTGACTGGAAGGTCCAAGGCTGAGAGTCTGGCGTCAGCAAAAAGATGCAAGTGTCCAGGAATCCTTGGCTCTCTTACTGCTCAATTCTGTGCAGAAATTGTCCTGGATGGATGGAGTTGGCAACACCACTCTCCTTTCTGAGCTTCCTTGAGGGACACTATATCCTGTGCTGATGAGGATGGCTGCCAGATCCCTCTTCACTGTTGCAACCTGTGCTCTGGACCCTTACCTGCCTTTCACAATAATATCTTATATTTTCCTCCTCCCATTCCCAAAAGGCCTTACTTCTGTCAGGAGACAGTAAATAAATGACACCAGCTACTGACCGCTAACTAGGCTGATTTCATGGTACCCATCCCAGGTGACATAAAGCCTTAATGTGGGTAAGAGAAGCACTTGTGTCTGCAGAAGGCCCTATGTGACTCCAGGCGTGGGCAGTTTGGGCAGTGCAGTATCTGCCACAGGTAGCATTTGCTAGGCACGCAGTAGCTCTCTCCAAGCCCTGCTTTTTGCATTAGGCACTGTGCTAGGTTCTGGGATAGGATGTGAACTCCCTCTTATAGAGGAATTCAGTTTGGGAGGGAATCGGGCATGTTCCAGTAGTCATTATGATAGTGGCTGCATTCTGGAGCAGACCATTTTGTAAGGTCCTATGTAAGATGAGCTGAGCGGATGCATTAGTCATGTTGGGGCGATTTCAGAGCCTCAGTCCAGGCCTGGGCAGTAGTGGTGGGGAGCCTCTACTTTAGTTGTCCGTAGGCTCGGAATCACATGGAAAACTATTATGCTGGAGGCAGAACTCTTCCAGGCACTTTACATAGCAACAGGCACAGACAGCCTTTGTCTAAGAGGAATTTTCCTGGTGGAGCAGGAGCAGAAGCCTTGATAACGTTGTTCAGCCACACCCAAGGGTAAGGATGATCTTCACAAGAATTCCCCAGGCTCTGGTATGGTGCATTGGTGAAGCTCTGACTGGGGAGTAATAAGACCTATGTTGAAGTCCTTGTTTTCTTACCAAGAGCTGGATCAATTAATCTATAACTTTACTGGGTACCTACCTACCATGTTCAAGGAGGGTATGGAAATCAGGCATATAGACTCCTTTCCTGATCCCAAGAGGGTTCAGGCCAAAGGTTGCGTGGCCTAAAGAGGAGGAAGAACACAAGTGATTAATAATTACTATTAAACAACTTAATGGCAGGAATTGAGTTACCTATAATTACATCTTTTTGTGTGTTTATGTGTGTGTTTGTTCTTCTGTTTTTGTTTTTTTTTAAAGATCTTACTTGACAGAGAGCCAGCAAGAGAGGGAACATAAGCGGGGCGGGGGCGGGGAGTGGGAGAGAGAGAAGCAGGCTCCACTCTGAGCAAGGAGCCCAATGCGGGGCTCGATTCCAGGACTCCAGGACCATGACCTGAGCCAAAGGGAGATGCTTAACAACTGAGCCACCCAGGCACCCCTGTGTGGGTGTTGTTTTTTGTTTGTTTGTTTGTTTTTAAGATTTTATTTATTTATTTGACAGGCAGAGATCACAAGTAGGCAGAGAGGCAGGCAGAGTGGGGGGCGGGAAGCAGGGGCTCCATCCCAGGAAGCCAGGATCGTGACCTGAGCTGAAGGCAGAGGCTTTAACCCACTGAGCCACCCAGGCCACACCCCCTGTGTGGGTGTTTTTAATAGGTACTCTGGCTCCTTGCTTGGAGCTAAGTACTTAGCAAAGCCCTTGATAAAAATTAGTTGACTGACTACAATTTGCCAATGAAAGGAAAGCCACTTCTGAGGGCCTTGGTGAAGTAATGTTGCATCATTTGAAGAAATAACAGAAAACTCCCTCAGCTTTTAAATGTGTCTGTAGTGCTGTAGGGTCCTTGGAGGGAAATTGGGAACTAAATGCAGATGCCATCATTAGTCTGGCCCATGCCATTGGGAGACCCTTGTCCTGTCATGTGATGCAATCTGCCTATGGCTTCAGTCCAAGCCACATGGAGTGGAGACAAGTATCTTGGACCATGAACCAGAAGACCTGGGCCCCACTCCCACTTCTGCCATTTGTCAGCTGGGTGAGTCTGGGGGAGTTTGCTCTGCCAGTGTTGCATAAAGGGAATAATGTCTACCTTGGGTTAATACAGCAGTCCCCCTTTATCTGCAGTTTCATTTCCTGAGGTTTCAGTTCTCTGCAGGCACCTGCAGTCCAGAAGGAAGATGATCCTTCTCGTGTGCCATCAGGTCAGTCCGCGCCTTACGCGCCTCACGCGCCTCACAACACCTGTGTCATTCCCCGCTCTGCTTCATCTCGTCACGTAGGCGTTTTATCATCTCCTGGGATCATAAGAAGAAGAAGGGTAAGAGAGACCACATTCAAATAACTTCTGTTAGAGTATATTGTTAGTTGTCCTATATTATTTTCAGTTGTTATTGTTCATCTCTTACTGTGCCTAATTGATAAACTTTATCATAAATATATGTGTTGAGGAGAAAACATGGTGTGTAGGTGATTTGGTATTGCCTATAGTTCAGGCATCCACTGGGGGGTCTTGGAATATATCCCCTGTGGATAAGGGGGGCTGCTCTGTGTGGAACAGAAAATTTCCCAAGCAGAGCTTAAAGTATAATGTGTTCCTATCCACAAAGCACCCTACTCAAAGGCATTCAATCTCTAGAGTATCCCTGCTCTGTAGATGAAGTAACGAAGTCTAAAAAGGCTAAATGACTTGCAGATTATGTTTTGAGTGGATGGTATCTTTGTTTCAGAGAAAGAGATCGTTCCTCAGTTGTCACTTTCTCTGTATTTAAAATTGCCCCTTGCCTCTCCCTCCATACACACCCCATCTCCCTTTCCTGCTTTATTTTTCTCCATAGCATTAACACAATTGAACATACTATATATCCTTAGAGATGGCTTACCTGCTGGACATTGCCTTACGCTACATTTTAGGCTGGCATTTCAGAAGGAAAGGAATGAAAGATAGTGATTATAGTGAGCCCTGAACATTGGAGTCTTGGGCCCTATTTCTGACTGAGGAGATTCTGCCAAGTAAAAGGATCTTGGAAGTCTGCTTCCCTGGGTTCAGCTTCTAGGTCAAGGCAGTGTTTGCAAAAAGAGATCTGAGAAATAGGGCTCTTGGGTTCTTTTGCTTTTGTGCTTGGTCCTGGGTTCTGTCATTCTGGCGGAGGCCAAGAGGATTCTGAGGGCTCAGCTTCTCTAGAGTGAATTCTCCTATAGGCTTGTCCAGTTAGGAATAAGGCTACTGTATTAAACCTTTGGGTTTATGCAAGATGTAATGATTAATGAAAGAGGGATTATTTACTTAGAAAAGGATTCTGGGCATTTATGTGCTGTAGATGACAAAACCCTGGACTAAGCCTTAGCAGCCTTAGGTTCAGTCTCGGCTTTGCAGTTAATTTTCTGGGTGACCTTTGGTCAGGCACTATACTTCTTTAAAGCTGGTTTTCCCCATTTCTCTCTAGGTTGTAAGAATCATGTAAGATTGCAGCTTTAAAAGTCTTTAAAGCCTATAAAAGAAGGAAGGAAATGACTATTGGCATTTATGAGATGACTCCTAAGAGCCAGCTACAGTATAAGCTATGTTCATTAGGAAAATTAGCTCATTTAGTCTTCACAAGCACTTGGACCATTTTACAACCATTTTATAGATTAGGGAAACTGAGGCTCAGGGGATTTGTCTTCAGAGTGTCAGCAACGTTTTCAGGGTTCTGGGTGTAGTGCATGAGCTCCTACCTTAGATGTGGGTCTTGGCCCTCAAGAGACTTCCAGGTGACCCTGCCCTGCTGCTTGTCCTGGTGATTCTCTACTGAACTTTAAGTTGAATAAGGAAATTGTTATTGTTATTCAGTGGCAATAAAGAGGGCTCATGAAAAACAGCGGTGCTAAGCAATGTTTCTGTGTCAGCAGCCTACATGGGATAGATTAGGGTGGTCCCAAGATCTTTGTCCAAACATCGTGGACCTTAGCATTTGACCTGGGGACCTCTTCTTCTTGAAACTCTTCTCCCTTGGCTTCTGTGACACAATCTCCCATTTGTCTTTGTATCACTCTGTTCCTTTTTGGTCTCTTGGTGCCAGCAGTGCCTCCACCCCTTACGTTATTTTAAGAGTCTGCCTCTTCTTTACTTCTCACTCAGCATTTTCAGCATTCATTCCCAAGGATTCACCTCCACCAAGTTCCTAGTAATTCCTACATCTCTATCTTCAGCTCAGATTTCTTCCTTGAGCTTCCAACTCCTCTATTCAAAATCTGCTTGCTGGGAGCTCCTGACTGAGTCAGTAGAGCACATGACCCTTGATCTCAGGGTTGTGAGATCGAGCCCCACATTGAGTATGCAGGTTACTTAAAAATCTTTAAAAAGGGGCGCCTGGGTGGCTCAGTAGCTTAAGCATCTGGACGCCTTTGACTCAGGTGCAGGGTGGAGCCCCATGTCTAGTTTCCTGCTCTGTGGGGAGTCAGCTTCTACCTCTCCCTTTGCCTCTCTCCCTCTGCTCTTCCCCACTGCTCTTGCTCTCTCTCTCAAATGAATAAATAAAATCTTTTTTAAAGAAACCTAAAAGGGGCACCTGGGTGGCTCAGTGGGTTAATTAAACCTCTGCCTTTGGCTCATGATCCCAGGGTCCTGGGATTGAACCCCGAATCAGACTCTCTGCTCAGCAGGGAGCCTGCTTCCCCACCCCCCGCCCCTGCCTGACTCTCTGCCTTCTTGTGATCTCTATCAAATAAATAAATAAAATCTTTATAAAAAACAAACAAAAAAAACTAAAAAAATCCGTTTGATGGGTGTGTCCTCCTGGATGATCTAAACAAACTTTATTTTATTTTTTCAAAGATTTTATTTATTTATTTGACAGAGAGAGAGGCAGCTAGAGAGGGACCACAAGCAGGGGGAGTGGGAGAGGGAGAAGCAGGTTCCCCACTGGGCAGGGAGCCTGACTGAGCAACCCAGGTGCCCCTAAACAAACTTTATTTTAGCTTGACTTCTTCTTTTTTTTTTTTTTTTTAAGATTTTATTAATTTATTTGATAGACAGAGATCACAAGTAGGCAGAGAGGCAGGCAGAGAGAGAGGAGGAGGAAGCAGGCTCCCTGCTGAGCAGAGAGCCCGATGTGGGGCTCAAGCCCAAGAGCCTGAGATCATGACCTGAGCCGAAGGCAGAGGCTTAACCCTCTGAGCCACCCAAGTGCCCCTTAGCTTGACTTCTAATTTCAGACTTTTAGCTTAATTTCTAAAACCAACTCCATTATTTCCCCCACCAAATCTGCTTTTATTCACTCTCCTAGTAGGTGATTCCTTTCTCTTCCTGATCACAGAGCATGGGACCTGAGCTTCTTTTGGCATCTTTTTCTTCACTCATCTCTATATACCACCAGTTAAGGAAAGCTGATCTCAACTTCCCTTTCTTTTTTTTTTTTTTAAGATTGACTTATTTATTTGACAGAGAGGGAGAGATGGAGAGAGAACACAAGCAGGGGAAACAACAGAGGGAGAAGGAGAAGCAGTGCCGCTGTTCACTGCCACCCCCCCCAACCCCCCACCTAGCCACCAAGACACACACACGCTGAGCAGGGAGCGGGTGCCCATGCCGGGGAGATCCCAGGACCTTGGGATCGTGACCTGAGCCAAAGGCAGATGGTGAACTGATTGAGCCACCAAGATGCCCCTTAACTTCCCTTTCCTATTACCACTGTTTCTTTTTTTTTTTTTTTTAAAGATTTTATTTATTAATTTGACGGAGAGAAATCACAAGTAGACAGAGAGGCAGCCAGAGAGAGAGAGAGAGAGAGAGGGAAGCAGGCTCCCTGCTGAGCAGAGAGCCCCATGCGGGACTCGATCCCAGGACCCTGAGATCATGACCTGAACCGAAGGCAGCGGCTTAACCCACTGAGCCACTCAGGCGCCCCACCACTGTTTCTTTTTAGTTTCTAGTCAACTCTGACCTCAACCAGCCACAGCCTCCTGTTATCCCTGCCTCCATTTTTGTCTCCGTTTGAATCTAGCCTCTGATGAGCCACCAAAGTCATCTCTCTGAAGCCCAAATTTTACCATCATTCCCCTGCTTAAATCCTTCCATTTCTCCTGATAGCCTTCAGGGTAACATTCCCATACAAAATGGGGTATAGGTGGTATATATATGCGAAGGCCCTTTTTTCTCTGCCTTCTGCATATCTTTGCCTTATACTTTATACTGTGTCGCAACAATCTGCTCATAGTTCCTGTGTTCCTTAATTGAATGATATTGAAATATAAACGTGAGACTCACTAGATTCGAAGTATCCCAGGCTCAAAGCTAGACTAGGATGCTAGGAAATCAGCTTAGCTAGAGGGCCTCAGAGTTCCCCTAACTGAGGTATTTATAAATCCCACTGACTTTTCTGCTCTTGGTTTTGTGATGAAGAACTTGCATTCCAGCACTGCCCTGGGATTCAGGAGACTTAGACCTAAGGAGTCTTGAATCTTTCAGTTAGGCTAGCTTCCATCCCATCTGTAGGCCCGGAATCAGTGGATGAACCAGACAGTTAGGAGAATGGACTCTGGAGCTCCATCTACTCCCCTCAGTAGCTAACCTCTCCTTGCCTCAGTTTCTCCATCTGTAGAATGAGTGTAATGACAGTCTCTATCTCAGAGTTGTTTAATTAGATGAGTTAATATGGTGCCTGATACAGAGGAAGTGTGAAGTAAATGTTGGTTTCTATTATTATTATTGCCACTGAAGGAAATCTACTTGGTCTCAAGAGACCTCTAGATGACAGACAATTACAAGATTAACCTAGTAGAGGTGCAGAGGACCCGACCCAGGGCTCTTTTTCAGTCCCCAGTCCTGGAATTAAATTATGTCTGAGTAGCTCAGTCTTTCCTGTCTATGGAATGGGCAGGGATAATAAACTTGCCTCTGGCAAGTTCCCCCAAAAGTGGAAGAGCCAAAGAAGAAAGAGAAAGAACAGAGGTGAAAGAAGTCCTAACAGGTGTGTTCCTCATCCCTTTTTGCTTCCTCCACTTAGATGCCTTTACACCTAGGCTCACAGAGCCTTCATCCTGTTCCTAGAACCCTGGGACAGCCATGATATCCCTTCTTTCTGCTGGCTTGTTTCCTTTGTTCCAAGCTTCTGTCTTAGAGGATCCAGAAACCTATGCTGAGATTTGATGGATGGTGTCATTGGTGTGTCATCCTTTTGGGAACATCAGTCGCCCTTTCTGGGCAGGTGGAGTTGCTCCAAGGAGTAGTACCCTTGGTGATTAGAAGGTTGAGTCATCTTCAGCTCTGTCCTTTAGATCCTGTCTGGGCAATAGTCCGTGTTGGGTCTGGCATTTGGAAGCACTCCAGTTTTGCTGAGGCCTAGGCCCCTGGCTTAGGCTAGATTTCCCCACATAAAATGGACAATCTTACATCAGTCTAGACATGTTCATTTTCATCAGTTTACTTTCCAAGATGAGATATTTAAACTTAGCCCCTAATGGCCAGAGAGCCTGTCGAAAACAGAAGGTACAGGGTCAAGACAGTCTGGGATGTGGCCTTACCCAGGAGACATGCTTCACCTTAGCTTCACAATGCCACTCTCCTCTACCTCCTCACTTTTTTCCCCAGATTTCTCCAGGGGCTGTTTTAAATTTCTGAAGCTCTGATTGAAAGAAAATGGCAGGTCGACTGCACAGATCCATTTCTTTTGATCCTAGCCCTGGGCAGAGTCACATACTGGAATTGGGTAGAATCAGAGAAGAGACAGCTATAAGGCTCACATAATAAGTCCTCTAGCTCTCTGTCCGCACCAGAGATACTCACAGTGTGGCCCAAATGACACCTGTCATTACAGTCACCTTGAGGATTGGGGAGAGTCTTTAAAAATGCACATTTCTGGGTCCTTCCCCATTTAGTTGAATCAGTCTCTGGAAGGTAGTTGCTAGTAAGTGTTATAAGCTAATCAGGTAAGTCATAGGCTTACTCACGTTGGAGAATCATGGTATTAGAGGTTGAGCTTTTTAAGTCCAGGATGGCTTGGAGAGGGACACTGAAGTCTGGAGGAGGGCTAAGTGACCTGTCTGAGTGCAAGTCAGGCAGATGCTTGGGGTTCAGCAGTAAACATCCCACTTAAATATCTGGGTTTTCCTGAGTGGCGTATTCTTCAGGCTGTAATGGGGATGTGGGCCATCCACCAGCCATCCTGCCAGAAGGTGGAGAGCACTGAAATGGGTAGCCCATTTCTCCCTGCCTCCAGCCCCAAATGCAGACGTAGTCAGGTGGGTCTGACTGAAACATGAAGCATTCTAACCTTAGCTTCATTCGTTCAGCAAATATTTATTGAGCACCTACTTTCTATGTGTCAGGTATTGTTATTGGTGTTTGGGATATACTCATGAATAAAGCAAATATCCCTACTGTGGTGGAGTTATATGCCAGAGGTAAGAAATGGAAAATAAACAATAAACATTATGTAAATAAGTCAACTATACATTAGGAGGTAATAGATGAAACGGAAGGAAAGAGTAGAGCAGGGTAAAGGGGCTGGGTTGGGGCAAGCATCAGTGCCTAAGTAGGGCAGTCAGGTAGGCCTCCTGGGCAAAGAGCAGGAGGAGGGTAGGGAGCTGGCTAGGCATCTGTCTGAAGAGATACACAACAGTACAGCGAACAATGCAAAGACTGGACTGAAGTGTAGGTACCTTCCCCTATCTTTAATGTGACTAAGGGGAAGAGAAGTGCCATTTGTAGGTGTGGCAGAGGTGGGACTAGATTGTAGACCCCCTTCCTGTTCACCAGTGTTCTATTCTTCTGGGCAGTTTTGTTCCAGATTAACCCTCCAGAAGGACAGGTCAGGACAGAGCCTGAAGGGGCAGAGTAGGCTGGTTCATGTTAGAGTCTGCAGAAGTGGTGGGCTCTGAGGACTTCTTCCCTGAGGTTTCTGGGCCCCTTTGCTTTTACCTCTGCCTTATTGCCCTGTCCTCCCCCAGCCCCCACCCTCAGGGCCATCACTAACCAGTATCTCCCTCTTTGCTGCTAATGGTGGGAGGCTTAGGGAGTGGCTGTCAAGCAGAGTGATGGTTCTAGAAGACAATATGCAGTTTATCAATATTGAATTTTGTAGCTCGCCTCTGCCGCTACCGTTGTAGGGAGCCGGCCAGGCCTGGCGATGTTATTTGATAATAGAATAATCATCATTTATATTGCAGCTTTGGAGAGCCTCTGCTACTGACAGTGGCTCAGTCCCTTGGTGTTAGGTGAAACAGGCTCTAGAAGGGAAAGTGAACCAGCTTGAAATCCCTGACCCTGGAGAGCTAGACTTTGGCCTCTGTCACCGGCCACTTTCCAGAGGGGAGTAATTTAGCAAAGATGCCACCCAATTCTTTCTGAAATACCTGAAATACTTTCTTTAAAAAAAAAGGGGGGGGGGAGTCCTGTGAGAACATCTAGATTTACCTCTGACTCTGTGGTTGGGTAGTTGACTCCTCTTTGTCCTCCCTTTATTGGGTGGTTCCTCAGCTAAAGGTGTAGTTAGCAGGTGGACAGTGGGTCACACCCTGATGTGGCTCTGCTAGCCCAGTGCCAGAGGACTATCCCATCAGAAACGCAGAAAGGAAGGAGGAGATGGGGTCAGCGGGCACTTGTGTAGACTTTTTTAGAGATCCAAAGGAAGGACCTCATCATTCCTGGATATTTGGACGTACATCTCTTTGGCAAATAAAACTTGTATTTTGAAGCTTTTCTCCCTTTAAAATGGGGTGATGAGTTATCTTGTTAAGAGAGTCGTCATTCTTAGGAAGTTGTCGGGGGGTTACATGGGGAATGTGGGTGTAAAGTGGAACTGGCTCACACAATAGAAAGCAAAAACAATTTGGTAATGTTCTTCAACTTTGAAATAATCTAGACTCCCACCTTTCTCCTGTTCCTAGTTCCCCAAAGGGCCTTGCGAGGAAAGAGGGGCTCACACTGTGGAAAGAAGATGGATGTTCAGAAGCTCAGAGAGGCTGTGGGCTCTGGCATGACTCTGAAGCTGGCCCCAAGGCCTCCTCCTAGTGAGTCAGGTGTCCCTCCAGCTCTAAGATGCCTAACCTCTCTGGAGAGGTGAAGGGACCTCAGGGACTGCAGACGCCAGAGTGAGGACAGGCAGGAAGGTTGCTAGGAATACAGCAGATGACCCAGGAGGCACTTGGGGTTTCTTGACCAGAAAGATATTAAGGTTGGGAGGGAGTAGAAGCTTTGGCTTGAAACCAGTATTATATAGCCGGGGGCAGGGATGGGGGCACCCCAGAAGACAAGTTCTAAATCCATGATATCAGAAGCACTTGGGAGCTTTTGTGACATACAAACTCCTGCCCCCATTCCCACTTCCACAAGAAGATAGACTAGACTCTCCAGAGGCAGGGAAAGGCTATAGGGTTCCAAAGATGGGGTTGAAGGCAGAGGGCGCGGTGGAAAAGACCAGGCCCGGGCCTCCGTCCGCAGAGGGAGGGAAGGCGTCTGGGTGAAGCTCTTCAAGAGCACAGGTAACTGGTAAATCCCATAGCAGCCTGGTCCCAGACTTTTAAGTCCTCCCCTGTTCCAGAGGTCAGGAAATCTTGGTCCTGATGTCAGTGCTATCACCTAGTGGCTCTGTGACCTTGGGCAAATCACTTCACCTTTCTGAGTTTCATTTGCTTCTACTGTAAAATCAGGGAATGGTTACTAAAGTCTCTCTCCAGCTCTGAAAGTATAGGTCTGTGGTTCTAAAGGTTGTTATGGCTGGTGTATTGCATTTAAAAGACCAGAGCCTGTATGCTATTCCTTTGTTCATGGACTGTTGGGAGGCTGCTGACCTGGGGCCGGCTAGTCCGTCTGCTGGCTTTCAGGCCACAACCACACCTGATCACTTAAGAGAGCTTTCTCCAAACTGGAACACTGCTGTGTGAATAAAATTAATTAAATTAGAAAATATGAAAATGAGGGTTCCGTGGCCCAGTGACTTTGAGTATCTGTGGGTTAAACACATTGAACATTTTCTTTTTTTACAGGACTTCTCAGAGCCTTAACATACCAGTATGCATTTTGAATCTCGTAAAGGGGGAATAAACAGAATTTCCTAAACAAATCTGATCATGGATCCATTTTTCTAAGGAGCAGTCCATCAGATCAGTGTTTCATAGAGCACCTACAGAAGTTTCCCTGTACGGGTGTCTCTCTTTCTCTAAAACCAGAAACAATTGCAAGTTAGGTGGCCCCTACAAAGGTCACAAATTCTTGACCTTCAAGGTGGGTAGGAATGTTTCCACTCTTCCTACTCTGGAATCCCAAAGACAGGCAGTCTTTTGTCACAGTCTCCCTAGTGCAGCCTTGCAGGCAGTGCCAATGATTTTTGCTAATTGCTATTGAATTCCCCTTGAATTGACACCCCTCAGGGTTCCCCATATCGGTCCCCCATGCCCTCCTGCAGCAGATGCTCACAGATTGTCCCCTTCACCTTGACAGAGAGGTAGAGAAAGACAAGTCAACATGGGCTTCTCTGAGCTCCCAGAGCTTCCTTTCTGTGACCTGGTCTAAGGATCATTGTGGCTGGATTGACAGGTAGTAGCTGTTGACTCTGGTGTGGGGTTGATATTCTGTAAGAGACAGGAAGAAAGCTGCTGGAGTCCCCCACCTAAGGAGTACATACTTTGTGGGATGAAAGGTAAGCTTGAGGAGGAGGGGGAATTGGCTATCCTATTTGGGCAGGAAGGGCTGTGTTGCACTCCCTTGGACTCTGTTTTTATACCCCATTTTCCACACGCATGTCTCATCACTCTGTCCTTTTTCTCCTTCGTCCTTTTTTGGGTTCTTTTCATCTCCCCCCGCTCTTGTAAGCAGACAGGCTCTCCTTCCTCTTCCCCTATCCCAATCTCCCAATCCCCTCTTCACACCCCTGCTGCCCTCCAGCCTGGCAGCCTGCCCTGTAGGAATGTTAATTAGCATCCACGATTTAATTAATTCAGTAGCTAATTAATGATGGGGGGATAGAGAGCTGGGGTGCAGGGAAGCTTGGGGCTGGAGGTGGCAAGGAGAAAGAGCGGAGGCTGCAGAAGGCATCGCAGATGGCTGTGTGGTGGCTGGCACAGTGCCCACCGCCATGGATGCAGACACTCGGCGCGCACGCACATGGACACATGCACGCGCGCACACACACACACACCAAAAACGAGAGGGTGATCGAGGAATAAATTCAAAAGCAGGGAGAGAAGGGCACAGGGGCCCTGGGAACTGGGGGTGGGGAAGGCGCTAGATCTATTTGAATCTGCTCCGGAAGTGGAAGAGGAGAAAAAAAAAAAACCCACCACAGGCGCAGAGAGAAGAGAGCTCTCCCGATACCCCACCCCGCCCCCACCCCACCCCAGCCACCCCTCCTCCCTGGCATGGGATTCATGGGCACCTGCTGAGGACAGGGTCCCCTCCCTCTGCTTGCCATAAATATTGGCACCGAGGACCCAGACTCAGAAGGACAGGACATTCCCAAGGAAAATTGTGGGGTTTTTTTAAGTTGCTTTTTATAATATATGTGTATATATATATTTTTAAAACATTACACCCATTTTGGTATGAGGGCGGAGGCGAGTGAAAGAAGGTGACCGAGCCAGGAGGAGAGAGCACAGATGGCTTGGTGGTGGTTTGGTGTGGTGAGTTGTGGGGAGGAGGTGAGGGGGTCTGGCAGAGGTTGGGGGTGGGTGGAATGAGGACCCTGTTTTCCGTTCGGTTTGCTGTGGATGAAGGAGAGAGAAAGAGAGAGAAAGGGGGTGGGGAGAGAAGTGAAACAGATGGCAGAGTGGAGAGGCGGCAGCCAGTGCCGGCACTGCCCAGCCTGGGCGGACCCAGCCCCCCCCCCGCCCCCCGCCTGCCAGCTTTCCAAATGCCACCCTTCCCCCATCCTCCCCTCTTCCCATCCCCCCAGCTTGGCACTGATCTCCGAGAGAGAGGGAGGGAGGCTGGGCAAAGAGCATCTGTTCCCTCCATTCTCCCCGCTCTATCGGCTGCCAACCTAGGGCCATCGTCTGCCTCCATCACCCCTCCGCCCGCCTGCCCGCCCGCCTACCCACCCAATCCCAAACGGGTGCTGGATCAGGTGCCGAATCTGGCTGACTCCTCGGGTATACCCGTCACTATGCATTGCTGTGTGTCTGCCACCGCCGCCTGGCACTCATGGGGCCGTGTGTGTGTATGTGTGTGTGTGTGCGCATGTACATGTACGCATAAGCGCGTGCTGTATGTGAGCCTCCTGGGCATGGGTGGGGGTTGGCACTGCGGTTGCCAATCTAGTGTCCAACCAGAAGGACAGAGGGATGGAGGGGAAGAAGGAGGGGAGAGGTGCGGGGCCCGGGAGGGCAGAACAGGGTGCATGGGTTGCTTCGTGCTGCCTGCTTTCAGGCATTGGCACTGCAGCTGCCACCCTCATGCCCGCGGAGATGGGAGGAGGCGAATGGGGAGGGGGGCGGCGGTAGGAGTCCTGGTGCTCTGAGAGGAAGGATTGCTACCTGGGAGCCATTGGCATCACACCCATCATGCTGGTGCCCCGAGCTGGGGCAGTGGGAACAGGGGCCCCAGGAGGCAGAGAGGAGGGGCAGGGGGATGTTAATGATCTTGCTGTCCCTCTGGAGCTCAGCTCTGAGAAACAGTTGGAGTAGGAGGTAGTCAGCCTTCTTCCAGTCTGGGAAAGTAAAGTGGTGGAAAGAGTAGACAGGGAAGTGCCAAGAAAGTGTCTAAGAGCTAGAAGGAGGGACCGTGCCACTGCTCCCTGGGGAGAGCTCCTCGGGGCTGGCAGTCTGGCCCTTTGTGAAAAGCAAGGGGACACGGACATGCGGCCGTGGGTGCTGGCACTGCCTGAGGAGGCTGGCACAGGCTCTAGCATTGTGTGGAAGGAAGAAGGGGGGCAGCGCCTCTTGCCAATCTGCTTGAGAGGATGGCAGTGCCAGGAGTGAGAAGGGAGGTGAGATGTTGGGCTGTATGTGTGTGTGTGTGTTTATGAGTTGTTTGGGAGAACAGACTTTTTTTCTGCCAGGACCTCCTTCCTGTTCCCTCTTAGGCATGGGGAGTGGAGCAACAGACGGAGAGAGGCGTGAGGACACAAAGGAGGACGTGCGCCATTGCCAAGACCCCAAGGAAGAAGGATGGAGAGCGCTGGCAGTCCTGTTTGGCCCCCGGCCAGTTTCCTGCTGAAGATGGCCAAATCCTCCGGCCTGGTCTGTGTATGTCACTCTGCGCGCGTGGTGGGGGCGGGGTAGGGCTTGCTTGCTGAGCTGGGATCTAGAAGGGGAAGGGCACCTTTCCCATTTGGACTTTCCACTCTAACAAGTGAGGTATCTGATTTTCTCCCTGGTGCCTTCCTGTCCTCTCACTCCCTCCCCTCCACCCCTCTTTCATCTCTCTATCACCATCTGGGTCCTACTGCTTGGCACCCAACCAACTAGACGCCGCCACGCTTGGCAGTGCTGCACTGGCACGTGAATAGTGTCTCCGATCCGGGCACTGCGGCAAACCCCAAGCCGCCAAACATGCTCACGACCGCCGCTTGGTGGCAGAGAGAGAGGGGGCGCACCTAAGCAGGCTGGGCATCGGGCGGAGCTCTGTGCTGGGGGGTGGCAGGAGACGGCACCCTGATGTCAGTACTCCCGCCAACCCCAACCAGACACCCACCTTCCTCCCACCTCACTGCAGTTACCTGCTACCATACTCTGTGTTTGAGCAGCTCTTTCAGGGGAAGCTGGAGCACAGAGGGACAAGGGTACAGGCAAAAAGCCAAATTCAAGGAACCAGGCCAATGGCCTGTCCACCTTTCTGGGCAGTGAGGACAGAAAAAATACCAGCAGGGTGAATGAGAGCTATAGAGAGGCCAGCCAGTTGTGTTGCCACAAAGCCGGTGCCAGAAGAGGCTGGAAGAGAAGTAGGGAGGGACCCTCAGGCCTTGCTGCCAGGTAGTAGGGTGGTTTGTGCCTGTGTGTATTTCATCTGCCTTGTGATTGGCTGAGCTGTGATTGAAATGAATCAGTTTTTCCTCCCTGGTTAAAAGGCCCATATTCAATAACAGTCCTAGAAAAATGAAGAGGTGCTCTTGGCTGAGAGAGGTAGGCAGGTATAAGGAAGACAAAGGCAGATTTAGTGCTTAGGAATTTCTCAATGGTACCCCAGTTAGGTAGAATGTGGATAAGTGTCCATGTCTTTGAAATCCACCCCTGGAAGGGAAACCACAGATCAGCAATGAGCCCTTGTAGAAAGGAAGGCTCTTAGGAGGGGAGGCCCCAGCATATCTGTGGTGACACAGACCACCCCTCTGCCGTCAGGAGCAGTTTCCTTGGCAGTGCCACAAAATTGGACCTTGGGCCTCCATCTGGAAGAACCTCTAGTAGATTGGGCTTTCTGGGTAGCCAGAATCCATGGATTAGTAACTAGGAAGATATGTGGGTAGAAGCTTTGGCTCTGGGTGATACTGAGGGAGGCTGGGTGGCTCTGATGGAGGATGGGACCTGCCCAGAGGGAAATCAAGCCATTGCCATGCTGGACTGAACTGCTTAGGGTTGGGGGAGCTCCGGTTCTAGCATTTCTGGAAGTGGATGCCAGCTTCAGAAGAAGGGAAATGGTTTCCACAGCAGAGGAAAAAGCAGGGAGACACTCAGCCAAATGGGTGAGTGGACAATGTTTCTTTTCTCCTGTTCAAGAATAGCCAATATAAGCAGAAGACAGAGTCAGATTTTCCAGGTGGTGGTGGTGGGGCTGATGGCAGGGTATTGGGAAGACAAAGCTGAGGTGATGTTAGGCCCCTGGTGGTATCCCTGGTGGAGCAGGGTTGGGTCTGGGTGGAGAGTGAGGGGAAGGTCACAGGCATGAATGGGCTGAGCAGCCCAAATCAGGGCTTCTTGTATTCCAGAGAGCATGGCATCACTTTAGGAGTTTCCAACTCAGCAAATCTGAAGTGTGTTCAGAAATGTGCATTTTAAGCCAGCGCTCAGGCGACCACACTGCAGGTAGACAGAACTTGGAGAGACTGTTCTGAGATGCGGCAGTCACCTGCAGACCGTTAACCCTAGTCTGGGCTTTCTAGGCCTTTGGCATCTTTCTTCTTCCTCCCCAACCACAGGCATGTCTTTTTGCTGTCATGCCTGTAATACATGTGTTATGGGATGTGTGTCAGTGTGTTGTGAGTAGGAGCAGCAGGACGAATAGGACAGATCATGAGGTCAAACCAGGCAGATTTAGCCTGTCAGAACCATGCTTCTCACTGGCAGTAGTTATCACAGAAGAATCCCTTAGGGAACGCTTCTGAATTCTGGTGGGCAGCTGCCCTGTGTTTTTGAAACCTCACCACCAAGAACCACTAGGTTAGGAGCATCGCCAGGAGGATGACTGTCTTTGGTCTGGTAAAATTTGTGTGGCTTCTGTGGCTCAGAACAGCATGAGTCCTAATTACACTGCTTTTTGGAGACAGATCTGTGTCCTGGATGGACAGAGTATAGGGCCTCGCCTAATGCAGATACCTAGCAAGATGCAAATGATGCTGTTTGAGCACTTGGTGGGAATGAGCACAGTGTGGGTCACTCAAGTCCACTGGAGAAGACATGGTATAAGGTTGGATATCAGGGAAGGACTGTGGATGTGGGGCATCCTGAGCTCCTACTGATGACCTCTTTCAGTGTTTTAGCCATTGTTTGTGTGTAAAAGTGTGTGTGTGGTGGTTGGTAAGATTAAGAGTCAACCCAGGGGGGTGGGGCACCTGGCTGGCTTAGCTGGTGGAGCATCTGACATTTGAATTTGGGGTCATGAGTTTGAGCCCCACATTGGGTGTAGCGATTTCCTTAAAAAAAAAAAAAAAAGAAAAAAAATGTCGATCCCAGGTCACCTTTCCCCATCACCTTCCTTCTAGTACACTTATAATCAGCCTGCTTCCCCACTAGCTTCTAGCCAGACACTGTTCTGTGGCTGTAGGAAACACCAGGCTCAGACTACTGACCGGGAATAATGCCATTTACTTCTTGTCTGTCCTTTGTGTGGAAGGTTGGCTGGGCCCTCTGTATGACAGAGAATGACAGGGTGGGTCCTCACCCAATTATACACTCTGCCCATAACGTGTGGTCTCACCCTGGGAGCTTTCCCTGGGATTGCTTCCCATCTCTCCCCAAACTTGACGAGTCGCAGTCTAGATCTCTGAATGTCCTCTGTCTGGATTTTCTTTCATCTGCCCTTTTCACAATGTATCCAGACTGTTCTCATGCAGACTGGGTCTGTAGCCCTTCTTGTGGCAAGCGTTCCTTGGCATTGGAGCAGTTCTTCCTTAGTCCTCAAGGACATCCTCGGGGCTTACAAGTTGCTCACTAGTTGTTCCCAACTGGTGTTTTAGCTTCCCAGTGCAGCCTAGAGAGAAGGGCTCCCTGTGCCTAGCCTTCCTATAACACAGCGTCCCAGCCCAGTTCAATCCTGTTTCTAGGAGTTTTCCTTAAAGTTTCCTCCTGGTTTCTCTTCTCTCTCTCCTCTCCCTAGTGTCACAGTGCAGAGGAATGGAAGGTCCTTTCACCATGGATTGCAGCCTTTGGTCACCCTTCCTAACTCTGGTTACATTGCCCCGTTCATATTTTATTCTCACCTACTGTTGGATGTGAAGGAAATGAATATGTCCTGGAGGGTGGTTGTACTTACAGGAAGTGTAGGTCCCTACACGGGCCTCTGTGCCCATGGGGCCCATCCGTGCTGGCATGTGTGTACCCCCACGGCATTCTTCGTGTGGCTCTGCTGGCTTCTGATGGCATGCATGCTTGTTTCCTTGGTGTAGTCATATACACAGAGTTCTGTATTTCAGATGTGATATTCTATACACGGATGAATGATTAGATGAGAAGACGTGCATTAAAACAGTCAGGCTGGTGGAGGTTTGGGAAATTGGCAATCTGATCTGTAAGCCTTCTACATGGCTAAGGAACAAATAGATGGAATTAAGCAGATGGGTGCTATTGGGTATGGAATACTGGCTTTCCTGGTTCCTGTGCATGTTTCTGTAAGGACACTCCAAGGACTAGGGGGTTGAGGGAAGAAGGGTTTATTTTTTCTGGCCCTACTGCAGAGTCTCCCCCATTTGGCTGCTGTAGCTTTAGATTTTTCTCATATTCTAGTTGAGAAAGAGGTACCTGAACCCATCCCCACATGATTCTGGTTTAGAGTAACTACAGCCAAGCTCCCATCCACCTCCTGTCTCCTGGTACTGATCCTAACAGTAAGTAGGCTGGACCAGAATTTGGACACGACACCTTAGGGCCCATGTATGTTAGAAACCGTAGTTCTTTGCCCCAGGCCGTGGAAGACCAATGGTAGAAGCCAAGGATTCAAGCTCACTTTAGGGTTGTTGGGGTGGGGCCTATGTTACAGAATAGGTGTTGATATGCCAGGCATTTTAAGTTGGGTCTGCTGCTCCCCAGGAGAAGCAGTAGGGTTTACCCAGGATGACCTGGTATTCACCTCTAGCATTCTGCATGGGGCCTGACGACCTGGCCTTCCTTCCACCAGAATGGCCCGCTGAGCATCTCTGAAGCAGGAGCGTGGCTGCTTGGGACTTTTGGTCTGAGAATGGGGTTGGGGAGGAAGGCTTCCAGCCACTGGGGACATGGAATGGCATACCTAACTCTACCGTCAGGCAGACTCTTGTCTCTCAAGTCACAGGGCTCCGGGTAAGGACAGTGGCTTAGTGTCAGCTCCCATCCCCTACTGTGCATGTATGCCGTGTCTCTACACCAGGGTGTCCCCATGTAAGAAAACATGCCAGAGGGCAAGAAGAGGCACAAGAGGGATTTCTGGCTATGTTAATTCCTGGTAAAAATATTTGCAGTTCAAATGACAGCAACGTGTCCTAGTTGTAAACTCCTAAAAATGCCCGACACCTCACCTCTAATCATCCTGTACCAGGCGTTTGCCCCAGTTTTCTTTTAAAATGTTTCTTCTTTCCCTCCTATCTTTTCTTCTAATTTTGTGTTTGTTTTCAACTTTTACACACGTCACATTCCCTGAAAGCACAGAGTGAAAAAGCTTCTTTCCACCTACACATGCTGCTAAGAAAATAATTTTATACACAGTTTCAATGGGAAAAGAAAAGGATAGGAAGGGAGGGACACAGGAGAGAGGTGGGAAGGGTGGTGGCAAGAACGAGAGCTTGATGGGGCCTGCATTTGTAACTGGTGTTACTGGAAGGACTCTTTGTACCCTCCCCCCCGGTTTGCTAGAGTTGGAGCTCTTCACTTTAGAAATGCATTGGGAAGTGAGGTTCACAGAACATGTGGGCACTAGCGACTCGGCTGATTTTCCCTCCTCCTTTCTCCCACCTTTTTGGCACATAAGCCTCTGCTTTGGTATTAACATGTTCACAGGGCAGAGCAACAGGCCAGGAAGTGGAAATCCCAGGGCTGACTGAACTGTGTGCACACATATTAAATGGATGAGGGTAGTGGAAGAAGCCCAAAGGGAGAAAGTTTGCAATACCTTGAGAGGGGAGGTCTCCTGGGCAAGGGCGGTAGCAGAAACTGTCTGGAGGACTGGGAACTTCTGCAGGCTTTTCTTTGCCAAAATAAAATACCTGCTTTTAGATCTTGTGCCATTGTAGCTGGGCTTTGGGATCACTGGTTCCCATCTGATGCTGGCAGAAACAATGTTAGAGGTGGGGAACCCTCTTCTAGCCCATTCCTTTTTCATTGATTTCCCTTGGTGATAGCATTCTGTCAGATTCGCCTTGTGCTTTGGTCATTGCCTAGCCCACCTCCCCAACCCCGAGCCTCCTGGGACAGCCTCTGACTGGGTGGTGCCCCCAGCAGCTGCTGCTTGCTGGTGGGAGGAAGGGCAAGGGCAGAGGAGGAAGGAAGAACATAGGTGGGGAATAAAGGTCCCCGCAAAAGCAAGGATTTCAAGGAATGTGAAGGGGACACTGGACATGGAAATAGAAGTTGGGGATAGATAGAAGCGAATGAAGAGGGAGCAGTGGTTAGCTGTAGGAAAGGGGAGGCATATGTGAGATTCAGAAACCATGATATCCTGTCCACCCACCCCTTTCTTCCTGGGACTGCCAAGATACATTTGGCAACACTGACTTTCCTAACTAGTGACTGGGAATAAAGAGGTGTTAGCAAGCCTGATACTCAGTTCAGAGGGCAAAGGTGGGTCTCTCCCAGTCTCTGGGCTCTTCTCCTCATGGCCAGCCCTGGCCTCGGAACCTGGGCTGGCTAGGGTCAGTCTGCACAGCTTTCTGTCCCAAGGATCACCATACCCATGCAAGGACTTAAAAGCCATTTGCTCTTCCCAAGACTAGTAGTTTAAAGAAACGCTTAACATGGGTGAAAATGGACACAAACAGGGGGGAAAAAAAACACTTGTTTGATGGGAGAGTTTGCAGTTTTTTTCTGTATTTTCCAAGTTTATGTTTTACTTTAGTTCATTCCTCTGTTTCCATCTCTCTCCTGTGCACATACGCACGCGTGCTCTCTCTCTCTTGCGCTTTTTTTTTTTTTTTTTTTTTTTTTTTTTTTGGTTGTGTGTGTGTTTTAGTTTTTTTAAAAGAACTTTGGATTTGCCGTTGGTGGGCAGCGCCGGTCCCGGAGGCTGGGCCCCCCACATGGCAGGGCTGGGACAAGGGGCGGGCCCACGGCTGCTGAGAGGATCTCTGTGTTTAAAGCCTTTGAGAACAAGTTACTGCAGTTCCCAGGGTGCAGGGTGGGGTTTGGCAGAGGGGTTCCTGGCGGCGGCTTCCCCTAGAGTCCAGGCCGCAGGGGCTCCTATCAGGCAAGGAGAGGGTCAGGAAGGAGGAATGTGGGGAGAGTGAGCTGTGTGCACTTCTCCCCCCTGCCAACCTCCAGTTTGGTCAGAGTTTTGTGGGCTCCCTGCCCATCCCAGGCTCCAACCTTGGGAGCCAACTGGGTATTTGGAAAGTTTGTGAGCTGTGTGGTGCTCTAGACAAGGGGGTAGGGAGAGAGAAGGGGGAGTAGCAAAGTTTGTTTTCCTTCCTCCTTCTTTGTCTTGGGTTTTCTTTTTCCTTTCTTCTTTTCTTTTTCTCTCTCTCTCTTTTTTTTTTTTTTTTTTTTGGTGTTTTCTCTGTCAGTGGAACAGCATGGGCTGACATACGTGTGTGTATTTGCAGGGGTTGACTGTGTTGGGGGTGGTGAATCCAGTGGGGATAAGGTTGTAGGAAGATGGATTCTAGGATAGATCTCGTGTGTGGTGGACAGGGCAGAGATGAGCAGACCATCAGGATGACAAATGAGCATGTGTCTATGAAGACGTGGGGCAAGGAGCCGCAGAGGATCAGTGTGTGTCTGGGGGCTTGGGCAGGGGGAGGAGGCAGGACTCTGCTGGAGGCGGGGTGTGTGAAGCCCACTGAGGGTGGGAATTGAAAGATTCCCAGGAGGCGGGCAGAGCCAAGGGTTGGGTGTGGGGGATTTGAGCTCCCACCAAACACCCCTTGGGGCAAGGGAGGGGGCCCTGAGGCCTTCCCCTCTCCCCCATCTTGGTTTATCTGTTTATAAAGCTAGAAGTGTAGAGGTAGTAGTAGTTTTTGGGTTGGAGTCCGTGTGAGGTAATCTTGCTTCCTCTTTGGCAAAAGCCACAGCAGCCGGGGCGGCAGTGGCGGCGTTGGTGATGGTGATGGCTGGGCCCCCTGGGGGCGGGGCCGCCTTGCGCCTATGGGCCGAGGAGCGCAAGTGGGAGGCCAGGGCTTCGTGCCCACTCAGCAGCACCTCACATGCGAGGCAGTGGTAGGTGCAGATGGGCACCCGCAGTGGGGGGGGCACAGAACCCCCAGAGCCCCGCCCAAAGAAGCAGAAGGATCTCTGGTGAGCAGTGGCTGGGGCCTCCCCATCGAATGCCATCTTGCACTGGCGGCACAGATAACGGTGGGTCACATCCACGGTGGAGATGCCGGTACTGGCCGACAGCAGCTCCTCGGCCTCCCCGGCCTCCCCGTCCCCTGCAGCAGCCAGTTCAGGAGGCTTTGGAGGCGCTGTGGCTGTGGGCTCGGGGGGCTGGGGTGGTGGCTGGAGAAGGGCATTGGGGAGCAGTCCGATGAGGGTCTGAGGTATCACGGGGTTCATGGGAAATAGCCCCTTCTTCATGCCATAGAGCTGTTGGAAGTAGGCCCCCTGCAACTGGGGGCCAAAGACAGCTGGTGGTGTTGCCCCCCCAGTGGGGGGCAATGGGAAGGGCAGGAATTGGCCCCCCAAGAGGGCTGGGACAGTAGCCTTCAGTGCTTTGAGGTTCTTGAGGGCGTCAGTGGAGGAGTTGGTGGGGGCTGCCACTGGCTTTCGTTCACCAGAGACTCTGTCCCCAGAGGGCTCAGTAGGGGGGCCTGGGGCAGGGTCAGTGATGCCTGCTGTGGAGCTGTTAGTTTGTTCTGGCACAGGTCTCTGAGGTAAGGGGCAGCCTGGGCCAGCAGTCTGGACCACTGTGGTGGCAGGCAGGACTGAAGTGGCGAGGCCGAGGAGGCCAGAGGAGGCTGCAGGGCCTAGGAAGATGAAAGGAGTGATGAAGGATTAGCCACCTCCTGGTCCGTCATCCTTCCTTCTGTAGGCCACCTCCAGCCACACCCTTGCCCACTCCCGCCATCTAGCTGCCACACACCCTTCCCGCCCTTCTCTCCACAAAGAGCCTGAAACTAAGGAAGGCCACAGGAGGCTGGAAATGGGAAGAGTCAAGGAGGAAAAAAAGGAGACCTTCACTAGAGAGGGGTGCTCTCTGCAGTCCAACCCCTCCCAACTGCCCACTCACCTGAACTGAAAGGAGCTAAGCTTCCCAGCGGGGGCTGGGCCAGAGCTGGGCCGGACAAGAGGACCGGGGCCAGGCGAGGCAGGGCCGGGGCAGCCCCAAGGGGCAGAGAGGCAGATGTGGTGGCAGGTGTGGCCTTGGGAGCCGGGGGTGCCTCAGGTGCTGGGGCCAAGTCGTAGCACTTGCTTTCACTCTTCAGCTGGGCTCGGACGGCCTCTTTGAGTTTGGCGAGGTGCTGGCGTGAGAAGAGATGGCCTCGGCAGGAGACATAGAAATCATACTTGACATCACAGTAGGGACAGTCGGTGCGCTGGGCTCCCAGGGGGCCCTCACTGCTGCCCCCAGCCCCGCCAGCTGCTGCCCCCTGCAGCTTGGCCTTCTTTTCCTTGGCACGAGCATTCTGGAACCAGACCTGGATGACTCTCTTGGGCAGCCCAATCTCCTCCCCCAGCACCTCACACTCCTGCATGGTCGGGGTGCGGTAGGCCTCGTAGCAGGCTTTCATGATCTTCAACTGCAGGCTGCTCATCTGGGTCCTGTAGCGCCGTTGCCCCATTCCATCTGGAACCCCAGACCCCCCTCCTGCTCCTCCACTGCTTCCTCCAGCCCCAGGGGACTCCGGTTCGGCCAGACTGGAAGCAGATGAATCGCTGAGATCGCCTGCAGACGGACTGCAAGCCTCGCTTTCTGGAGAAGCTTTAGCAGGTTCATCAGCACCCTCTTCCTCACTGGGTGGAGGGGGAGGTGGGAGGGGGAGCGGTGACTCTGGTGTTGGGGTGGTGGCCTCTTTCCCCGGTGGCAGAAGAGGCAGGGGCCCGGCGGCAGGGGTAACCGGGGGGTAGGGAAAAGCAGGAGGTGCTTCCCGCTTTGAGGCCTCCCTCCCAGTCCCGTCGTCTACCTTGCCCAACAAGAGGTTGAACTTGGGAAATGCTGCGGGGGTAGACGTGATGGGCTTGACTGCTGGGTTGGGCACTGCCCCAGGGGTGCTTCGAAACTGGCCTTTCCTCTCCCGGGCCCTGGTGTTCTGGAACCAGACCTGCACCACTCGCTTTTTGAGTCCCACCTCCTCAGAGATGCAGTCGAGCATCTTGCGAGTTGGGTTGGAGTCTTGCATGTACCAGCGGTACAGGATCTCCAGCTGCTCCGGCAGGATGGTGGTGCGCAGGCGCTTGTCCCTGGGGGGATCGCTCTCCCCTCCCCCGCCCACCTCACTGCCTGTCGGGGACAGGCTGCCCTCCTCATGCTTCCGTTTGAGCGGGGGCCCTGGCGTGGGCAGAGTGCCGGCCACCAGGGGGCTCCGCTCCCCGAGCACCAGCAAGGGCAGATCTAGGAGGTTCGGGGCCGTGCTAGCCTGCAGGGATGGCAAGAAGTGCAGCCGCCGGTGACTGGCCAGGAGGTCTTGGCTGGGGAAGGACATGGTGCACTGGTCACAGGCGTGGGCTGGGGAAGGCGAGGGAGGGGCATTCCCTTCAGGTTCTTTGCCTCCTGGCTTTGTTGCCTCTGCTTGACTCAGCTCTTCCCGGTCCGGGGGCTCTGGTGAGGGACCCTCGGGCCCTGTGGGGGGTTCCATGTTCTGTTCCTCCTCTGCTTCCTCCTCCTCTACCTCTTCCTCCTCTTCCCCTCGCTCTGCCTCTTCCTCCTCCTCTTCAGGGGACTGGTCGTCATAGCATTTCTTGAGGTGCCGCACCAGCTCAAAAATGCATGAGAAGGTGGCATGGCAGCGTCTGCAGCCAGAGGCTCCCCCATGGCCACCTCCGGTTGTCACAGGCCCACCCTCGATGGCATTTTTGCGTGCTTTCTGGCGGGCATTCTGGAACCACACTACCACCACACGGCTAGCCAGGCCCAGGAGACTTGCAAGCCGTTCTACCTCTCCGTCCTTGGGGTAGGCACTGGTCTCAAAGAAAGACTGCAGAGCCTGAGTCTGGAACTCTGTGAACTTGGTTCTGGAAAACCTACGGCCTGCAGGCACTAGGGGAGGCAGATTCCCTCTGGAGCTCTCTTCCTCCTCTGGGGGCCAACGTCCTGCCCGGCTCCGTTCCTCAGAGGGATGGGTCCCCCCAGCCTCAGGCTCCGGGACCAGGAAGGGAGGGCCCAGTGGGGGAGCTGGTGAATCCAGGGACCCATCAGGAGGTTTGGGGGGCTCTGCAGGCGGTGGATACAGGCTGTCATAGCTCTTTCGAAACTGAGCAGCATAACGGCTCAGGGCCTCAAAGGGCAGGAATCGGCGGTGGACGTGCTCCTCGTGTGTCTTGAGGATGAGCATATTGGAGAAGAGTTTCCCACAGGCCCCACAGGCCAGTTTGTCCCCACCCCCCAGGGCCTCTGGTGGGGGTGGGGTTGGGGGAGGGGGCACAGCCTGCTTGCCTTCGTTGTACTGGATCACCAGCTCAAAGCCGAAGTTTTCTAGAAGGGCTTTGGCTGCAGTGCGGGCTGCTTCGCTGGGCGTGGAGTTGGGGGGTGAGGTGGGCCTTGTCTCACTCCCCTCTTCTGCCATGGGGGGCCGCTCCCACTCCCGGTCAGCCAGCTCAGCCTTGGGGGGCGGGGGCGGGGGAGGAGGAGTGGCAGCTGGCAGGGATAGCAGGGGTGCAGGCCCCGCCAGTGCCAGCTTGGGCCCCACCTTGAGGTCATGGAGGTAGAAGGGCAGGAGCAGCTGTTGCTGCTGGAGCTTCAGCAGTGATTCGGGCACCAGAGGGAATGGGGGCAAGACTGGCGGGGTGAAGAGTGGGGCTGGGAATCGGTGCAGGTCCAAGGCAGGTGGGGGAGGTGACAGGAAGGGCAACCCAGATATGAAGCTACCAGGGTCAGGGCCCTTCTTTTCAGTGCCCACGTCCCCCTCGGTCTCAGCCTCTTTGGGCTCTTCCTGACCTCGCTCTGGCCCCTCCACCTTGGCATCAGCCTTGGTCCCCCGAGAGCGAGTCTGGTGTAGAACGGAGCGCATATGGATCTCCAGGGTGGAGCTCTGGTTGTAGGAGACCCGGCAGACCGTGCACTTGAAGGGCTTGTCTGTGGCAGCAGCAGTGGGAGGCGCGGCGCCTGCCTCTCCTCGGGCAGGGCCGGATGGGTCAATGGCAGCCTTCTTCATCTTGTGCAGGTGGGAGACAGAGTTGTAATGGACCAGGAGGATATTCTTCTGTGTGAAGGATTCCTTACACACAGTGCACTTATAGGGCCGGGCAGGGTCAAGAAACTTGTCCAGGGCAAAGTTGGTGGTCTTCCGATAGGTCAGAGGGTGGCGAGAGTCAGCTGGAGGGGGCTCTGTGGGGCGTGGCTCCCCGACACTCCCCTCTTCCTCCTCAGCCATGGTGGGTGGAGGGGCCATTTCTTCCACTGGGGCCTCCGGCCGAGGGGCTGGAGATGGGGCTGGAGAAGGGGATCGATCAGGGCTTCCTCGGGGCTTGTCTGGGCCCTCAGCTGAGGGCGGGGGAGGCTCAGGAAGAAGATCAGGACTGGCTTCAGGGGTCAGGTGAGGGTCTTCTGAGGGAGAGAGAAGGGGCCATAAGTAAGGAACTTGGTCTAAGGTCAGACCCCATGGGCTACTCAATGTCTAGGGCAACCGATCCTTGCCTCGGTTGACTTCAGACCCTCCTGGTCTGTGGAGCCCAGGTCCCCTTTCCTGCAACCTTGACAGGCTTGCTGTCCCCATTCTTACCTGCATCCTGTTCTCTGGTGGGTGCAGCCTCTGGCCCAAGAGCATGGGGCTCTGGGGCATCCCCCAGCGGGCAGAGAGCAGGCCCAGGCAGCACTTTGGTCATAAAGGTCATCTCTACAGTTGTGGCCTGTAACGGAAGAAAGCCCAGTGACTGACCCACGCCTCCCCCACCCCGCTACTCCTGCTGCCCTGCTCTGCACCTGCGCCCACACCTGTGCCCAGCCCCAGCTCAGGGCTCCTCCTGGACTCGCTCCCCCTACCTTCTGCCCTTCCCCAGAGGAGAGGGCCTAGGCTGCTGCCTCTCCAATGCCGCAGCAAGGGTGTGCTGTTGAACAGCTCTTGTCAGGATTTCATGGAAATGAAGGAAACGCTGAGCTCCCTCACCGGCAAGCAGAGACAGCCAGACAAACTCTGCTAAGTGCTCCCCAACTGTAAAACCACCCCAAACCTGTGAAATGCTGCTTCCTCACCACTACCCTCCCCACCACACACACACAAATACACACTTGCCTGGACACCCCTGCCTTTTCTTCCCCTCAGGTCAGGTCCTTGCCCAGCCAGTACTCACCACAAGCAGCAGCTTCTCCACGCACTCGGGCACCACATTGTGAAGGTGGCTAAGGTGGAAGTGCAGGGCAGGCCGGCCCACCAGCTGCTCCTGGCATAGCGGGCACCTGTACTTGGGCTGCACTGCATGCTGGGAGAGTGTGTGAGCCCTCACCTGGTCGGGCTCTGGGCTCAGGAAGCTGCAGTACGGACAGCAGAACACCTGGGGACACACAGCGGGGGGAGGGGGTGCCAAGGGAGGAGGCATCAGGGAATTGGGGGGCCACTATCACCCCACTCTGTGTGCCTGAACACAGCAAGATCCCTCACGTCCAATTTAGGAGGAGTGAGCCCCAAACGAAGGCTTCAAGGCATCATGGGGATCCAGCCAGAGGCAAGAAGCTGGCTCCTCCCTCATTTCCCTTAGATTGGGACAAAGGCCTGGGCTAGACTTGCTCTTGCCTTCCTTCTTTGTCCGGGTCTCTCCCTCCATTCTGGCCTCTGTCTTTCCCATCTCTTCTGCCTTGCTCACTTCTCCAGCTAACAGTATGGCTCTGTACCTGCTCCCCCGAATTTCTTACCCACCCCCACCCTGTCAGCGTCATCTCTGGGGAATGGCTCCCCGGCCCTCTGCACATCTGGAACCAGAGGCTGCTCCTTCATCCCCGCCCACTCTGCGCCTCCGAGGTCCCGAACCTGAGTGTCTTCTGTAGAGGGGTCCTGCCTACCTGTCTGCTCAGAAGCTGGCTCATTCTCCCAGCGGCTTAGCGGCTCCCACTCTCTTTTCCTTTTTTCCTTCTTAATGTAAACAAACACCACAGCTCCCCCAGCGGCCCAGGAAAATTCTGGCCTGGCTCTGCTGGCGCATTCCCGCCCACACCTCCTGAGGGGCGGGGCCAAGGGAAGGCCCTGCCACAGCCTTAGTCACCTGACTGCCTAACCTCCAGCCTGCCGCAGATCTGCCCAGCTCGACTCACAACCTCTCCTGCCAGCTGGTGCCACTGGTCCAAGCCCACATACTGGGGGAGGGAATGGCCAGAAAGGAAGGGCATCCAGATGATCATGTTAAAGCCCTCGGCCCTAGCAGCAGACATCTGCATTGGGTCTGCAGGAGGGAACAGGAGCGAGGAGGCAGGCCCAGCCAGCATTGTCATCTGTGAGAATGCAGTAATGGTGCGAGCTGAGGGGCAGCGCGGTGCCGTGGGACCCAGGCTGGGAGTCCCCTCACAATACCACTTCGCAGCCACAGAGCTAAACCACCCAGGTCCTGCCTACCCCAGGCCGAGCCCTGAGGCCAGACTTAGAGAGCTGTGGAGTTTGCTATCTAGGTCAGTCATCTGGGCTGGGGCCTCAACCCTCAGGAAGGGGGTGCCCAGATGCTTCCCTGCAGGCTCAGGGCCTTCTGCAGGAGATGACCATTGTGTCTTTCTGGTCATGACAGGAAGAGAGAGCTGGGCAGTAGCTAGTCTTATGGTTTGGGCTTTCTCTTTTCATTTCTTCACTTGTGTCTTACCCCCTCTGTCCTCCTGCTTTCAGCCTTTCCTACCTCCACACAGCTTCTGTCTCCCCATCTCTCTCAAGTCCTGCCCACCCTTGTCTTCTCCCTCTGTCCTCTAGCCCCTCTGTGGTGCTGAACACCTGACTGGCCCTAGGTGGCGTTTCTCAGTGTGGCGTTCTCAGATAAGTCACAAGCCTGACAAAATTCCATCTACCTTTAAGTCTGAAATCTGTGTGTAAAGCTCTACCAAGGAGAATTTTCGGCTTTAGAATATGAACAGATCACAGTAACACCAGACCCCTGACCCCAGCTTTTCCCGGTTACCCCAGTTCTGACCGTGGTCTGGTTGGCATTGTCTCCTGGAGGACCAGTCTTGCTCTCTGCCTCTTCAGAAGCTTTGAAAAAGAGAGGAGATTAAAGAGACTCTGACAGCCCTCCCTCTTCCTTTCCAGATGCCCATCCCCACCCCCACCCTGCCAACCCTGACCCTTAAGATGACCTGATTTGTAGCAGAGAGCTTCCAGAGTAGAGGGTAGGCTCTGGGGAAAGGGGGGAAGGCAGGAAAATACAAAGCTTCTGTACTCAATACAGGGAGAGAAGGCCCAGCAGGGCTGACCCCAGATTAGCAGGATGGCCAGTTTTGAGCCTTTTGGGGCTCCCCCTCTTCCTTTCCCTCTGGTGAGTCCTTTCTTGCATCAGTTTGGCTCCCTGTGCCCAGGAGACCTTGCTGTGCATCTAGATTACTGCCATATCCCCTCTGCATCTCAGAATGTATGAGGAACAGGGCGGGGAGCGGGGCGGGAAATGGGGCAGGGATAGAGGGAAAAGGGACCAGTTGAGCAACTCACCCAATTGTTCTGTTTTGTTCTGAGCATCTTTTTCAGGGGTGGGCGGCTCAGCTAAGGGGGTGACAGGAGGCTTGCCTGTGTAGGAGGAGGGGAGAGTCGGCTTAATAAAAGAGTGAAGCATCAGGAAAGGGAAGACACAGGGCAGAGGAAGCAGGACAAGCAGCCAGGAGGAGAAGATGGATGGATGAGCCACCAGGCCGGAGAGGACAAAAAGCTGCCAAAAAGAAATACAGGATGAAGGAGAAATGATGGGATTAGAGCTAGGAGGGCATAAGAGATCCTCTCTATAAGCCCAGCCCTCGTCATTTCAGGATGAGGAAGCAAGTCTGGCCATAGGCAGCAGAGATGGGGCCCAACTTGGCTCCCTGTCTTGACTGGTCCTGGAAGCAGGGAGCCCAGAACCATAAAGGGAGGGGCACCGAAGAAGGAAGGTGAGGCCTGAAATGGAAGCAGGTGCAGTGAGCAGGAGGCAGCAGGTCTATCTGGGAGAGGAGATTACCACTCAAGTAAGAATTGACAGATGTGTAGGAATTTATTTTCGGTGGCAGCCTAATTAAAGTGTTAAAGTTCCTTAACTCCGTTCAGCCCTGCGCCAGGATCATTAGCTATTGATCTGGGCCCCTCCGGCACTTAACTCCAGCCAGCATATTGGCAATTCAATTAGCACCAGTCAATGCGGCCTGTTCCTGGTTCCTGCTGCCCGCACCCTCACCCTCGCCCGCCGCCAGCCCCTGCAAGCCCGGATGCCCGTGCCCACCTCTGACAGGCTCTTCTCCTGCACCCTCTGGATCAGTGGTGCCTGGCTGGCTGTTCCTGATCTCTGTTGGTACAACCTCAGCTGCCTAAGGGGGACCCTAAGCCCAGCCTTCGGGCTGAAGACCTCCTAGGAGACAGGAAGAGGTTGGGGAGCCGGACAAGGGCTTCTGCTCCCTGCTGCCTTAGGGCCAGGACCACAGCTCCCATCTCTTGCCCAGCATGAAGCGGATTCCATTCTGTTCTTCTACCTCCTCTCTCCTTCCTGACCAGCGCCTGCTACCCCCAACACCTAGCTAGTGTTGCTGGAACCCCGCTTACCATTCGCAATTGCCAGGTGACTCTTCCTCTCCTCCCTTCCCCTCCCCTCCCGTTCTCTGCTCACCACCCAGCAAAGCCGCTGTCCTCCTCTGTCTCCTCCCTCCCAAGAGTCTCCCCCGGGCCGCCCCACTGTTCCCCACACCCGGTTTCATCACGCCTTCATGGGGGCTCCTTTCTCATGCTCTCGACTGTCCACAGACCCATTTCTCCTCACGGGTGTTGCCTTTTCCCAAGCCCCAGCACCCACTTCCTCACCGGGAGTCCGCAGCTGCCCATGGCTGAAGCTCAGGATGCTCTGCAGCGCTGAGAGCCCATCCTCGGCCGTGGGGCCGCCTTGCAGCAGCTGCAGGCGCCGCTGGGCCTGGGCGTCGCGGTGGGCCGGTGCACGCAGGTGCTGTAGCACAGCCAGGCGGGACGGCGTCTCCCATGCGCACAGCAGGCAGCGGAACAGCCCCAGCTCGGGCCCGGCTGCTGCCCCTTCCATCTCTAGCAGAAACTGGAAGCATGGAAAGAGGGTGCTCAGGCCCCAAGGGACAGGCCCCTCTCGATCTCAGGGGCCCCTCTGCCTCCCTCAAGGGAGCCTGAGCAGAAGCACCCCCACCCTGCACACTCCCTCTGCCCTCCTCTGGCCACCTGGATAGGATTGCTCTTCCTCCCCCATCTCCTTCTCTTCCTCCCCCATCTCCTTCTCTTCCTCCTCCCAATCCTGGACTCCCTCCTGGTAGGGGGATGGAGTCTGCTTCCATCCCCTTGAACTGCTGACAAGATGGTCTAAGCAGACAGAGACCCCACCTCTCTAGTCTCAAGCACCAGAAAAGTTGAATAAAGTACTGGGTTCACTTTGTCTGTGTCCATCATCCTTTGGTCTCCTCTCCATAATCATCTCCAAAAAGTCGATGAGCCTGGTACATACTTGCCATTTTATCCAATCTTGCCCACTCCAGGTTTTCCCCTCACTCTCCCACTCGTGGGGGTCTCCCTGGTCCATCCCCGTGCCCCTCTCCTCTCCTCTATCCCAGGGGCTCTGTGCCAGGCCCCTCCAAGGCCAGACCCTTCCTGCCTCCCTCACCTTATAGATCTGGCTGTTTTCCTCATGGGCTGCAGCCCGGGCATGCAGCTGCATCTTCTCCTTGCTGTTGGACTCGAAGTCACAGATGTTGCAGCGCAGGTGCAGCGGGGGCACGGAGCCATAGGGAGCCCCGTCTCCCAGGGGCACTGGGGCAGGGGAGCCCACGGCCCCACCACCCTCCCTTAGGTGGGCGGCCAGCTGGTACTTCTGCGCGTGTTTGTCAGTCTTGAGGTGGAGTTGGAAGTTGGCCTTCAGCTGGGTGCCATAGCAGCAGAGTTTGCAGCGGTGGGTGTCCCCGGCCACCTCCTTCCACTCAGCCTCCGGGAGGCTCCGGCCCACGCTGCAGTGGTAGAGCAGCAGCTCCAGGCTGTCCGTGCTGAAGGCCTGGCACACCAGGCAGCGGAACACCTTCAGGGCCGGGCTGTCGTCTGGGGGCGGTGAGGTGGGCAGGCCATCGGACAAGGGGCCCAGGAGCTGACTTGGAGGCAGGGGGTTATCCGGGGAGAGGCTGCCAGGGGCTGGGGGACAGAGACAAATGAGTGGCCCAAGGAAGGAAATGGGTGGGTGGGCAAATGAGGGCAGTGCAGAGGGAGCTGGGGTTACCGGGGGAGGGGGACTGGGGGGTGCTGGCCCTTGGGAGCACATAGGGCCTGGAGTTTGGGCCCGGGGAAGGGAGGAGGGGAACCGGGTGCAGAACCCAGGCTACTTACCAGGTGTGGGGAACTTGCGAGCAGACGCTCCAAGGTGGTGGAAGCCATTGAGAAGCAGCTGGGCTTCCAGGGGCTTGTCTGGCCTCAGCCCAGAGCCGGGCAAGGGAGCCTGAGGCTGCCCCAGGGCCTGTGGCCCGAAGTACTGGAAGAGTTCAGGGGTGGGGGTGGGGGCGGCTCCTGGCGGTGGCGGGGGGCCTGGCCCCACCAGCCCAGGCGGCAGGCCCAGCGGCAGCCCCTGGTGCAGCAGCAGCACATTCTGCATGTGTTTCTCAGAGGTCATGTGGATGCGCAGGTTGCGGGAGATGTTGGTCTCATAGCTGCACACCTTGCACTGCCAGGAAGATTTGGTCTTGGGCTCCTTGTCCCCGGCAACAGCGGGGAGCGCCGCCTCTGGGGGGCTGCCCTGGCCCCCTGGGCCCGCCTGGAAGCCCTGAAGGTTGGCCAGGTGCTTATCCGACTGCATGTGGATGCTGAGGTTGCCCTTGGTGGTGGTGGAGTAGTTGCACACGTCGCAGCGGTAGGGCTTGTAGCCGCAGTTGTAGCTCTCGCCCCGGGCCAGGCGGGGGTGCGCGCCGCCCGCGCTGCAGTAGCTGCAGTGGCTGTTGCTTTCAGGGTGCTTCTCCCGCATGTGCACATCCAGGGTCTGCTGGTACTTGTAGTGCCAGTTGCACTTGGGACACTTGAGCGTCTTGCAGGAGTTGCGAGAGTGTAACAGAGACATGTGGCTGGATAGGCTGAGGCCCTGGAAGGCTGCGGGGGCCGGGGTATAGTCGTCAGCCAGGCGGTAGGGCTGCGGTGGGTCGCTGGAGTCTTCAGGGGAGCCGACGAGGGCAGGGAGAGTGCCCCCCTCCTTGGAGGCGGGTGAGCTTTGGTTGAGTGGGGGGCAGAGCCCTCCGTCCTCTTCTTGCCCCTCGGAGAGCCAATCTGGCCCTGCCTCACCTGCTGCCATCTGTGATTCTTTGGCTTCGGCTGGGCTGGGGTTCCAGGTGGCGGGGGTTGCGGGCGGGGAGGGCGGGCTGAGGGCCACAACTTCATCGGCAGGCAGGACAGGTGCCTGGGCTTTGGCCTCAGTGGGGCCGTCCTCGGGCGGGGGTCCGTTTGCCTCTGTGCTCACTGTGCTGCTGTTGTTGGGGGGGCCTTCTAGAGGGGGCTGAGTAGGTGGTTTTGGTTCCAGAAAGCTTAGGAGGGCCGTGCAGCCCTCCTCTCCCACCTGGAGCACAGCTGCGTTACTGGGCAGGCCCAGGTGTTGAGCAGGGGTGAGCTTCACCCCATGAGACTGTGTGTGACCCACAAAAGCCTGGGGCCTACTGAAACCCAGGCGGCACAGGAGGCAGAGCCAGAAGAGTGCCCTGTGGTCTCCTCCCCTGCTCTCCATAGGGCCATCTTTGGGATCTCCGGGTGGGTTTGGAGCCAGCTGGTAGCTCCAGAAGGCTCCATCCCTTCCCTCACAGGTGGCCGGAGATGGCGCTGAGGTATTACGGGACAGAATTTGGTCAGAAGAGCTAAAGCCTTGGATTGGGTCAAAGCCATGTTGGATATGAAGGGCAGTGAGGAGTGCAGGGGTCGAGTGGGCAAGGAGGGGTAGGCTGGGCTCTTCTTTGATTCCCACCTCGCCCCAAGGGAAGCCCTTTGGTAACAGTTCACTGCCACCTGTCAGGGACAGCTTGGCTGCGAGGTAGGCCTCACCACCAGCTATGAAGAACAAATGGTTGCTTAGGTCCACGGGTGGGAGCCCACCTCCTTCCTCCTCCTGCTCCTTGTCTTCTTGAACTCCTAGGTCCTTTGGTGAGAAGCCACCACAGCCAGGCTCTTCTCGGGGCTCCCCAGTCTCCTTTGGTGGGACGAGGCCACAGCCCGGCTCCAGGGCCTGTCCCCCCGGCTCTGAGGGCCTCATGCTCTCAGAGCTGGAGGGGGCAGCAGGGGGATCTTTGGTGACAGGGTCAGCGGGGGTGCTGGGGAAGGAGGTGTCCGGAGGCGGGGACGAGGCATGGTGCCCAGGGGTGGGGGTGGCGCCGGCGGTAGAGGGTGCGTTAAGGGTAGCCATTGCTGACGGAGGAGTGCTGGGGGTTCATCTCAGCGTGACAGCCAGTACCCTGCAGGGGAAACGTGGAGAGAGAGCGGGGCCGTGAGGTGGCAGGAGACACTCGGCCAGGTAGTCGACCCTCCAGATACTCCAGCCCCACTCGCTTCTTTCCCGAGCACAGACTCAGGTACCGTTTGCCAACGTGAAGCTTCGCTTTAGTGCTAAGTCTTCAAACCTACCGTGTACAAAATCAGAACTCTGTATTTCTCCCCTGAATTTGGTCCTCTCATCTTTCCTCTCTCAAAAATTGGTACCTCCATTGAGCTGGTTGCTTAGGCAAAAAAGCTAAAAAGTGGGCAGGCACCTGGGTGGCTTGGGAGGTTGAGCATCTACCTTCGGCTCGGGTCGTGATCCCAGGGAGGAGTCCACTTCTTCCTCTGCCCTTCCTCCCACTCGTTCTCTCAATCTGTCTCTCTGTCTCTATCAAATGAATAAAATCTTTAAAAAAAATAAAAACCAAGGGCAACTGGATGGCACAATGGCTTAAGCCTCCGCCTTCAGCTCAGGTCATGATCCCAGGGTTCTGGGATCGAGTCCCACATCGGGCTCCCTGCCTCGGGGAGCCTGTTTCTCCCTCTCTCTCTGCCTGCCTCCCCCTATTTGTGCTATCAAATAAATAAATTCTTTTAAAAAAATCAGTGAAAACCTATAAGGTTCCTCTTGCTCCCACTCATATGCAACTGGAGAGCAACCTCTCAGACACCTGTCCTGTCCCTCCACCAGCGTCCTCTCCACTAGCACCATCGTGCCCCAAGCCACTGCCCTTCCTGAACCAGGGCAACAGACTTCACATAGTGGCCTCCACTTCCACTACTGCCCCTACAGCCCAGTCTCCTTCCATCCAGCAGCAGGAAAGATCTTTCATTTAATGCTCAATTATGAAAAATGCCAAGGTGCCTGGGTGGCTCAGTGGGTTAAGCATCTGCCTTTGGCTCAGGTCATGATCGTGGAATCCAGGGATCAAGTCCCAGCATCATCAGGCTCCTGGCTCAGCAGGGAGTCTGCCTCTCCCTCTGAACTTCCCCCACTTCACGCTTTCTCTCTCTCTCTCAAATAAATAAATAAAATCTTTAAAAAAATAAAAGAAGGGGTGCCTGGGTGGCTCAGGTCACGATCTCAGGGTCCTGGGATCGAGCCCCGCATTGGGCTCTCTGCTCGGCAGGGAGCCTGCTTCCCCCCACCCCGCCTCTCTGCCTGTGATCTCTCTTTCTGAGTCAAATAAATAAAAATTTTTAAAAGATTTTATTTATTTATTTGACAGACAGAGATCACAAGTAGGCAGAGAGGCAGGCAGAGAGAGAGGAAAGGAAGCAGGCTCCCCGCTGAGCAGAGAGCCCGATGCGGGGCTTGATCCCAGGACCCTGGCATCATGATCTGAACCAAAGGCAGAGGCTTTAACCCACTGAGTCACCCAGGTGCCCCTAAATAAATAAAATCTTAAAAGAAAACTGCCAGACCTATATAAAAGTACAGGAACCCTTTTGTTCTCATCACTCAGCTTCAAAAGCCACCAACACATGGTTGGTCTTGTTCCATCCATATCCTCACCCATTTCCCCTTTTCCCATTTTGTTTTAAAGCATATTTCAGTTATCATAAAGAAGCATCTTTTAAAATGTAAATTGTAGGGGCACCTGGGTGGCTCAGTGGGTTAAGGCCTCTGCCTTCAGCTTAGGTCATGATCCCAGGGTCCTGGGATCAAGCCCCGCATCTGGCTCTCTGCTTGGCAGGGAGTCTGTTTCCCTTCCTCTCTCTCTGCCTGCCTATCTGCCTACTTGTGCGCTCTCTCTGTCAAACAAATAAATAAAAATCTTAAAAAAAAAATGTAAATTGTAGGGGCACTTGGGTGGCTCAGTCATTAAGCGGCTGCCTTCAGATCAGGTCATGATCCCAGGGTCCTGGGATCGAACCCCACATCAGGTTCCCTGCTTGGCAGGAAGCCTGCTTCTCTCTCTCCCAGTTCCCCTACTTGTGTTCCCTCTCTCTCACATAAATAAATAAAATCTTCCAAAAAAAAAAAAAAAAGTTGTACTACAAAGAAGCAGCTTTTAAAACGTAAACTCTATTTCTGCCTAGAACCTGTCCATGATTTCTCACTGCACTGTGAATAAGATCCAAACTCTGTCCCTGATTTACAAAAGCATCTATCTCATCTAATGCCTACCCACTTCTGACACATCTTCAAATCCTCCACCCCGCCTGGCTGGCTAGCAGCGGTCCACTGGCCTCTCCATTCCTCAAACATGTCAAGTTCATTCCCACCTTAGGGCCTTGCCTAAGGTAAACAGCCTAGACCTCTGTTTAGTGGCTCCTGCTCATTCAGGAGCCTCCCTACAGAGGCTACCAGGCCCTGGGGGTTATTTTCTTCAGAGCCTTACCACTACCTCCTATTTCCTGGTTTACTTATTTCTGCCTAGAATTCTAGGTCAATGCCAGGAGAGCAAGAACTCTTGTGTTATTTATTACTCTATCATTAGCACCATGAAACATGCCTGCCACGTGTAGTCAATACATTATGTGTTGAATGAATGAACTCTAGGAAAGACCCTCAGATTTTCCATTCACTGAAGGGGTAGTTGCCCTAAGTCAAGGTCCTCTGGCAAGGGAGGCCACAGTGAACTTTCACTGGCCTGCAGGTGCCCTCCAGATCATCCATCGCTGGTCACTGCACGCGGAATAGGCAGAGGCTTCCCTGGCCAGTTGGAAGATAACAGCTGCAATGTGATTAACCTCCTCCTCCCCAAAGAGATTAAAAAAAAAAAAGTAACAGTAATATTATTATTAGAAGCTGTCCAGGTCCATCTGCCACAGTCCTGGTACTGTGCTAAATGCTTTCATCAATACTCTCATTTAATGTAACAACCAACTACCTTACTTTACAGAGAGGTTGAGCAAGCTGCTGACTGTCACGCAGGTCCAAGAAGGTGAAACGAGAAAAGGACCGGTGGGGCCCAGAGATCTGGCCCCTCCAACTACCTGGTTGGTTCTCAGACCCAATACAGACCAAAACCGCCTCCAACCGCCTAGCAATCAGAATTCCCGGGCTCCGTCCAGCTGACTAGAGGCACCTAGCCTCCCAGGCTGCTCCCAACCTTTTTACCTTGATGACCACACCTCCCTGCCCCCACCCAACTCACCAATTCCCCAGACAACACCATCCCATACTTCTCCCCATGTCCTAAGTGGCTTGCATCCTTTCCAGTTTTTACTATCAGCCAGTCTCTAATAACTTAACCTTCCGAGCTCAGCCCAGAGCCGGGAAGAGATGTGGCCTCTCCTTCCCTGGGCCACCTCTAACCCTCACCTTCAGACTCTTCCATTAGGACTTGGTCTTCAGTCTGCCCCACCTAGCCTGCAGGCCCCCTTTCCCACTCCCCCCCCCCTCCTCCTGGGGGGCTAGCCAGGCGTGAAGTCGGAGCCATTAAGGAGCTCCTAGCTCCGCGTGGGGCTGGAGCAGCATGCTAATGAAAATGCAAATCAGCACCTGGGCGAGGGGTGGAGGGGTGGGGGGGGAGGGGGGAGGTCGTTGGAAAACCAAGAGGGAAGTAAAGGAATTAGATGGAGGGGTTATCCTAGATACCCAGAAAGCAGAAGCCCGACCCTGTCTGAGAAAGGTGTCCCCCCGCAGAATCCTTGGGGGTAAATGCGCTGGCTCACGAGGGTCTGACAATCCACTGTCACCCCCCACAATGGGGGCTTGCCACCCTTCCACCGCCCCACCTGGTGAGAAGGACTGAGGTTGGGCCCGAGGGGCTTCTCCGGGGCCCTGCCACGGAGGGCTGACCTGGGTGGTGCTCCGGCCCGCGGGGCCACCGCGCCTACATCCCATCGTTCAGCGGCTTCCTCCTGCCTCTCAACTCCAGCTCCAACTTCAGAGGAGGTACTAGGAAGACCTAAGCCCCAGATCCTTTCTCCAAAGCTTTTATTTCCCAGGCCTGGAAAAAGACCCAGCTGATTGCTAGCTAGAAACCAAAGGAGTTTTAGCTTTGGGCTAGCTTGTGGGTGAGACCCAGACAGCTGAGGGGAGGTCGGCAGCTGTTTAAAATTGCAAATCTCTTCCCCACCTCCCCCCTCCTCCTCTACAGGAAAGAATTTCAATTGCAAATTTATCTCTGCCTCAGTGCGCCCCCCCACTCCTCCCCCCACTTCTCCACATTTCTCCCCCCTCACCCTCTATTTATTATAAACCTTTAACTGCAGCAATTAGTTTTTCACCTTTTTCCCCCTCCTTCCATTTCCCTCCTCCTCACTCTTTTCTTCCTTCCCTCTCTGGGCCGGTGTCCCTCTCCTTGCGCTTCCTACCTGGAACTCAGTCTGCAGCTCTCGCTGGAGATGGTGCAAAACCAGATGATGAACCAAGCCACCCTCCACCTACCCCCCAGCCCCGGGCCAAGCGTCCTGTCCACCCTCAGACTGCTGCCATTCCTCCTGTAGGTCCGGGCTGTCCTTAAGGGCGTCTCCTCTCCCTTGGTGCACAACCAAGAGGCGGGGAAGGGGAGAAGGTGCCCCTCAAGGGCCCTGGCATTCCTGCCTCTGGGGGAGGGAGGGGGCGAAGAGGGCAGGCCAGGCAGAGGGTGGAAGTGGAGGGACAGTCAAAGGAAAGGTGGCAGCAAGGGCTGGGGCCCAGGAGGAGAGGGGTTAGGGGAGACAGCAGGCAGTGGTGGCGGTGTGATTAGAGCGGAGATTGATGTGAAGGGGCGCCACAGACGGCAGAGAGAGTCAATAAAACGAGAGGATCACATTAGAGGCGACAGAGAGAGCTTTAAATTACAAGGCTGCTGCCACCGAGGGGGATGGGAGGAGGCAGGCCTGGAGCCAAGGGAGGGTGGAGAGTTCTGAGGGTGTAGCCGTCCCCTGAGAGGAATCTTCCAGCTCCAAAATGGCCCTCAGTCTCCAGAGCTCCCCTGCTGCCCCTTCATTCCATTTCTCTCCCTAATGCTTCCTTCCCTCCTGGGGCGAGGAGCGGAGAAAAGGGAAGACGGAGTGATGGAGAAATAGAAGAGATTTTCTTTTTTTTGTTTGTTTCTGTTGCCCTCTTCCTCTTTCCAGAGCCTTGTTCCTGGCTGCTGCTCAGGCTGAGAAGAGAAGGCTGAGATACTGTCAAAGCTGAGCTGGGGAGCGGCTGCCCCACAGCCGTCCTCACTGAACTGCACAGACCTGTTCCTCAGAAAGACACCCAGTAAATAGCTGCACAAAAATTCCTCCGTCTTGATGTGCGCTCCCTGTTCTCGGGGCAGACACAGTTCCTAGAACAGGAGGGAGCCCGGAGGCTCCAACACAGACCGTGGGACCCAGAAAGCTATGGGGAGAGAGACAGATGGGCCAAAAGGCTTGAATGGGACGTTATGACCGTCTGAGGAGGTGGGCTGTGAGACCACGCAAGGCAGGCAGAACATAGTGAGACTTAAAAGACCCGAGAACTACAGGAGCTAAAGGAGCAAGGGTAAAGGAAGGACCAAAAAAAGGAGGAGGCCCGAGGAAGGAGACAATCTGCCCTTCACCAAGGAGGAATTAGGGCGTGGGGTCACGCTGGCCCGCGGAAGCCAAGGCAAAGCCGGCCAGGGCGCTGCCTCAGAGCCCAGCGAGACTAAGACTATCCGTGGGTAGCGCCCCCTCCCGGCCCCAGCCGACTAGGAGAAGGGAAGGAACACTACTGCTCCCTAGTGGTTACGACAGGAACAGCACCAAGGAGAAGACAGGCAGAGGAACAGATCGCCTTTCTCTTCCTGGCCTCCCGTCCTTAAACCAGAAAGCAAAACCCCACTCCCTTCTTTTCTCCAAGCCCAAGGACAAGGCAAAGGCTTTCCTTGAAACTGCCTGAGAGCACCAGCACTTTTGCTTAAAATTTACATACAATGATTTCCCCATCAGAGCCCTCCAGACACTTTTCTCTTTTCCTCTCTGAAATTCTTGCCTACAGCACTGCTCTCTTCCACACTCACTTTGCCCTGGGCTCTCTCCTCATTTTGTCTTAACCTGTTGCTTTCAAGAGGCCTCAGACATGGAGAAGAGGGTCTTGAAGAGAAAAAGATGGAGTGAGTGCCCTGTCTCAGGGAGACTCTTTGGTATAAACAGCAAATAAACTCTGACTTAATGAGCTTTATTTTTAGGGTAGGGGAAGAACATGGGCTTTGGATTCATGCAGACCCAGGTTCAGTGCTGATTCCCTCACTCACCAGCTGTGCCACCTTGGTAAGTTACTTGTCTATTTCCTTATCTGGGAAAATGGGAAGAAGGATTCCTTCCTTTCTGGCCACTGTGTGCACGTCCAGTGGACACTGGATGGTCAGGTTAGTTCTTTTCCTTCTCTCTTTGCTAGCTCCGCCCACAGAGTAGAGCAAGGTGTTTGCAGGTAGGAGACAACTTTCCTTCCACCTTGCCCCTTCTTGTTTTTTTTTTTTAAGTTTTTATTTATTGACAGAGAGAGAGGGGGAGAGAGCACAAGCAGGGGGAGTGGCAGGCAGAGAGGGAGGGAGAAGCAGGCTCCCTGCTGAACAGAGAGCCCCATGTGGGGCTCCATCTCAGGACCCCAGATCACAACCTGAGCCAAAGGCAGGTGCCCAACCATCTGAGCCACCCAGGTGCCCCTGTCTTGTCCCTCTTGACCAGGACTCATCCTCTAATTTCTGCCCATTTCAAAAACTGAGAGTAGTGCCTTCAGTGGACAGGATTTAAATCTAAGTGTGCCCAGCAGCAGAGTTCACTTCTCACTTTGTTCTCTAGATTGCCAGGCCTCAAGACACCCCATCATCCCAGAGCAGAGAATAAAAGCCTTGCCTGGGCCCACACTTGGCCAGGGTGCAGAAGCAGCTAATACTTGGATCAAAACTATATGGCCTCTCCCTGCATTTAAATTTTTAAAAAAATTTTTTAAAGATTTTATTTATTCATTTGACACACACACACACAGAGATCACAAGCAGGCAGAGAGAGAGGGAGAAACAGGCTCCCTGCCGAGCAGAGAGCCCGATGCAGGGCTCAATCCCAAGACCCTGAGACCATGACCTGAGCCGAAGGCAGAGGCCTAACTCTCTGAGCCACCCAGGCGCCCCACTCTCCCTGCATTTAAAATGATCATTTTCTCTGTCTTTAAATCTTACCTTATTTAAAAAGAAAACAAAAGGAGGTACTCCTATTCCTCCATTTTATATATTTTTCACATTTCAAGTTTTTATTTAAAATCTAGCAAGTAACATATAGTGTAATATTAGTCTCAGGAGTACCTATTCCTCTATTTTAATCCTACCTATCTCTCCTAGATCTCTCCATCTCCCTCTACCCCAAATATCTGGCAGTGTTTACTTTGTGCAATAGTTTTGTCCACAGGATGGAAAATGAGAATGGCAGGGAATGAGATACTCAGACAGGTGAAGGAGTGTCCTAGGGGGTAAAGAGAGAGCTAATGCAGAGAAGAGGGAGAGGTAGAGAAGCTCGGGGAAGGGGCCGGATCTTGATCCGCACATGTGATTACTGAATCTCACTAAGACCTCCCAGCTTTGACATCAGATTGGGCAGGTGGCCTGTCCTCACTGGGAAGGATGGAGCAAGGGGGCTGTGTCTTACATCTTGCAAGATGCTTAAGGGAACTAACTGTATGAGGTGTGAGGGGGAAAGTGAGGCAGAGAGGAAGAAGACTGAGGGGTTGGGGGAGGGTAGGCTAGGAGCAGAAGGCAGGGGTCTAAAGGAAACTGTGGACTAAAACCACAGCTAGCTAGTTGAACATCCATCCACATTTGCATGGCATGTTGAATGGGCTGCTGGAGGGGTGGATGTCCTGGAGAGGAGTGGCCCCTTTCGCCCATGCATCTCCCTTAATGACACCTCAGTTGTTAGGACAGCAGGGTGGAGCTGTGTGATATCATAGGGGAGACTCAGGCCAGACAACCCCATAAGCCAGCTCTGAACACTTCTTCTATATGAAGGGCAGGAAGTAGTGCCCTTGAATTCAGATTCAGGATCCTATCTGATCCTGGCAGGGGGGACCTCTGTACAAGACTGCTGATCTCCCTGCACTCAGAAAGAAATTACACACAATTCTTTAGAATCATTTGGAAGAATACCATTCTAAGTGACTGTGTATATAAACAAACCCTTCTAATTCTTTGAGCCTCTGTGAACCCTTGTGATGGTAACGACTCCATTTAACTAGTGTCACAACAACAACTACTACTAATAATGTCATTAAATGTTTCCTGTATGCCAGCACCATGCTGAGCCCTGGCCAAGCCCTGCATCACCTGATTCTGACCTGCAGTCTGATGAAAACTACAGCTATTCATTTCCATTTTACAAACATGGAAACAGACTTAGATGGGTTAAGGAATTTCTAAGGTCTCACACTTGGGAAGAAGTAGAGCCCAGGGGCGCCTGGGTGGCTCAGTGGGTTAAGCCTCTGCCTTCAGCTCAGGTCATGATCTCAGGGTCTTGGGATCGAGTCCCACATCAGGCTCTCTGCTCAGCGGAGAGCCTGCTTCCTCCTCTCTCTCTCTCTCTGTGCCTGCCTCCCTGCCTACTTGTGATCTCTCTGTCGAATGGATGAATAAAATCTTAGAAAAAAAAAAAAAAAAAAAAAGAAGTAGAGCCCAAACTGGATTCAGGTAGCCTGACCTCAGCACAATTCGTAAGCTTCTGAACTCTGGCTGCCATGTATTTTGAATGAGGTCTTTGAGTTTTGCGTGTGTTACTCTGCCCTTATGTGCATCCTCCCTTGAGCATATAAGCCCGAGGATACATATCAGGTCCTCTTTCAGCTTGAAAGGTGATGGCCACTCTAAATTTCTTAGTAGAAGATGGGCCAAAAGAGGACCAAGGCTCTGTGCAACTCCAGGGGGCGCTATTCACACTGTAGTCAATGAGGGGCCCTAGCCATTCCTTTTTTTTTTTTTTTTAAAGATTTTATTTATTTATTTGACAGAGAGATCACAAATAGGCAGAGAGACAGACAGAGAGAGAGATGAGGAGAAGCAGGCTCCCTGCTGAGCAGAGAGCCCTATGCGGGACTCGATCCCAGGTCCCCGGGATCATGACCTGAGCCGAAGGCAGAGGCTTAACCCACTGAGCCACCCAGGTGCCCCCCTAGCCATTCCTTTTGTATGTTTTTGTTTGGGGTGGGGGGAGAGCTAGATGTCAAAAGGCGGAGTTGAGGATATGTGTATTCGTTTGGGATAATGTCTCTTAAAGCTGGAAGTCTCCACATGTGCATCCATGATAGCAGATGGACTTCAAGACAGACAGTATGGTTATGGTTATGATTTAGAACGCGGCCTTTAGGGTCAAACTGGAATCCAATTTTAGTTCTAGTCTGTATTATGTAAATGACTTCGGGTGAGTTGCTTAAAAACGATTTCTTCCTATACATAATGGGGACTGGCTCCTCATGGAGTTGTGTCCATTGAGATGATCATTATCCAGGCCAGCACTTTGTGATCAATAAATGGAAACGGTAATTATTCATCCACGTGCCTTATTTCCTGAGTTGGGGTGTACGCGTGTGTTTACTGTTTTCTGACTCTGTGTGTGGCCGAGGGCCTGGGTGTAGTGCTGTCGGTCCCAGCACTGTTTCGAGGTTAGTGAAGGTGCTGGTTCTCGAGCCTCCGGCTGGGTCTCCCCGACGCCCCGGTACTGCCGGCGGGGGCCGGGGGCTGCCCGCTGGGCGGCGGGGTGTCCGGTGCGGGTGTGTAGCCTCGTGCCTGTTTGTGCTCGGCGGCCCGGCTGGCGCGGGCGTGTTTGGGGTGGTGGTAATTACTGGGATGGCCCAGCCCTAATGAGTGTGATCCCGTTACACTCTCGCCGCCTCTAATGGAGCTAACCTCATTTCACAGCCATTAGAGATGGAGATGAGGCCCCGCCCACTGCCCCCGCCAGCTGCAGCTCCCGCAGCCCGGCCACGTTCTTTCCCTCCGGCTCGCCATTTCCCGGTGCCACCTCTCCTTCTCCCGCCTGGTCTTGCGCTCCTCCTTCCAGGCTTCTCTGCCCTGTTCCCCATTGTTCTCTTCCGTCCCAGCTTTCCGCTCCCCTCGCCTCTCCCCTGCTCCTGGTGCGTCCCCTTCCCTCGGCCTCCGCTGTGCCTGGGTTCCCTCCTCCTCGTTCGGCCTACGCATCTCTGCTTGCCTGTCCTCTCCTCTGCGCCCCTCCCCCGCCCTTCCCTGCAGCTGGCCCTCCCCTCCCCCACATTGCCCCGTCCGGCCAAAGGACAAATCTCAAGGGGAAACCAGCAAAGACAAACAAGGAGCAGTGACTTCATTATCGCCGTTAATTTGCCACTTCAGTTTCTCCCACAAGGGTCAAAGCCAGCACGGCTTGAACTCAGGGCTGCCACGGAGGCAGAGCCGAGGCTGCCTTTTCGGCTTGAAGCCTCTCCCCAACCACTCTCCCTCCCTCCCCTTCCAACGCTGCCATCGTTTCCCGGCAGGGGGTCAGACTCCCGGTTTTGCTCCTCCATTTCTTTCCCTGGCCGCACAGCCTACCGCCCTCCCTCCTTTTTCATTTAAATTGTGGCCTTCACTCCAGCTCGAAGTCACATGGTTTTTGCCTTGGACTCCCTCTCTCAGCCATACTCTAACGGTCCCCGCTTCTCCAGCTCCCTGCCCCATCCATCCTGCACCCCCTTCTTGGCTTCCCCTGGCCTTCTCTCTTCCTAACCTCACCCTTCCCTGAAGCATCGGGATTTATCTCTGGATTTTGGAAATCCAGCAGCCAGAAGAAGCTGGAGATGGAAGAAGGCATTCTGGCCCAAGCATGCCAGAGGTCCAGAACTTGGAAAGGGCTGGACAGGAAAGAAAGCTGCCATGGGGGCAAGAGGCCCATGAGTCAGAAGCAGCAGCAGAATCTAGACTCAGACATCCCAGACCCGAAAAACCACCTCAGAGACCAGAGAAAAAGGAGGATAAATGGCCTCGGCTTGGGCTTGAGACTGAGGTGGGTGGCGGGGGGGTGATCATGGAGAAAACAAGGATGGAAAGATATGAGGATGGAAATGGCGTGTATCCCCATCAGTTCCTCGGGGAAACCCAGTCTAACACTCCGGTCCCACCCTCTGCCTTCCTTCACTGAGAAGCCAAATGACTAGCAATTGACTCTTAACCTTTCCTCAGATCCCAGCCCCAAAGGGAGAGGCTGAGGGTAGCTGGCTGTGACTAGAGGAGGCACTAGGGAAATGTCCACACTGAAGTAAAAATTTCTGGCCCACACCCATCCTGCCCCACTGACTGCATGTCAGTCAGTACGCTACACTGAGCGCCAGCCTGCATGCATTTACCTTCTCTCAGAAAAGAGCTCTAGATACTATGTCCTCCTAATTGCACAGGCCGCCGTGTGGGTGGATGGCCCTGCGGTGACTCCAAGACTGGAAGCTTCGCTTTCATGTAATCCCCTATTCCTGCCCAAACACAGAGAGGCAGTGCCTGTTCTCTCACTTGACTTGGAAAGAAAATTTTTGAGGGATACCCAGCTATCTCAGCAGGAATTAGGAAAAAAAAAAAAAAAAAGGTCTCTCAGTTAATTGTCTGCTTTCAGCTCAGGGTCCTGGGATTGAGCCCAGCATTGCATAGGGCTCCCTGATCAGCGGGAAGCCTGCTTCTCCCTCTCCCACTTCCCCAGCTTGTGTTCCTTCTCTCCCTGTCTGTGTCAAATAAATAAATAAAAATCTTTTAAAAAGAAAAAAAAATGTCTCCCTCCAGGTATACGCAGTCTAGTGGTATAGCTTGGTTCCAGGGAAACAGGCGGATCTTAGCCTGGTCACCCCTTGAACTTGGCATCTCGAACAACCATCCAGAGGCCCTAGTCTCAGGACTACTTTCCTACAGGAGGGGGCTACTGAGAGCCAATGGAATTACCTCAGGATGCTGAGGGATGGCCCTCTAATCTTTCACCCCTGTCTCAAGAGCCTGGGGTGGAGGAGGGGTGGGCAGGCAGGCCCCTGGGCTTTCCCCAGAGAGGCAAGGGGCTCTGGGAAAGTGAGTGGTGGGATGACTGAGAAGGCAGAGAAGAAAGATGGAAAAATCAATGAAATGAGTTTCTAACGGTGAGGTAAAGGACCGCCGTGTCGACAGCCTGTCGCCTGCTGCAAAATATGAGCTGCCCAAGTCCATGGTGGTGGCTGACAGTGCATCCAGCTGCCACTGCCCTCCTTTCAGGGTACCCGCCTCCAGCCTCTTCTCCAGTTGCCCTGGCCTTTCTTATTATAGCCAGACTTCCCCTTCCCTCCCAGGGCTCCCCACTTGCTTGCTTGCTCCCTTCTGGGTCTTCTCTCCTCGAGTCCTCAACCCATTCAGGGTCTTTATGACTCCACCATAGAAATAGGAAGATTATAATCCTTGACCCGTGCATCTTTCTTGAAGACTTCTGTGTACTGGGACACCTCTCTGCAGATTTCCCTCAGAGTTGTGATGAGCTCCACATTTCTTGCCACACCCCATCCCTTTCTAGAGCCTCTGGACTCTCAACAATTGGCAGTCAGGGATCAAGGCCATCCCCACAGGGTTCTTGACACCCAGGTCTGTGCCTACTGCCTGCTGGCCCACTTGGCCAGTGCTGACTTCCTTGTGTTTGCCTGGATTGGGAGAGGGTGTATAGGATGGGCCTGGTATTGACTCATGAACTCTTGGTGACTTGGGGGGCGGGGCAGGGTTATGACTGATTCAGTTGTGGTTCTATGATTGGGAATGGGGTAAAGTGGCAATGCTACTTCCAATTCACATCTGCCAACTCTTGTCCTCAAAAACAACTCCCAACCTTTTCTGGAAACCACCTCCTTTCTCTATCCTCTTCCTCATCTTCCTCTTGGGCTTCTGAGACTGTTCATTCATGTTTTCTTCCCATTATCTCTCCAAAGACTCCCCAGATCAGCCCCAAGAGTCAGCCCTCCAAGTGTGGCTGCCTTGGCTGACACCAAGTGTGCCTCTAACCTAGATAGTCTCTCCTCTCTCCACCTCAGATCTCACTGCTGTTCAGTGAACTCCCCTCCAGCCCTTTCCTTCAGTTTCTGCTTTCCCAACTTGCCCGTTTATGGAGACTTAGGCCTGAGAGGAAGGTAGGCAACTCCTTTCCCTGGCTTCTTCTGATTAATTCAACATTCAGTCAACAGACGTTTAACTAAGCATCATCTATGTGGCAGATGCTGGGCTATGTGCTGGGAAACAATCGGAAAGTAGGACAAGGCACCTGCACCTAGGGCCATCATGACTAACCCTGGCTCTCTCACCCAACAGCTTCCTCTCTCATCTCAGTCGCCTCACCCCACCCCAAACAAAGTCCACTGTGCCCAATGGCATTTCAGAACCCAGCCCTTTTCTCTATCCCTGCCTCAGGTTGCACTCACACAGCCCTGATCTCCTCTCTTCTGCATTTCCAGCTTCAGTCTCCACTCCTAAACCCAGAGCTAGGGTCATCTTACATTTTCAACTCTCCTCCCTGCTCACAAAGCCCTTCTCCTTTCACGTTCCCAAACTGCCATTTCCAGTTTTCTTCCTTCTTTGCCTGCCTTTCAGTCCTACCACCCGGTCCTCAATGCCCTGACTCCCAAGGTCTCTTCCTCTTGCTCCGGCAGGTTCCCGTGAATGTCAGGGACTCACATAGGAGATCTCACTCTGAGCTCAGAACAGCTCTGGGGAGGCAAGGTCAAGCTACCGACCCAGGGATCCTAGAGATCAGACTCAGGCCCTGGCCTCCGTAGTGCCCAGCTCCCAGCAAAGCAGCAAGTTGTTCCTCTGTGGGTCTCAAGGTAACACCAGCTGCTCTGACATCACGGAGGGAGGAACCCTGTCAGGTTGCCAGGGCAACACGAGCAATTTATGACATCAGAGCTTGAGGCCTTTGGTTCTCAGGGGACTAGAAAGATTCAAGTTCCTGTCAGCTAAAGTAAATGGGAATTCTACTTTTTCATCTCTTTGCTCGTGTCCCCCTGGCTTGGGAATGAAAAGCAAAGGCCTCTGGTGGGGTAGTGAAGGATGTGGCCAGTGGAACGGATGCTTGTGAGGTCTCTTTCCCTCTCTCTTCACCAGTATCTCTGCACGCTCTCTGCCTCTCCTTTGGCATCTCTCTCTTGCGGGGCTTCACCCGGTGGCATTTCTGCTATGCCTTTTTCCGAATCACCCCTCCTGCGGCGCTCTCTTTGCACCGGTCACGCTGTGTCCCTCTCACACCAGAGGCATTTGTTTCCTTTGATACCTCATGCTCTCCTTTCTTCCCCCTCCCAAGCTCTGTGTGGCTCTGATCTGCTTCAGCACTCCTCCATTTGCCTTCCATTTACCTTCTTTGTACCATATTCTTTTTCCACCTCATCTTATTCTTCAATTCCTCCCTTCCCCCACTTTACCATTGTATTCACTGCATTTTGCCTTTTCTGTTGACCTCCTCTTTAGGAATACTCTGTCATTTCTGTCCTTCTTCTGTATCACTCTATACTCATGTTTTATTTCATTCTCCCAATTTTTCATTAATCACCCCTCAGTTCCTTCCCTGCCCCCATTCCGCATGGATTTTCTTCCTTTCCTTTTGCACATTCCACATGTCATGCATTTCTCTACCCCATACATTTATTATACCCAGCCTCTCCTTCCTTTCTGGAACACTATTCACCTCTGAAATCTTCCATTTTCTGCCCCTAACTACCCCCTTTCAAGCCCGAGGGCTAGAAAACAATGCTGCGCTTAAAACAAGGCAAACTCTCCTGACTCTTTATCCACATTTCCCATTCTTTAGGCTGAATGAACCTGGCCTCTTCCGTCATATGAATGAAAACAGGCCTGTAAAAGATCATGCTGAATCCAAATATGATAATAACAGGGGCCCAGGAACATGAGCTAGAAAGTAAAGAAAAAGCCACTGATACCTAAAAAGAACTAAAGGATGAGAGGCAACCAAGCAGGGTGGAGCTCAAAGTCCTAGAGAATGTCCCCTTACAAAATCAAAGTTGACAGTTAATGGACATAATGGCCCTGACTGATGAAGGGGTTATATGCCCCTGGAAGCCCATTAAATTGATTTCTTGGCCTGTTTATGTGCCTTCACACACCATGCTCCCCACCTCTCCCAGCCCCTTGCTCTCTCGTTACCTTCTGGTGCGGAGGTTAAAATTCTGGGTGAGAGGATAAGGGATAAAAGGAAATTAAGGTGACCAAGGAGAAAAGGTAGGCAGAAGGCAGGTTATGGGAACAAAGGTAAAGAAGAAGCAAGGGAAGTCATGGGAGACAGGATTGCAAAAAAAGGGGGGGGGGTGAAGCAAACTGGCAATATGAAAAAATATACAATGGCAAAATGAGGGAAGGGAGGAAATCAAGTCAGCAAGGAAGAGGTTTGTGGTGGGAAGATTCTGGAGAGGCAAATGACACACAAGAGACCAGAGGTCCTGGTCGGGGAGAAAGGCACATGGCAAAGGAGACAGTCAAGAATGCTAGAAGTTCCAAAGCTTTGCGGGTGAAGGTGGAAGAGGATGCTGTCCTGGCTGTGCTGAAGGGGTACCTGAGTCCTTTGAGGAGACACATCTGCCCCATCCTTCAGACTCTTTCCAGGCCCCTGACCTGACCAGTGACTGCCACAATCATGACTGATAAGCATGAAAAAAGTAGCCTCAAAAGGCCAGGGAGATCATAAGGACTCTGAAGGAGAGGGTATGGAGTCCTAGACAGACAGACACACCACCAGTCAGGCAGCCAAGGCGTGACACATAGTGACAGGGACACACAGGAAGAGGATCACCCAGATAGGAAGAGTCACATGCGGCGACAGTGACACACAGACCCAGAGATGGATGGGTGCAGAGAATGAACGAGGGGGAAGAATGGCAAAATCAAGAGGCAGGGGACTCGTGGACACAGATCAGCGGGGCTACAAGCACCTCGAGACCACGCGTGGTCGAGTGCTCAAAAATGACAGGGCTACTCTGAGAGGGGGACACACAAGAGCAGAGCAGGTGGAGAGTTGGAGGGCCAGGAGAGACACACTTCACCTTGAGTGGAGCAGTGGCCTCCCCTCACCTACTCGCACCTCCCCCCCCCCCCAAAAAAAAAGCTCAACTTCAGGCAAAACGAAGATCGAAGATTAAGAGTATCCACGTCCCTTTCCACCCACCCTCGCCCCCAGCATGCTAGCCCATCCGCCAGTCCGCCCCCCTGCCGAGGTTTCCGATCCCGCAGCCGGCGGGGGGCAGCCGAGACCCAGGCCCCCTCCGGGCTGACAGCTCCGAGCCCGCAACTCACCCTGCCTCCCCTTCCCTCCGGGACCCCCGCTCCCCGCACAGTTCGGCGCGGTCCGTCTAGGTTCTCGTTACCCTCCGTCTGTCCAGCTGGCTCCTGGTCCAGCTTCGATGCCTTTTCCTTTCGCCGTCTCTCCCTCCACCCCTGCATCTTTCTCCCCCACCCTATCCTCCCTCGCACACACACCCCCACCCCTGCCCCCTCCTTCTCCCCAGGCTCTCGGTCTGTCTGTCCGTCCGTATCCCCTCCCCCAGCCCCTTCCCCGTCCCTCTCCGTGCCCTCCAGCGGCAGTCTCCGAGCGCCTCCTCTCCCCTCCGTCTCCAGCTTCCAAAGAGCAAGGAAAGGAAGAAGAGAGAGAGGGAGAGGAGAAAAAAAAACCAACCCAGCAGCATCGGAAATCGATGCACTTACACCTCAGCTGGAAGCAGGGACGGGAGTCGAACCGCGGCCGCCGAGCAGCGCGAGGCGGGGAGGGGAGGGGGCGGCTCTTGGAAGGGACTTCTCCGATGTGTTGATTCCTTTTTTTTTCCCCTCCTCCTCCCTCCCTCCAGCGCTCACTCCGGGGCGTCAGGGACGGAGATGGAAAAAATAAATAAATAAATTCACGGTGGTGAGGGAAGTGAAGGAAAATAATCAATGCTATTTGGCTGCGGCTGAAGTGTTTTCCCGGCTTCGTGAGGGGGTTTCCATTGATTCACCCTGGGCACTCGCTCTCTCCCAGCCTCCTCCTCCTCGCCCTCCTCCTCCTCCTCGCCCTCCTCCTCCTCCTCCTCGCCCTCACTCCTCCGCCTCATTCACTGGCTGGAGCCGAGGCGTCCTACACAATGGAATAATCAATACCCAGGAGCCCGGGGCGGCCCCACTGAGCAGGTGCAGCGTCCCGCCCGCCGCGGTGCGTGCCGGGAATTGTAGTCCGTTCCTGCTCCCACCCGCCTGCTAGCCCACGGTGAGTGCGCGCGCGGGACGGAGGACCGAGGGCAGGCCTGCCCGCGGGCGGGGCCACCTTGCTCACTGTGGCGCCGGGTCCAAGCTAGTGCTTGCAAAGGTGCAGGCGCCTTTAAACTCCTTCTCATGTTCTCTTTCCCTCCCTCCTGCCTACAGAAACCATGCATGTGTTTTGTTGTTTGTTGTTTGTTTAAAAGGCCATAGAATAAGCATGGGCTTCTACCAGCTTTCCAGAGCGCCCAGGCCCACCTTTCTTTTCCATTCCCTTCTTCTGCCTTACCAGTCCCCCTCCTTTCCAGTTGGGTACTAGAACCTTCTTTTCCACAGCAGTTACTTGGAAGTCTCCAAGAGCTTCTGTTTCCTCTACCAAGAGTTGGGTCAGGAAAGGGAGCTTCTGGCTCCTGGGCCTCATCCCCAGGTTATTAAGCTTTCTTATAGTCTAATAATAGCTGTACAGATTTATTGAGTACACAGAACAGTTCCAAGCACTTTCGTGTAAATTAATTTACTTAATCCTCACAGCTAGTCCCATTTTACAGTTGAGAAAATCAGACCACAGAGAAGTTAATTAAGTGGCCCAAAGCCACATGGCCAATAAGTAACAAACAGTGCCAGGATTCAAACCTCGATGGTCTGACTCCAGGGCTCACAATAGCTGCTATAGCCTATTTCTCTTAAAAGTAAAATAATAGGGGCGCCTGGGTGGCTCAGTGGGTTAGGCCTCTGCCTTTGGCTCAGGTCATGATCTTAGGGTCCTGGGATTGAGTCCCGCATCACCATCGGGCTCTTGGCTCAGCAGGCAACCTGCTTCCTTCTCTCTCTCTCTGTCTGCCTCTCTGCCCACTTGTGGTCTCTGTCAAATAAATTTTAAAAAACTTTAAAAAAGTAAAATAATAATAATAAAGGAAAAGAAAAGAAAGTAAGAAAGGAGAGAAATGAAAAAAAAAAAAAAAACCTCTTGGAGCTCACAGGAAGAGGAAGATTTTGAGTCTCTATGATGTGACCATTTATCACTGAATCCCCACCCATAACTGTGGCAGTCCACTTTTTACTAAAAAGGGAGCTCTGAGAGGTTTAGTGAAGTGGAGTAGCGTTTGGAGTAGTAGTCTGAAAACCAAACACCTGGAAATCAAAGCTGAAGGTCAACCCCAGGTCTATCTGGTTCCTGAGTCTGGTCTTTCCTTTCAGTTAATCTGCTGCCTCTGCCCCACTGAATAGCACCTTGTAACTCAGGGAAGAGGACCTTATAATTCAGAAAAAGAGGCTTTTTCCCCTAGGAAAGAAAACTGAAAATCCTTGAAGGGTGTATAAAAAGTATGCCAGTGATTGGAACTAGGGGCTGGGGCCCTCCCCTCCCTGACTACTGGTGCCTGTTATGGGGTGGATGCATCCAAGACATCTCAAGTTCAAGATGTGCTTGCCCCACAGTACATCCCACAGGTCATTTGTTTCCAGAAACATCCTGGGAAGATGACAGATGTTGAGAACCTGGCACTTCTCACTCATCATAGGAGTTGAAAAGAGGCACTGTTCCTCAGCAAGGCACCTCACCCAGAGGGTCAGACACACGGTCTCCAGGTAATCATAGTCCTCAGAGAGAGTAAGAAGGACCTTTTCTCTATTTTGTCTCCCAAAGCACTCAAAGAGCCACCCCCACATTTTCCTGTATTTTAGGTGAATGTAAGAGTTTCTCCCACTCCAGACAAAGCCTGCTCAGGGGCCCCTGGCAACTCAGTGACAAATTCCTCAGGCTGGCACTCAAGGCCATCTCCAACCTGGCCTTCAACTGTATTTCTAGCCCCATCTCCTTCTTAAACACTGGCCAGGTGCTCTCCAGCTTCTTGGTCTTTGCTCATGCTTTTCCTGTCTCCTTCTGGGTCTCTGTTGAAATCCCGTTATGTCTTCAGTTCCTATCCAAAATTTCGTTCCTTCTCTGACAGAAGGTTTTCTTTCTTTCTTTCTTTCTTTTTTTTTTTTAAAGATTTTATTTATTTATTTGACAGAGATCACAAGTAGGCAGAGAGGCAGGCAGAGAGAGAGAGAGAGAGAGAGAGAGAGAGAAGCAGGCTTCCTGTGGAGCAGGGAGCCCGATGCGGGGCTCGATCCCAGGACCCTGAGATCATGACCCGAGCCGAAGGCAGCAGCCCAAACCACTGTGCCACCCAGGCGCCCCTGACAGAAGGTTTTCAACCTTGCCCTAAACACTCAATGCAGAACGTATTATCCCCTCTAAAACTCCCGAGTAAACTGGTCTTAGTTATCCCCCCTTTCAGCCCATTGTCACTGGCTTGTATTTTGTGGGCCACCATTACAGTCAATAAAATCTCTCTGGGATAGCGTTTGGATTAGTGGCTTGGATTTCAGGCCTATTTGTCTAGGAAGTGAGGGGCCTGGAGACGGGACTGAGGCTCAGCTTCTTCCATCAACAGCCTGCACCATCCCTTCTTCCATCAACAGCCTGCTCAACTTCAGGTTGAGTCCCGCGGGCTGTAGCCGAAGCTTCCTATCACCATAGCGACGGGTGGGGCGAGGAAGCGAAATCTCCCTTTGGAACTACAACTCCCATCATGCATCCGGACCCCGGGCTGTCGGGCTCAGCCTGAGGCCTGAGACCGGGAGACCCCCGGGAGCCGGGAGGGGTCGGGCAGGAGGAGCAGAGCGCGGGGGTACTTCTGCGTTCCCGGTCCTGCGCGGAGGTCGTGGACCCCCTATCACGTAGCAGGTCTCTCGCCCGGCCTGTCCTCGGCATCGCCACATCGAGCCTAATATGGCCGCTCGTGCTGGGACTGGCTAGGTGCACAGAGATCCAGCCCCAGGTCCGAGACCAGGGACTGCTCCCGGCATTCCTCGCTGGCTTGGCGTGGGCTCCCCTCGCCCATCTCCAGGTCCAGCGAGTGGGAGCCCCTCGGGCTTTGAGGTGAGACCTGAGGCTCCGCTGGCCTGGCCGGTGCTGCGGCGAAGGGTGGGGTCATTGCGGGAAGTGAGCCATTGGCCACCCGGGGTAGCAAGGTATAGAGGGCGAGTATTGAAAGGAGGATACCCACTACAGTTTTCTAGGGAGCTCTTTGGATTGAGGACATCAAGGTGTAAGGGATTACCTGGAGATCTGCCACTGTTGCAGAACCTTAAGACATCAGAGACAGTCCAGGGCCATCCATCTCTCAGGCAGGGAGAGAGAGCTGTGGCCCCAACACAAAGCTCTGTGACAGTGTGTGCCACATAAATTCTTCCCAGGTAGAGGGTGGTTTGCTGAATTGTCACCCTGCAAGGTTGAGCACCCCGGGGAGGTCAGCAAATGTTTATTGATTTACTGATTGCAGGTAGCATGGCTCAACCATTGATTGAGGTGGAGCGAAAGTTCGTTCCTGGCCCTGACACAGAGAAGCGGCTGCAGGAGTTGGGGGGCACCCTGGAGCACCAGGTCACCTTCCGGGACAGCTACTATGACACCCCTGAGCTGAGCCTCATGCGGGCTGACTATTGGCTGCGACAGAGAGAGGGTAGTGGGTGGGAGCTCAAATATCCTGGAGGAGCTGTTGTCTCAGGACCTCACACTGAGTTTATGGAACTCACAGTTGAGCCCGCAATTGTGGCTCAGCTCTGTGAGGTGCTGGGAGCTGACGTCCTGGAGTCTGGAAGTGTGGCTGCTGTGCTGGGCCCACTGGGGCTGCAGGAAGTAGCTAGTTTTGTGACCAAGCGTAGTGCCTGGAAGCTGGTGCTATCCCGAGCTGAAGAAGAGGAGCCCTCGCTCACGGTGGACCTGGATACAGCCGACTTTGGCTACGCTGTGGGTGAGGTAGAGGCCCTGGTACAAGAGAAGGCTGAGGTCCCAACTGCCCTAGAGAAGATCCACAGCCTCAGCAGCATGCTTGGTGAGGGAGATGTGCCCTTCTGTCATTTCCTTGCCTTCCCTACCACTCTTTTGGATGTATCAACTGAAAATCAGCCAGAGGAGAGGGTCTTGGGGTTATTTCTGTAACAGGGATCGTCTTGGCAATTTTTTGGAGGACCGTATGCTTTTACAGAAGCTGTCTAACCTGGATTGGATCCTTCCTTGTCTCTAATCTCCCCCAATCCTTGCCTCATTTAGTTCTCACACCGCTGGCTGCTCCAAGTTTGCATCCGTCCACTGCTTGAATCCTTCCATCCATCCTTTCTTCCCCCAAATCCCATTTTCTTCTTTTTATAGCTACCTAGATCCTCATTTAATTTGTCCCGTTGGCTTTGAGTAAAAAGGCAACAACGTTGTACTTATGTGACAGACAACAGGAGAAGCCGTGGCAGATTTCTTTTTCTGTAGACAGTTCATCCATAGAAGTATGGGATTGTGCGTTCCATGAAGCCTTCAAGCAGTGGAATGCTGCTCTCGCTTTCTCAGCAAACATACACTAAGCTGAGTTTCCTGCTATAAGCCCAGCATGCTGCCAGGCTCTAACAATAAGACACTGACTTATGGTGGCTCCATACCACATAGAGGCTAGAATATTATGCGAATCTCACCCCATGGTTGTTGCTGCTTCTCTCCTTTCCACATCCCTGTTTCTCTGTGTGCTTCCCTCCTTGTGCTTCATTATCAACCTAATGAGCTTCAGCCTGCCTGCATGAGCTTTCATCTTGACTGGGGGCCAGGAGTAGTAACTGAAAAGAGTAGATACAGAGGCACCCTCTGTCTTCATGGCATCTGAGCACCTCTTCACCATTTCTCCTTGCCAGAGGAGAGGCTCATGCTTGGCTTCCCAGCTTCACTCCTACCCGAAGTGGCCCCTGTAGGCCCCTCTGGCACAGGCCAGTCAGGGTGTGTGCTGGTGGGTTACAGAAACTTCCTGGGTGGCCTTCAGAATCCCAGTGCTGCCTTGGAAACAACTTTGAGGTCTGGCTAGGAGGGCAGGGAACGGAATCAAAGCATTTACAGCTGTCTGGTTCTCTCCTCTCAGTTCTCCTTTTGCCTGCAGGTGTGCCCGCACAGGAGACAGCACCTCCTAAGGTGATGGTGTACCTCCAGCGCTTCCGGCCTCAGGACTATCAGCAACTGCTGGAAGTATACAGCGCCAGAGAGAAGCCACAGGGGACTAAATCTGACAGCAGCTTGGGCTAGGCTGTCACTTCTTCAACAAGGAAGAGAACTCTGGGTCTAACAGGGTTCTTTCCTGGGTAGCCTGTGCCTCTTCCCCAGGCCTCCTTCCCACAGCTGACTCCTCTCTAACTCTGCCTGTTCTTTACCTTATGTTCAGCTAGCCTTCCATGAGCCCTCCCTGGCTGCCTCTTCTCCCTCATCCGTCAGATGCAATCTGTGGGCCGCCCCTCTCCCCTGGCCGCTAAGCAGCCTCCATTGATTTCCGCTCGTGTTTATAGGATTTCCACTTAGCCGTGATCAGTAGTTAAGCACAGGAAAATCCCTTGCCACCCCCCCTCCCTTGGTCGATGCCATTGATTCTGCCAGCGGCTCCTAAACTGCCTTACAGCTGAGTTAGAGATGAGGGGAGGCAGCAGGGATTTCCCTGCCTTGAGGTGTGGGGAAGAGCAGCAGGTTGGGAAAGTAGGTGGGAATCCCTGTTAGAAATCTGGAAGTTCTGGGGCACCTGCGTGGCTCAGTTGTTAAGTATCTGCCTTCAGGTCAGGTCATGATCCTGGGGTCTTGGAATCGAGTCCCGCATCGGGCTCCCTACTCATTGGGAAGCCTGCTTCTCCCTCTCCCAGTCTCCCTACTTGTGTTCCCTCTCTCACTGTGTCTCTGTCAAATAAAAATAAAATCTTAAAAAAAAAAATCTGGAAGTTCTGTTTCATTTTGCTGCTGTGCCCTACTCTGGACCAGATTGTAGAGTCCCTCCTGTGGAAGTTTAGGGGCAAATTTGCTCCCCAAATTTGAGGGTAGAAAGAACCCTTCTTTGTTGAAACAGGTTTCTAAGGCTCAAGGGAACTTCCTGGATAAGAAGACTCTTCCCTTGCTATGATCTGTAAATGTGTTCTATCTCAACTGTACCCAAATACGGCTTTCCCCCTCAGGCTTTATTGGACTTTCATTATTTGTAGGAGGTGAGGGGACAGCACCCTCTACCCTGCCCCGTTTTTGCGGAGGCAAATGCAGGACCAGAGCGCCACCTGCTGGTCGATGTCAGGTACAGGCTCCAAGTGGCTGAGACCCTGGGGTGTTGGGGACACAGGAGGATTTCAGACTGCATGGAGGGTGTTACTGCCATGTCTCCACGGGCAAGTTGTTCACCTCAAAGATCTCCTGCACAGACTGGCCAAAGTGGTTGTAGGTGAGGCGCAGCTTCAGCCTCAAGGGGGCCTAGGAATATGAGAGTGGAGACCAGGGTTAGCATCTGTGATTTCAGTCCCAGGGCCTTATCAACAGGGGTGGGGTGGGTGCTCCTGAGCTCACCTTCTTAGGGTTGAGGATTCTGAGGAGCTGGGTCACGGGAAGGCCACCCTGAGCTGGAACTGTGTCTCCACTGGGGGCCTGGAGCTGCAGCTGGAAACTCTGAACACAGGAGGTTGGGCAGAGCATAGTAAGGCAGATAGCTGGGCTCAGGCAACCCCTCCACACCCAGCAGTTTCAAACCCTCTTCCCATAATTCCCCAAGTGCTTGTCTCTGCATTCCCTTCCCATCTCATTCTTCCTCCCACCCACCTCCCCTACTTAGCCTTTTTTCCTGGAGTGCCCAGGCCACCTCAAATCCTGGTCTTCTACAAACCTTGGGCACAGCAGCCTGACAGACGAAGTGGGTGACATCAGCCTCTGAGGTGTTGATAGCAGTGACCATGATTAAGAGCAAAGCAGGGGTTCCAGGGGGTCGAACAAAAGACAGATTCAGCTGCAGTCCTTCACGCTCAAACACTTTGAGATTTGGGATGGAAGCTGGAGTGTGGAAAAAGCAGCAGCTCAGTGTATGGGGAAGATAACAAGCTCATTCATTCATTCATTCAATAGAAATTAAGTGAGTGCCCACTGGGTTCAAGGCAGTGCTGGAGAAGCCAGGTACAAAGTGGACAAGAATATGAAGTCCCTATTCTGAGCTTATAGTCTAGTGGGCAGGGAAAAACAATAAACAAGAAAACAACCAAGATAATCACAGACTACTTGGTGCTATGAAGAAAATAAATAATGTCAGAGTAACTGGGAGGAATAACTTAAATAAGGGCGCCTGGGTGTCTCAGTCAGTTAGATTAACCCTATGGCTCGGGTTGTGATCTCAGGGTCCTGGAATCAAACCCCATACCGGGCTCCCTGCTCAGCAGGGAGTCTGCTTCTCCCTCTCCCTCTGCCCCTTCTCCTGTTCATGCTCTCTCCATCTCAAATAAATAAATAAATAAATACATAAAAAGAGTGTCAGGGGAAGGCATCTGACGTTTTAGCTGAGGCCTGAACAATGAGAATGAGCCAGTTATCTGACGTGCTGGGCAAGAACATTCCATGGAGGGGCACCTGGCTGTCTCAGTTGGTTAAGCATCTGCCTTTGGCTCAGGTCATGATCCCAGGGTCCCGGGATCGAGCCCTGCATTGAGCCCTCAGCAGGGAGTCTGCTTCTCCCTCTGCCCCTCAGCCCACTGGTACTCTCTAGGTTTCTCTCTCAAAGTAAAAAAAAAAAAAAAAAAAATCATTCCATGTGAAAGGAGCACAAGTTTACCAAGGGCTTCAGGTAAAAGGGTCTGAGAAGCTAAGAGGGCCATGGAGCTGGGAGTGGGAAGTATAGGAGACGGACTGGGAGGCAGCTGGGCCTCACGGGCTAGGGGTATCCAGGAGGGAACTGGCATGAGCTAATGAAGCCTTTTATCTATCAAGATGAGGAAGAGATGAGAGGTTCACAGCATGGAGGAGGACATGTGGAATTCAGTCCTTGGCAAAAAAGGAGAAGCAGCCCATCTCCACTCCTCCTTTTCTTTCTTTCTTTTTTTTTTTTTTTTAAGATTTTATTTATTTATTTGACAGAGATCACAAGTAGGCAGAGAGTCAGGCAGAGAAGGAGGAGGAAGCAGGCTCCCCACTGAGCAGAGAGCCCGATGCGGGGCTTGATCCCAGGACCCTGGGATCACGACCTGAGCCAAAGGCAGAGGCTTAACCAACTGAGCCACCCAGGAGCCCCATACCCCTACTTTTCTTAAGACGTCTCCTGTCTCCCCTTTACTGAGGCTTACCCGGGGCTGGAGACACACAGGGCAGGTCAAGGAGGTGTACTGAAGTGCCTTCTGAGGAGGGTTCCAGAGGAGGTGGGGGCTGGGCAGCCCCAGAAGTGCCATCCAGGAGATCTAATAGATCCAAGAGCTTGGAAGCCTGCGGGAAAGGGAAGAAGGAGCAGGGCTAGGTGTGGAAGCCTGACCAAGTCCTCTTCCCCCAGGGGCTTCCGGCCCCCACCTGTGGCTCTGTGGGGACAAGGGCTGCTTCCGAATGCTGGGCTTCTTTGCTTTCCTTTGCTTCCTCATCCTGGGTACCACCTCGCTCCACAAGAGGCATCTTTTCCAGGATGGCAGCCCTGAGAGGATGAAATATAGGTGTGTCCCTCTGGCTAGACCCTGGGCTTTTCGTAAGCAGCATGTGGGAGGACAGGTAAGACCGTGCTGAGCCCCGGGCATGTGGTGGGTCAGAGCACCTCTCTGATGTCCTAAGCTGGCATACTGCCCCGCTGGTTTTCGAATGAGCACGGAGGGCTGGGAGCCACCTTGGCTTCAAGGAACTATGGGTGGGAGGCTCTGACTATGGAGGAGGAAGACCACAGGGGACAACAAAACCCTTGTACCCAGAAAGGGGTACCTGGAGAAGTGGCGTGGGGAGAGGGCAGGGGTTGGGTCCTACGCTGCGGCACAGTGACAGTCGCACCTCATGTGGTCATACTTCTGGAAGAGTGCGTTGTACTCGACAGCCCGCTGCTGCAGTTCCACATCCAGGCAGCTCCCGTAGACAGACACCACCTGGCGGATGCGGCTGGGCCACAGGGTGTGTGTGGGTGGGCAGCCCTGCCCCCCAACTCCAGGATGTGACATGGAAGGGAAAGGCCCCACAGAGCAGGGGGACCCCCGCAATACCTGGCTCACAAGGAAGAACCTATGGACTGGGGGACCTGGGGTGTGTGCCTGGAGAGAAACTCTGAAACTGCTGGGCATGGTAAAGGGACATCTATTACTGGAGGCACCAAGAAGAGGGGCCAAGACCCCTTCTTACTTGTTGTCCCCACGGAGCCGGGTGCTGAGCTTCATGAGGGCTGTCAGTGCATAGCCTCTGGTGGCTGGCAGGGACATATGGGACTGCAGCACCTTCTCCAACAGTGCCAACACCTCCTCTTCCTCCACCTTCGCAGGGACACAGGCCGTAACTGTGGGGCACCTTGTCTCTCCTGCCGAGGCCCTCCTCAGTGTACCCCTGATATTGGCCTCACCTGAAGGGGCTTGGTTTCCTCACAGCTCCCCTCCAGCAGGAGGTCCCCATATTCTCCAATGCACCAGGCTGCCACTTGCACCAGTGGTTGCTGCACGGGAGAAGAACGATGCTAAGCCAGGTTCTGGGTCCCCTCCCCACTCCCACCACGGTGACATGGCCTTATGCAGTGCAGAGATTGTGGGGTTTGGAGAGGTGGGGAAGGGAAATGTCTCGCATGGAAACAGTTATGTAAGAGTTTGTCCACTCTCTGGAGCAACCCAGCTTTGTCCTGGCTCTTGGGGGGGGGGGGGTCTTCTGCCCTCTGGTGGCCAAGCATCAGAACTACATGGCCTCACCAAAAGGAGCTCAGCAAGGGCCAAGCAAGAGGGTCCTTGCTCTGAGGAAGGGATATGTGGTTTCTGCCCACACTACTTGAGTAATATGGACATGGGAGATAGATAGAGGCTGGCTTCTGTTAATCCACTCAGCATTCAAGGCAGTGGAAACCTGATACACACAGAACGAGCTCCATCTCATTTGATCCTCAACACAGCTCTGAGAGGTAGGCAGGGTAAAGAGTTGAGTACACAGAGCGTTAAGGAGACTTAAATCAGTCATCTGTGGCTGCAGAGCCAGGACAGAAGTTCAGGTGTTCTAACTAAAAACAGGGCTCTGTCCTTGGATGTCTCTGCTGAGTAGGTGGCTACGACCTCCAGGGAAAAGCAGCTGGGCATCAGCTGTAGGGAGCTGGTGGCTCAGGAAGGGCTGGGAGGCTCGGGCAGCCCTGGGTCTGGTGGTGGGAACAGTACTTGGGATATGTCTTCTGCCAGGGCACTGTAGAGGCGGCGCACGGAGTAGGCATGTAGCTCCTGGGCACCCCCAATCAGCTGGGTCAGGTTGGCCACTGCATCATCCCGTACATGGGTGCCTGCCTGGAGAGGGTGAATGAGGCCCAGGGTTCAGGGAAGTGAACCCTGCCCACTCCCTCCCAGCTCTCTTAGATCAGTCCCTGCCTCACCATTGTCAGCACACGCAGGATGGTATCTATATGCCACCGCTTGGTTGGGGCAAACCTAGGGGACATAGGCCTCTTCAGCCCTCATATTGACCCTCTCCAGATTCTATCATCTCTGCCTCCTGGGCACCTGTCACCTCACCTCTCTGCTGCCAGCAGGATGCCTGAGGCACAGTCGGCCCGCAGATCAGGGGGGCAGGATTCCAGAAAGCTCTGCAGCTCTTGCGTCATGGCTCGCACGTTGGAGCTATTCACTAGAGCCAGACTCAGTTCCAGGGCCCGCCTGACAGGAAAAAGAGGTTGTTGATACAGGGTAGCCAAGTCACCCTGAGCTATGCCTCAGGCCCTCCCTTCTTCAGACACCTATCTCCTTAATCCCTCTAATTCAGTGGCTCTAACCAGTGGCTCTCGGTCCAGGTCTTGGCTACCAGGGGCTGGGCCTTCTGCCCTGCCCTCTTGTTGCTCTGTCCTACTCACCGGCTAAGGGAGGCATCAGGCTCCCGCAGACACTCCACCACAGTGGGCCGGTGCCGCTGCACAGCACTGTGGTCAGACTGCACCACACGCAGCAACGATGTCAGCGCCACATACCTGCCAGAGTGGGAGAGGACCCATCACACCATGCTCCTCAGCCCCCTCCCTGCCCCATCCTGCCCTGAGTCTTGGAATAAGAGGCACATAAATCAGGAGGCAATGGAAGGAGGAGGGCCGAGGGCCAGGGGCTCAGTGGCACAGGCTGGCCAGACATCCGGGATGATTACCTAATGTTCTTGTCACTGTTGAGCAGAAAGCGGCCAAGAATGTTGACAGCCAGGACCTATGGGAGGCAAAGGTTGAGGCCAGTCAGGGAAGGAACAACGTGCTCGTGAAGGAGCGCGGGCGGTAGGGCACAGGATCGTGGGTGGGGAGGAGAAACCAGTGACTAGGACCTGTCTGCCTGGCTGGGGTTGGTGGGTGGGGCCGCAGTGGGAGAGGCATATGGGGTGATACCCGGAGGCCGGCTACAGAGCGGATGTCCATGATGGTCAGCACTGTCTCAAATAGGACTGCGTTGCCTGCATTTCGGCTGGTATCTGTGTTAGTGGCCACCTGAGTAGATGTGAGAGAAAATGCAACTAGAAGAGGCTCTGTCCTCTCCTCAGGTCTCTGGAAGGTACCCACCATGTCATCCCTTCATCATCTAACAAAGTTCCCCGAACCCCCACGATGTGCTGGGGGCTACTACTCTGAGACAGACTGTGTCCCCATCCTCACAGAAATCATAGTCTGCAGGGAAATGGCAACATGATTATATGGCTACCATGGGGGTGGACGATCACGTGAAGGATGCCCGGGGCCAGTACGATCTCAGAGCCACACCCCTAAGCAATGCTCACTCTCCAGACCCCCACCTGGGCCAGCAAGTCATTCATGGTCTCACTGCTTTCTTCATGGTTCCGGCCCAGGATCCGAAGCAGACGAAGTATCTGGACCTGAGATGGGTTAAAGATCGAAAGATGGAGGGGTTCAAAGGGTAAAGAGTCAGGCTGAAGAGAAGAATCCAGCACTGAACAAAGTATTGTGAAGGGCCTGGCTGGTTTCCTAGATCTTCCCTGCCCCTCCCCCTTCCCCTGCCCAGGTCCCTTGGGTCCTGGGAGATCAGAGGCACACGAAGCCAGGGGATTTGGAGATGGGCATTTTGTTGTTGTTGTTGTTACCAAACTGGATTTCTGATCTTTAGGCATCCCCCACTTCCCAGACTGGTCTTGGGATGACCTGTGTAAGCCTGTGCAATCCAGAGTGTTCGGGAGATGGCCACTAGCCACAGGCTTACTGCTAAGCCCTTTGCTCCAGGGACACAGCAGGACAGGGTCAGCCCACCTGCAGAAAGGGGTCGCTGACTCCAGATATACTGTGCTCTGTGGAGTATCCCGTCGTCACCAGAGTCCAGAGGATCTGCACCAGCTGGGGCACCACCTGGAGGGAGGGCAAACCTTACTGGGTATTCTGCCTAATCCTCTCAACCTTCAGCCCCATTCCAACCCCATGGCCCCTCTTTTCCTGGCCCAGGGGCGCCCCTTCCACCAGCCCACCTTTCGAAAGTGCTTGAGGGCTGCAGGGCTTCGTTCACAGAGCTCCGTGATCAGCGTGATGGTGCCCAGCAGGACGCCTGGTGTTGAGGGGGGTAGTGAATGGTGGGCCAGGGGCACAGGAGAGTCTACTGAGTGTGTGTGTTCATGTGCACATGCTACCCTGCCCCTGAGGGCTGGTGTTCCCGTCCCATTTTTTCACTTCTGTCAACACCCAGAAGTAAGGCAGGGGATGGGGAACCCCATGGCCTTACCGTGGTGACGTTCATGAAGCAGTTGGGCACAGGGTGGGAGGAAGATGTTGGAGAGCTCGGGGACCTTCCGGATAATGTGCACTGCGGTCAGAACAGCCTGCAGAGATCAAGGGGCTCAGAAAGGGGCAGGGGGTGCCAGGATGGACCTCCCACCTTTAACATGAGGCAAATAGAACAGTTTCCTGTGCCTAGAGTCCTGCCATCTCACCTTCTTGCGCACATAGGGGACTGGCTGCAGGAGCAGTTTCTCCACCTCAGTGGCCAGGTCTCGGCACATCTCAGCAGAGCCCACAGTGCTCAGAGTGCACAGGGCCAGGCCTTGTACTGCCTGAATCCCCTGGCTCAGGTCACTGCAGAGTCGGGAGGGTGGTCAGTCAAGGTTGGAGAAATCCATGCTTCCCAGTACCGGCATCAGGCAGCCCCCTGGGATTTCCCAGTTCCCCACTCTCCCAGCTCCCTGATTCCAAGTGCTTCCCAGAACCCTCTCACTTCTTGATGCTGTTGGTAATGAGCAGGTGGGCATCCTGCCTCTCATCCAGCAGAAGCATGGCCCCCAGGTAGCCCACCCTCTTGTCTGTGAATCTGGGGGAGGCGATCAGTTTCAGGCACTCCATCTACAGGGAAGGGGGCAGACCACGAAGGGGCAGGGGTGAAATTCGAGGCACTAACATCCCTTCTCTATCTTCTTTACCCCCAGATTAATTTATTGTAGCACCATTTCCCATCATCCTCCTTCAACCAAGGAAAAAGCTTAAGAAATTCAAAGTTAGTGGGTAGTTTCAAGGAACCAGGAGTCGAGGAGGATGGGAAAGAAAAGGAGGTGGCTTGAATGGGGCTGGCCAGAGAATGAAAGGTTCAGTCCGGCTTATGACCTACAGGGGTTATAATGGAAGGAGTTTAGCGGTGCATGCTGGGAGAAGGAAGGGCCCAGAAACTTTGTAGAATAAAAAAAATCAGGGCACAGGTAGGCGAGGGTGTCTAAAACCCTGCCCCTCAGCCTTCCTCATCAAACTCAGAATGGAGGCGTCCCGGCCCGGTACCTGTCCAAAGTGGGCGGGGTAGCCCAACATGTGGACGTAGAGCAGTTTGGCCAGCTGGCGGTGCCTGTGCAGAGGGTCCCCATCGCGGAAGGAGGCGCGGATGTGGGCGCACTCCTTCTGGATCACCTCCCGCTCCTGGGCTTGGGTCTTGGCCCCACGAATTTCCTCGATTAGATCTTGAAGCTTCAACGAAGGCACCACCATCCTGAAGGGGCAGAGCCCGTTAATGAAGAGGATTTTGAACCTCTCGGGCTGGGAGTGCCTGGCCTTCCAGCCCAGACTTGCCCTGTACCAAGATCCTGAAGGACCGGGACCCGCAGCTACCTTTCCCCACGTGGGTTTACCGAATTCCGCCCCCTCCTCACCGCGGGAGGAGAGCCCCACTACGCATGCGTCCCCGCCCCACCTAGTGCCCGTTCAGACGGAGCATGCGCCAGAACCCCGCCTATTCCCCACACCCCACCGTCCTCCGGCTCCACCTGGTTTCCCATCCCTAGCTTGTCCATTGCTTTCCTTCCGGGGCCCTGCGCTACCTCTTCCGCGGGATTCCCCCCAAGGTCACAACTCAGGCGGCCTCCGCTTCACACCAGGACACCAGCCCCACCAACAGCCTCACCTGGCTGGTCTCAACTCAGCTTCTCTACCCCCAGCGCTTCCTGGTACGGGGCCCGACGGGGGTTGGTCCTTCGCCTGGTCCTTCCCTCTTCCCGCCCCTGTCACGGGACCCCGCCCCCCTCCTGGGCTGCCGGGCTGAGTCGTCTAGAATCCTCTGACCTCAGGCCTCAGGCTTTGGAGTTGAGGGCAAGGAGCTCTTCGGGCGGCAAGACTGCATAGCAGACTTGGGATTCTCCCAGAGGCCTCTTTGTACATTCTCACCACCCGAAGAGCCTCAGGAGACCTTGGGTTTGAAGCCATCGCACCCCAAAGGAGATGACAATTCCCCCCCCTTTTTTGAACTTTTTTATTAATATATTTTTTTTTGTTAAATTTCTTTGTATTTTTTTTTTCCTGCAAGACTTGGTGTTGGCGGCACTGTTGTAGTTTAACTTCAATCCCAAATTCCATGAAATAGAAATCAGAAGTAAAGGTTTAGAGGGGAGGGAGGGAGGCAGGCCAAGGAGTAAACAGAGTTTGACTAGAAAAAAAGAAGAGGGTATGTGTGATGGGCATTCCCAGGCAAGGCCATTCCTTGAGGGAGGGGATTGGCAGGCAGCTCTTGTCTGCCTCATGCAGGGGAGGGAGGAAAGATCCCCTGGGGACCCTACAGAGGGGTCCCCCTCTTCCTAGGGCTTCCTGCCCCCAGGGGAAAGCTATTAACAGGGATCAGCCACAACCTCAAACAGGGCTCTCCACCCACCTCTCACCCTGCTTTGACTCCCACCTCTGCCCTGCCTGGAAAGTGTGTGAGAGATTGGCTTCCTTTGATCCCTCTTTCTGTTGTTTTCCCATTTCACAAGATTCGGATGTGACGGGGGAAGGGATATAACCCACTTAGAGACTACTAAACTTGTTACAGCTTCTGCCGCTCTCTGAGTTCCTGTTATCTAGGCTGGTTGTGTTCCCCCAAAATGCCCCTCTCACCCCCTCTCCACAACCGCCAGAGTTGGGGAGTGGGGTCCTAGCTCAAGTGCCTCTAACCCTCTGCGGCAGAAATATCTTCTTCAGGCCCCTTAGAAATCTGATCAAAGGCCACAAGTGAGTCCAGACCAACCAAATAAACTTTTAGGGGGAGAGAGGGGATGGGAGAGGTCAGTGGGTAGACGTGACTGCATTGGACGATTTCTTTTCTTTACACATTGCTCTTGACAAGGCATGCCACCCAGGGCGGGGTGGGGGTGGGGGTTGGATGAGGGGCTGGCGGTTGAGGAAAAGAAGAGGGAGATCTTAGGGAGTCATTCTACTTTTTGTCTCCCTTATCTCCTTCAGGGAAGGATAAAGTTAGGCAAGAACCTAGCTCAGCGCTTGGAGGTGAGATAGGCTCCTCCAAGGTCAGAGATGGAGGCTATACCTTCTCCAGCTCCTTCACTAGGCCTCGCAGGGACACCAGGCCCCTTGGGTCAGGGAGCCACAGCAGCTCAGCCAGTGCCTTGCCCAGTATACAGTCATCCCTTCTCCATTTTCTTCTTCCTTTCCACTCAGCTTCCAGGAGACTCCTGGGGACACCAAACCCCCACCCTCATTGAAGTTCAGGTCTAAAGAAAAGGCGGGGAAGACACGGGGCAATGGTCTGACTTAGATTTGTGTGTCTCAGAGAAGAGAGCGACTCTGAGCAAGAAAAGCCCTTCATATGTAAACAATCTAGAGAGAGAGGTGGGGTGGGATGGGGGAGGGAGTGAGGGAGACAGAGACAGATTCAGAATAAATGAGAGAATCGGAAAGGAAAGCTGGAAAGAAAAAGCCAAAGACAAACCAAAGGGGGAGAGAAAAGAAAGGGAAGGAAGAAGAGAAAGAAAGATAGGAGATAAAAACAACCAGGAGGAAAAGAGAAAAAGGCAGGTCAAAGAAGTGAAGAGGCAGCAACCGAAGCCAGAACTAGGCTGGGCAGGAGCCTCAGGTGAGGAGCTGGGAGAACAGGAACGCCAGGCTGAGGTCCAGGAGGGCCACGGCTCCCACCACCAGGGGGTTGGCAGCTCCCTAGAGAGACGGGGGGGAAAGACAGTCTCAGTCCCTGAGGACCATATCCAGTGACAGGTCCCACCTTCCTGCCCTGGCAGAGATGGCAAAGCTGAAGGGTCCCAGGCACTTCTCCTCAAAGGTCAGAGCAGGGGCATCTCCAACCTTTTTCGGATTGTAAAAACATCTCTCTTCTCCCAGGCAGGGCCCCTCCTTCCCTCTGGCTCCCTCAAGTCAGGAACAGCCCTTTCTCCCCCTCCCTCCACTCCCCTCCCACTAGCATGTCACGTGGCCCAGGCAGAAGGTGCTTGGCCTTAGTAGCAGACGTTGGCAGCAGCAGTCGGTACTGCAGTAAAGCAGAGAGGGATGAAGGGGTGAGGATGTGGTTGCTAGGAAACAGGAGAAGGCCTGGAGTCCAATCAGAGTACAGGGTTCTGGGAAAACTCCACCCCTCCCAGTTTTCTGCCTCCTTTCCCATTCCCTTCTTCCCAGCAGAGGGAGGGAGAGTCAGGGTAGGGAGGGAACAAGCTTTTCCTTTTTTATTTCTGGGCACCAAAGAGACAAAGTGTGGAGGTGGGGGTGGGGGTGGAGTAGGAAACCAAGAGCTGGAAATTATATGGAAGGAGAACAGTGAAAGATGTTTTGGCTCTCCCGTTCCTTATTGGTAACCTTGGGCAAATTACTTTAAGTGCTCTGGGCCTCAGTTCCCTCATCTGTCAAATGAGGGAGCTGGAGATGAAGGTCTCCAAGATTGCTTGCAGCTCACAAGTTCCCTATTTTTTTTTTTTTTTTGGTGGGATATGGTCCAAGAGTGTGCAGGAAGAAAGGAAGCTGAGTCCAAATTAGAGCCCCTGAAGGGATCAGAGAGGTCTGGAAATGATAAAAGGCAAGGCATTGAGGAGAAAAGGGGCCACAAAGTGGGAACGGAGGGCAGCTCACCGGCTGGGCGGGCCTCTCGGTTGCAGCAGGCTCCTCAAGCTCTTCCGTCAGGCACCCGGCCTCGGGACCCCTCGAGGCTGGGTCCCTCAGGACTGGCATGGCCATGGGCTCAGGCTCCGAGCCCCCTGGGGCTCTCAGCTGGGGCAAGGGCTCTTCATCTTCCCCTTCCTCCTCTCGAAGACTTCCGGAGCTGTCGCTGCAGCCTCCAAGAAGTGGGGAACCGTCTCTGGGCCCGGGCCCCTGCATCCCAGCCTCGTCCTCGGCCTCATAGCCAGCTAGTTCCTCTGACTGTTCACCGGGGCCCCCCCACTCCTCAGGCCAAGCTTTGGGGCTGGAGAAGGGACCCCGGTCCCCTCCAGGAGGCAGTGGGCTCCGGCGTGCAGGGGGTCGCCAGGGTTGGCGGGAGGAGGCAGGACTGCTGGGCAGTTCAGGGGAGCCCTCTGAGGGTGTCAGTCCATTTTCATATACCCCAGGGCTGTCCTCATCCAAGGGTTCTGTGTCGGAGCCTTCTGAGTCCTGCCTGGGTCTGCGGCCTGCGGCAGGGATAGCTAAGAATCAGAGGGGCCTAATGGTCTTGGGCAGCAAAAGCTAGAGCTTTAGTCCGCTGCCTGGGCACCTCCCAGGCTTACAGCCTCTCATAGCCAGACCCCAGGCCCCAGATCTCGAGTCTTCATTACCCTATTTTATAAATTCCCAGTGCCACTGCCCCAAACAACTGGGTCTGGCCCCCCACCCTCATCCCCTTGGATCCTCATACCTTGGATTTTTCCATCCCCAGTCCTCTGCAGGGACTTCCTCCCCTTTCCCTGCCCCTGAGCCCCTCCAGCTCCCCAGGCCACCCACACCTCACCTGGGGCCTCTAACATAGGTTGCAGGTCCTGGGCTATCAGTTTGGCCATTCGAGCTGCCTCCACAGCCTTCTCGGCGACACTGCTGGCTGCCACTGCCTTTAGAAGGGCATCTGCCGCCCTGCCAGGGTCCAGGGACAGGAACTTAGCAGACCTGCTCAGATGCTCCAGCCCCCTGGTCCACGCCCCCACCACATCATGTCCTCTGGATGGGAGCTCACCTCTGGAGTACTTAGTCTTGCTCACACACTGCCTGCTGCTCCCCTCCCTGGCCTGGCAGGGCAGCAGGCCTCTGCTTTCCATCCATAGATCTGGGCTGTGCCTGCTCTCATCACACTTCCCTGCTCCTCTCACACCTGCCACTATCATGTCCTGTAGTAACACTTCCCTTCCTCCAGCCGCAGCCACCGGCTGCCCTCCACTCCTTCCCAGAGACAGATGAGACCTCACGCTCTTAGCACACCTCTCTATAGTTGCACCTGCTTGGGTCTTCCCAGTAGCTTCCCCCTCTCTGCCCCCCCTGTTCTGGGCCACTGGCTCCCTGTGCCTGGAGCTTTGCCTCCTTCCCCATCATCACTGTTAACCCCCTTCCCTGCACCTGACATGACAGATTAACAGGCTGTTTTCCTTTAGCCTCTTCTGTTGTCACACTGTTCTCACCCCTAGGTCACTGCCCCTGCCTCCCTGGACCATCGCATCCTTTCTGAGCTCTGGATTTGGGGTAAGCCTGAGTCCCGCCTTTCTGCTCTTTCTACTCCCTATCCAAGGCACTGTGAGTTTCTCACCATTGTGATTATTTCTTCCAAGGAAAATCTTAGCTTCCTTCCCTTCCACATGTCCCTCCCATTGTGCCCTGCTCCCTGGGTACAGGCAGCCTTGAAGCATTCTCCGTCCTTTCCCCACAGTGGTTTCCCAGTTCTCCCTCTAATGTCAGATGTTTCCTCAGTTTCCCTTCTGTTTCACCCTCTGCTGTTAATCGTAGACGTCCCATGGTCATTCAATGAGTTCTGTCATACTGACTGAAGGTCACGCACAAAGAGGCAGAGGTAAAGGTAATCAGTTACACTCGGGCTTAAATGGATCAAGACCCCACTCCTGGCCCCAGGCTTGTTTTATCTGGCTTAGGAAGGCAGTCTGGGTACCGGGGGAGGGAGAAGGGTGGTGGTGTTCACTGTAGTCTTAAGCCTACCCCCTCTTTATGTACCTTGGGAGATATGGTCAGCCACCTCAAACCTGCTCGGTGAAGGGCTTTTAGAGCCTGTTTGCAGGAACCTCAGATAACCCTGTTCTTCTCCCTTTGCACTGCCAGACTGTATATGACTAGCCTTGCCCTGAAACTAAACTGGTCTCAGGGTTCAGGGCGGAGGATGACGATCAAAGTCTTGGGTTACATGGAGTTCTGTCGGCAGCCAAAAACTGCAACACTGACAAGCGGCTGTGTTTTGGGGTTTGGAGGGTGTAGATGAGCAAGTCCTAGTCAGAAGACTCAGTCATCAGGCCAGGTTCAGGCTACCTGGCAGGGGCACCTGCTGCTGAGGCTCTGCTGTTTCCATGGCAGCTGGCAACCAATCAGGTTTGCCAGGCCTGTTGCTGGGGAGACCAACCTGCCTCCTCCCACTGACTGATCTTTCAGCTACTGAGATCAGTTTTTCCTGCCCCTGCCTGTTCCTCATCTAGACTAAAGTGCTCCCTGGTGCCCTGCCCTCCCTCTTCCCTGGCTTAAGGCCCAGACTCTAACCACCTAGACACCAAGATGTAGCTACAGATAGACACCTCTGGCTCAGGCATCTACTTTGGGTATGACACTAACCACCTAGACACCAAGATATAGTTACAGATAGACACCTCTGGCTCAGGCATCAACTTTGGGTATGACACATTCCTACACGGACACCTTGGTCAGCCCTTATACAAACTCCCTGAAGCATATTTGGATGTATCTTGGCCTCTGATTCTGTGAAACAGTTCCAAATTTAAACAAAATGCTTCTACTGAACCCTCCTTTTTAAAGAAAATGCAACATACAAAAATTCACACGTATGAATTGTATAAATCAGAGGTCTGAGAACCTCATTACAGATGGGTTTTTGGCTTTTAGATTTGAGCTATCTAATCCAGCACTTAAAATGTGGCTAGTCTGATCTGAAATGATGCGCTATAAATATGAAATATACTAGATTCCAAAGACTTAGAAAAAAGAGGGGAATGTAAAGTCTCTCATTAGTAATTTTATGTTGATTATAGGTTAAAAAGATCAAATTTTGGATATACAAGTTTTGGATATATACTTGGTTTAAATAAAGATATTACTATTTATGGGGCACCTGGCTGGCTCACTCAGCGAAATGTGGGACTCTTGATCCCAGGGTTGCTTGAGTTCCAGCCCCATGTTGGGCCTAGAGCTTAGTTTAAAAAAATGTAATAATTAAAATCATTTATCTTTTTATTTTTTCACATGGCTACTAGATTAAAAATTACATATTCGGCTTCTATTATATTCCTACTGCACAGTGCTGCTTTAGATAATAAGATAATGCATGGACATGTAATCTGATTTACAGAGAGAAAATTTCATTTACTGGTGAGCCTCCTCCTCTCAAACCTTTATCAGTTAGTTGGGTAAAGGAAGGCAGAGGAGGCAAAGCTGAGAGGCTCTCCTCTCAGGTGGATAGGTCAGCTGTACAAATTAAATCTACCCAAGGCTGGAGGTTGAGATAACATCAGTCCATGGGCAGGCAGGGAGGTGGCTAGGAATGCACATTCCCTGTCTCTCTGCCCAGGGTTGCTGCTCCCAGCTGCAAGAGGAATACTGGGGACAGGTTTCTGAGCCTGTACAAGCCATCGCTCCTTGCTACTCCCACACACAACAATGACACACATCCCCACAAAAGACACTAAGACACACTTATAGTCTAACACGGCTTCCCTCAAATACCCAGCCACCCACAGTTACACCCACATCCACCTGTAGCCTCAGATATAAACACTCCAAATACCCAGGGCTACAACTGCTCGGCCTCGGGTCTGCTCCGCTCTACCAGGCCCCAGGCTTTTGGTCGTGGTCCTCCTGTAGGCACTACCTGCGCCCCCCCCCCCAGCTGTCCCCAGGGTACCTTCTCCACTTAGCCCAGCTTTGGCCTCTGCAGCGGATGCCCACCTGGCAGCGGCGATCTCCTGGCGCTGGCGGGCAGCACTCACGGCTCGACGGGCGCCTTCGACAGCCCTGTCCACCTTCTCCTTGACTTTGCCCCGGCGAAGGGCCAGAGGCAGGAGGCTGCGCACACGCCCCCCGTGCACCAGCCGGTTGCGCTTGTACTTGCCCTCCTCGCGGGAGCCGTCCGGGCGGGTGGTGCGTCCGTAGCCGTGCCGCCGGTTGCCCAGCCACTCGCCCTCATAGCGCAGCCCATTGGAGCGCTGGCTCACGCCGAAGCCGCTGCGCCGGTCGGCGCGCCATTCGCCCGCATACACTTCGGTGGCAGAGCCCTCGATGAGGGCGGGCGGGACTGGGGCCGGGGGCCCGCTGGCCTCGGAGCCCGGGGGTCCTGTGCTGCCCACCTCGCTGCTCACCTCGCTGCGCAGGGAGCCCCGCTTGCTGCCCAAGGAGCTGCGGCGCCCGCCCGCCCGGAGCCCGCTGAGCAGCAGCGAGCGGCGGAAGAACCCGCCGGCCGCGGGGGTGCGCTTTCGGGAGGACGCGCCGTCAGCGTCCCCCGGCCCGGCCAGCACAAAGCCTCCCCGGGAGCCCGAGGCCGGGCTGCCTCCCTCGTCGCCCGGCAGGGGCAGGGGCGGGGGCGGTGTCGGGGGGTCGCTGTGGCCAGAGTCCAGGGAGGTGCGGCGGGGAGAGCGCAGCAGCGCCGCCTGATGGTAGGGCACACTCTGGCGCACCCCGTAGCCGTGGCGCTTCCCGGCCTGCCACTGGCCCTGGTAGGTGCCTGCGGGCGGGGTAGGACGGGGAGAAAGGGTCAGGACCCGCTGCTTCCTGCACCCTCGGCCCCAAGCACCCCTGGAGGCCTACGTGTCGGGAGGGAGAGGTGGGGCAGTTAGCGTGGAGGTTGAGGAAGAGCACTAGGAGCCGGGAGACGGGCCAGGTTGGGTCAGAAGGTGTGGAAGGGCGGAGTGAAGGCCGACAGATAGTCGGAGATCTGTGGGTTTGGGGCGTGCAGGTAGACAAGGGAAAGGGGGAGGGACAGGCAGGCTGGGGTGTGTAAAGGACAGATAGTCCAGAGGGTGTGAGGGACAGGCTGACGGGGTGTTTAAGATAGTCATGTGACAATCAGGGCGATGAGGGGCAAGCTGACTGAGGAAATGTGAGGGGACAGCAGAGCAAAGGTGTTAGGGACAGGCGGGTGGGGGGAGAGGGGTGGTGTGGGGCAGACAGAGAGGAGTGGAACGGACAAGTAGATGGGGGGTGGTGGTGAGCGTCAGGTAGACGGAGGTTGTAAGGGCACAGGCAGACAGGGAGGGGATGAGGGCAGGCCGACTGCAGACCGGGGAGAGGGAGAAGCGGGCAGGGGCTAGACCGCGGAGGAAGGCGTGTGCGATGGGAGAAGAGGGCGGCAAGATGGGCGCAGGGGGCGCATATGGGTGGGGGAAGGCGTACGAACAGCGGGGCAGGGGGCAGATGGCGGGGAAGGCGGACGCGGGACAGGCGGACGGGGAGGCGCACGCGGACGAGCAGGCAGACAGACAGTAGTGGGCCGGGCCCCGCACCTCCGTCGGAGTAGGTCTCGGTGCCGTAGCCGTCCTGGAAGCCGTCCTTCCAGAGCCCGGCGTAGCGCAGGCCCGACACGCTCTCCCACACGCCGCTGCGCCCCTTCAGCCCGCCCAGCCACTCGCCGCGGTACGTCCAGCGGCTCTTGCGCTCCACGCCCAGCCCTTCGCGCTTGCCCTGCTGCCAGTGGCCCTGGTAGCTGTGTCCGCCGGGCCCCGTGAAGACGCCCAGTGACTCGAAGCCGTGCGCCCAGCAGCCGCTGTACTCGCCCTGGGCGCCGGGCCCCGTGCACACGCCGTAGCCATGTGCCCGCCCCGCCTCCCAGCCCCCCACGTAGCAGCCCCCGTCGTCAAAGTCGAACTTGCCCCCGGGGGACATGCATGTAGTTGGCGCGGCCTCAGCCCCCCGGCGGCTCAGCGCATCCTGGGGCTGGAGAGCCGGCTGGGGGCCTGCAAGCCGGGCGAGGCCTGGGGGCGGGGGCAGTTAGACCGGGGCCGGGCGGGGGGGCCCCAGCGCGGGCTGGCAGGGCCGGACCCTCATCCTGAGTGGCTGCGGAGAAAGAGGGGGGAAGTGGCGAGCGATGCCCCTCCTCTTTGCCCGCCGCTCCCTGGCCCAGTGGCTCTGGGGCATCAGCACCGCCCCCCAACCCCCCACCCTTCAGCAGCGTCTTCCAGCAGCTCCTAAGCTTTGTAGGCACGGGGGCTCCCCCACCCCTCGGTCTTTGTAGAGGGCCCCTCCCAGGACTTGGGTCCCCAACCCCAAGCGGTAGTCCCGCTTCTCCAGCATAGAACCCCAAAGTGTCGAGTGTGGATGGCAGTTGCTGGCGCGGGGTGGGAGAGCACCGGGTGGGGGTGGTCCCGAGAGGGGGCTGGGCAGAGTCGTAGGCCACCGTTCCTCCGGCTGCTGTCAGAACCTGTCTGCCCGGTTCTTTGGCTTCCCGGGCAAGGGGGTGGGGGTTGAAAATGTAAGGGGGGGATCGGAGCAAGGTGGGCAGTGGGTTTGGTGGGGGAAAGGATAGGGATGGAGGAGGTTCTGCAGGAAAAAGGCGAGGGTGGGGATGGGCAGACAGGCGGAAGGGAGGGGGCAGGTTACTCACCATGTGGGCTGGGGCTCAGGCTGCCTCCCAGGCACAGCATCCATGGCCGGGTACCTCCACTCCCACCTCGTCCCGACAAGCCAAAGCCCCCTCCCCTTCCGGAGAGACTGCTCCTACCCAGGGAGCGAAGGTGGGAGAGCCGCGAGTCCCCTCTCTCCCCAGCTGGAGGAGCAGGCGGTGGGGGTGGGGGGCGAGGTAGTGGCAGGGGTGGGGGGGGGGGAGATGAGAATAGTGGAGGGGAAAAAAAATCTGCCTTGGATGGAGATAGGGATGAGGAGCTGGGAACTGTATGGGAAAGGAGAGGGGGCTATGAAAAGGGGGTGTTTTATTATTTTTTTCCTTCTTATGGTTGGGAGAGGAAAAAAAAAATCAAAATTCCGATTCCATCCCAGCACAAATCAATGTTTGCTCCATCCCAGCATCACGGGGGAGGCTGGGCCAGGAAGATTTAAAGGGGCAGGGAGAAGAGAGAAGAGGAGAGGGTGGGGAGAGGAGGAGAGGAAGAAGATACAGTGGCGATGTTAGCAGTTGGGGGGGGAGGGTTCCCAGGCTGGAAAAGATGGGTGCCGGCTAAATCTGAGGTGAGGGAGGAGGCAGGTAAAGGGGAGAATGAGAAGCACAGAGACCCCCAGGGTGGAAAGAAATCCTGGTATGCCGGCAGGGAGTGGGGTGAGACCGAGGGTGGGGGGGGGGAGAGGGGAGGGGAACAGAGCCAGAGGGAGGAGACTGAGCTGAAGATGGGGAGGCTGGGGGAGGCCGAAGCCAGGCGGGGGAGGAGAGATGCAGGCGAGGCCAGGAAAGGGCGAGAGGAATACAAAGAAAGAGGTGCAGGGGTGAGAGCTAAGGAGGGGGAGATGCCGCTGGAGAAGGAGGGAGGGGGGAGACCCATTCTGGGGCTTCTGAGGGTTGGCAAGGAGGAGAGAAGCAGGGGAGGAGGGGAGGGGGAAAGAAGTAGATAGAGTGGGAGTGAATAAGGGTTGTAAGGGAGGAAGAAAGCACTGCATAGGGAAGGGCTGGCATGGGCATAGAAATCCAGGCAGGAAGAGCCCAAACAGAGGCAGGACGGCCGGAAGTGGTGTTTGTGGGGCTCCAGGGAGAAGGATGAACCTGCCAGCTGCTTGGACTGAAGCCAGGAAGCCTTTGGGCACCTGTCCACCAAGTCCACTGTCCTCCCTAAGTAACCACTGCAGGGAGATCAGAAGCCTCCCTTACTTGCGCTTTCTGAGGAACCTCGAAATGGGGCCCTGCAGGAAGCCTGGCCCCACTAATGCTTATCTAGAACCCCCACCAACTATTTCTCCCTGGCTTGTCCCTCTGAAGGGGAAAAGGTGGCATGAGGGGTTTATTGTTTCTGAATGGAGAATAGGGGGTCATGCTTGGTAGTGCCATGAAGACTCTGGGACTTTGGAGCCTTTTGCAAACCTAGAGGCTAAGACACATAGACATGTTGGGGCAGACCCTTATTGTGGCAAAGCCCCCTTTAGCCTACCACCCTCCAACTACTCATGAGAGGGGCAGCACACCCTGGGCTTTGTTGTTTACAGACAGAAGTAGGCACATACTGTCTTCCCTGCCCCTCAGCTTACTTGCTGAGATGATGCATCTATCCTACTCCTAAGCATTTAGGAGGGAAGACCCTGTTTAGTTACATACAATGGGGTAAATAGATGTACTTAATTGCTTTCATTTTTGTGCAGTCTGATCCACTCCATTTTACAAAAAGAACTGAGGCCCAGAAGGGAAAGTCACTAGAGTCACACAGCAGAGGTGGCAAAGCTAGGACACCGGAATTTTTTTTTTTTTTAAGATTTTATTTATTTGAGAGAGAATGAACAAGAGAGCAGAACAAGGCCAAAGGGAGAAGCAGACTTTCCACTGAGCAGGGGTTCCATCCCAGGACCCTGGAATCATGACCTGAGCCAAAGGCAGATGCCCAACCACCTGAGCCACCCAGGCACCCCCAGAACACTAGACTTGAGACCTCTGGGCTCTGTAATTCCTCCCAGAATTCCACATACTTAGGAACCTCCCTCAGACTCGGAAGTTCCAGTTCCCGTTCGAAGGGGTAGAAGTAGGGAGAAGGGATGGAAACAAACTTGGGCTGACTCCCTAGGGAAAGAGGCATTTATGATGAATCCAGAAGGGATTCTGGAGCAGGCCAATCTCCATCTCATTGCTTATCCTTAGCTATTCAGACCTTCTTTTTCTCCAAGAAAGAGGGACAAGAAAGGAAAAGCAACCTTTAGGTCTGGTGAGACCTGTGCCCTGTTCTTTGGGAAGACAGGGTGGGAGAGGTAATGGAAGACAGGGAGCGATGCCTTGTTGGTAGAGCGACTCTGTACTGAATTCTAGGCTGCACACCAACAAGTAGGGCTGAAGAAGTCACTGACAAGAGTACCCTGGAACTTGGGCACACGGTTCCAGCCACCTCCCTGGGTGAGGCCGCCCTCCAGCCCCAATCTGTGTCTGTCCCTACAGGTCCTATAATCCCTTCTTTTAAGGCAAAGATACTTTTGGAGACTGCACTGGTTTTTGTCACAATTTGTCATTATGCTGGGGTCCTAGAAAAGGGAACCGGCAGGAGTGGAGCTGCTCTGCTCTCGGAGCCAGGCGCTGTGTGAGGCACGTGGCCCACATCACTGCATTCAGTCCTCCCACAAACCCGTAACCATTAGCAGCCAAGGCTGGAGGCCGAGATCTGGGCTTTCACAGATGGACAGACCTCTCTCCACCCCGACTGTACTACTTCTGAACTGGGTAAATCTGAGCACATTCTCTAACTTTCCTGAGCTGCAGTATGCACAGTTCTAAGAGGGGAAGACTCCAGAGCTTACTGTGAGGATTGAAATAATTATGTATGAATAGTGTTCAGGATTATATAGAGGGGAAGACCCTCTGGGCATAGTACCCAACACATGGTAAATACCCGGTAAATGGAGGCTTGAATAATAATCTGGCATTATGCCAGTTTTATAGGTGAGGAATCTGGGACCCAGATGTTAATTTGCTCAACGTTGCACAGCTAATATATGGGAGTCCTTAGAGTTGAATATAGCTCAGAGTCCCACGTTGGTACACTTCAACAAAGGCAATTTGGGGGCCTAGTTATAAAACATGCTTATTGTTGAACTAAGAAAATAAAGGACAATATCAAGAATAGAAATCACCCCTAGTCTCACTGTACAAGTAGCATGTTAGAATATTTTCATATAGTTTTCCTTCTATGCACTGTTTATTTCACATAATTAGTTAAATACAGCATATGCAATTTTATATCCTACTAACTTGCTTTGCATAAGACTGTAGGCATTTTTCCATGACACTGAAACAGCCCAGACTTTTTTTTCTTTTCCAAGATTTTGTTTGAGAGAGAGACAATGAGAGAGAGCACGAGAGGGGAGAAGGTCAGAAGGAGAAGCAGTCTCTGCGTGGGGCTGGGAGCCCGATGCGGGACTTGATACCCAGACTCCAGGACCTGAGTGAAGGCAGTTGCTTAACAAACTGATCCACTCAGGCGCCCCCAGCCTGAAATTTTTAATGGCTGCATAATATTCCACTGTTTGGGCACATTATGATCTGTTGAGCCATTCCGGCACAGCACTTTTATGCTGTTTGCACAGTTTTTTGCTACTAAAAATTAACATCTTTTATACAAATCTTTGCATCTCTGATGCTTTTTTTGGAAAATGTTTTATCATTGCAAATTTCAAACATACACGAAAGTAGACCAAAACAAAACAGAAAGAACAACAACAACAAAAACAACCAAAAAATAGAATAAAGAAGTCCAATGTACCCATCACCAAGCCTCAGAGATGATCATGCTTGGCTCATCTTGTATTTTCCTTTCCCATTTAATTCCAATTCTGGGTATTATGTTATTTGAGTATTGATTTTTTGAAGTTGGGATCCTAACAGTAGAACTATTGAGACAGAGGGTAGAAACACTTTGTAAGATTTTGGATTTCTTTTGCTCAAATCACTTGCAGAAGGGTTGTGCAAATTTGTACACTCACCCATTGTGCATGAGAGTGCTGGTCTTTTGCACCCTGAGCTGTGTTGACCTCTAGTTATAACACACACACACACACCCCTTTTGCCAAATTGACAGGTGATGGTGCTTTCTTTATATACATTAGTTTGGTTGCTGGACTTACACTGAGAAGGCACCTGGGGACTGCAGTGGAGTAAACCCTCTTGAAGGACCCCTAGGAAACATGCCGGTACTTTCTGGGGACCCTAGTCAGGACCTGTGGTGTGGGAGATTCCTTTTCCCTGCTATGCAGGGACCAGGCAGGGTGGAACTTGGGACGAGGGCCCGCCTCATCCCATGGGCAGCCACCAGGGGTCAGCATGGGGCCAGAGATCCTGAAGGTGGGAGCCAGGGTAAGTAAGAATGGACAGCAGCCAGACCCTGCATTTCCTCTGTCTGGCCACTGCTGGCTGCACACACAGCTCCCCTCTGCTGCTCAGGTCATGATTCCAGAATCTTCTGGATGGCTGTCCCCTGCCTGATCACTCCCGCCTTTCGCTGCTCCTAGGTTTGGCTTGCTGAAAAGGGAAAGAAAGGTGTTTGAAAATTAGGTTCTGCTTCTTTCTCCACACCTTCTGTGGGACGGAGTTCAGTATGGAGCAGGAATTTTTAACCCAGGGTCCATGGACTGAGGCACCCAAAGAAAATGGCCAATGGGGGGCATGGATATCCGTTCCCCACCCTTCCCCTGGGGAGAGGACAATATTTTTGGTGAGATTCTGAAAGGGGGATCCATGCCCCTCCAAGTCCAGCATTTTCTGATACCCCTCATCCCTCCTAAGCCCATTTGCTTTCTGTGGGTGGTGTAGTGTAGGACACAGAGATGGTCCCCCGGGGTGTTGCTAAGGGGTTGGACCTTCTGTGCCATCCAGTGGAACTGAGAGAACGAGCCCAAATTTTCCCTATGGTGGGATGGGATCAGGGAGGGCTGCTGAGCTGTACTCTAGCCACCTAAGCTGTCAGCTGGGCTGCCCTGGATCTGGCTACACACCGAGGTATCCTGCCTCACACTGAGGTACACGTGTTTATGTGCTTTAAATGACTGGCACAAGGAGCAGAGGATCAGGGGAAGGAAGGCTGGTCCCAGGTCAGTCGTCTTGGAACCCGGACCTCTGAGCCATGGGTGATGGCTGCGGCAAGATGCACAAGAGGTAGAGGAAACCAGTCAGGTTACTTTCTGCCAGGTTACTTTCTGCCGCTGCTCTGATCTTACTTCCCCACAGCTTGCTCTAAGTGACAGCTGCTGCGCATGCACATCTGGGAGGTGGGGTTAGGGCCCCTGGGATTCTCAGAGCAGTGCAGGCTAACCCCACGGTAGCCAGAGAAGCTGGGGGCTTGGGGAGGCTGCGAGTCAAGGCCAGATCACCCAACACAGCAGACATGAAAGAAAAATCGTGAGCATTCCTAAATCCCACGTTAGTATTCCATTTTATCTCCTAAAAATGCTTTCTATTTGTATATTAAGATAAAGCAAATTACTACTGGGCATTTACCCTAAAGATAGAAATGTAGGGATCCGAAGGAGCATGTGCACCCAAATGTTTATAGCAGCAATGTCCACAATAGTCAAACTATGGAAAGAGGCTAGGTGTCCATCAGCAGATAATTAGATAAAGAAGATGTGGTATATATATACAATGGAATACTAAGCAGCCATCAAAAGAAATGAAATCTTGCCATTTGTAACTACATGGATGGAACTAGAGTGTATATGCTGAGTGAAATAAGTCAATCAGAGAAAGACAATTATGATCTCTCTGATATGAGGAATTTGAGAGGCAGGGTGGGGGGTTTGGGGTGTAGGGAAGGAAAAAATGAAAGTTGGGGTCGGGAGGGAGACAAACCATTAGAGACTCTTAATATCACAAACCAAACTGAGGGTTGCTGGGGGTTGGCGGGGAGGGATAGGGTGGTTGAGTCATGGACATTGGGGAGGGTATGTGCTATGGTGAGTGCTGTGAATTGGGTAAGCCCAATGATTCACAGATCTGTACCCCTGGGGCAAATAATACATTATATGTTAATAAAAATAATTAATTAAAAAAATCTAAAAAATATAAAGCAAATTGTTTTTGTTAGCCGGATGAAGAGGAAGGAGGCAACCAGTTTGAACCACAATTTTCACACTTATGGCATATAGGACATTTGGCTTTAGGCTTCCTGGTTTCTGGTGCTCACTCTGGACTCAGTAGTTCACTCATTTTATTTTCCAGAGTAGAGTTTCAGCTCTTGAAGCTGCAACTGCTTCTTCTCACAGAACTTCTTTATTAAATGGGAAACAGACCCAATGTTAAAGGTGCGTTCACATCTAGTGGACTCTGATGGAAATAGAAAAATCGAAGAAATATCTTAAAAGTGACATCTTTGAAGAGAACTGGGAACAACTGTTCAAAATGCTGTGTGCCAAGAATAAGTGTGGGGAGCTTCTCATACCTGTGAAATTCATTTCCAGGTAAACGGGTTCCTCCATCTGTCCCGACCCCCACCGGCCCCCGGAGACTTCAGGGGCCCCCAGCTTTTCCTCCCTTACCCCTCCTGCGAGTCTTCCTCCCAGACCCGGCAGCCACGGACCCAGTTCCTGCTGTTTACACTCCAGGTCCTCCTGGGCAAGGCTGCTCTTGGCAACCACAGGGACCAGCACGTGCCCCCGCACAAGTGTCAGGTGGAAGAACGAGGGCTTTCGCACCAAGAGGTCAGCCCCGTGCCCGCACCTCCCTAATGCATCTCCATCTAAAAAAGCACATTTAACTGTCCGATCTGTTGTTTGATTCAGAGCTTCCCAGCAAGTCTGGAATAGGAGGCCATGGGGGCCGGCTGATCACCATGTGAGACTCGGAGAAGTTGAAGTGGATTTCACCCTTCAGTGAGGACTGAGGGGCCAGCTCATCCCTGCTCTGTGGCATGGATCACCCTCCAAGCAGAACATGGCACTCTATGCCTAGGGCAGCTCTGCAATTTCTTACATTGTATTATGGGTGGTTGGGCTACCCCCCACCCACCCCGTCTCCCACCTCTTAGCCTTAGAGGACAGAGACCCCAATTTGTTTTGTTTTGTTTTTAAAGATTTTATTTATTTATTTGACAGACAGAGATCACAAATAGGCAGAGAGGCAGTCAGGGAGAGAGAGGAAGGGAAGCAGGCTCCCTGCTGAGCAGAGAGCCCAACGTGGGGCTCCATCCCAGGACCCTGAGACCATGACCCGAGCCGAAGGCAGAGGCTTAACCCACTGAGCCACCCAGGCACCCCTGGAGACCCCAATTTGGTGCTAGGCCAAGCCTAGGAACAATAAGAAGCCAAAGGTCACATGACCTCTGGGGTTGCTGGCCTCTTTCCCGTGTCCCAGCTGGGCTAACTGGGTTTTCAGGATTCGTCCTAAAACTCTAAACTCAAGCTACCCCAGCCAAGGCGGCACCCTGGTGAGGGGGAGGCAGCCAAGGAGAGGGGAGATGGGGAGCGGGGGTGCAGCAAAACTGTGACAAGCTGGAGATTGTTCCTTATGCTAGGCTCCAATAGTGTGGGAATCTGCTGCAGAAAGAAGAGGGAGTATTGGTGGGAGGGGGACAAAGAAGCTCAACACACCAGAGGTTGGGACGAGCGTCTAGCAGCTGTGGTAGCTCCAGCTGGGCTGGACCCTCCTCCCTCTGGAATACATGCCTGCACATGCTCGTATAACCCACTATCATTTGGGTTTGGGGTCTGGCCAGCTTAGGGTGGGAAGGGCAGAAGGCCTGGGGCCTCTGGGGCCAGGGGTGTGGGGTGGTGGTGATGGGGGTGGGGGTAGTGTGAAGTCACTTGACTTTCAACCATCCAGTAACTCTTCGTGATAGACAAGACGTGGATGTTAGGCCTGAGCTTGGGCACAGTCTCCGCACAGGTGGCCTGGGCCCCCGAAGAGGCTCCGGGGGGCTCTTCTCAGCAGTGTGGGTATCTGAGCCGGCTCTCTGTAGTTTTGTCGTCTTTGGGAAAGTGGCGTGACCTCTCTGGGATTGAGATTTCTTATCTGTTCTGTTGGGCATAGCCCAACAGTGTGAAGAGCATGAGGCCTCTCGGCCTGAGAAGAGCTTGGTAGGGTGGGTGCAACGTGTGCGGTCCCGCTGTCCTTGGTCTTGGCCTCCCCTTCTCCCCTGCCTCCAGCTCCTGCTAGTTAGAGGCTGTGCAGCTAACGTGGGCTGCATGTCTGCCATCAAGTCCCCGGCCCCTGTGGGTCCTCAGAGCCTTTGAGGTTTCATTCCTTCTGGACCCAGGGCTCTACAGGGACTCTTTCCTCCATTACCTACAAGGAAAGGGGACAAAGACTGGCCTTGGGTCCCTTAAACTTTGGCCTTGCTCTCACCATGTAGGACCCAACCTTTCAGGCAACAAGAGGGGAGAACCTAAAGACCCCTTGAATCCCTGCACAATTCTGCTCTCCCTGGTGGCCCGACTTAGCTTCACTTGTGTGCACACAGAGACTAGGCTGTGAGGCCTGATCCAAACTGAATCCAGCGAGTTGGGGCTGCAGAGAAGACCTTCGTCTGGCAGGGCACATGTCCCAAGAGCGCAGCTGTGAGAAGTGGAGAAAAGCCCTCCTCGAAAGGATAACCCAGAGGGGCTTGCAAGAGACATTCATGCCAACAGCAGACACAGATCACTTGCTGCAATTAACAAAAGATTCAAGCTTCAAGTACTTACCAGGGACTCTCCCGTGGCACTCTTCATTAAGTTTTTACACACGGTCGTTGCTGAGTGAATGACAGCATTAAAAGCACAGCCCGAAGAGAAGGGAGAACACTGGGAGGAAGCACATCTGGAGAGACCAGGCCCGTACGCAGCCTGGGCGGGTGGGAGGGGGGAGATATATTCAAAGGCAAGACAGCTGTATGGTACAGGGCCCGGTATGCACTGAACATGTCACTGTGGCGTCCTACTCTTTGTAGGTCAGGTGTCACATATTCCAGGATCGCCTGGCTTGCCACATGGCATGACACTACTAATTCATGTTTAGGGTGTAGCCAACACTGACCCCACAACTTTTCTTCTAATATTGTTGGTACGCAGCCAGTTGAACACACGCCTGTATTTTTGGTTTTTGACTTTTTTTTTTTTTTTGAGAGACAGAGCATGAGCAGGGCTGGGGGGCAGGGAGAGAGAGAATCTTAAGTAGGCTCCATGCCCCAGCAAGGAGCCCAACATGGGGCTTAACCACCTAAGCCACCCAGGCGCCCCCTTTTCATTGCTAATTTTGTATTCCTATCTATAGCAACATTGTTCTGAGAATGGAGGGATCATCTTGACCCTGTACAGTGTCTTCTCCCCACTGTAGTCACAGGTAGCCTTTTACAGCATGTATTAGCTGCATCACTGCGCTGCTCAAACTCTCCACTCAGAGCAACCGCTGAAGTCCTTATTGAGGCCAGGAAGCCAAACCCTCCCTGACTTCATTCCTATCCTTCCCATGTGGTTATCAATTCCAGCTTCACTGGTATCCTTGCTGTTTTCTGAGCTACAGCAAACACCCTAGCTCCTAGCTCCTAGTCCCAGGCTCAATCCTGGGACTTTGGGATCACGACCCCAGCCGAAGGCAGATGCTCAATCACTGAAGCACCCAGATGCTGCAGGAATAGTCTTTTTAATTTTACTTATTTAAATATTTTATTTTTTAGTCTTCTCTATACCCAACCTGGAGTTCAAACTTAAAACCCCAAGATAAAGAGTTGTGGGGCACCTGTGTGGCTCAGTTGTTAAGCGTCTGCCATCAGCTCAGGTCATGATCCTGGGGTCCTGGGATAGAGCCCTGCTAGAGGCTCCTTGCTCAACAGAAAGCCTGCTTCTTCCTCTCCCACTCCCCTTGCTTGTGTTCTGTTCCCTCTCTCGCTGTCTCTCTCTCTGTCAAATAAATAAATAAAATCTTAAAAAAAAAAAAAAAAAGATCAGGAGTTGCACACTCTCCTGACTGAGCCAGTCAGGTGCCCCGAGGAATAGGAATAGATTTTTTTTTTTTTTTAAACTCACTGCTGTATCCCCAGCACCTAGAGCAGTCCCTGGCACATAAGAGGGGCTGAATACACATTTGCTGATTTAGTAAGTCATGAAGACTTTGCAAACACCCCAACCCTGTACACCTGCCATGACAGCCTTTGCAGGGTATCCCTGGCTGTCATGCTGTGGTGAGCCATCTGCAAGGACCTGAGAGGTGGCCAGTGGTGACCTGCTTGCCCTTGCTGACCCACAAGGGTGTTACCAGAAAAAGGGCTGTTGCCGATGCCCAGTAACCCAAACACTGACACCAGTTTTGTGGCAGAGAGAACGAGTTTTACTGCAGGACACCGAGCAAAGAGACAGGAGAAAATTTCTCAAATCCACCTTCCTAAGGAGAAGGGGGATTGAGTATTTAAGGGATATTTTTCCAGGGCAAGGGTGGGCTGGGCTGGGGGGAATGGAGCTCTTGAGGATGGATGTAGGCGAATGGGAACTGTAGGGAAATGGGATGTAGGAGGCTGGGAAAAGGTCAAGTGAAAGGTAAAAGACGTCACTAATTCTGTGAAGGTGCCAGCCAGTGACATGGTTGGACTTTCGTCATTTGTATACAAGATGGTGACACCAGCATGGCAAACAGAGGAGGTCTCGGGGCGTCATTATGGTGTTTACTGTCACCCGTGGTCCTTTCTGTGCAACTGCAAGAATTCTTCCTGGTTCCAGTCTTAGCTGTTCTTATTGGTGGTCAGTCAACTTCTGCAAAGCAGGCTCATTAATCAATCAGGTCAACCAGAGTTTCCTTTGAGTAGAATGGCCAAGTGTTAACTCCATGTGTCAGTTTCAAGGGCAGAGTCCATGAGGAGGCTATGTGGAGAAGCAAGGGACCTTTGGCCAGCTGCCAAGATGTATTGCTGTCAGAGGCGGGAGGGAGGGGACAGCATGGGGTGGGTTATTGGACGAGGGGAAGTGGCCACTTCATGGGTCCCATGTGTTTGTCAAGGCAGAGATGACCAACAGTCCTGACTTGGGCATTACTCTCTCCATTTTTATCTCCTGCATGAGCAAAGGGTCCAGACACCACATTAGCCCCTTCCCTGCCTGCCATTCACACTCTCCTAAGACGGGGCTGTGTCTGCCTCCAGCTTGCTTCTACCCCTGCCATCCCTGGCAGGTCTGGTACTTCTCTAGTCTTGTAGTCATCCGCCTCTTCTCAAGCTTCCTCTTCTCTCAGTGGCTCACTGGGCCCACATTCCCCAATTTCTTTTCCTTTCAGTTTTAAAACACACCTACTTTGCCTCTTGCCTCTCTGACTCCTTTTTGGCTTCCTTTCGCTCTTCCCACCCCTTAAACAGAAGGGTTTCTTTGTCCTTCTAGGCCCAGCCATGAAAACAATTCCATGGAAAGCACTCCTAATAGGGGGTGAGTACAGAGAGTTGGTAATCAGATGTTGATGGGTTGGACGAACAAACAGAGGCACTGTGGTGACTAGAGGTGGTAACTGCTGGAAGTTCTATTACCCCTGAGCTAAAGGAACAGAGAGAAGGACCCTCTGGGCTCAGAGGCGCAGCCTCCTGGCTGTTCTCATGCCACAGAATGAGGAAGCACTGCGACTGCTGTATGGGCCCCTGGAGGCAAGCACTTCATGGACCTGAGAACAGCCCACAGAATGAGGAGGCACTGTGACTGCTGTATGGGCCCCCGGGGGCAAGCACTTCATGGGCCTGTCAGTGTCTCCAAGGAGGTGTCCTTTAGCTGCTGCTAAAGCCAAAATCGGGAGGCCAGAGCAAGGCAATCTACAGCTCCTAGGCCAAGTCTGGCTGCCACCTATTTCTCTGTGTCATGTGAGAATTTTTTTTTTACATTTTTATTCTATTTTATTTTATTAAAAGAAAATTTTGAGGGGGGTGCGCCTGGGTGGCTCAGTGGGTTGAGCCTCTGCCTTCAGCTCAGGTCATGATCTCAGGGTCCTGGGATCAAGCCCCACATTGGGCTCTCTGCTCAGCAGGGAGTCTGCTTCCCCTTCTCTCTCTGCCTGCCTCTCTGCCTACTTGTGATCTGTCAAATAAATAAATCTTTTAAAAAAGTAATTTTTTTTTTTAAAGTAAGCTCTATGTCCAGCATGGGGCTTGAGCCCAAGATCTGGAGATCAAGTGTTGCATGCTCTACTATCTGAGCCAGCCAGATGCACTCCCCCGACCCCCCATATATATATATATACACACACACACACATATATATTTCCCAATATTTTATTTACTTACTTGTTAGAGAGAAAGAGCATGAGTGGGGAGGAGGGGCAGAGGCAGAGGGAGAAGCAGGCTCCACGCTGAGCAGGGAACCCCATGTGGGACTTGATCCCAGGACCCCAGGATCATGACCTGAGCTGAAGGCAGTTGCTTAACCAACTGAGCCACTCAGGCATCCCTACATTTTTAAATAGTTGAGAAAAGAAAAGAAAAAAATCTCACAACATATGAACATTATAAAAAATAGAAACTTTGATGTTCACTTATGTATCATCTGTGGCCCCAATCCACAGCCCCATGCAGGATTCTTCAGCCTTGAATTTCTGTCTGCTGGGCACCCCAATGACAAGCCTTCCCTTCCTCTCAGAACCACTATATCCAATAGGTAGAATTCATATTTCCTTTAAAATTCCTTCCATTTCCTCTTCCCCAGTTCTGTTGCTGACACCATCCTTCTCTTAAGGTGGTGTTTGATAGACTGAACCCCAGGCCCAGCCTCATACTTGGGTCCTCTGTCTCCAGCTTCTCACATCACAACAATTTGAAAGACAGTCTATATGAGGTCTTGCAATCATTTTGCTCCTTTCCCTTCCCAGAACTTTCACCTGGGGTTGCACCATGATTACCTTTTGCCTAGACTACAAATATGACCTAACAATGGGCACTGCCCCTTAGGAGTCTCATTCCACCTTATCCCATAGGTCATCACCAGATTCATTTTTTTTTTTAATGTTATTTATTTATTTGACAGAGAGAGATCACAAGTAGGCAGAGAGGCAGGCAGAGAGAGAGAGAGAGAGGGAAGCAGGCTCCCTGCTGAGCAGAGAGCCCGATGCGGGACTCGATCCCAGGACCCCGAGATCATGACCCGAGCCAAAGGCAGTGGCTTAACCCACTGAGCCACCCAGGTGCCCCACCAGATTCATTTTTGAATCATCTTGTTCAAAGTTCCTCTTGGTTTCTTTTTGTATAAACTGGCCAGGCACTTGAAGCTTCCCCTACAGTCCAAATGACTACAATTTGTTTTTCCCACTTTGTGGTTTTCTATTTCTTCCTTTCCTATACCTTGCTATACAACCTTGGTTCTGTGTACCTCAAGGTTCCTATACCTTCCTATACACTTCTCCCTCTCCAAGAATGGCTTTGGTACTTGTGAGGATTAGGTTCAGCTATGAGTCATCAAAAATGCAGTGTAAGGGGCCTATTGAAATGGTTCCAGAAACCCTTGGACTGGTTTATCATTTCCCACAGCTTCTGCACAGAGGACCTAGGGTGAGCTTGAGCTGAATTAGGACAAAAACCTAATCACTTGTTTCAGAATAGGATAAACTCTGAGGTGTAATTTGTGCTCAAGACCTCCCTTCCAGAATCAGCCTGAGGCTGGCACTTTGCTGGAAGCACGCCCTGTCCTCTTCTCCATCCCTGTCTTGATTCTCAAACTCTTACCTGTTCCTCCTGGGAGCATTTAGTACTTCACTTGCAAGTGAAGCCTGATCTTGGGATCTGTTGCAGGCAACCCAACCTAAGACATGAATGTAACAGTGGTTGAAAGAAGATCACAGTGTGTCTCATATGGTTTTTATTTTTATATTATTTTATTTTTTTTTAAGGGAAGATAAGTTTTTTTTTTTTTATTTTCTTAAGATTTTATTTATTTATTTAGAGAGAATAGGGGAGGAAGAGGGAGAAGGAGAGAGAGGATTTTCAGCAGACACCTTGCTAAGCACAGAGCCCATTGCGGGGGCTCGATCCAGTAAGGACCTATTTAGCCAGAGGCTTCCATTAAGGTTAAACAATAACCTTGTTCTTTTTTTTTTTTTAAGGTTTTTATTTATTTATTTGAGAGAGAGAGACAGTGAGAGAGAGCATGAGTGAGGAGAAGGTCAGAGGGAGAAGCAGACTCCCCATGGAGCTGGGAGCCCAATGCGGGACTTGATCCTGGGACTCCGGGATCATGACCTGAGCAGAAGGCAGTCGTCCAACCAACTGAGCCACCCAGGCGTCCCAATAACCTTGTTCTTTAACCCTTAAGCTGTCCCTGCTCCCCTTTCCCCAGGGGACTTACTTAAAAACAAGTCCTGGAAACCAGCCCCAGGTAACAAAGCCCAGATACTAGGATGGGTCAGGCCAGGTAGAGACATAGGATCAGTGGGGGGTTGCATACTGTCTCCCTAGCTACCCAAGGAGTATGGGCCCCGCCTTTGGGAGGCCTTTTGGCCAGGCCCAACCACATGGCCTTTGCCCTTAAAAGCTAGTCTGTGAAAACAGAGAAGGGTCGCCCTCTCCGTTAAGAGGCACCGCCCTGGCTGATCAGTCTGATTCTTGATGCCTGGCACGAAATAAAGCTTTGCTTGACCTTCGCTTTGTATCAGTCTCGCTCCTTTAATCACAGATCCATTATTGGGGGACCTAACTGTTACGCCCCAGTAATGGGTCCGTGATTAAAGGAGTGAGACTGATAAAAAGTGAAGGTCAAGTAAAGCTTTATTTCACGCCAAGCATCAAGAACCTAACCGAATGCTCGGGACCGCACCTCTTACAAGAGAGGGCGACTCTTCTCTGGTTCACAGACTAGCTTTTAAGGGCAAAGGCCATGAAGTTGGGCCTGGCCATGCACAGGTGGCCAATGAGATTGTTAACACACAGAGAAAACTCCAGAGTGATGCTAGGTGACCAATTGAGTTACAATTTACCCTAGTAGACATTTGAACCAGCCTATTATATACTCCTTGGTAACGAGGGAGACAGTATGCACCCCCCCCCCTCAGTTGTCTCCACCTCGCCTGACCCACCATTGTATCTAGGCTTTGTTACCTGGAAGCTGGTTTCTGGGACTTGTCTCCAAGTAAATCCCCTGGGGGAAGGGGAGCAGGGACAGTTTCTAAATAGGTCCTTACACTAACAGATCCCATAACCCTGAAAGCATGAACTGAGCTGAAATTGAGAGTCAGACCCTTAACCAACTGAGCCACCCAGGGACCCCTATTTTATTTTATTTTTGAGAGGCAGAGAGGGTGCATGCTTGCAGGGGTGCCTGTGAGGGAGTGGGCGGGCAGAGGGAGAGGAAGAGAGAGAATTGTGAGCAGGTTCCACGGTGAGTGCAGAGCCTGATGTGGGACTCCATCTCATGACCCTGAGATCACTACCTGGGCCAAGAGTCTGATGCTTAACCCAGTGAGCCACCAGGTACCCCCCACCCATGGTCTTTATGATCTTCATGGACCCAGACCGCTTCATCATTAGAGTGCAACATTGTCATTTTGTAGCTTCTTCTTAGGAGAGAAAGAAAGGAAGGGCCTGTTCCCTGCATTGCCAGAATACTTCTTGGAAGTTCAATACCTCACACCCATAGCTGTGAGCTTATCATTAAGTTCACACTGCAGTCAGCAGGAGGGAGAGAAAGAAAGGAAGGGCCTGTTCCCTGCATTGCCAGAATACTTCTTGGAAGTTCAATACCTCACACCCACTGTATCTTTTTACCCAGAACTCAGTCACATGGCCATGCCTGCTAAAAGGGAGGCTGGGAAATGCAACCTTAATTCTGGGGGTCCAGTTGCACAGCTAAAATGTTGGGGCATGATTACTGAGGGAACAGATATTATGGAACAATGAATCATCTGAATTACCCTCTCTTTCTTATCTCTGCCTGTTCAGATTCTTCAAAACCCAGGACAAATGCCACTTTCTCCAGAAACAAAATTCAACTGAGTCGTTTGAAGATCTAATTGGCTTATTGAAGGGTTCATGAATCAGGCAGCATCTCATCCAGCTAGTGGAGGAGAGCTCCACTGAACTAAACAAAAGAAGGGTTTTCAAAGGCAGAGAGAAGGCATGAAAAAAAGAAAGGAAAGAGTTGTTTTGTTTTAATATTTTATTTATTTCCTTGACAGACAGAGATCATAAGCAGGCAGAGAGAGAGAGGAGGAAGCAGGCTCCCCACCGAGCAGAGGGCCGGACTGGACTTGGGGCTCGATCCCAGGACCCTGGGACCATGACCCGAGCTGAAGGCAGAAGCTTTAACCCACTGAGCCACCCAGGCACCCCAAGGAAAGAGTTTATTGGCAGGAAATGCATTGCTTAGGCAATGTCCCCTTCCTAAGGGGAGTGGCAGGGGGGTCCATTAGTACATTTCCAAGTATTGACCAGGAAATTCCATGTTGAGTGGTTAAAGGTTACCTTCCTGGAGGGTTAAGGTTGCAGTTAGGTTTGGCTTTTAAGTCTTGGTTTTACTTAATTGAGGCCTTAACTGGACTGATGCCTTTTCAGGGGCCTGGGTTTTCTCTTTAACATAACCCTGCTTTCCCTCCTTTAGGAGAAAATGACCCTCTTCCCTCAACAAAAGTGCATCTACGTTTGTCATACCTTGTATTAATGAAAAGACATCTTACTTTCCTGGGAAATAGAGATGACTACTTTACTTTTAGTAGCTTTAATTACATATAATAATTAGAATTCTTAACCCTTAGAAAACTTAATTTTCTTTTTTTAAAAGATTTTATGTATTTATTTGAGAGAAAGAGCAAGTGAACACATGAGTGGTGCGGGGGGAAGAGGGGAAGGGGGAGTAGAGAGGGAAGGAGAGGGACAAGAAGACTCAGTTCTGCGCAGGGAGCCTGATGTGGGTCTGATCCCAGGATTCCAATATCATCACCTGAGCCGAAGGCAGACGCTTAAAAGACTGAGCCACCCAGGCGCCCCCAGAAACCTTAATTTCTAGTGAAAACTAAGAAGTAAGCAGTTGTGAAGCATCTGTTATACCACATTCTTTAAAGCTGCAAATGTATAAATACATTTTATAATTTTTAGAAGCGCATGTCTTTTAAATTTTTCTAATATACCACTAAGACATCCAAATATCTTTCAGTTTCTCTGTAATAAGAACCCAAAAGTAGATAAACCTATGTTCAGTAATTAATGATTGATTATTTTATCTTATTGGGAAATGGTCTAGGTAGTCAATGAAGTTAAGTTAACTCACCACATAACTTTAGGTTAGTAAGGATTTTAGGCTACTAAAAAGATTTGTAGACATAAATATTGCAGCAAAATTCATTTACAAAGTTTTATGTTGCTTACATCTATTTAATTCGATTTATTTATTTATTTATTTATTATTTTTTTAATAGATTTTATTTATTTATTTGACAGAGAGAGAGATCACAAATAGGCAGGGAGACAGACAGAGAGAGAGATGAGGAGAAGCAGGCTCCCCGCTGAGCAGAGAGCCCCATGCGGGGCTGGATCCCAGGATCCTGGGATCATGACCTGAGCTGAAGGCAGACGCTTAACGACTGAATCACCTAGGCACCCCTAAAATGTATAACTTTGATGAACAGAAAAAGAATTTATGTTCTTTCGAGAATGACTTCGGTTTCCAAAGGCCAATGATTTCTAGGTCCTTTGCAATAAACAAGGGAAGTTTTAGGATTTGGAAATAGGTAAATTTTGAATTTTGAATTGCCTCTAGAACTGATTTTTGTTTTGCAAAAGATTTGTAAGATTAGCATAGTTGCTCTCAATTCCTCAAATATTTGGGTTTAATTCAAATGCTCCTATCCAACTATTTTATCTTCAATTTGCTTCTTTTCCTCTGTGTACATAATTTTAATTTTAAAAATTTCTGACAATACCGAATAACCCTGCTTGGATCCCGAAGGACAGTGCAAAGGATATGAGCCAAAAGAAAGAACCAACAACCTACATTTCCCAAGCAGCCAGAAAGCCAAACCCAGTTACACAAACAAGAAGGCAATAATTTTTGTTGGGAGGGAAGGATCAATAAATAATGAGCCTGGATTTGCAAAGAAAAGGACATGCCTTTTTATTTTCCACTCTGGACTGGGCACTACGGACGGAGATTCTGAAGAACTGATTCTGGTATGAATTTTTACCTACTGCTGGCCTCTGCTAGTTTACAAGTGGTCCCCTCTACAGGCTCTGGTGTCTATCAGCACTTCCCCTTGGCAGTTTAAAGGAATAATGTAGCAGTTTACCAGGAAATCCCTCAGTTTGGATCACTCTGTAAGTTTGGGGGCCCTCCCTTGAAGGCAGGTATAGAGATGTATGTAAGGCCATTACCTTGGCAGCTTTTTGTTTATGGTTGTGTAGTCTCTTCAGAGTGGATAAATACTTCAGACACGATGAGTAGAATGAGTACTCAAAGGAGGGAAGAGGACAGCAGCAGGTCTGTCCGTCTTACAGTCTTGCACCTTATGTACCTCTTATACCTTTAATTTTTCTTTAGCCTTTTGCAATGAATCTTTCAATGATACAATTTTGGAATTTTGAACCTTTTGGAGTTTGCTTCTGCTTGCCAATTTAAGCAGGCATGCCACTATATTTAATTTGGAACCCGTGCTTTCAAGTGCACATCTTAAATGATCTTATGTCATTGAAACATTCCCCATAATGCCCATGATAATTCCACATTGTTTCTAGTAATATTTTCCATCTTGCTTGACACCCGCAACTCCTGGGATGATTATTCTTAGACATAAAACAAGTAGGTGGGCCAGAGAGGAACTTGCCTGGGAGGGCCTTGGTATGGGTGGAGTGTTCTGCCAGTGTCCTGCCTTGCAGTGTGGAAACTGTTGAGATCAGCAGGTGACTTTTTGTCAATCTAACCTGCTCTGTGACCAGCTTATCCTAACACAGGAGTTTGAGTTAGATGATGAGTGCTCTAAGAGCTCTTAGATGCTCAACGGTGCCCACCAGTTTTAGTGGCTTTTGGCCTCTGAGATCTCCACTAGCTGTAGACTTTATTTACACAAAATAAGACAGAAAATGTGTGCAAACAAATCTTAACTCACTGGCAGTAACCCAAACCTGTCACTGTGGACTGGCCAAGAGAAGACTGTGGGCACCACCAGAGGATGGACGCTATTATGGAGACCACAGGCTGGACTCTGGCCTGGAACTAGGACAGGGGTCCCATGTGGAATTATGGACTGAACCCAGGGCTAGGAACTGGTGCTTTGTTAGAGCAGCCTGTCAGTCTACACTGCCTCGTTCACCAGGGGCTAGCAAGCCAATGAGATCAGTAGCCCAAACACAAGCAGAGTTGCTGAAACCCAGGGTATTTACCATCCGTCCTTAGGATGAGAAAGATAAGGAACTAAATAGGGCTCCCGGAGAGCCAAGCCTGTATTTCTCATTGTTCTTGAAGGCTGTCACAAGCTTGCTTCAGATCCCAATGCTGCCACCAATTTGTTAAAATACAAAATTCAGGTGAGTAAATTTGAAGACCTACTTAGTTTTATTAGATCACGAGTCAGGCGGCATCCCATCCAGCAAGTAGAGGGGGTTTCTGAGGATGAGTACAAAATGGCAGGTTTTTATAGGAATGAGGGTGGGGCAAGAGTGTTATTAGCAAAAGGAGAGGATTGTTTCAGGCCACGTAGCTTTCCTTTGGGATAAAGGATTGGGTCTTATCAAACAGGTTACCTCAGTCTCGGGACAGATAGAGAGGACCTCTGTGGCAGATTCATTGATGCTGATCAGAAAATTCCTGACTGACCTGTTAAGACCTCATTTCTAGGGGAGGTGGAAGCTGTAGTTAGGTGGGGTATTAATCCCTGGTTTGGGGACTCAGCCCTAGTGACCTCATTTGGGGCCTGTGGTTTTCTTCCTAACAGTTCCTTGACCTTTCAGTTAAAAGTTAGCAACCGCTCAGCAAAACCCTATGGCAATTTGTATGCTCCTCACTCATGACACTTACCATGAGTTTTTCTTGTCCTAAGTTATTGCATCCTAGTTACTTACATATGCATTTACCAGAACACTGTAAGGGTCTTTAGGGTAGCCATTAGATTTCAATGTTCTAGTTTGAAACTTGTAATCCTCCTGTTCCTATATTCTGGAGAGTGTGGGTTTGTAGTCAGACTAATCGAGCTCAAAGGCAGACCTTAGTTATGCAGCATTCATTCGTTCAGTGTACAGAGTTTTATCAGTGTCGGTGTCTACCAGGCATTGTTATAGGTGCTGTAGACCTGGCAGAGAAAAATACAAATAAGGGCCCCATAGCAGGAGGATTAAAAGCACACACTTCAGAGCCAGACCAACTCGGCTTGTAGCCCGCTTCACTGTGTGACTCTGGCCAAGTTACTCTGTCTCTCTTTTCCTGAGTTTCATCCTCCGAAATGTGGAGATGTTCATAGTGCAACTTTTTAAGATTGTGATGAAGATTACACTAGCTTTCATGTGGAAAGTGCTTAGAACAGTGCCTGGCACATAATAAGAGTGGCATATACATTACTTATTATTATTAGCTTGCATGCAATTAAGCAGTGGTTAAGTGCTATGAAGGAAACAAAAGATTGGCAAGGACGGGAGGAAATAGGAACCCTATGTACTGTTGGTGGAAATGAAAATTGGTGTTACTGCAGTGAAAAACAGTGTGGAATTTCCTGGAAAAATTAAAAATAGACCTACTTTTAAAAAAATTATTTATTTGAGAGAGACAGAGACAGAGTGAGAGTATGAGAGGGGAGAAAGTCAGAGGGAGAAGCAGACTCCCCATGGAGCTGGGAGCCCGATGCAGGACTTGATCCCAGGGCTCTGGGATCATGACCTGAGCAGAAGGCAGTTGCTTAAACAACTGAGCCACCCAAGCATCCGGAAAAAAAAAAAAAAAAAAAAAAAATAGACCTACCTTATGGCCCAGTGATTCCACTACTGGGTATTTACCCAGAGAAAATGAAAACACTAATTTGAAAAGATACATGCACCCTTATGTTTATAGCTGCATTATTTATAAAAGCTGAGATATGGAAGCAAACTAAGTATCCTTGAATGATGAATGGATAAAGAGGAGGTGATACACACACACACACACACACACACACACACACACACACACATATTAGAAAATTACTCAGCCATCAAAAAGAATGAAATTTTGGCATTTGCAACAACATGGATGGAGACAAAGAGTATAATGCTAAATGAAATAAGTCAGTGAGAAAGACAAATACCATATGATCTCACTTATGTGGAATTTAAGAAACAAAACAAATGAACAGCCAAAGGGAAAAAAAGAGACAAAATAAAAACAGACTCTTAAATACAGAGAACAAACTGGTGGTTGCCAAAGGAGAGGTGGGTGGGAGGTGAAATATGTTAACGGGATTAAGGTTATACTCACTTACCATGTGGAGCACTGGGTGATACATGGATTGTCAAGTCATTGCACTGTACACCTGAAATTAACATAACACTGTATGTTATGTTATAACCGCAATAGAAAAAGAAAGAAAGAGAAGAAAATGGGTAGAAGTGCTTCTGGAGGGTCTACTTTGTATTCAATGCTCAGGGAAAGTCTCTATAAGGAAGTGACATTTAGGGGCCATGAAATGTAGGTGGGAAGAGTTTTCAGGGAATAGCTAATTTGAAAGCTATGAGGTCAGGCCTGAGCTGGCAGGTTTGGGGCAGTAAGAAGCCTGTGGGTCAGAGCCTGTAGGCCAAGGAGAGAGCATATAAGGTGGTCTGAGAGGTTCTTGGGAGCCAGATCCTGAAGGGCATTGCAGATTGGGGAAATAATTTAAGTTTCGATTCTAAGTGCAATGGCAAGACATTAGAGGGCTTTAAGCAAAGGAGATTTCTTTTTATCTCTTGTTTTTTCTTTCTTTCTTTTTAAAATTTATTTATTTATTTATTTGACAGAGAAAGAGAGATCACAAGTAGGCAGAGCAGCAGGCAGGGTAGGGGGGAGAAGCAGGCTCCCTGCTGAGAAGAGAGCCTGATGTGGGACTCGATCCCAGGACCCTGAGATCATGACCCAAGCTAAAGGCAGAGGCTTTAACCCACTAAGCCACCCAGGTGCCCCTTGTTTTTTATTTTTTTAAAAATAGATTTTATTTATTTACTTAAGAGAGAGAGAGAGAACATGAGCATTGGGAGAGGCAAAGGGGCAAGCAGATTGCCTACCTAGTGTGGAGCCTGATGTGGGGGTCCATCCCAGGACCCTGAGATTATGACCTGAGCCAAAGCCAGAGGCTTTGGGGAGCCAGAGGCAATCTGTGAGCCAAGGATCCTAACCTGAGGCAAAGGCAGCCGCTTAACAGACTGAGCCACCTAGGGACACCCCCTGCACCCCAAGATTTGTTTTTAAAAAGATAATCCTAGCTGCAGGGTAGAAGGAGAATAGTTCATGAGAATTTCGGAGTGCAGTGAAGGAGGTCAGTTAGGAGGCTCCTGCATGATAGTATGGATGAGAGAGGAGAGTCGAGGGGGAGAGGAGGGCTGGACACATGTTTTGGAGGTGAAATCAACAGGGTTTGCTGATGGATTGAATGCAGGAGGTACAGGGAAGAAAAAACTCAAGGGCACCTCTCAAGATTTTGGTTGAAAGGCCTTTCTGAGATGGGGACATGTGAAAGGACAGGTTTTAGGATAGACGGGAATCAAGAGTTCTACTTCGGCTATGTTCAATGGGGCAAATCACTTAACAGTCTGTTCTGGAGTTTTGTTATCTAGAGTGTGAGAAGAATACTAATGCTCCCTGAGGCAGAAGGGTATTGTGGTTAGGAGGACAGATGCCCGAGTTGAAATACTGACCCTGCCATTTATTAGCTGTGCAATCTCATGTAAGTTACTTTATTTCTCTGTGTCTCAGTTTTATCATCTGTAAAGTTGGGATAATCATAGTGCTTATCTCAAATGGTAATTGTATGAAGATTAAAAGAATTAATGTTTACAAAGTGGTTAGAATAGTTTCTGACACATAGTAAAAGCAATACCAGTATTATGGAAATATAAAAACAAATAAGAAAGAATTGAACCTTGTATTACAGTGGCAGGAAGGAAGGAAGGAAAGCAGACAGATAGACCTGTTCCTCTGAAGTATGCTATATAGATTTGACAAGTCTGACATACTGTCTTAGAGAAATGAAAAAGAAGGGAAAACTTCCCCAAATCATTTTATGAAGCTCGTATGACCTTGATACTAAAACCAGAAAAAGACAGTATTAAGAAAAAAAAAAAAAAAAACCAAGGGAAAAGAAAGCTACAATCCTCATCTCTGAATATAGACACAGAAGTCCTTAGCCAAATGTTACTAAACAGAATTCAGCAATATATCAAAATCATTATATACCATGACCAACCAAGGGTGCAAGGCTCAGTCAATATTCAGAAACCAGTCCATGTAATTGACCGCATTAACAGTCTAAGGGAGATTCTTCCACATCTTCTAAAAGTTTTATGTTTTACCTTTCATTCTGTGCTCCATTGTGAGTTAACTTTTGTGTGTATACAAAGTTTAGGGGGAGACTGACTTCATGTATGTGGAGCTGGGACTCTGAGGGGGTGGGGAGCACCGAGGGGAACAGCGTCCCGGGACGTTCTATATGTTACATTATGCAATGAATACCTCACTGATTCCTGGAGGATGATTTATGGCTCAGCAACAGTTGTTGAATCAATATTGAGAATTAACAGGGAGAAAATATCCTCAGGAAAGAGGTGAATGGGGATAAAGTCTCCTGGAGGTTGTTGGTGTGTAGGAAGGCATGTCCTCCATCATTCCATTAATTTCCAGGAACCTGACATGTATTCATCTGGGGAGAGCTTGAGTGTAAGTAGGGACTGACAGACCTTCTGTTAGGGTAGAGTCTCCTAGAGGAGGTTGGAGCCTCTTGCCTGTGGGGGATGGGACAGGGAGGGCTGGGTATGTGGGATCCTGCTCTTTGAGTCATTTCTCTTGGACAGAAACTGGGTGATAGTTAGCTGCGGGGAGTCTGTCAAGGCACCTGGCTGTCTGCCCTGCTGCCTCCCAGGGCAGTTGAAAGGTCACTGCTCTGGCCCTCAGGTTGCACAGTGGGCTTCTCAGATCTGTGAGGGTGAGGGCAGGAAGGCAGGGAGTGGCTTCAGGAAGTTTCAGGCAGGTATAGGCTGGGAAATAGATTAAAGCCTGAGAGAAAATGGAACCCCCTCCACCTCCCAATGGATGGCAGGGAGTCTGGGCTGATGGCACTGGATTCTCTTCTCTGATCTTTTGTAGGGTGAGAGATTGTGTCTCCCTGTCATTCCTTACAGGCTGGCTGGTGAGACTGGGACTGGGCCTTCTACTCCCCTCCAGTACAGGGTGGCCAGAAGTACTGATGTAGGCCATACAATGAAGAGGAAAGAAGAGAGAAAAGGGAGTTACCCTCTGATCAGGGCCTGAGATGCTCCCTGAGATCATGACTGAGCCAAAATCAAGAGTCAGACCCTTAAATGACCGAGCCACCAGGGGCTCCTTTTTTTTTTTTTTTTTAAAGATTCCACATACAAGGGACACCCTTTAAAATTTGTCTTTCCATCTGGCTTGTTTCACTTAGCCTAATGCCCTTCAGGTTGATCTGTGTTGTTGCAAATAACAGTATTTCCTTCATTTTTAATGCTGAACTTTTGTGTGTGTATTGTCCCATTCATCCACTGAGGGACCCTTAGGTTGCTTTTTGATACCCTGCCTGTAGCGAATAGTACACTGCAATGGACTCAGAAGTACAGAGATCTCTTCAAGGTCATGGTTTTATTTCCTTTGGATATTTATCCAGAAGTGGGACTGCTGGATCATGTGGGAGTTCTATTTTTAGTTTCTTGAGGAACTTCCATACTGTTTTTGCATTTGTGGCTGCATTCCTGCTTGGACATCACTCTAAATGAAAAATAACCATATTTTCTAAAATAAGAAAAATTAGTAAGAAGAGTGGTATTGTTGTCCATTAAAAAAAAAAATCTCTTTGGGGCTCCCCGGTGGCTCAGTCGATAAGCAACTGCCTTTGGCTCAGGTCATGATCCCAGGGTCCTGTTTGTGTTTCCTCTCTCGCTGTGTCTCCCTCTGTCAAATAAATATGTAAAATCTTAAAAAAAAAAATCTCTTTTATGTCTGGCTTAATAGAAGATGGCTGGAATCTCCTACTTGTTTCTACATTCAATGTGTTACAATATGCTGTTTTGATGGAAATATAGAAAGCATTTCTGGCCTTGCACAGAAATGCGGTTGGAAGAGGGAGGAATATTAGCTTTTCCAGATAATCATTACTATTTTTCTTTGGTACCACACCCAAACTTGACAAAGGGTCGTTTCTTAAAAGTTCGTTGCAAATGGAATCTGAGACCACGTCAATGAATTTTTGGTACTCTGTTATATTAAAATCCCTTTGGTATCTTGCACTTTGAGTGGCTCTAAATAAATAAATAAATAAATCTTTTTAAAAAATTACATTTATTAATATCAACACTGATCTCACTGGAAAAAAAATCTTAGAGAGTCAGGCAGTTGTCAAACAGGATGATAGATACAAATTTTCTACAGTCCTAACTTTTAAAAAAGATTTTATTTATTTATTCAACAGAGAGATCACAAGTAGGCAGAGAGGCAGGCAGAGAGAGAGGGGAAAGCAGGCTCCCTGCTGAGCAGAGAGCCTGATGTGGGGCTCAATCCCACTACCCTGAGACCATGACTTGAGCTGAAGGCAGAGGCTTAACCCACTGAGCCACCCAGGTGCCCCTACAATCCTAACTTTTGCTGGAAAGTTCAAATTTTATCAATGGCAGCAAATGTTGGCAAGTGATAGTCTGCCTTGCTCGTTTTCGAGAAAATATCTGCCAAATCCCTGAACCTGAGTAATCACGGCTTGGCTGTCAGTCATTCCTTCTAGTAAAAACAGAGTTACATGAAAAAGGCAGATAGTTCCACTGACATCTCAGAGGATTGCACAAGGGCCTGTTCTTGAGATAACCATCATTCTTCAGGACACAACAGAAATATTTTCTGTGCACTCTGTCGTTTCTTCACCAAGAATGTTAAAAAGGTGTGTTCTCAAGGATCAAGATTTCAGATGATAATTTTAAGTGAAGCAGGCTTTCCTTGAACTGCAAGTGTGTGGCAGTAAGAACACAGGGCCTGCTTGGCACCCTTATTGTGGAGAGGGCCAGGACCCATGTCAGCGGGGGGAATGCCAGAGCCATTCTTTCAGAGCAACCATGAGATTCCAGAAAGTTAGTCAGCACTGAACGGTTCACCCCCACTTGTGTTCGTTGTCAAGTATTCAAATAAAAGAATGACTAGTATGAGGATACCTGGTGGCTCAGTCGGTTAAACCCTCTGCCTTTGGCTTGGGTCATGATCTCAGGGTCCTGGGATTGAGCCTCACATCAGGCTCTCTGCTCAGCGGGGAGCCTGCTTACCCCTCTCTCTGCCTGCCTCTCTGCCTACTTGTGATCTCTGTCTGTCAAATAAATAAATAAAATCTTTTTTTAAAAAAAGAAAAAGAATGACTAGTCTGTGCTGACATGAGATAAATACAACAGCAAGCTCCCTCCGCTCCCCCATTGCGTATGTTGGTCCATCTATTTGTGAGGCAAAGTACCATTCTTCAGACAAGAGATTCATTCAGTCTTCAGGTTTGAAACTAAATCTTTTCTTCCTTCCTCCCTTCCTTCCTTCTTTCCCTTCTTTCTTGATTTTTTAACTAATATTTTATTTATTGGACAGACAGACATCACAACTAGGCAGAGAGGCAGGCAGAGAGAAAGGCAGAAGCAGGCTCCCCACTGAGCAGAGAGCCCGACACAGGGCTCGATCCCAGGACTCTGAGATTAGGACCTGAGCCAAAGGTAGAGACTCAACCCACTGAGCCACCCAGGTGCCCCTCTTAATTTAAAAAAAAAAAAAATTATTTATTTATTTGAGTGAGAGAGAGTGAGCAAGAGAGTGAGCGAGCATGAGAGGGGAGAAGGTCAGAGGGAGAAGCAGACTCCCTGTGGAGCTGGAAGCCTGATGTGGACTCCATCCTGGGACTCCAGGATCATGAGCCAAAGGCTCAGGTCAAATATAAAACTATAAAACTTTTAGTAGAAAATGTAGAAGGCTCAACCAACTGAGTCACCCTGGTGCCCAATTTTGTTTATTTATGAGAGAGAGAGAGCATGCGCACGTGAGAAGGGGGCAGAGGCAGAGGGAGGAGCAGGCTTCCTGCTGAGCAGGGAACCCCAAGCAGGATTCCATCCCAGGACCCTGGGATCATGACCTGAGCCGAAGGCAGACACTTAACCGACTGAGCCACCCAGGTGCCTGCAACTACATTTTTGATTTGGCAAGTGAGTGCCTGCACTGTTGTAAAGTGAGGGTGCCCAGGATTGCTTTCATGGACCTCCTCCAGCAGAAACTTGGTGCTGTCAGTGCACAAGGCTAGATTCCCTCTCAGCCATTGTGTGCCCTTCACCAGCTAATACAGTGTGATAACTTGCCCTGCAAGATACTTCAGTGACTTGTTCATTTCTATTCTGAATAGCTCTAGGAAAATGTTGGCTTTCAAGCAGTGCATCATATTTATATGTAAAATAGGCAGTTCCTTTTTCTCTCAACTCTGAGTGACTGGTCTCCAAATGATGCTGCATCTTACAGAGTCATAACACTATTAAAAATGTTCTGTTGCATCACACATAATAAGAGAAACTACTAATATCTGCATAGTGGAGGGAAATCGGGATTTCATCATATTTTGGTTTCTTACTTGTGCACAGTTTCTTTGGAGTACGTCCTTCCCTCCAACTAGTCCGAGGGCTCTCGGAGAGTCCACTTTCATCTTTTCCAGTATTTTTAGACATAGATGGTGCAGCTGTGGGTTGAGGAAGCAAGTCTTCTAATCTGTATTTTTTTTTAAATATTTTTAATTTATTTATTTGACAGACAGAGATCACAAGTAGGCAGAGAGGCAGGGGGGAAGCAGGCACTCTGCTGAGCAGAGAGCCCGATACAGGGCTCGATCCCAGGATCCCAGGATCATGACCTGAGCCAAAGGCAGAGGCTTTAACCTACTGAGCCACCCAGGTGCCCCTAATCTGTTTTTCTTAAGACAATGACGAATCCTTGAATAGAAGGAAAAGTATAATGTAAATAAATGATTTTGTGAGTTAGAATAAAATAGTACTCTATCTTAAAATAACCATTTCAGGTAAAACCACAAAATTTAGAGAGGTTTTTGAAAAATATTTTATTTATTTAAAGAAGATTGTATTTATTTACTTTGGAGAAAGAGAGTGAGAATTCAAGGGCAGGGGCAGAGGGAGAGAATCTCAAGCAGACTCCATACTGAGCGCAGAGCCTGACTCGAGGCTAGCTCTCACCACCTTAGATCATGACCTGAGCTGAAAGCAAGAATTGGACAGTTAATTGACTAAGCTACCCAGGTGCTCCTGAAAAATACTTTATTATTTCAAAACAAGAAATTTTGAGAGAGAAATATCTGAGAGAGAGAGCACAAGAGAGCTCGAGCAGGGGGAGGAGCAGAGGGAGAGGGAGAAGAGGCTCTCCGCTGAGCGGGGAGCCCGACATGAACTCAATGGCAGGACCCTGGGATCCTAACCTGAGCCAAAGGCAGATGCTTAGCCAACTGAGTCACCTAGGTGCTCTACATTTAAATTTTTAATCCATCTGAAATTTATTTTGGTGTGTGGTATGAAAGGCATAGATCTAATTTAGTTTCTTTTTTCCCAGAGCATTAGCCAGTTGTCTCAACATCATTTACTCAAAAATCCTTTTCCTCACTGATGCAAAATGCCACCTTTATCACATGTAAAATTCTCACATGTGTTTGTGTTCATTTCTGAATCTTCTATTCCACTCCTTTGATTCATTTGTTCATGAATCAATGCAATCTTTTTTTAACTGTGGCTACCTTATTTAAAAAAAAATCTTATATTTCAAAAGCATCTTCTGCTCTGTCTCTTTAAAGAGCTAACTCTTTCCATATTCCTGTACTAGTTATCTATTGCTGCGTAACAAATCACCCTAACACTTAGCAGCTTGGGAATGTAATATCTCATTGTTTCAGGGAGTCAGGAATGAGAACAACGTAGCTAGTGGTTGTAGCTCAGGACTTCTCCTGAGGCTGAAGTCGGCAGTCTTCTCCAGACCAGACTGGAGCCAACCGGTTTGCTTCTGAGCCTGCTCACGTGGTTGTTGGCGGGCTGCATTTCCTTGCCACGTGTGTCTTGCCACAGGGGCACTCACTGCATGGCAGGTGGGAGTGACCCCAGGGAGAAAGGGAGAGACAGAGAAGACGGTCCAGGACAGAACACTGTGTTTTATGTATCCTTATTTCAAAAGTGACAAACCATTACTTCTGCTAAGCCCTCTATGCTGGGGGTGTGGGGTGTGGAGGAGGAATTACACACGGCGGTGAATGCCTGCCTATAAGGATCACGGGGACCATCTTAGAATCTGGCTGCCACTCTTCCAGTTTTGACTTTACTCCTTCTCACTTTCTTGGGATATCTCATCCATTTATGAGGCTGCTTCCACCCATACCAATGTTGGCAAATCATTCTTCTGATCTCTGACTTGCCCTCCTGAGTGCCAGGACGCTTCCTCCAACTGCCTGGGTACCCCCTCTGAAATATCCATAGGCCTCTCAAAGTGGCTTTTTCCACCCTCTTCTTGGAAGTCTCCCTGAGCCTCAAACCAACTTCTATTTTAAAATGTAGCATTCTGGGGTACCTGGGTGGCTCAGTCATTAACTGTCTGCCTCAGATCACCATTGCAGGGTCCTGGGATGGAGCCCACATAGGGGCTTTCTCCCTCTCCCATTCCTCCTGCTTGTGTTGCCTCTCTCTCTGTCTCTCTCCTTCTCTCTGTCAAAGAAATAAATAAAATCTTTTAAAAAAATGTAACACTCTGCACTACATTTATTTGATTTTTCCATTAGACTGTAAGCTAATGGGTGGGGACTCTGCCTTCATTATTTTGGTGTTCATAGTACTTAACACAGTCCTGGCAGAAAGTAAGTGCTCATTCAAATATTTGGACCCAGGAGAGAGACTGGGTGGTGGTCGTCGGGGACACCAGGAACTCTACTGCCATTAGTCCTATATAGTGCCAGGGGCCTGATCCCCTAGTCCAGAAGGAGGGCCTGTTTCACTGGCTTTGAGACAGAGGCCTACAGTCTTTTTCTGATGCATGTAGAAATAACTTGGTGGCTTTGTACCCAGCTCTGCCTCCCCAGCCAACGAAGACTGTAGACCCCACAGGGTGGGGTCTGGAGCCTGCTTAGACCCACGGGTTTGTTTGTGTTGTATGAGTGTCTGGGGACAGCTGGACTGACAGGACAGACCGTGGGTACCCTGGTAGGTACCTATGGTAATCTGCAAATGATTACTCTGGCAGTGAGTCCTCTTCTTCCCCCCAGGCTACTCCTGGCTGTGGGGGAGACCTTGCCTCACCACCACCTTTCATCATTGCAGGACTATATGTTCCATGAATCCTTGAGTCTTTTGGAAAGAATTAAAGTACCTGAAACCCAGCCTGCCACCTCCCCACATCCTCACACTCAGCTGCAGACTTTACAGCGGAAGGGCTCCTGACCTGCACTCAGGAACCACAAGAGCACAACCAGGTAAGGCTGGGGCAGGGACAATATGGCCCCCAGGCAGGCTGACTGTCCAGGTGGGGGTCCCTGACACTGGGCTGCCCACCTTCACTTTTTACCATTTTTTGTGTTGATGCTTCTTTCTTCCTGGGTCTGCGAGCAGCTGCCTTAATTTCTCCTTAGATTCTCATAACAAAGCTCTTGGGAGCTATTGGAGCCCTTTATCTTATCTAGGTGTAGATGGAGCCAGAGGGGGGAACAGACTGGCCCAAATCGTGCTTCTTCTGTGGACATCTCCCTAGTCTCTCTCTTTCCTGATTTTCAGTGGTTCTCATATTGCATGTCTCTCCCCTAATCTTTGTTTTCCCTTGTATTTTCTCTTTGGTGAAGGCCATACACCTCCAAGATGGGACTAGTGTGAGGGTATGTCCACTTGGCTCCCTCACCTCCATTCTGGTCATCTGAACTGCTCAGCATGGTGAGGGGAATCCAAGTGGACAGCGCCAAGTTCAGAGGCCACTCTAAGTTCCCGGGACCTGTGGTAGACTGTGGCCTAGCTGGTCTGGCTGACTATTCCAGAGAAAAGCCAAAGTGGGGATGCGGGCTGAGTGAGTGAAAGCCTGGGCCCTTGGAAGCTGCCCAGTCTCAGGCCCTGGGAAATTGGGACCTGGAACGAGAAAGGGGAACCAAGGGAGATAAGTGAGGCCTGATTTGTCCCTCTGAACTCTACCTGAAATAGGTCAGAGCTGCTTTTCCCTACAAGCAGGACAGCTTTCCTGCAAACCACGTCACTACAAGGTTAGCAAGGAGCAGGGATTGGTAAAAACCACAGACTGGCTGAGAAGGGACAAGCTCCTTAGAGGTGCCATAACTCTGTTCTTCCAGCAGGGGGCAGCCTATCCTGACAAAAAGGATTCCCTGTTTTTCAGGCTGCCCTCCCAGCCAAGGAGACCAATTCCCCTGACACTTGACAGGGTTAATCTGAGCTTCCATCTTGGGGGAGAGAAGTCCCCGGGGGATCATAACAGTGTTTAGAATGTGGTGTCCTGTTTAGGAAAGGTAGAACAATCAGAAACTGAAACCCCTCATCCCCTCAAATTGAAAGGCTGTAAATATGACCTTGCATAAAGAAGAGACAGCATGTGTGAGAGAGCGAGCAGAGTGGCAGCAGCTAGGACAAAAGGGCGAGAGGTCTAGGACCTGCAAAGGGTAAATTTAGAAATATGGTGTCAGGAGAGACATAAGTTTGAAACCAAGGCTGTCTCTCTTAAAGCAGAGCATTTGGTTACCTTCCTTATGACACAGATATAGTTTGATATTTCATCTGAAATATCAGGAATTATGTTCTCCATAATTCCTGAGCAGCACCCATTCACTGATCATTATAGATACCAACCCCTAACTGGAGGGAACTGGGTTACATAAGGGTTGGTTGCTAAGGAACAAGGGAGATGCAGTAGGTACGACAAGGGTTGCTTAGTAACGAGGAGTCCCTCGGTGTTGGAGTGGCGAAAGCAAGTCTAGAACTGATGGGGGTCTGTGGACAGCCCCTACCAGAGCCTCCTGAAAATGCATGTCCATTGGCCCTTAGTCCAGAGCTGCCAGACCTGCATCTCTTCAGCTTCCTGGCACTACCCTGCATGAAAAGTACATCCCATGTCCCTGAGTGCCTTCAATAACCCCTTGCTGCCTCCATTCCTTCCCACACAGATCAGACTCCTAGATTGAGGACCCTGCAGGGCTCCTGGGCAAGCAAAGGGCAATCTCTCACTGGGGGAGGTAGGAGATTCCAGACTCACAGGGTGTGGAGCTGGGAAATGTGGGGTCTGGGTGAAAGAGGTCCCCCTCCACAAGCATCTCCGATGTGTTTCCAGTTCATCGGAAAGTGTCTGCATATCTGAGTCTCCCATGCCAGGTCCTCACCTGCCTCCACTCCTGTGCACACCTACAACGGCCTGCCCCTTTCCTTCCAGAGGGTGTCCGGTGGGCGGGCCTGGGTCTGCTCCCTGCCTCAGTGTCCTCCCAGCCTCCACTCAGCGAGCTTCCCTTCAGCACAGCCTGGCGGAGGCAGCAAGTAGGCATTCAGAACCTAGGTCTGCTCTCTGACCTGTTGCAAGCACTCAGTGCTTGCTCAGGGAACGAATGGGAAACTTGTCTTGTCTATTGAATGTTGGGTCTCACATTCCAACTTGCCTGTTTTATAGAGAGTTTTCACAGACAGTCTTCCTGACCGAGGCTCACATGTTTGAAATTCACCCTGACCAGCTCTACTCTCTCTGGTCTCTGCTGTTGGCCTCGTCTGTCTGCAGGAGCAGAGGGTAGATTACTGTCATTACTCTGGCATCCATGATTCTTTCCTCCAGGACCCGGTTCAGCAGGAAGCAGAAAAACGCACTGGCCAGCATGCTCCAAGCAGTGACTGGCGTCCACAGGGGCCTGTTTCACTCCCGTGCTGGACTCTCTGTGCGGATGAGCAGCACTGGGATAAACCCAAAGGGTCTCCTGGCCAATCGGGTAGCTGTGGTCACAGGGTCCACTGAAGGGTAAGTGCTGTGGTTGCCCTATGGGTCTTGACCCCTCCCCAGGACTCTCACATCCACAGAGACCTCGGGCTTCTAGGTCAACACACAGCCTTGTTGATTTCCAGGGATGGGTCGAAGGACGGGGCTGAGGTTGTCTTGTTCCCTCCATCTCTGCTGCAGGATCGGCTTTGCCATTGCAAGGCGCCTGGCCCAGGATGGGGCCCACGTGGTTGTCAGCAGCCGGAAGCAGCAGAACGTGGACTGGGCAGTGGCCACGCTGCAGGGGGAGGGGCTGAGTGTGACAGGCACTGTGTGCCATGTGGGGAAGGCCGAGGACCGGGAACGGCTGGTGGCCAAGGTGAGGGGCTGCAGAGAATGTGCAAGGCCTTTCCCATGCTGTTCAGATCTGGGTGGGGCTGGGGCTGGGACTGGGATGGGGCTGGGAGGCTCTAGAACACGTCTGGAAACCAGGACTGCCCAGAGTCTACCTGGGTGGAGGGCACTGCGCACACTGGCTTTCTGGAAAATGGCTTGTTCATGAGAGAACCCTCGCCTCCATCCAACACCCTGGAGAACCACGGCTGAGGAGGAATCTAGAGGGATTCCCTATTCCCAAGTCCATGGACAGATTCCTGGAGGAGAGAGACCCTCCGCTCCTGAGACCCTCGGGGATGCAGAGCCTGTCCTTGGGCCTATCCCACACTCCTGCCTTCATCAGAATTTCGTTCTCACACTAGTTGTGTGACCTAGTCCTGGTGGAGACAGGATCTGATTAGCAAACTTTGCCTCAATGCCCTGTGCACTTGGCAACAGCGCTGGGAGGGTGACGCCTCCTTGGACCATCTTTATTCTTAAGGCCCTGTGTTTCACCCTTCCACCAAGGTCCTGGAGCACCATGGGGGCCTTGACTTTCTGGTGTGCAATGCAGCCGTCAACATCCTGGTGGGAGGCACCCTGAAGGCCAGTGAGGAGGTGTGGGACAAGGTGAGAGGCTCTGAGGGGGAGTTGGCTGAGGAGTCTAACTTGCTTTCCCATTGAGACTCGACTCACCTCCCTGTCAAGCAACTGTAAAAACCGGCACTGATCACTCCTCCCCTGGAATGTGTCGTGATGCTACTTTCCAATCTGTGTGCCTTCAAAGTGGTTCCTACATTCTTTCTGCTTTCTTTTCTCTTCCTATCCCTTTTGCATTTATTCATTTAGCAAATATTCAGTGAGGATTTGCTATGTGCCAGGCACTGTTCTAGGCTCTGTGGATACAGCTCTGGGAATATCTTGATGAAAGTCAAGAATAGGAAGGGCTCTGCTCTTTGTTGACAGTAGATACATTTCACATCCTTTGGTGATTTTGCTCCTCTTTGGGGACTCGTACCTGCCACTGAGATTCTTCCCCCTTCCAGGAGGAGGGTTCCTCACTGTCCCTCAGAGGAACCTGAAATACCTGTCAGGCCTGGACCCAGCCATCAGCTGTCCATGACATTCCAGCCCACTGCATTTGGCCTAATGATCCTGCCACCTGGTCCACGGGGTCCAGAAGAGACCTTGTAAAATGTCTTGAGGTCTACCTTGGGCTTTGTTGTTCTATGATTTATGTTATGTTTTTATTTATTTTATGTATTTATTTTTTATATTTTATATCTATTTATTTATTGTTTATATTATATTATTATTTATTTATTTATTTTATAGATCTATGATTTATGTTATGTTATGGTCCTATGTCATTCTATGTTTTCTATTCTATGTCACCTGTGTTGGGTTTTGAGTCCCTCTGACCAGACCAGATGGACTGCAGGGACACCATCTTCTTCCTGCTGTCATTAACCTCCATCTCCACCCCAAGCTCTGGCCAGAGCATTTCCTCTGCCTTCCCCAGGTCTCTGCCCTGCATAGACAGTGTTCTCAGGCCAGGCCCTCTTGTGTATCTGCCTTCGCCAGATGCCGTTTCCTCCTTCCTCAGAGATGACCTGAGATCTGAGCTCCCTGCAGCCACTGCTAGCAGCCTCCTCAAGCTTCTCAGCTTCTTTAATGCCTCTGAAGGGTCATTTGTGATTAGGTAGCTGGGGTTTCATTGTTGATAGTGTCCTAGCCCTCCAGAGTCATTTTGCCTTTTAGTGTCTTAGTTCATGGGATCATGACTCTCTTTATCTTGGAATCCACTGGGACACAGCCCCGCCTTCCTTTCCCCACTGCCACCCTATTCTCCCAGGTCTTACTGAGCCACTAGCTGTCTGCACCACGAGGTCATAGTTGTCCCTGATCACATCTGCCACCACCTCACACGTTTGAAATTTCCCTGATTCTCTGCTTTCTTTGAATGCAGTTTTTGGAGGTGTCCTGGGAGTTAGTTCCTTCTCAGTCACTTTATCACTGGGCCAGTTCGAGCACCTCTCCAGAACCCCCTTTTCTCCAGCTGGTTGGGAAATATCCCCTCTCCTCTTCCACTACTTCTCCAACCTTCTTCTGCCTGAGGACTCTCCAGCATCCAAGCTCCGCAGGCCACCATCTCTACTCAGGACTTCGTGGCACCCGGAGCTACTCTATCTGCTTTTCTTTTCTTTCTTTAAAAAAGATTTTATTTGTTTACTTGAGAGAGAGAGAGCGAGAGAGAGAGAGAACGAGAGGGGTGAAGATCAGAAGGAGAAGCAGACTCCTCATGGAGCTGGGAGCCTGATGAGGGACTGGATCCCTGGACTTCAGGATCATGACCTGAGCTGAAGGCAGTTGCTTAACCAACTGAGCCACCCAGGTGTCCTCTGTCTGCTTTTCTAATAGGGCAGTCCTTTTAAGCAAGGGAGGGACTCACCTTTTCCTTGATTCATGCTTGGCTGCTGAGTCTAGGAGGGGCCTTGTTGGAGCCCATCCCCCAGCTTAGAGCAGACATCAGTGGGATGGTGGGGCTCTATTTTGAGCAGAGAATGACCAGGAAGTCCCTTAATCTAACCCTCAATGCCTTCTTATTGGGGACCTTATATTGGGCCCCCCTTTGGACATCTGAGCCACTTCTTCTGGTCCTGGGGGTCATCCCCAGCAATGGCAATCTGTCATCATGTGGGCCTCAGCAGTTCTCCATCAAAGCCTCATCCCTCATCAAGGGGATGACCATATATGCAGTCCCATTCCCTAGAGACAGAGGACACACTGACCTCACTCAAGATGGTGCCTCACAGGAGGGATCCTGATGTCACTTTAGTCCCAGCTGGTGCTCTGTCCTAGCCTCCAGCTCAGTCTCTGCCTCTTTCCCTGCCAGTTCCTCTCTTACTTTTCCTCTGTCCCCAGTCCCATCAGACTGAGTTCCCAGACAGCGGATCAGGAACCCTCATGTCTGGGGCTGGATCCAGGTTTTAGTCGCAGGCGGGACTGGCGTGGGAAGCTCACACCCAGGATGGCAATTCTCTGTTGTGTCTCCCACTTTGTGATGGCCGTAGGAAAGCTCAGAGCCACGTCTGCAGGAAACAGGCAGGCATGCCGGCCCTCGCAGCTGGCATTTTTGTGAACAGATAATAATATAATGCTCAGTCCTTGCCACATGCTGTGAAGTGTGGGCACCAACCTTCCCCTTGCTTTTTCTTATCTTTCTACACTTATTTTTCCTGTTCTCCATTTCTTCACACATAATACCTCTTCGGCTTGTTTTATGCTGTGGCACCATGAGAACACCTTAAATTCTACTGGGACAAGACAAGGACACCAACAAGTCAAAACACAGACAGACAAAGACAACACTTCCAGAAATCTTCTTTGCTCCCAGAACCTCCTTTCCCCTCCATCTGTTCTACTTTCAGTCTTTTTTCCAGGGGCCTCTGCTTAGCGGTTCTATCTGCAGTCCAGCATGTTGTCCATTTTCTTGAAAAGGCCTGAACAGTTCCCTCCTTCACCCCAGTTGGGAACAGTTTGCTCACAAGCTTGTCACTTAGCCTGACTGCCTGTTAAACCGTTAGCCAGTAGGCTACCCCTCTTGTTCTGATCAGAAGAGAAATGAATCTTAGAGCAGCACACTTGTGGGTTTGCTGCACAAATGATAGGGCTCCGGGTGTCTTATGACAACAGGCCCTGGGCTGAGGGCTCACGGCGTCTCTTTGTCTTCCCTCCTGCCTCCACTCTGATTTCAGATCCTGAACGTGAATGTGAAGTCACCAGTCCTGCTCCTGAGCCAGCTGGTGCCCCACATGGAGAACAGGGGGTAGGTGGCAGGGTGGGGGTGGGGTGGGATCTGGTGGGGAGCCTGTGTGTGAATGGAGTCTGGAGAACACAGGGGCCCAGCTGGGAGGTGTTCCTGGGGTCTCCCCATCTCCCTTCCTCTGTCCTGCTTCACCCTTTGTACAGTTACAGCTTCTAGTTCTTGCCTGCAGGATAAGGGTGCTGGTCCTGGGGCTCCAGCGTGCTCTCATTGGCCTCGACATCAGCATGTTTGGGAAAGGGCTGAGCTTTAGATCTGTCCTCGTGGACAGATCCTTCTCACCCTCTACTGAGGGACAGTGCCTTTTCACCAATTTACAATCTGTGACAGGGTCCCACCATCCCAGATCCATTCTCCCTCCCTGATTCTCAGCCTCCAGGGAGCTTACCTGTTTTTCCAGATCCTGCCTATTTGACTGCACTCCATACATAGCTTCAGGGGTATCATGTCAGGGACTCAAGCCTCCACCTCCCTCAGGCCATAGCTCCTCCTCAGTCAGGCTCCTTGATGCAGACATACCTTTTAGGAACCGGCCCCAGGCTGTGTGGGGTAGAGGAAAACATTACTGCCTCTCATTTCTTGTCTCCTCCTGCTTCATCTGCTTCTTAGAGGCAGCCCACTCTGCCCCCTTCCCCAAGAAGCTGGCTTTCTGCTCATTGCTTCCCTCAAGATGAGGCAGAGAGTGTCATGGTTCAGAGCATGGGTGTTGGGTCAGAGAACTAGGGTGGAGTTCTGGCTCCGCCACTTACACGGTTCTGCTGTGAAACTCTGTGGGCCTCTGTGGCCCTTGAAACTCTGTGGGCTTGAAAGGGAGACAATAATGCAAACTGTACCACCGCTGTGAGGACTGCATTATTCCATGACTATAGTAGTTAAAATGGTATTGTGCTCATTTTTCTATCTTTTTAAAATAATAGTAGCACCTCAGTCCATGTTAAGTTACTGGTTTCCTGTCTCCTCTCAGGATGGGGGCGGTCATCCTCGTCTCCTCCATTGCAGCCTATGTACCACAGGCGGTGAGTGCTTGCTTGTGTGCTCCTGGTAGTGTTAGGGGAAGGGGTCCCCAGGACACCACAGGGTCAATGCCTGGGAGAGACCCCCACCTCACTCGTGCTGCCCTAGGTTGAGCTGATGCCCATGTGGCTGCTGGGCACAGCTTCTGTTCTCAGAACAGGATGGGGAGAGTGTGTCTGAGCTCTGCACTTGGGCCAGGGGTGGGAGCATCTGTACGTGAGAAACTCAACTGGTACTTTCCTCTGCTTCCTCATATCCTTTTTTTTTTTTTTTTTTCTTTTTAAGATTTATTTATTTGGGAGGGGGAGGGGCAGAAGGAGAGGGAAAGGTTCCCAAGCAGACTCCTGGCTGAGCACCCAGCCATGGCTGATGCGGGCTCCATTTCACAACCCTGAGGCCTTGACCTGAGCAGAAATCAAGAGTCGAATGCTTAACTGACTGAGCCACCCAGGCGCCCCTGCTTCTGTATATCCTAAAGACTGTCTTGATTCCCTTCCCAGAAACTGGGTGTCTACAATATCAGTAAGACGGCTGTGCTGGGCCTCACCAGGACGCTGTCATTGGAGCTGGCCCCCAAGGGCATCCGGGTGAACTGCCTGGTTCCAGGAGTAATTGAGACCAGATTCAGCCAAGTGGTGAGGACTGAGATGTGACCCCCATTTCCCAGCCTGGCTCAGTGGAAACCTCCCCAGTGACTAAGGGATAAGCCTCAGATCCATGTCTCTAACAGATGAGGTCCTCAGTGTCCTTTGAATTCAGCCATGACTCAGTCAGTCACCCCAAATCTGCCGTAGGTGATCTGTTGCAGGATCATCTGGGGCCCTTCTTTTAACACCACTGACTCATTCATGTCTTCTCTTTGCCCAGTTACACAAGGATGAGTTCTTCTGGAACAATTTCAAGAAAGAGCACAAGCTGCAGAGGCAAGTGGGGTGTGGAGCCTTGGTTACCAGGGTACAGCTAGGGAGGGGTGGCTTGTCTGTTTCACTAGTCGACCTCTCCCTGTGTGCTGGCCATTCCTTTAGCTGGAGTGTGGGTTCCACAGAGCCCTGCAGGGTGCAAGCAAGAAGCCCTGCTGAGTCCACCCTGTCCCTCCTTGGAGCCCACTCCCACCAGAGTCTGAGATCCCTGACATGTGTTCTGTCCTTCTACACAGGTTAGGGCAGCCTGAAGACTGTGCTGGGATTGTGTCCTTCCTGTGCTCTCCAGACGCCAGCTACATCACCGGTGAAAGCTTTGTGGTGGCCGGTTTCTCCCCTCGGCTCTGATGGAGCTGAGGGGTCCCTGAGCTGTGGGTCTGGGTTTAGGAGACTGGGGACAGGTGGGCTGGGAAATCATGAAGGTCAAGAGATAATGACTGAAACTTAAGGCAGGACCCTCCAGTGTTCTCATCTGTTGATTCTGCTGTTGATATAGCTGCTGTGATCCAACCAACCTGTGGGTTCTTGATATGGGGCTGTGGAGCCGAAGGAGTTTATGGGTCTGGCACACTGGAGGAAACATAAGGGACAGGAGCAGCAACTTGGGCCCTCGAAAGTTCCAGTCCTTCTCTCTGCCACTTGTACTTTAAACATTTCTTTCCTAAAACAAACTCCAATTTCTCTTCAAGCCTGGAAACTCCTGGTAAGGGGAATGAGGCTGAGGACAGGCCTCTCCTGTCTCCTGCCTTTTGCTGCCCTGAGCCTGTCCTCAGACCCAGCCAGTGAGTGTTCACAGAAGGCTCTGCTCCTTTCTCTGAGTGGGCTGGTGGAGGCTAAGCAAGGTGGGAGAGGGTGAGAGGATTCCAGGATCCCCCCTGGGGTTCTGTGGGTTAGTGGTCTTTCATGTTTTCTGGGCCACATAGGCCTTTGAGTCCTTGAAGAAAAAGGCTTCACCAAATCTTGCATACCACTTCAGGTTGAAAACTGCTAATTGATACAAAAGAGAGAAGTCAGTGTGAAGTTCTCCTTAGGGGTGTCTCCTCTTGGTAAAGGCACCTTCTGCTGTCCTGAGGCATGTTTGAGGGCTCCATCCTTCTGTGTATGCACGTCCAAGGCTAGGCAGACTCGGAGGAACAGTGGCCCTAAGAATGCCTCTCTTCCTCTTGTGCCATCCAAAAGTCTCCCCTGAATTGGTCCCAAGGGAGGACCTGAGACAAGGCTTCCAACTGACCTCTGGCTTTCACCTCACTAAAGCCGCTCACCAGTGCGCCCTCTCTGAACACCCTGGGCATGGGTCTTTGTCTTGAGACTAATTCAGTCACAAAAACATGTATAGTTCCCTACTGCAAATGTTGGGCCAGGCACCCTGGGGAGCACAAACATAAAAACAGACCCAACCTCTCTTAGCTTCCTTCCTTGTGGTACGAGTACAGGGGTTTAAAACAGTCATCAGTAAATAAGGCAGAAATGGGGCGCCTGGGTGGCTTAGTTGGCTGAGTGTCCAACTCCTGAATTTGGCTCAGGTCATGGTCTCAGGGTTGTGAGATCGAGTCCCACGTCCAGCTCTGGGCTCAGCACAGTCTGCCTGTCCCTCTCCCTCTGCTCTGCCCCCTGCTCATTTGCACATACTCTCTCTCTCAAATAAATAAATAAAATCTTTAAAGATAAAATAATAAATAAGGCAGAATGTATTCATTCTTTCAATAAATTGAATGAGTACCACTCTATGCCAGGTATTGTTTTAAGAACTCAGAGGGCCACTGTGAACAAAACAAAGATCATTTCCCTGCAGAGTTTATACTCTCATGGGGGAGATGTACAATAAACAACAAACATATTAAAAAATTATACAGTGCGTTAATAGGTACATAGGCACAGAAAAAAAAAAAGACAAAGAGAAGGGTAAGTGTACAATTCTATACCCAATTCTAAGGCATGGTGGGCTCTTTTCCCACATCAAGTAGTTCTCTAACAGCTGAGTGTTACAATTCAGCTGAATTCGGACACATTCTGCCTGGAGATAGGGTGAGACCCCACAGGTTAAGGGCTCAGTTCTGCAAGACTAGCCCCCCTCCATTTGCTAAGTGCAAGTCCTTGTTGTCTGCTGTGGTCTGATGGTAGCTTGGAGATTCCAATCACCTCTGCCTTGGGTTTGGTGAGTTTGCTGGAGTGGCTCACAGAACTCGGAGAATGATTTTTCTTACTAGATTACCAGTTTAGGGCACGTGGGTGGCTCAGTCAGTTAAGTGCCTGCCTTTGGCTCAGGTCATGATCCTGGGGTCCTGGGATTCTGGGGTCCTGGGGAGTCTGCTACTCCCTCTCCCTCTGCCCTGCCCTCCCCTCCCCCATTTGTGATCTTGTTTTCTCTCAAATAAATAAAATAAAATAAAGTAAAATAAAAAGACATCTTTATCACTCTTATCTTTATCACTCACATCTTTATCACTTAGTCTGAGAGTCTACGGGCTTTAGAAACTCTGTGGCAGAAATGCAGACAGTGAGGTTTCCCTAAGGTTAGGACTCGTGGAGGCCACGGGTGCAGGGCTAGGAGGCCACCTGAAGAGGCCTGACAGAGGGGTCTGAGGTGAGGAATCAGAATATAACAGTAAACCAAGAGTAAACCAAGACTGAAGGCTTCAGTATTGAGGAATAGTTGGAAAAGGTGGGGGACATGGGCATCCGGGTGGGGTGGGGAGATGCAGACAGGCAGAACAGGACAGGATTCTATGGGTAAAAAGGATAGGCCCAGAAAGGGGAATCGCTGGAGGGTCCCACAGCTCTAGAATATAGCCAAGGCAGTGGGCAGAGCCTTGTTATCATATCTCTGGCCCCATGACCTCCTCCTACACTCCGCGAGGGCAGACAGTGAGGGAAGTGGCCGGGCAAGCAGGGACAGTACCCTTTAGGCCTGCAAGGAGGACACCCAGAGTGGACCCCCAAGGGGAGAGAGCAACCTGAAAGCGGGGCAGGGGCTTCTGAGCTCACTTCCTCTCAGGATGAGAGCCCTGGGAGACGGACGACAGTATGGCACTGGAAAGGAAGGCCCTGGTTCTGGACCCAGCGCTGGAGAAGGGAGCTGAGGCCCACAGAGAAGAGAACTTTGCTTGCAATGGAGCGTCACACAGAGGGGGATTGGTGTGCCACTGTACATGCTGTGTGTTTGTGGGAGTGTGCATGCGTCCCTGATGGAGTGGGACTGACCCCAGAGGAGGAGGGCTTGGGACTGAGAGCAGGTGAATGGGCTGGGGTGTGGAGGGGCGGTTTGCACTAGTTTTATGGCCCTTGCCCCTTCCTCTGTTGAGAAATGTCCAGAAAACCCAATCCTGGGCCCAGGGCACACCCGGAATGGGAGGGGTGCAGGGGCAGAGATAAGGACAGGCCTATGTGCTCTGCTCCCCAGGCTATTCTTACCTTTCAGCCTCACAAGTGGACAAAGGCTCCGGACCAGGCTTGGTGAGAACCAGGGTCAGACTGTTTGAGTCCTCCCCACCCCCACCACCCTCTAGTCCTCAGGCCAAGTTTCCAGCCAGGGGCTGCAGATCATGGATACTGCAACATAAGTACTTCCTTGGGATAAATAACCTCAGTATTTACTTGGTTCCCAGCAGCCCTTGGGTGGTACTCAAATGCTTTCACCTGGGCTAAGAAGTGAAAAAAGAAAGAACCATCACCACCAAGTTTGGCACATCAGGGGGTTTCCTGCGGACTTGTGGTATTTGTGTGCTTGAAGGACTGGGGAGGAGGGAGAGCAGGAAATGGAGCCGGGTTAGTGGGGAAAAGCAGTTCGTGGGACCACTTAGCTTCTAGCTCCCCCAGCTGTGGGTGGGAGAGCCTCAGGATCATTGGCCTTGGGCTGGGGACTTGGAATGCCTGACTCTCCACCTGGGAGCACGTAGTCTCTGTTGATACATTTTAAGTTAAGCCCTTCATCTCTGATTCCTAAAGAAAGATCTGGAAAACAGTATCAGGGCAATTTGGAATTCTAGGGTATCCGGTGATGGCCGCAGGTAAGGTAACCCAGTCTAGTAATCGAGGTGCTGGCAATCCAGCCTGAGGATTCTGTGTTACGATGAGTCCTGAGGGTACCCAAACTTGTCTGGATGCTGTGGCCCCATGGGAACGAGAAGCGGCACAAGCTGGGGTCCCTAGCCCAGCTTTCTCTTATTTATTTTCCAGACCACTCCGACGATGGGTCCCTCGTCCCATGTGTCTGGCTGTGACTGCCCAGGCCTCACTGTGGGGCTGGACTCCCAGGTGTGAGGTCCTGGAGCTGCGCTGGAGAGGAAGGGGTGATCCTAGGGTGGTCTGAAGCAGTGTAGCGGACTAGAGGTTCTGTGTAGGCTGGGATCTGTGGGGGGTGAGGTGATGACAAACATGGGTGAATGCCCAGGGCTATGCTTGCCACAGCTGACTTCACCTTGAAGATCTCACACCAGATTGTACCAAGAAGATGAACTATCTTTCCATCAAAAGCAAATGGTTCCCTTGGCAATTGAACAGCAGGGGATACATTCTGAATACCAGAATCAATGAAAGATTGGGAATATAATGGAAATGGAGGAAAAGAGGGATCAGGAGATGACAAGCCACAGGTACCCTCGGGATTCTGCACCTGTGGAGCTGGGACAGTGTTGGCGGGGTTGGGGCTGAAGTTGCTGTGCAGGTCTGGGCGGTTGTGTGCCTTGGCTGGCTGGACTCCAGTTTAGAGTTTCTGTCCCTTTAGCCCTTGAAGGCCAAAAGATGAGGTCCTCCATGCAGGGAGGGTCCTCCTGAATTCCAGAGGGTGAAATGACTTCCTTTGCTGATCGTTTTTTTTTTTTTTAATAACATGTTTTCTTTTTTTTTCATTTTAATTTTCTTTAAAAGATTTCACTTATTTATAAGAGAGAGCACAAACACAAAGAGGGGGAGTGGCAGGCAGAGGGAGAGGGAGAAGGCGGCTCCCCACTGAGCAAGGAGCCCTATGTGTAGCTCAATCCCAGGACCCTGGGATCATGACCTGAGCCGAAGGCAGACACTTAACTGACTGAGCCACTCAGGCACCCATTTTTGCTGACCATTTTATTTATTTATTTATTTATTTTTAAATTTAATTAAAAAATTTTTTTTTAAAGATTTTATTTATTTGACAGAGAGAGACCCAGCCAGAGAGGGAACACAAGCAGGGGGAGTAGAAGAGGGAGGAGAAGCAGGCTGCCTGCTGAGCAGGGAGCCCGATGCGGCGCTCCGTCCCAGGACTCTAGAATCATGACCTGAGCCGAAGGCAGTTAACAACTGAGCCACCCAGATGCTCCTTGCTGATCATTTTAATGGGGACCTTTGATGTTTCCTAACTGCTGCCTGCTCCAGAGAGGGTAATTTGCGTAGATACATGCAGCGTGTGTAGATATGTATAGGAAGGCGATGCTGAGCTTTGAATCCAAGTCTGTCCACCAAATTCCCCAACAAAGTGATGGCCAGAGCTCTGTCAGCCTGATTCTCCCTGGCATGTCTGTTTTAGTTTGGTTTCTCTTGTAAGTAGAGCCTAAGACAAGAGCTTTCAGACAGGGGATCTGAGGGAGCAGAAGTGAGGCGGTGGGTAGGAAAGGAGGGGGATGGTTAAGGAGGGTGACACTGCCGGCCACATCCCTCCATCTTCCAAGAAGCACACAGAGCACCTCCCAGGCATGCGTGTCCCCCTAAAGATGGCAGGTGGAGCATTTATCCATGCGCTTTCACCTCCCAGCCCCAGAGCGCTGCCCCTGGGGATTATTAACTGCTCCCCACTTTCAGTCAAAGAGGAAGAAGCCATCCAAAGTGCAGTGAGTCAGACCCCCCAGAAATGCCACTCCCTACCCCCAGCCACATCAGAAGTCACATCAGACAATGGCAAAAGGGTTCAAGTCAGAGCACCCAAAGTGTCCCATCCAAGGTCTCTAGGAAGTAACTATCCAAGGTCTCAAATTTGTTTAAGGGACAAAACTCTCAACCCATTGCTCCTGTGAGGACCCAGGGAGAAACACAATCTCTCTTCTTACCCAAATAACAATTAATCTACTTGCCCCAAGGGACAGCCTTCAGAAGTTTTCACTGGAAGCTTTCAAGCTGCCAGGTCTCAAATCTCCAGTTACTGGTTTGAATGGTTGCTGTGGCTGTCCCGCAGGGTTCCCAGAAGATTGAAGATACGGGAAGGCAGGAAAGGAAGATCAGAAGAGGAAACTCTTAATAAACTAATCATACACCAAAAGAGCTGTAACCTCTCAACAACTGAATGTTCTACTTGTTAAAAAATGAAAATTTAAAATGCAACACTCAATGTCATTAAATTTACATATTAACTTTAAAACTCCCCTTACTTCTCCATAAAAATCGGGATGGTTTTAGTATGTGAGGTCCTGGAAGGGAAGGAATCTGGAGCCTCCTCTTGTCCCATTTCTGTTGACCCAGCTTTTGGAGACAATTGACAAAAGACACTGGTGGTAAGGATAGGTCCTTGGCAACCTGAAGCACCACAGGTATGGGAATGAAATGTGGGGCTTTGGAGTTTAATGAATGGAGACCCCAGGAGCCAGCCCAATCGGAACACCAGGCATCTGGGGTCTTGAATGTCCTGGGTCAGATTTAGCCAACTAAATAGCACACAGAAAACACAGTTAGCCCACATCTGGAGAATTTCTTTCAACAGGCAGAAAGAGGGAGTATGGGATGCCGAACAAAAAAACCATCACCTCCACCACCTAACTTTGAAACAGACCCCAGCAGCCCACATCAGAAAGAGCCATTTCCAGAATTCTCTTCTACCTCCTTTCTGCTCTTCCCTGTCCTCCTGAAGTTTATCAGCTAACTCCATGCCAAACCTTTCAGGGAGGCTCTGTGCCCCTCCTGTCTTGCTTCATTTGCTGGGAGTTAAGAACTGATGCAGGTGTGGGGAGGTGTAGCCCTCCGAGTGTCCCTAAGATCTAAGATCACTTGCTTGTCATGGAGGCTGTGTTTCTCTGATGAGATCTGATGGCTGGTCTCCAGTGCACCTGGTCTCTTGCCTTTACCAGAAGAGATTGAAACTGTCTTATCCCCTGCCTTGGGAGCAGTTATGCCTCAGAATCAAGGAAAAGATCATCCAGAAGATCTGGTTTACTCCCAGCTTTTCTCTCTCCTGATATTTTATAGATGAGGCAACTGAAGGCCATGAAGGGGAAGGGGCTTGACCATGAAGTGGGCTGGTAGGAGATATGCTCCGGAAACTAGGTCCCCTGACCCTCAGTCTGGGCTTGTCATGAGATAGTCCTGTGCCCGGTTCACTTGGCCCATCACCTGCCATACTGCTGATTCCCTAAGAAGTTCTCTTTTCCAGGGCAGGAGCTTCTGGATTTGAACAGGGAGTGCTGTGGATTGAAAGTTTATGTAACCCCAAAATTCATATACTGAAACCCGAATCCCTAACAGGATAGCATTTGGAGATGGGGACCTTTGTAATTTGGGTTCAATGAAGACATGAGAGTGTGGTTTCATGATGGAATGAGTGCTCTTATAAAAGTGACATGAGATCTCTCTCTCTCTTCCCACCATATGAGGACACAGCAAGCAAATGGCCACTCGCAGATCAGGAAAAGTGCTCTCACCACCGTCTGACTAGGCTGATCTCAGATTCTGAGCCTCCAGAACTGTTAGAAATAAATGTCTATGGTTAAGCTACCCACTCTATGGTATTTTGTTATAGCAGCCCAAGCAGACTACATCTGGGGAGCTGACACTAACCTCTGCCCACGTGACTTCACTATGGTGGTGACAGATCAGAGAGCCTGACCATCTATGCTAGCCACAGGTGGCCCCCTCCTCAGGGACCTGCCCCAGCTGAGGGCTCAGAATATATCATATAAAAGCTTTCTGGTATCTACCAAAAAGTTGCTAAAGAGATTCTTACTTAGTGTTGAATCCATATTTTTAAAAAAATACTCGATTTCTATACTATTCAGGCAGTACAGTAAAAACAACGAATTGAATTCATTAGTTTGAAAGGTGCCAAGAAAGAGAGGAGCAGCCACTGGCTGCCTGGAGCCATCCTGACATGGTCAGCCGGGCCCTTGGTGCTGATGGCCTGGCCTCCCAGCTTTTGTTAAACACAAACAATTCTGTGAGATACTGACATCTGATAAGCCCACTCTGTTCCCTTGCCAGAGAAAGACAAAAACAAGATCACTCTGTAATCAGTCTGAACACAGACAAATTACTGTTTCAACTACAAAAATCTGAACATCCATTCTTCATCTTGAATAACCCATGACAATGGTTGCTTTGTCAACAGCCCCTGTAACTTGGCTCTTTTCTTCTCTCCTTCTACATGCTTATGATTAAGATTCCAATGGTATGGAAGAATTACTCCAGTAGCCAATCCAGAGCAAAGCCTTGCCTCCCTAAATCCTCAACATCACCTGACACAAGCCCGAGCTGATAAGTTCTTTCCAATATTTTGTTCCCAAAATGCCCCACACTTGCCCATGGGGTGTGTTCTCCCTCATTTGTGAAGAGTCAGTAAACCCAGTCTTATTGACTACAGTATTTACCTGGTGGCCTTTGGTTGGAGAGTACTGGCTGTCTGTACATTTATTTTTTAAAGTATTTTAAGTGAACATGGTAAAAAATCAAGGTACTTCAAAGGGTGAACAGTGAAAGGTAAGTCTCCTTTTCTACACTTGAACCCTGGAATCCACTTCCCTTCCTCCAGGGCCATCATTGTTCCCAAAGACAGTCTGTGCACATACAGATGGATACGTATATTTATCAATTTCAGTGTCAATCGCATTTATCATTACTACCAGTTTGTCCTTCCTTTTATCCACCTGCTGGCTCAATATTTACTGCACCTGGAACTCCACAGTGATGCTATGAACTTTCTCAGGGGAATGATAACAGTGACTCAGGATATGGTGTGGGCCATTTTTCAGTAAGTCAAAGCAGGGGAAGAAAGGGCTCCATGGCCTGTGGCCATTTAAGCAGCAGTCCCAACTTTATTGACAGAAAAGTTTATTGGTTGCTTTCAATTCTCCCTTTACTACAAGCATGGATGGGGCTATCACCTTTGATGCAGAAGCTGTAGCTTTTACAATGATGTGGGGATGGACAGAGGGGTGGAGAACAGGTCCTGTGGTAGAGATGGTTTTCCCTCAGCTTCAGGATGAGGGTCAAATTCCTTTGTGTGAGGTACAACTCCTCAGATCCTGACCTCTGCCTCCTTTGTCCCTCTGTTCTTCAAACCACCACTTGCCCTCAGGAGCTTTACTCTTGTTGGCTGAAGGAGCCCCGTCCGTCCAACCCCCCCCCCTCCCCCCAAGGGCTGTTCTTTCTCTTGTTCAAGGTTTTTGCACACTCCACTGCCTTTGTCAGAAACAGCCTCCAGGGCAGCCACTCCCATGGTACTTGCCCCAGAGTGTGGGCATTCTGTTTTCTCCTTCAGCCCTGAGATGTTCTTGCATCTCTGAAGCCACAACCTCTAGCAGGAAGTTCAGCACATAAAAACTTCTCAAGGAAGGTTTGCTGAATGACAGAATGAATGGTGAATAAAGGAATTCCTCTTCTGGAGGCTCAGTCTGGTGTGTATAGCCCTTCCTGCTTCTAAGAACCCCTTCTTTGATCCCAGGTTCCTGGAAATGGCAGAGGCAAGCCATGTAAGGAAATGGTTCCTTCTAAAGAAAGCAAGATTTGCCCCCAGGGCTACGCTGGAGCGGCAGCCCTCTCTGCCTCCTGCACTGCAGAAAGTTTTGTCTTTCCTTCAGGGAAGGAAGGAAAAACTCTTGGCTGTTTTCTAGAGCCAGAACTCAGGCTGCTTCATCAGGATTCATCTTCCAAATGACTTCCAGTCCTGCCCAATCTGGGTCCTGCCAAAGAGAAGGGGTGGGGTGGGGCACCTTAGTGGTGGTGCTACATCTTAAGGTGGGCCTTAGTGCAACAGAAACCACCCCACCAATCCCAGTCACAGGAAGAGTAGCAACTGCCACTTACTGAGCCTTTATTCCAGGTCAAGCATGGTGCTAAGTGTTTCTCAGGAATTCTCTCTTTGAAAGATATTAACAGCTCAAAAAAAAAAAAAAAATTAAAAAAAATAGTAACAGTTCTGTGAGTCAGGGCAGTTCCTAGCCCCATTTTATCTGTGGAGAACCAGAGATTCTAGAAAAATTCAGTAACGTTCCAGAGTGTGGCCTCAGCCCCTCAGTCCACCTCAGATGTCAGCCACAGTACAGGCGGACAGTTCCTGGGGAGCTCAGATTCACCTCGGACACACCACGTATCATCTGTTTTCTGCCCAGGTGGGTGACCAGGGCGTCCCAAGTGCGCATACAGGGGGACTGCCCTGGGCAGGGGCTGCTGCGCAGCCCTTAGGAAGTCCCATGGAAGGATGAACCAGAGGGCATCCTACTTCCTCAGTGAGTCTGTGTGGAGTCAGTTCTCACCGCTTACAGCAGAGACTGCGGGGCATCTGTCTCCCAACGCCCTCACTTCCGCGATCCACGATCACATCGCTAAGGACTTATTGGTTTGGGGTTCGGCTTTTGGAGGAATTCAAGTGAAGACGGTCATACAGTAGAAAAGTGGCAAAGCTGGTACTTAAACTGAGGTGTTTCTGATGAGGGTCTTTTTGATGTATTTTTAGGACGTGAGGAGTCCCAGGAGAAACCCGAGATCCCCAAGCGGAAGAAGGGAGGAGGAGGCAGGATGGGGTGCTGTGGCCCCCTGCCGGCTGCTCTGTAAGTGTGGCGGTGCGTCCCGGCCGCGCTCTCGGGGTGCTGGTGAGGAAGCCATGACATTGGGCGGGGAAGGCAAAGTCTTCTGTGGTGACAGACACCACACCTTGCTTTGGGGTAGCAGAATTTTAAGAAAAATCACACTCTTTGGCTCTAGAGATAGAAGCTTAAACAAAACAAAGTCTTTATTGTCCGAGGGAATCAGCAAGTGCATTTCTTTGCATCATCACTGAGAGATCATCACTGGGCTTCTCTCTTTTCTTCTCGAAGAGTCAAGTCCAGCTCTACTCTTGTGGCACTTGTCCTTTGAACTGGTTCTTGAAATTCCACTTAGGAACTCATTCCTTACAATTCAACTTCGGATCTCCCTGAGAGAATATCCTTTCTTCTGTCATTACTCACATTTAAGTGTGAACAGGTTTCTGATCTCTGAGTGAAAGCAAGTATTGATGGGGGGAGGGGAGAGGTCACTGGGTGCTTGAGGGAGGTGGTGAAGTGTTTCCTGCCTGGGAGGCAGAGGTAGCCAAGGCCATCTCTCCTAAACCAGCCCTACCTGATTCCAGGTGTGTGGTGCTTATTGAGAAAAGGACTAGGAGTTTAAAAGAACCCTAGCGCCCTCCCTCCTGTCCAGCGAGCTTGAACTATGTAGAAACCGAGATTTGGGGTATGAAAAGCAGGAGAGAAAGACACACACTCAGGGCCAAAAGGTCTCTCAAGGATTGTAGTGGGCCAGTAGAGACCTGTTGGTCTCCTTATGGAAGGTGTTGTGATAGCGCACGAGGATGTTGAGGCAGGGGAGACACTGTTCTCATCTGTATCAGCTCACAGCTTAGCAGGCAGCAGTGGGGCTGGGGTCATCAGACAGGAGAGAGACTTTGAGGCTGCTGAAATGGCTAAGGAATGTTGTCTCCAGGACCGGCATTTCTCCTGACCTCCCAGGAAGAGCTAATTTCCCAAGAGGCTTCCTGAGAGTTCATGTCCAAGGCCAGTGTTTTTCTTCCCCAGATTCTTTTCATTGCCATGGAGACAGGTTGCTGTTCTGTCCAGTGAGGTGTCTGAGCGGCAGACACCATGACAACCTGTGGGGGTTGGAAGCACAGCTCCAGAGCACCTCATAGAATGGAGCAAGGACAGAGGTCCAGGGACATTATGATTGTCACGGGCTCAGCTGATGAAAGGGGGACAGCTTGATTTTTGACAGCTTTCCCCCTCAGTGAGCAGTGAGGGAGGGATAGGCGTGATGGGTGGGCTGGGGGCTGGCAGGATTGAGGTCTTGGGCTGTCAAAGACAGGCAGCTTCATTCTTTTTCTGATTGCATGTTTTGCTTGTCTGGACCAGGCCAGCAGATACATGCCTGGAGAAATGACATAAGCCCGAGCAGGACACATCTGTCTAACCCTGGGTGGCAAGAAGGGCTGGGGAGGACAAAGTATCACATTCTGAGGACATGGCCCACAGCTATGGCCTCCCCCCCCCACCCCCCGCCACAGAAATCATGCCACCCTTCCCAGGATGGCAGAGGCAAAGGAGTTGCTAACAAGCTGACGTGAAGCAAATGCTGGTTCCCAAGTTGGAACATCCTAGTTCATTCAGTGGGTGAGGTTTGTTGGTGGTATGAGGCCAGAGGCCTGCCAAACCCTTCCCACCCTCCTCTAGTGTTTGCCTGACTCCTGCTGGAAGCCTGCCGGTTACAGGCAGATCTAGTGACCTCGGTGGTCAGGCCATGGCTGTTTACTTTGCAGAGCTGGGTTAGGAGGCCTGCCCCTTCTCTCCTTCCTTCCTCCCCGGCTCTCTCTCCATTCCATTGGTCCCCCAACCCTGGGCTTCCTGATTCCCAGGCCAGTGCTCTTACTCCCACTATTCCATGGTTGGCTGGATTATTCAGAGAAGCAGCTTCTCTCTCACCCTGGAGGACGGGGAGGAGCAGAGCGGTACTGAGATCTGCCTGGTCCCAGAGGAGTTTAGGGAAGTCCCAGACAGGACCTTTGGCCTGCTCATCCTGCTGGGGGCGATTCTCCTGAAGGCCACAGCCTAGGAGCTGGCAGGAGATCTGTAAGAGTGCCCCCCCCTAGGGCTCAACAGATGACCAAATTTTGATAAGCAATGCAAGTTATACGACTTCAATTCTGGAAGGTCAACCTCTCTGTGACTCCATTTTCTTGTGTATAAAATGGGGGTAAATTTGCAGGGCTATTAGGAGAATAGCATGAATTAATGCCTGGGCCTGGTATTAGCTGTTACTATGATGTCTTAATCCCAAGTCCTCATACAGAGCTCTTAATGTTCAGTGAGTCCTGGCAGGTCACTCCACCCCTGCCCAGCAGGGCGTCTGCTTGTTCCCAGCAAGTCCAGTGTTTTGGAACAGCCTCTGGCCCTCTTCCACCGTGTACACTGATTATTTGGGGAGTGGCGATCCAACCCCAGAGCTATTCGTCCTCATCTTCTGGGGAGTCCCAGCTGGTAGGGTTTGCCCTTCAACCCACCTGGATAAGAGGTTTCCAGCTCACCTTTCCCTCTTGTGGGATCCCCTATCTTCCACCCACCAGGCCTGGACACAAGCTGCCAACTGCCTACCTTAAGCCTTCATGCTCTCAGGCAAGGTCAGTTCTGCTTTCAGAGCTCTGGTCTGACCCCTGCTGGCCTTGCCTTCTCAGACACCACCTCGCCACCCAGGAGAACATGCCTCCATTTGCTCTAGCCTTAGACCAATGCTGTTAGCCCACATCCACTAACAGGAGTTCATCTGAATTAGACCCAGGGACTGCCTCGCATGCATCACCCAGAGCAAGACTTCAGAAGCTCTTCCATCCTGGGTCATCACCATTTGGTGCAGCACATCACCATAGTCATGGGATGTCTTTCTCCCCTCCCCAGGTCAAAATATTCTCTTGAGAAGTTTTGCAAATTCATCAGTTCTTTGATGTGTAAGTGACTTTTAGGACTGACAGTTAAAAGACTTCCAGGTGGCCCTCCTTAGTGCTGTGGACTGTGTGCTACAGTGGACACTGTTGGTTGTCACCATTGCCACTGTCACTGGTAACATTTACAAGCACCTATTGTGTGCTGGGTAAGATATTTGGCCATTGTAGAGTACAGTGGTCGACATCTTAACTGAATCCCTACCTCATTTATTATGCCAAAATTTGAGAAGAACCAAGGATTTGCATGGAATGTAACAGAACTTATGCTGAGGTTTGTGGGCAGGTGTCCACTTTATAGCACCACATATAATAGCAAAAGAAAGGAAACCACCTAAATGCCCACCAACAGGGGGTGAGTAAATAAGGTAGAATCTATCCATTTATGGAATACTCTGGATATCTTAAGAAGAATGGGCATTGGTCTGTAACTACTGATAATGGAACAATCTCCAAGAAATAAGTCAAAGGGGGGAAAAAGCAAGGTGAAGAACAACATGTGGTTTGCTACCTTGTGTGTAGTGAAAGCAAATCTAGAGAGAGGCATATGCATGTGACCTGGAGTAAGTTAGTTCCCCTCTTCAGTCTCCTCCTCTGTAGGAGGGGGAGGAATGGCCCCTGCCTCTTGGGCTATGGTGAGGATTAAGGGGGATAGTGTCTGTGAAGCTCTCAGCACAGTGTCTGGCACAAAGCAAGCCATCAGTCGTGAGGTGCTGTACACACACCTCTAATTATCCCTCAGGGTCCAGTGTAATCGACAAAGCTCTGTGCTATGCCTCAGGCCCCCAGCAGAGTCTGGAGATACAAGAGCAGTGGGAGAGTCAGATGGTGGGCAACCTACCATTACAATTAGGGAATGAAGTGCTGGAGGACTTCGGAGAAAAGCACGCCTTACTTTGTCAGAGGGATACAGGCAAGAGGTCCAGGAAGTGTTCACTGAAGAGGTAACGTCTGAGATCTGATTTCACAGGGTGAGAAGGAGCAGCTCCAGCTGAGAGACATCACAGGAGAGGCTTAGGGCCCTCCATCCTGCCACTGGAGTGCGGAGTGTGTGGAGGGAGGCTTGCAGAACCCTCAGGGTTCAGGGCAGAGGCAAAGGGCATCAGTTCCTCTCGACAGCAGTGCCTTGCTCCTCCTTTCCCTGTGGCCATCTAACCTGTTTCTTGTCGCTGCAGTCAAGTCCCGGGCAAAAGTCCTGGGGGCCATTATGCAAATGTCCTGCGCATGGAGACTTCTAGCAACAGCCGCCATGGCCATGGCCCATTGGCTGTGGGAAGTAGCCAGGGACCTGTGTCCTTGAGGGCAGGAGTGCTTCTACCCCCACGTGCCTCTAATACAGCAGCCAGTCACCCCGAGACATTTTTCGTCCCCAACAGATACACACAGGGGATTTGTATGGCTGTTTTGTTTTCTCTATCCTTAAATCTAGATATGTCTCTCCATCTCTGTTTAAGAAGGGGAGGATCTGCTTCTGGCAGGAGAAAGAGCCAGAACAAGTGATGGGCTCTGGTGGTCACCCTACAACCAGCAGAGAGAGACCTGACAGTCTTGTCAGATGATGGATGAGCCACGCCTGCGGAAGACAGCTGAGTGCCCAGCTTCCCCCTACCAGGCCACCTCCCACCCCCGTCTCCTGGGCAACGAAGCCTCCGGATGACCCCCTCCCCCCAACAATAATGAGATGGAAATGAACAGTGCTGCAGTATAATGAGCACGACAAAAATAGAGCCATTGCTAAGTAATGGGCCGGCCCTGGTTGAGGAGCAGGAGGAGGAAGGCAGGGCTCTCCTCTCACAGCCACAGTTCTGCTGTGTCGCTGGGACTTGACCAGGCATAGGCAAGTTTGGGCTCTGTAGTGGCAAAGAGATCAGGGAGGGACTAAAAGGTGGGCCTAGGTGCAAAACCTAAGCAGACTCTGGCCTGGTCACTATGGGGAAGGGACGACATGAGGACCCACAGCTGCCGATGTGAGGTTGCTGCCATCACCTCAAACCCCACGCCTTCCTGTACATAGCAGCAAATGGTCTAAAAGAGTTAACTAATGAGACAGATTTTTTCTCTTTTTTTTCAAAATATTGCATCTATTGTCTGTAGTGTATAGTGGAAGAAGCTTGCTCATTATACCTTTGTTTCTTCTTTGTTCCGTTGGTGGCTTGGAGTACCTGCCAGGAAAGGCAGTCACGCCTGGGGAAGGAGGGATCCACGTGCTGCAGGGACAGCTGTCTCTGAAGCCTTCTGGCACCAAGTCCCTCTGCAGTCTTTCCTTTCTATTATTTTCTAAAAAAATACAAAATTATTTTTTAAATAAGTAATACCTGCATGAAGTACAAAATGCAAAAGGAACAAAAAAAAGTTTACAGTAAAACTGGATATTCCTTCCTCCTGCTCTCCACCCCCAGCCACTGTTTTCTTTCCTGGAAGCAACCACGGCCAGCGGTTCCTTAGGCAGCTTTCTAGAGATGCAGAGCATGCGCAAGTACATATGTCCCCCTCCTCAACACAAACACTTTCTTTTTTTTTCCTTTCTTTTTTTTTTTTTCCTTTTTTTAACCTAAGGCTAACATCTCCTATCAGTCAGAGCCCTGACAGAAAACAGATGGCCCCCACAAAATGAGTCATTGAGTCAAGAATAATAAGTGTGGACAGGACACAGGAGAAGCACAAGGGATAGTGTGATGCCCAGGGCCAGTCATCATGCAGGGAGACGGGCAGTGACTCCTGTGAGCCGCAGGGCCAGTGGAGCGTCACAGGGAGGAGGCCAGGGGCATAAACACCCACCCCGCTTCTCCTCCCTCTGTCCTCATGCTGTAATACTGAAAATCCAGCTTGAGCCCCAGAACAAGACAGTCTGTTGATGTCGTTTACAGAGGTCACCCTTGGGCAGGATGGGCGGGGTGAGGGCAAACAGTGGCATGACCCCCATGCAGGCACTCAGCACCTGGATCCACATTTCACTGGTTTCCACTTAACAGTCTGCCTCTACCTCTAGCCTCACTCTCCTGCTGGCCTAGAGCACTCTGTAGTATTCCTGTTGTGGAACACTGTATCACTTGTATAGTATACATAATATATACATGTATATCATACAGATGAATACAAACTACATATATACGTTCGTTTATGTGTAAAACTGATGGAATTTCATGTCATTTTTATTTTTTATTTACAAAAAATATTTATTTACTTATTTGAGAGAGAGTGCATACACATGAGTGGGGGGAGGGGTAGAAGGAGAGGAAGAGAAGCAGACTCCCTGCTGAGCACAGAGCTCATCACAGGGCTGGATTGTGGGGTTGGATCTCACAACCCCCAAAATCATGACCTGAGCCAAAAATCAAAGGTCAGACACCCAGGTGCCCCACACTGATGGACTTGTATGATTGTTTCCAATGTTCTGCTATTCCAAACAATGCTCCAAGGCATATCTTTTTTCTTAGTCATTTCACATGGCAAGGATAGGTACAGAATAAATTTCTGAGATTGTTGGATCAAAGAGTGTATGCTTTTAAAATTTTGATAGACACTGCCACAGGCCCCTGCATCGAGCTGGTACAGATTTACATGTGTCTCAGCAATGGATAAGGTTTCTGTGCAGTGTTTAAACAATCTGGGTGACAAAGATGTGAATAAACTTCTTAGAGCATCTCTCTGATGGTGTCTGTCACCTTCATGAAATATAAATCCCTCTTTTTTTGAGGGGGAAATTATGAAAATACGTATTTCCCCCTTGTTTTCTGTCATTTTTGTTTTGTTTAGTTTTCTGTCATTTCTTTCAGAATTGTTCAGCAGGGATAAAATTTCTACACTCTTAAATGGAGTTCTGCTCATTCTTTGGGAATATCCTGTGTCACTTGAAGTTACAAATAATAGCCTCAACTTAAAAGTTAAAAGTTTCTAGTTTATCTTCCTAGACATGAACAAATCAACTGTATTTAAAAAAAAAAAAAATCTTGGAGACAGTTAAGGAAACCACATATGTATTGGGCATTAGGGGACTCTAAAAAAAATCACCATTAATCCCACTATGTGTGACAGTTTTGCTGGAGCACACAAGAAAATGTTCCTGCTCTCTAAAAGACAATGTGGAATCCCCAGAAGTGTGAAATGCCAGATATCTGCAACTTACCCCAAAACACCTTAGAAAAAAAAAAGATGGAGTAAATACACAAACATGAACAATCATTAAATCTAGATAATAGACATTTTCCCATATGTTCAGAAACCCTCATAAGGAAAATTCTTAATGAGGAGTCCAGCCAAAATAATAATCAGCATTTCATCCCTTACCCAAAGGTAAGCCTTCTTCCCTCTCTTCCTCTGGCTTCTGTTCCCCCACCTCAGCCTAGCCCTCTGCCAGTGATCCACAAACCCTGACCCATCAGAGCCTCTCTACTTTCCACATGGTCCTCTTAGGGGGAGAGTGGTTCCAGCCTGGTTTTCCCTCTGTTGAGTGGCAAACACTTGTTCCATAAAAAACCCTCAACTCTCCAACAAACCCTGGAAATACAGGCTCCCTGTTCTGTCCCACACGAAGCTTTAGCCTTCTCAGGCCCAAGTGAAGCAATCATGAAAGACCACCCCTCCAGGTCATCTTGGAACATACACCAAGCCCACGAGGATGTGGTGGAGGCCCCCCTCTCAATATTTGTGGTTTATGTTGGAAAGTGGCCTCCTGTCCTCTCCTCCCTGGAGATGGGGGAGTGAGAAAGTACCAGCATTCTCTGAAGAAATCTTATAAACCCTCCCAGTATACGTCTTGGATAAGACACCCCCCCCCACCATGATATTGAACATATCTTAGTATTATTTAACTTTTACTTTCCATCAAATGCATTTAGAGTTTCATGCATATTTACACAGCAGGGTTTATGACATTCAACTCCATTTTGTTTGTAACTGTGCCAGAGAATGTTATTTTATTATCTATTGTTATGGTGATTTAACACAACAAACATTTCTTTTCTCAACAGCTTCTGAGAGTCAGGAATCTAGGACTGGCCTATCTGGGGGGTTCTGGCTCAGGATCAAGATGTAGGCCAGGACTGTAGTCATTTGAAGGCTTGCGTGGGCCTGGGGGTTCCACTTCCAGGAGGGCTCACTTACCTGGCTGAGCCTCAGTTTTTCTCAGGTTGTTATCTGGAGACCTCCATTTCTCATTAAGTTGTCTGTTGTAAGCTGTCTCCATAGGGCTGTTCAAAATATGGCAGCTGGCTTTCCCCAGAGTGGATGATCTGAGGGAGTAAGAAAGAAGCCATGATATGTCTTATGACCTAGCCTCAGAAGTGACACGCTATGCTCCTGCCATATGCTATCAATCACATGGACAAAAACCATGGTACACGGAGGAGGAGACAGGGGTGTGACTACCTCGAGGCAGGGACCACTGGGTCTATCTTAGAGGTTAGCCACCTTACCTATCGATGTCATCCTGCACGTGCTCAGAGCTGTCAGTGTAAGCTGTGACCATGGACAGTCCCCCACAGAGTCGGATACCACGTTGGGGAGATCCCTCTAAGGTTTTGAGTGTGGCCCTTGGTCACTGGGTACCAATACCTTAGTAAAGTCTGTGTCTCTCAGAGGTCATAGAGATAACAGCACCATCACTGTCTTCGTGGTGAGTCAGGGCCAGAGGATATGTTTTCCAGACAGACCCTGTTCTGTGCTTCCAACCTCTTCTCACAGCACCTGGTGCTCTCCTGTGCCCTTGCCATTGACTCTCTTACAGCAGAAGGCCCTGAAGGACCCAGCATGCAGAAAGAACTAAATTCCAGCGGGGATTGGGCTCAAATCGGGGTGCTCCAAACTGCTCCTCCCCACCCCAAAACACAGGAATAAGATTTATCTGCAGTGATCAGCGTGAGAAATGCGGACAAGGTGAAGAGGGGAGCTGCACTTGAGTTGGGGCAGATGGTGTCTATTTTCCTGTTGTAGAAGTGAATCCTAGCACAAAGAGACTTCAGTGGATGAGAAGAGAAGGCACCAAAAGCAAAGCTAAAGACGACACATCCTACTCCCTACTGAGGGCCTTCAAGGGATCTAGAATTCTATGGTCCTGCCACATCAAGGACCTGATCTCTTAGGAGAAGAAGGGGGTGAGAGAAAGGATAATTTCTTTCCTTCCTTTTCTCTCTCTCTTTCTTTCTTTCTTTCTTTCTTTCTTTCTTTCTTTCTTTCTTTCTTTCTTTCTTTCTTTCTTTCGATTTTATTTTTAAGTAATTTCTACATCCAGCATGGTGCTCGAACCCAAAACCCCGAGATCAAGAGTCATAGGCTCTACTGACTGAGCCAGCCCGGCACCTCAAGGAAAATGGCTTTTTGAGTCTAGGGAGAAACTATCTAGTTAGCACACTTATGAACTTAAAACAAATTCCATTTGGGTTTGCACATGAGTTTCTTGTAATTTTGGTTTGTGCAAAGTAGCTTCCCTGGGGGAAAAATTGGAACTGAGAAGTAGTAGGGGCTGGGACGGTACTGCCTGTGGGGAGGGGCAGTATTGTGTGAGAGCAGCTCTTTGACTTTGTTCCTTCTCTGCCAAAGGCTTACCACGTCCACGCTCCGGAATCTAATTTACCAACTCCCAAACTCAGAGAGATGGCCTTGCTGTTCTTATTCTATGGGTAATGAAACAGGCCCTCCAGAGGACAGATAACTCCCTGGATTTTAGATTTTATGTATTTATTTGAGACAGAGAGAGTGTGCACAAGCAGGGAGAGCTACAGAGGGAGAGGGAGAAGCAGGCTCCCAATGAGTAGAGTGCCTGATGTAGGGCTCCATCCCAGGGCCTGGGATCATGACCTGAGCCGAAGGCACCCACTGAGTTATCCAGACACCCCTCCCCAAGTTATTTATTTTTTTTTTATAGATTTTATTTTATTCATTTATTTGACAGACAGAGATCACAAGTAGGCAGAGAGGCAGGCAGAGAGAGAGGGGGAAGCAGGCTCCCCGCTGAGCAGAGAGCCCGATGCGGGGCTCGATCTCCTGAGATCATGACCCGAGCTGAAGGCAGAGGCTTTAACCCACTGAGCTACCCAGGCGCCCCCTCCCCAAGTTATTCTTAAAACTCGAGAGGACATCCATACCGAGACAAAACTCACATCCTGGCAGCTGCAAAATTGTTTCCCCACAGCCGAAACTGGATTTCTAGCAGGGCTGGCCACTTTCCTTACAGACCATTATCAGCTGTCCCTTCTTAGCAACACATTCCAAGTGACTACACTCTCTAACCAGAAATGAAAACGGGATATGAACAGATTCACCCACTTTGTGGGTCATTCTCATTTCGTATTCTGCCCTCCACTAATGGTGGGCTTATTACCATTCTACCTGTGACTGCAGGGGCCGGCCACTGTGTAGTTTCCACAGGGGCCATTCCCACAGTGGTCACGGGGGAGCCAGAAGTAGGAACGAGGTGTGTCCTTTCAAACAACATATAACTGGATTTAAAAAAAAAAGCCCATGTGAGACCCCCCCCCCCATTTTTTAAAAAGTGAGTTTAGTTTGTAGGTTTTTTTTTTTTTTTTTTTTGGCAATCCCGTTGTATGTGGACATACTTCTTCTTTTTCAAGGTTTTCTTCCCCATTTCTTTTCTCCTTTCTTGCCTTTTGAGGTTTCCTTGGTTCTTTCATTGGTTAGAAGGAGGACATTGTATTTCCACATCCATTTTTGTGGCTAGGTGGAATTTTTTTTGTTTTTTTGACGCCTGGGTGGCTCAGTTGGCTGAGCAGCTGCCTTCGGCTCAGGTCATGATCCCAGCGTCCTGGGATCGAGTCCCACATCGGGCTCCTTGCTCCGCAGGGAGCCTGCTTCTCCCTCTGACTCTGCCTTCCACTCTGTCTGCCTGTGCTCGCTTTCGCTCGCGCTCTCTTTCTGACAAATAAATAAATAAAATCTTAAAAGAAAAAAAAATAATATGCACACTTAACTATATCTTTCAATAAAAGTCTAAAGTTCATCAAAATGGTAATCCTTCTCCTCCTCTAAAGACATAGAATGCCTTATTTTCCCACTGCTATTTTTCTCCTACCCTCCCTATTGTCATTGTCTAGTATTTTAATTCCTCGATGCTTTTAACCTCTCAATAGTTATGATTTACCACGCATCAAGGATTAGACTTGCCAACGTGTTTTATCACTCTTGGCCCATTACTGCTTCTTCTAGGCCATTCTTCCTTTCTGGTTCATTTCCCTTTTTTTGCTGAGGTAATACTCCTGAAATGCTGTCAAGTTGTTCTTTTTCTTCGCTGTTCTGTGATAAAACCCTGATGTCTCCAGCCAAGATGAGGCTTATCTTTAATTACGTTGCTTAATATTGGGTGTATCCCTTTAATGCTGGAAACCTCAGCCATTATTTCTCAACAGGGCAATGTCATAGAAGTGTTGGGAGGTGGGGACAACATGACATAGGATGATCAAGGAGAGGTCTCTGAGAAGGTGATATGGGCACTGAGATCTAAATGATGAGGCAGAAGGAAGAGCAAATTTAAGAGTTTGGTGGGATTCGGGAATTGAAGGAAGGCCCCTGAGTCTGGGGCCTGGGGAGTGAGGGGTGTGGCAGAAGATTAGATGAGATCAGAGAGGGAGGGCTCTCCGGACACTTCATGGGAATTTGAGTGGAGAGATGAAGGAGTTTGGCGCGAGCTTTTACGGTAAAGACACCTAGCTCTTCTCCAGAGCCCACTGATTCTTTCCTAGGGTCCAAGTGGTATTATTTGCCTTACAGTTAGGTGTGACCATCTAGCCGTTTCCTCAACAACGGGATGAGAACAGAAGCGATGTACACTACTCCCAGTCTTGCCCTATAAAACATTCCCACAAATTTTCCTCTGTGCTCTTTTTGGTCTCTTGGGATGGAAGCAGCCATAACAATCATGAAAGCTACATGTTAAAAAACCAAACCAAACCAAAACAAAACAAAAAAAACAAAAAAGCTACATGTTGTAGATGATGGAGTTGCCATTAGGTTGGTTGCCCAAGTGATTTTCTGGAGTGGAACTCCCATCCCCATCCTTGATCCAACCATCCTGACCTGGAACAGTCCTGCATGGTTTAATGGGAAAGAAACCAGCATCTTGTTCTCCAAACCCTGGACTGTGTGTTATTACAACCAAGCCTGGTGAATGCTGCCCAGAGGACCTTAGCAAAGAAAGCTGAAGTCCTGTGCATCACATGAGGGCAGGCTTGAACGTTCAGAGTAGTCTTCGATTTTATAGATTAATAGTGTCAGAGACAGAACAGCTTGCTGAGGGGGTGCTGCTCTTCAACACATAAGCAATAACAACCCAGAGGAATTAGCTGTTCTTCCCAAAGACCCTTGATGGCAAAAACCAGATTATAAACCAGAGCTCCAAGTTTCTAGTTCAGGTTCTGTTCTTGGGACAACAGGAAGGGAGGTGGGGAGAGAGGTAAGGAAGGCTGCACTTGCGTTCATTGGCCACCTGAGGGCTATGCTCGTCACTGGTGCTTTAGGACAATTCAGCAAGAACTTTCTTTAGACAAGTGTGCTCTCCCTTCCAGTGGCTGAGGATACTTACGTCCTGCAATGATGCTGTGGGCTCTGTATCAGTTTAGAGGCTCAGCAGGAAACTGGGAACAACTCAAACTGGGTTATTGTGAATAGTCCTCTTATTAAACTCCCCTCAAAGGTATGGTGGGATTTAGGAAACCGAGTAGGATGGTGTAGTGCCCTGGGCCCTGTGATGGTGGAAATCATTGTCACGCCTAAGTCTGAAGGGGTATATTGATTTTACTAGTGGTGCTGTAACAAATGGCCACAAATCTAGTACTTGAAAAAGCACAAATTTATTCCCTTACAGTTCTAGGGGTCAGAAGTCTAAAATGGGTCTCACTGAACCTAGCCCTAGTGCCATGTTTCTTTCAGGAGACACCGAGGAAGAGTAATTTCCTTGTGTTTTGTAGTAGCTCTTTCTAGTACTGTACTAGTGCCTGTACTCTTTGGTTCTTAACCCCCTTCCAACTTCAAAGTCAGCAATGGCTGGTCAAGTCTTCCTAATGATGCCATTTCTCCATTTCTGACTCTTCTGGTCCCCTCTTCCACATTGAAAGGACCCTTGTAATTACATTGGGTTAAACTGGATAATTCAGGATAATCTCCTTATTTGAAAGTCAGGTGATTGGCAATCTTAATTCCATCTGCAACCTTAATTCTCACCTTGTCATATAACCTAACATATTCACAGGTTCTGGAAATTAGGATGGGGACAGCTCTGTGAGGTCATGTGACAGGAGTATGACCTTTCCTAGAGAACTGAGTCCTCCAAATTAGGAAAGGTAGATATCACCTGGCCAGTTTTCTACCTGGCCACAGGGGACCAGGAAGCAAAGGAAAGATTTATTGCACTAGTTTGGTAATCGGTCCTGATTAGCATGAGGAACTAAGGTTGCTTCTACACAAGAGGATAGTAAATAGAATTTCCAGAACTCAGGGCATTTATTTGGGCATTTCTTAGTACTCCTATGTTCTATAATAACCACAGGAATCACAGGAATTGCAACCCACCAAAGCTGGGAAAATAAAGGGCCCAAAGGTCTGGGTTTCTCTATCAGACAATTAATTGGGCCAACCTAAATGCTGTCAAGAGATGAGGGAAATTTAGAATGGTTGTAGAGGAAAGAGAGAGTGAATATCGGGTATGACCAGGGACAAGCTCCGACGGCAAGCACTCTTGTTTCTGAGTTCTTCCAGGAGTATGCAACTGGGAACCACCTTGAGGGGCTCTGTGACTAATTCATACGTAGACCTCTCTCTAGGGCAAGATGTAGGGTATCTTGTACTCCCCCCAAAATGAAATCTCTACCATATAGCACAGGAATCAATACAATAAAGAGAGTGGATTGGAGAGATAGGAGGGGTGGGGTTATATCTGATGCAAATCTATGATCATCCGTAGATTTCTTCAGCACCAACAGCCTTATGGACTCTGCTGACACTACTAGAGGCTGACCATCACTCTCTCTGGGAACACTTGGTCTTTTACCTTGACTGCTGCTAGGCTGAACATCCACGAGCCCTGAGTTTCTGGCTCCTTCCACAACTTCTAGACTTCAGTGAAATGCCTTACTGATTCTCATATAGAAAAGGCCACGTGACAACACCTGAACTGTTGAGTCAACTTTCTGCTGACTGAGTCTCCGCTAATGAAAACGGGAGATGGCAGGGAGATTGCAGATAAATTCCCCTTCCTCCTCCTTCCCGTGGCCTACTCTGAAGTGCCATTTCTCTCTGCAGCCTGTTTGGAGCGGAACCATATGCCAACCAGACTTGCTTGCTGAGTAACCTGCTGTGATCTTGGAGGTTTCTCGTGAAGTGTCAGCCAGAATGACAACATACCATTTCACACTTCCTCATGCCTTTCTTGCTTGGCTTCCCCTTTCCTTATCTTTGCTGCCCTGCTTATGAATCCCAAGTGGAATGGTTAATTTTATGTGCCCATTTGTCTGGGCCATGGTGCCCAGATATGTGGTCAAAACTTTTTCTGGATGTTTCTGTGAGGGTGTTTTTGGATGAGATGAACATTCAGATCAGTGGACTTTGAGTAAAGCACATTGTCCTCTATGTGTGGATGGGCCTTGTTCAATCAACTGAAGGCCTGAATAGAACAAAAGGCTGACTTCCTCCAGGCCGGAGAGAATTATGCAGCAGACAGCCTTCGAATGTCAAATGTAGCATCAAGCTTTCCCTGGCCTCCAGCCTGTTGGCCCACCTTGCAATTTTTGGACTTGTCAGCCTATAATTTCAAGAGCCAATTCCTTAAAATAAATCACTTTCTTTATAATTACATAACATATTGGTTCTCTTTCTCTGGAGAACCTTTCTTTGCTAATAACATCAAGGAAGGCTCCAGCCCTTTCATCCTTGCTTTAGCCTCTTTTTTTAGAGGGAATAAATCCAGCCAAGACAAGGTACCTGCCTTTTATGGACCTGATACCTCATCTCCATCCCCATGTGAATATTAAAACCGAGGCCCTAGACTCTAAGGGCCAACCAACCTCCAGGTCCATACTGACTGCCCTATTGTCTTCATCTTTCTTACCACACTGGCTTTGGGTTCCTTATTTCCCTCTGGGACTTGATAATTTTCTATTATTTATTATATTCCTATTATTTTATAATAAAATTCCTTTTTATTAATCTCTTTTATTTTATTCCTCAACAAATATTTTCAGTATTATTATACACTATTCAGTATCTCTTTATATTTGTAGCAGGAGGGTAGCCCTGTCTCTATACAGCACATTGACTGGATTTCCTCATGCAATTTGTCCTTACACATATGAAATTGTCAAACAGTAACAAATTCTTCATATGTGTGTGTGAGGTTCACAATATCCATCATATGGGGATTTGATTTTGCTGACCACTTCACTAGTTTTGGATAGTTATATTGGTTTTCCTTTTTACTATTAAAATTCATCTTATGGTGAATATATTTATGGATAAAAACTTTCAGTATTTGGTATTATGCCCCTAGTAGAGATTCCAAAAAGTAGAATCACCACATCAAAGAATACAAACATTTTAAAATCCAAATTGCTCTCATTAATTATGCCTCCATGTGACTTCACTCTAGACATCTTGATTGAAGTTTAGCATTGACGTGTCTCTTCCGACTTTGATCTGTTCCTTGAGGTGAATTCTTTAGATAGCTACTCTCATTCATTATAGATTTCTTTTTACTAGTTTAAATCTCAGAGGGCAGTCATCTGCAAGTTGTATCTTTCTGGTTATAAAGACACAGTTATGTTCATGAACAAAATATTCTGCATAGTCTTAACATAGCTCTTATTTTGAATTACACCTTAACGTTAGGATACGTGTGTGGACATTTCCCTTTTGCTTCCTAGAAAATAAACATTGTAACTGGCACAGTTAAGTGTCTGAGCTCTGGGGTCAGACCTGCCGGGATACAAATCACAGCTCCACCGCTCACTTGCTTTGTCACTTTGGCAAATCATTTACCCTCACTGAGCTTTAGATATTTTATCTGTCAGATGGGAGTAACAATAGTACCTAACTCAAAAGGCTGCTATGAGAATGAATTGAGATAACAAATCTAAAGCCCTGGATACACACAAAAGAAAGCACACCATCAGCCTGCAGGAGTGTAGCTGTTATTAACAATTGGACCTCAGCTCCTCATGGACCCTCCCTGTGGCCCCTGGATCCTGGGGGCAGACAGCGGCTGTGGGGAAACTGGCTCTCCCCTCAAGGGCTCAGTTTGTCATCCCCTCTATTCTATTTCTAACAGCACTTTACAGATGAACTAAGTGTAACATAATTATTTGTCTTATTCTATTTTCCTTTTAGCCTTAAAAAACATTTTTTTTTTTTTTTAGTTTTTTAAGAGTTAAAATATTATAGGGACACCTGGGTGGCTCAGTCGGTTCGATGTCCAACTCTTCATTTTGGTTCCTGTTATGATGTCAGGGTCCCGAGAGCGAGCTCTGCATCGGTCTCTGAGCTCAACAGGGAGTCTGCTCGGGATTCTTTCCCCTTCCGCTCCTCCCCCTGCTCTCTCTCTCTTCCTCCCTCTCAAATAAATAAACAGATAAACTCTCTCTTTTTTTTTTTTAATGCTAAACCATTATAGACACCACTAAAGTCCTTTTTATCCCAGTTTTTTAATTGTGGTATAATACATAAAACTTACTATCTTAATCATTTTTTAATTTTTTTTTAAGATTTTATTTATTTATTTGACAGAGAGAGATCACAAGTAGACAGAGAGGCAGGCAGAGAGAGAGAGAGGGAAGCAGGCTCCCTGCTGAGCAGAGAGCCGGATGTGGGACTCGATCCGAGGACCCTGAGATCATGACCTGAGCCGAAGGCAGCGGCTTAACCCACTGAGCCACCCAGGCGCCCCCTATCTTAATCATTTTTTAAAAAGATTTATTTATGTATTTATTTGACAGACAGAGATCACAAGTTGGCAGAGAGATAGGCAGAGAGAGAGGGGGAAGCAGACTCCCCGCTGAGCAGAGAGCCCGATGCGGGGCTCAATCCCAGGACCCTGGGATCATGACGAGCCAAAGGCAGAGGCTTTAACCCACTGAGCCACCCAGGCGCCCCTATCTTAATCATTTTTAAGTGTACGGTGCAGTGGTATTAAATATATTTACAATGTTGGGTAAGCATCACGACCATCCATCTCCAGAACTCCTTTCATCTTGTAAAACTGAAACACTATGCCCATTGTCTAATGGCATAACTCCCATCCCCCTCTACCCTACTCCTGGCAACCAACATCCTACTTCCTGTCTCTATGAAGCTGACTCCTCTAAGTACCTCATATAAGTGGAATCATACAGGGTTTGTCTTTTTCTGACTGGCTTATCTCACTTAGCATGATGTCTTTAAGGTTCATCCATGTTATAGCATGTGTCAGAGTTTCCTTCCTTCTTAAGCTGAATAATATTTCATTGTATATACTTACTATATTGTGCTTATCCATCCACATGAAAGCCGCTTAGACAACACTCCTACTCGCCAACCCCTCTCCCTCACACCCAAGATGACCACACTCATGATTTAGTTATTCCCTCCAGATTTAAAAGCATTTTTTAAAACTTTTTAAAAAAGATTTTATTTATTTATTTATTTGATAGAGAGAGAGAGATCACAAGTAGGCAGAGGAGCAGGCAGAGAGAGGGGGAAGCAGGCTCCCCGCTGAGCAGAGAGTCCGGTGTGGGGCTCAATCCCAGGACCCTGAGATCATGACCTGAGCCGAAGGCAGAGGCTTAACCCACTGAGCCACCCAGGCGCCCCTAATGATTTTGCATTTACCCATGCTGATATATATGGATCTAGTTACTCCATTTTCATACTGCATAATTTTCCATTTTATGTATATATTCTTAGTTTTATTTACCCACTTTCCTATTGATCCCTCGGATTTGAGCCCAGTAGCTTTTGTTGGCTTTCTGATACTCTAAAAATAAATTAAAAATTATATGTCCAGTTTTTTTCTAGTCCTTAGAGGGAGAGCTGGTTCTGGCTTTGTTTTTAGCTCTTTACTCTGCAAACCAAATATTCAAGAATATATCCACAGAATTCTTTACAGTGTCAAGTTCCAGATAAAACATCAATAAAATTTTCCACCAGAGAGAGAGAAAATCAACTATGTTCTCTGACTTCAATTCTGTAAAATTAGAAATAGAAATAACTAACTTCATTTTTTAAAAGATTTTATTTATTTATTTGAAAGAGAGAGAACATGAGTGGAGGGAGGGGCAGAAGGAGAGGCAGACTTTCCTTTGAGCACAGAGCCGGACACACTAGGCTGGATCCCAGAATCCCAAGATCATGACCAAAGCAGAAGTCAGACGCTTAATTGACTGAGCCACCCAGGTGCCCCAGAAATATCTGACTTTAATGAGCATTTAATAAGTACTAGGCATAAATCTAGATGCTTGAAACATATTAAGCTACTAAATCTCATTTAATCAGCACAAAACCCCCATGAAATAAGAATAGTATTATTACCATACACAAATGAGAAAAAGGCAATGAGATGATTTGCCCAAACTCTCATAGGGTTTTTGTGGTGGAACAAGGATTCAAAACAGAGCAGTGGTCTGATTCCATGGTGCTTAATCATTTCATGATAATACTATTTTGAAAGTAGAATTTAAAAAAAGAATACTTGCAAATTAAAAGTGAAAGGGAGAATAAGTGAATTGGAAAACACTTTAGAAGATTCTGAAGTATGGGGAAGCAAAAAGAAAAGAAAAGTAGACAAAGGTAGACTGAAAGCCTCGAACTACATCTACTGGACAACAGGAAGCCTAACTTTACCAAATGACAGTAAATGGAAAGGGAAGATGTAGGAAGAGGAAATGTAAATGTAAAACATTTACATAGTAAATTTACATTTACTATTTACTATATAAATAAATATTATATAAATATATATAAATAAGTACTATATAAATAAATTTACTATTTACTAAATAAACATTTACATAGTAAATGTAAAACATTTTCATAAATGTAATTCCGAATCGGTAGTGAATTTCTTTCTTTCTTCTTCTTTTTTTTTTTTTTTAAAGATTTTATTTATTTATTTGCCAGAGAGAGAGCACAAACAGAGGAAATGACAGGCAGAGGGAGAAAAAGAAGCAGGCTCCCATTAAGCAGAGAGCCTGATGTGGGACTCGATGCCAGGACCCTGGGACCATGACCTGAGCTGAAGGCAGAGGCTTAAACTTCTGAACCACCCAGGTGCCCCAGGCAGTGAATTTCTTATTAACATAGTTGGTGTGCTATTTTGAAAGTGAAATGAAATCTTGAAACAAGTGGTATCCAAAATAAGGTGCATGTGCCCCTGAGGGCCAACAAAATCATTTCTTTATTCCCAGAAAGAAAGCATCAGGATTTGTCATCTTTACACGAAATTTATCTATTTTTATCTTTTTGTATATATTTTGTAATTTATATAATATGTTGGAAAGTGACGCATGTCTATAATTTATAAATGAATAAATAAATATTACAGAGGGATGCTCAGTATTTATTCATTGGATATTTGAAAATTTTGGGCACCATTTCTAGACAAAATAACAAACAAGACTGGGTTGGGATTTATTCAGTGGGAAATAAAAGTATGTTAATTTGGGAGATTTTTTTCTGTGAAAGAATGGAAATACTGAAAAAATACAGAATTTATTAGAAAATTTTATGGCTGTATGTCTGTTGAAATTTAAGGATACTGACCAAAATTAGTGTAAATATCTAATACCTTCTGAACAAGCAAAGGTAAAAAGATATACCTTTATCAATCTAACATTAGTCAAGAAAGGGGGGGAACTAAGAATAAGGAATAAGGATGTTGTACGGTGGGGGGGTTGATTGATAGCCCCTCCAAAAGATATGATTATATCTTAATCCCTGGAATTTGTAAATGTGACCTTATTTGGAAAAAAAGTCTTTGCACGGGGTGCCTGGGTGGCTCAGTCAGTTAAGTGTCTGCCTTTGGCTCAGGTCATGATTCCAGGGTCCTAGGATCCTGGAATTCTGGGATCCAGCCCCACATCAGGCTCCCTGCTCAGCAGGGAAGCCAGCTTCTCCCTCTCCCTCTGCCACTCCCCCTACTTGTGCGCTCTCACACACACACACACTCTCTCTCTCTGTCAAATAAATAAATAAAATCTTTTTTAAAAAGTCTTTGTACGTGGAATGAAGTTAAGGATCCCTAGATGAGATCACCCTCAGTTATCTGGCTAGGCCCTAAATCCAAATCCAATGCTAAGTGTCAGACACACAGGGAGAGGACTGCTGGTCTGAGGAAGACAGAGGCAGAGATCGGAGAGATGAAGCTGCAAGTCTAGGAATGCCAATAGCCACAGGGGCTAGCTGAGGCAAGGGACAGACTGTCCTCAAGAGCTTCAGGAGGGAACCTGGCCCTGCCAACACCTACATTCCAGACTTCTGGCCTCCAGATCTATGACAAAACAGTTTCCGGAGTTTTTTACATTCACCCCTTTGTAGTAATTTGTCATAGCAGCCTTAGTAAACTAGTAATAGATGATCAACAGAAAACGCAGTAACATTGGGTAGAAATAAGTCCACATTTATTGATCATTGCGAGCAGGTAAATGAATCTATTCAGACCAGCAGATCGGATTAAATAAAGCAATACAAAATCCAGTTATAGGCTGATGACAAGAGATGGAGGGGAAAAATGTCTGCAAAGGTTGTAAATATAAGGATGGAGAAGATAGAGTGGCCAATTATTTTTTATTAATTATTTTTATTAACATATAACGTATTATTTGCCCCAGGGGTACAGGTCTGTGAATTGTTAGGCTTACACATTTTACAGCAAGAGTGGCTAATTATTAACTGAAGAAAGTTGGAGTGTCAATATTAGGTCAGACCATATGAAATTTAAGACAAACAAAGAGCTAATGAGAATAAAAAGCGCCCATACATAATTATCCAGAGAAGACTCTACTAAGGGGGCTTTATTTATGTGTAAGTAAAGTTAAAACAGAAAGTCAAGCTGGAGGAAGGTAGGCTAGGCTAAGGCTTATTTTCCTAATGCATAGAGAACCTCTACACAACAATAAGAAAAAGACAAAAACTCTTAGGGAAAAAATGGGCCAGGGATACGAATAGATGTTCCCAGAAAATGCTCAACTGCAGCAGTACAGAAAGAAATAGAGTTAAACTATGATGAAATACCATTTTTATCTAATTAACTCATGTATTGAGACATTTTTATTTTAAAACATAGTTGACATGTAATGTCCTATTAGTCTCATGTGCACAACATCATGACTCGATGATTCTGTATATTATACTCACTCACCACGGTAAAGGTGGTCACTTTCTGTCATTAGAATATTACTGACTGTAGTCTCTATGCTGTACCTCATGACTTACTTGTAACTGGAAGTCTGTACGTCTTAATCACCTTCCCCATTTTAAAATGATCTGAATGGTAAAGATCCAATAAGTTGATTGAACTCTGGGTTAGCCGGTAGTTAGGATGTGATGAAACAGGCCCTCTCACACATTGTATGCAGCAGTGTAAATCTATAGAACATCAGACAATTTGGCAATTTGACAATATGGAATAAAATAACACAAGCATAATCCTTTTGACCGACAAATTTCACTTCTCCTAATTTATCTACAGATACAAACAAAACGATGTATGAAAGAAGCTATTAATTATACTACTATTTATAAAAGCAAAAGATTGATTACAATTCAGTGAACAGTCATAAAATACAAATGCTGTGTGCAACTATTAAAAAGAATGAGGATTCTCAGTATGTAGTGATTCATGATCATCTCCAAAATGTATTATTTATTAAATGAAAGGTAGGACAGCGTGTACAATATGCTGCTCTTTTATAAGAAGGAGTTACAACTACCTAAGTATGATTTATACGTAGTTGCTCATACACGCACAAAGTCTTGCTGAAAGGATAGATAAAAAGACAACTGGTAACATTGGTTGCCACTGGAGGGGAACTAAGAGGCTGGCGCAGTGGAATGGGAGGGAGACTGGAACCAACAAACCAAACAATAGCTATCTGAGACCAAACTACCACCACCATCCTCTCATCTCCATAGAAAGAAAAAAAAAAACTATAGAGATAATTGGCAATATTAAGAGCTGGGTCTTTTAAAATGACTAGTAAAGGGCATCATGGTGGCTCATTCGGTTAAGCATCTGCCTTTTGCTCAGGTCATGATCTCAGGGTCCTGGGACTGAGTCCTGCTGAATCGGTCTCCTTGCTCAGCATGGAGTCTGCCTCTCCCTCTCCTCTGCCTCCCCTCACCCTCGAAATTGCCCCTCCGTCCTTCCGCCCCCATTCATGGTCACGCATGCCCTCTCTTGCTTGTTCAAATAAATAAATAAGATCTGAAAAAAAATAAAAAAATAAAATTACTAACAGAATAGACAAATGAGGGGCGGGGCTGATCAAAGACATGAGAGAATGTACAAATAAGATTTGGTGAGATGTGTCCATTCTTGGTCCCCACCTATTATGTGTCAAGGCTGTGGATGACTTCAACGTCATTTAGAATGGGGTAAGGCATAGGCTTTCTTCTAAGGCCAAGTGGTCAAGAGAAGGCAGGAATGCCCTCATCATCCCACAGAGGCATGCCAGGGATTGTCAAGCCCCCAGTGTGCGCCTGCTTCCCAGTGAGGGTCCTTATCCCCTTGTAACCTTCCTTTCCTTCTGAAAAGCACAAATGTAGGAACAGCCTTATCAGTGAGAGGATACACGTATTGTTTGGCATCAGGAAAACTTGAAAAAGTAAAAAATTATTAGAGAAAACAAATGAATAACTAATCAAACCCTGTTTTGCCCCCTCTCAATAAAAATACCAGGACAAGATAGTTTTAGAGATGTGTTTTTTCAACTAGAAATGGATCATTTAAAAAAAATCCAGACAGTTTTGGAGGAGAGACAGAGAGGGAGGTGGGGGGGAGAGACAAAGGGAGCGGGGGATGACGATACTCATTTATATTCCCCCCAGTTTTGATATATTTGAGTTTTCATTTTTTAAAAGATTTTATTTATTTATTTGGCAGAGACAGCGAGAGAGCAGGGGTGGTGGAAGAGGGAGAAGCAGGCCTCCCGCCTAGCAGGGAGCCAGATGTGGGGCTCAATCCAGGACCCTGGGATCATGACCCGAGCAAAAGGCAGCTGCTTAACAACTGAGCCACCCAGGCGCCCCTTGAGTTTTCATTTAATTCGATTAAAGTATTTTCTAATTTCTCTTGTATATCACTGTCGATGTCTGGGTATTTAACAGTGGATTGTTTCATTTACAGATGTTTAGAGATTTCCCAGTCACCTTTGTTATTTACTTCTAGCTTCACCCCCATTGAGGCCAGAGGGCATACTTGTAATATTTCAGTCTTGTTCAAAGAGTTGGGGGTTGTTTTCTGGCCCAGGATATGGTCTATCATGATGAATGTTTCATGTGTGCTTATGAAAAACAAGGTATATTCTGCTCTTGTTAAGTGGAGTGTTCTATACGTGTCAGTTAGGTCAAGCTGGTGGACGGTATTGTTTGTATCTGTAGATATCCTCATTGATTTTCCATTTACGTGCTCTATCAATTACTGAGAAAGGAGAGTTGAAGCCTTCAACTATAAATGCAGATTATCCTGTTTCTCCTTCTAATTCTAACCGTTCTTGCTTTATCTATTTTGAAGTTCTGTTTTTAGATGCATACACTTAGGAGAGTTATATCTTCTTGCTAATGTGATCCCTTTTTCATTATGTAATGTTCCTCTTTATCCCTGGCAATAGTCTTTGTTCTGAAGTGTACTTTTTTTTTTTTTTTTTTTTGTACTAATATAGCTTCTCCAGCTTTCTTTTGAGCTTTGCTTGCATGATCTCCTTTTTCCATCTTTTAACTTTTAAACCCTTTCTTCAATTTCAGAGTGACTTTCTGGTAGACCACGTATTAGCTGGGTCATGTTTTGTATTGAATCTGACAATCTTTGCTTTTTAATTGGGGGTTCTCTCTGCTCCTGTCTCTTTCACCAGCACTTGGTGGAAGGCTTTGGAAGAGAGCTTGTGAGTGAGTTCAGACTCTCTTGTGTCTGGGTGTTCATGGTTCCAAACCAGTGGTTCTCAGTCAGGAGCATTTTGCCCCCAAAAGGATATTTGGTAATGTCTGAAGACGTTTTTGATGATCACAATGGGGCCGGGGGGAGGGGTGGTTACTACTGACATCAAGTAGGAAGACACCAGGAACACTGCTAAATATTCTACAATGCCTGGGACAGCCTTTCACAAAAAATAATTATCCTGCCCAAAATGTTAATAGGGGTAATGCTGAGAAACTGTTCTAAACTGCATGTTAGCCCACACTCAGTCTTAAAGAATTCATTAAAATTTTAGCTGCTTTCCTCCTACCCACTTTTATGGCAACCTCTTCTTCCCCTACTTTGACAAAAGTGAAACAGTTCATGTGTCCCATTTTTCTTCCACCAGTCTTCTCAGTGTTCAACATTCAACTCACATGGTTGCCTCTGCTTTCTGATGGTGTCTAGGAAAGTTATGATTCTGTAGATTATCTATATTTTTTTCATTGCTAGGGTGGGAGTTGATATTTTCTCGGAGCTTTGTACATTCTAAGAGGAAACTAAACTTCCATTCGGTTTTAATTTAATTTAATTTTTTTAAAGATTTTATTTATTTATTTGACAGACAGAGATCACAAGTAGGCAAAGAGGCAGGCAGAGAGAGAGGAGGAAGCAGACTCCCTGCTGAGCAGAGAGCCTGATGTGGGGCTCCATCCCAGGACCCTGAGGTCATGACCTGAGCTGAAGGCAGAGGCTTTAACACACTGAGCCACCCAGGCGCCCCTCCATTCAGTTTTTAAATAATCAATTCGAAACCAGGAAAAGGCCAACTATTGACAATTTCAACAAGGAACGTAGATGGCAAAAATTCCAAAGTGGTAGTGATAGTATATACATAATAGAAATTTACACACAAAATAAAAATGTATATACAAATAGAAATTTATCTCATTAATGTTCAGAGATAAAAGGGTTAATCATTCATTCCATTGTTTCCTGCAGATAAGTCCTTTCTTCGTACTGAAATCTGATGACAATTAAATTCTGATATTTTTCCAAGCTACTGTATGAAGAGGAGGCCATCACTATACAGCACACTGCAACATAAGGACTCTTTGATCACCAATTCTGGTGCAGTGCTATATACATAATAAATCATGGACATGCAGAGTTTATCCCAAGAGTACAGGATGTTCACCAGCAGAAAATGTATCAGTATAATCCAGTTCCTTAAGAGACCAAAGGACCAATCCATATAATCATCTCAATAGAAGCAAAAAATTTCTTCCTATAGAATTTAAAATCTATTCAGAATAAAAAAAAAAGCAACTTGTAGCAAACTAGGGCTAGAAGGAAATTTTCTACTCTTTTCTTTTTTTTAAAGATTTTATTTATTTATCTGACAGAGAGGTCACAAGTAGGCAGAAAGGCAGGCAGAGAGAGAGGGGGAAGCAGGCTCTCTGCTGAGCAGCAAGCCTGATACAGGGCTTGATCCCAGGATCCTGGGATCATGACCTAAGCCGAAGACAGAGACAACCCACGGAGCCACCCAGGCACCCTAGAAGGGAATTTTCTTAACCCAATGTAGAGTCCTACCAAACATCTATAATAGATATAATTTAAAAGTGAATCCTAACTATATTCCCATGGGACTCAGTAATAAGAAAAGGATACCTGCAGCACTCCTACTATTCAATCTTATACTGGAGGTTTTAATCAATACAATAAAATACGAGAAGGAGGTAAGATGTAAGAATTCATAAGAATGAGAAAAACTCAATATTCATCAATGCATAGAATCTAAGACAAGATATTAGAACTAATAAGTCAGCAGTTTGCTAGCTGCAAGTTCAACATGCAAAATCAGTAATGTTGTCCTACAACATAACCAGTTAAAAATGTTAGAGAGAAAAGGGTACCATGCATAAAATCTATCAGCTATCTAAGAATAAAAATAACATCGAGTTTGCTCTATCTTTACAGAGAAACATATAAACCATTTTGGAAGAGCAAAATGAAGATCTGAGTAAGTGGAGAGATCTCCTACATCTGAGGAGGCTCAGTAACACGAAGATGCCCATTTGTTCCCACTTTGATCTATGAGGTCCATGTGATTCTGATCCAAATTTCAATAGTTTGTTTTGTGTCTCAGTGCAACTCATATGGAAGAATGAAACTTTAAGAATAGCAAAAACAGGGGCGCCTGAGTGGCTCAGTGGGTTAAGCTGCTGCCTTGGGCTCAGGTCATGATCTCAGAGTCCTGGGATCAAGCCCTGCATCGGGCTCTCTGCTCGGCAGGGGGCCTGCTTCCTCCTCTCTCTCTGCCTGCCTCTCTGCCTGTTTGTGATCTCTCTCTGTCAAATAAATAAATATATAATCTTTAAAAAAAAAAAAAAAAAAAAGAATAGCAAAAACAATTCTGCTCTTTGCTATTTGTCATGATCCCAGGGTCCTGGGATGGAGTCCCACATCTGGCTCCCTGCTCAGTAAGGAGTCTGTTTCTTCCTCTCCCTCTGCCCCTCCTGCCAGCTTGTTCTCTCTCTCTCTCTCAAAGAAAATATAATCTTTAAAAAATTAAAAATAAATTAGATCCCTACTTCAAACCATATACAAAAATAAATTGAAGTTGAATTAAAAACTACATTTGAGGGGCGCCTGAGTGGCTCAGTGGGTTAAAGCCTCTGCCTTCGGCTCAGGTCATGATCCCAGGATCCTGCGATCAAGCCCTGCATCTGGCTCTCTGCTCAGCAGGGAGCCTGATTGCTCCTCTCTCTCTGCCTGCTTCTCAGCCTACCTGTGATCTCTGCCTGTCAAATAAATAAATAAAATCTTATACAAACGTAGTGATCCAAAGGGGCACGTGCACCCGAATGTTTATAGCAGCAATGTCCACAATAGCCAAACTATGGAAAGAACCTAGATGTCCATCAACAGATGAATGGATCAAGAAGATGTGGTATATATACACAATGGAATACTATGCAGCCATCAAAAGAAATGAAATCTTGCCATTTGCGACAACATGGATGGAACTAGAGTGTATCATGCTTAGCGAAATAAGTCAAGCAGAGAAAGACAACTCTCATATGATCTCCCTGATATGAGGAAGTGGTGATGCAACATGGGGGCTTAAGTGGGTAGAAGAAGAATCAATGAAATAAGATGGAATTGGGAGGGAGACAAACCATAAGTGACTCTTAATCTCACAAAACAAACTGAGGGTTGCTGGGGGGAGGGAGGTTGGGAGAAGGGGGTGGGATTATGGACATTGGGAAGGGTGTGTGCTTTGGTGAGTGCTGTGAAGTGTGTAAACCTGGTGATTCACAGACCTGTACCCCTGGGGATAAAAATATATGTTTATAAAAAATTAAAAATTAAAAAAAGGACTACATTTGAAAATGCAAAACTAAAGCTTTTAAGAAAAATAATTTGTCCATTTTTTCATTCATTCAACAAATATTTACTGAGCTTCTGTAATATACCTAGCCTAGTGCTATATACTTAGCTTAGTACCTAGTACCTAGCAGTAAATAAACAAAAGTCGATGTTCTTGTGATGGTTTGCGTTCCCAACAAACAAATAGGTACATGCCAGGTGATGCTAAGTGCCATGGGGAAAAAAGAAAGCAGGATAAGGGGATAGCGTATAGAGAGGGGCTTCTATTTTATGGTGGTGGCTGAGGAAAGCCATCCTGATAAGATGAGTTTGGCATGTGGATATCCAGAAATTTCTGCCTGGTCATTGAGGAAAAAGAGGGCCACTGTGTCTGGAGGAGGTGGGGTGGGGAGAAGAGTGACAGAAGAGAAGGGAAACAGGGTAGGTAGGGGCTGGAAGACCATTGATAAGGACATCTGAAGGATGTGGGGAACCACTGGAGGATTTGAGCTAAGGAATGGCAAGATACAGCTAACAGTTTATAAGGATCACTCTAGCTACTGTGTGGAAAGTGGACTGGAGAAGGATAAGGGTGAAAGGGACAGAGTGTCCAGTTAGTAGGCTATTCTAATTGTCCAGGCAAGAGATGATGACTTGTTTCTGGATAATGGTAGTGGAGGTAGTAAGAAGTGCATGTGTTCTGATGTATTTTGGAGGTTGAGAAGATATAATTTGCCTACATAGGATGGGAGAGAAGGGGAGAGGTCAAAGTGTAGAGATTCCAAGGCCCCCATGACTGGGTTAATGGTGGTGTTTTTTAATAAGATGAACCCTGTAGGCGGAGTAGGCTTATGGGAGAGCACGAAGAACCTGGTTTTGAACATCTTAAGTTAGAGATACTTATCAGACATCAAGTATAAGTGTCAAGTAGTAGGCTAACCAGTATATGAGTCTGGAGTTCAGGCAAGAAGGTGAAGCCACAGATGTCAATTTGAGAGCAGCCAATCTATAGATGATGTATGAAACCATGGGCTGGGTGACATCCCTGAATAAATTAATGTCCATAGAGGAGAGGAGGTCCCCAGGGTGCTCCAGTTTTAGACCTGGAAGGGAAGAGAAGGAACCAGTAAAGGAGCATTCAATGGGATTTGAAGAGAACCAAAGAGAAGGGGGGTTTCTCAAGAAGGAGGGAGCAATTATGTCAGATGCTGCTGAGAGGCTAAGTGAGATGAGGACCGAGCATTTATTGTTTTGGCAAAGTGGAGGTCATCCACGGCCTTGCTGATCGTTTCAGTGAGTGGTAGTTATGAAAGTCATTGGGCCTCGTTTCAAGAAAGAACAGAAGAGAAAGGGGAGATGATGAGTATAGATGATCTTTTTGAGTTTTCTTCTAAAGGGAGGAAGGGAAATGGGATAGGAGTTGAGGGACGTATTAAGGGAGTTCAGGGTTTTGTTTTTATTTCTTTTAACATAGGAGATATACAGAGTATACGCTGATGGGAATGATCTAGTACAGACGGATCTTTGAGGAAGTGAGAAGGAATGCGACCCAGGGCAAAAATGGAGGTGTTGGATTTGCATGGGAACACTGACACTTGATCAGCTGTAACAGAAGGGAAAGCGGAGAATACTTTTTAGATTGGTAATACTTTTTAGATTACTTCTATATGCTCCATACAATCAGAAGCAAGGATCATCAATTAAAAGTGAGGACATGGAAGGCTTTGGAAATTTGAGGGAAGAGGAGAGGTTATGAAATGGTTGTCTATAAGATTATGAGAGAGTGAGTCAATTCGGGAAGTGGAGCTGAAGGACTGAAGGACAGCCCTGAAGACCCTTCTAAGGTTAGTGGTCGTGAATATCACCATGCTTGTGTGTTGTGCCCTAGCAAACATCATTTGCTGATGTGCTAATGGAGAGTTGTATTTATTCGGTGTTGGGGTTCTTCCAGAAAATTCAAGGGAGAAAAACAGTAAGAGAACAACCACACATACAGGGAAGTGACTGTAATGATGGAATGTGGATTCTAAGGCAGATAGGGGAGGGGGTTAAGGACTCTAAGGGGTGTGGGATATTAAAAACTGGCAGGTCAATAGAAAGCAGGTTCTGTAAGAGTTGAAGAATTATTGAAGTCAGGCATGGGAAGCAGTGTGTTGAAACCCAAGTATTGAACATGGGGATGTTTGTCATCAAGAGAAAGGAGGGAATGTTGATTATTGGTAACTGGCAAGGTCTCAGGCATGACTGGAAGCAGATGACTTGGGAAAGGGTGAAGACAGGATCCCTGGGAGTGAGGGGGCCAGGAACCAAGAAGATCATCCTTGTTATTCTTTGAAATCCCCAGTAATTGAGTACTGGGAAGGAGACAATGAATCAGGTGCTAAAATCTTCAAAGAATGAGGAGTGAAACCTGGAGGTCAGATGACTGCAAAAAGTAGGGGAAAAGGCAGTACTCCACTAAAATTCACACTCAGGATATGCAAATAACCCTTAAAAATCAATAAGAAACAGACAAACAACTCAATAAACAGTGGACAGAGAATGACCGGCCCATGAATTTAAAGAAGAGGAACGCTGAATGGCTGTCAAGTGTGTAAAGAGGACCAACTGCTTGGGTAATGAGGAAAATGCAAACCACAATGAGATGCTATTTTCCATCTATGAGGATGACGAAAGTGGAAATGTCTGAGAGCACAAGCATTAAGAATGACATAGAGAAATAGGTGATCTCCTAGGAGTATAAATTGGTACAACAGCGTGGGAAAACAGATTTGGTAATATATAGTAAAGATCAAGATGTGTGTGCCCTTTAACCCAGACTTCCCCTTCCAATAAAACTCTATAGGAGAGTTCATACTTATGTGGTGCAAGGAAATGTGCACAGGACATTTACGGCAGCATTTTAGGTGATAGATAAAAATTAAAGCAACCCAAATGTCCACCAGCATGAAAATACATAGTTGTGTGTGCTCATACAGTGGGAACACTCTCTTCTGTGCAGTGAAAGTGAATGGACTAGAGATGTATGTGTTGTGGTTGAATTCCAAAAACATAAATTTGATGAAAACCAGTCAACTGCAGTATGGTAGGTACAATGTGGTAATATCATTTTTGGTAAAGCCTAAAAACAAGCAAAACGATACCCATGATTTATGGATGTCAGTGTAATAAAAATGTAAAAATATGGGCGCCTGGGTGGTTCAGCCAGTTGAGCATCTGCCTTCCACTCAGGTCATGGTGCCAGGGTCATGGGATCGAGCCCTGCATTGGGCTCCCTGCTCAGTGGGGAGTCTGCTTCTTCCTCTAGTCTTCTTAGTTTTCCCTCTTGCTCGTGCTTTCTCTGTCTCTCTCAAATAAATACATAAAATCTTTAAAAAATAAAGAACAATAAATAAAATATAAAAACGAAAACGTGGACAAGAAGGATACACATAACTTTAGGATGATTGCCTCCTCTGGGGAGAGTGGGGAGAGGGCAGTAGGATCTTGGAGAGGCACAAAAGGGGGTTTTTACTCAATCTGTTATGTTTTACTTAAAAAATATGAGCTAGGGCAAAATGTTAACATTTGTGAAATGTGGGTGTTGGCTGTATGACCCCGTTCTTTGCCGTTTGTTTGGAATATTTCACAGTAGAAAAAGTCCATGGCATATGTAAGATGACAGCACTTTCAGAGATCAGATAAATACACTTTTAAGGCTCATGTAATCCCACTGTTCAGTGTCAGTCTGTCAATTTGTAAGTACTTCTGGAACACCTAAAAATTGCATAACAATGCCCTCAGTATCAGGACAGCTGCAGAGGATGAGTAGAATTTCCAAACAGATGTCAGAAATATGAACGTGCCACTCATAGAAACATATAATTCATCATAACAAATGTGCAACAAGAGAAGATGGTACTGGTAGCTTTGTCTAGAATGGGCTGGAATTGACAAAAACCTCCTAAAATATTTCTCTGTGGCCATAGCTCTCCAGTGCTTCAATCTGTGACTCTGCTTCCTGCCACCCCCCCCCCCCGCTCTCTCTAGGCCATAAGGGCATTTGAAAACCCCCCCTCTCCTTCTCCTGTGTGATATATAAATCTTTACTTAACAAATAAATGTGTACGGCTTCCTGTCAGGCTCTCGTGTGCATATACACATAGCCCAGGTACCATGCGCTCCCTTTCCTGAGTCCTCTTCCACTTAGTGCAATCATAACCTCGTGCCCCTCTGTCTGCACTCTCCTGGGAAAGTGAACCCCTCTCTTCCTTCAGGACCTTTTGCTACTGGAAACCTAGCTGGGGAGGCAGGAGCTTACCTTAGGAGGGGTCATTCAGGGCTATTATAGGTGATCCTAAGGATATCACATTTTGCTTAAATGTTTTTATGACTCAAAAAAGGGCTAGGGAGTGTGGTGGGCAGGGAATAGGGTGAGCTTAAGGGGAGTGTCCTGAAAGACAAGAAGAAATGGGATGAAGCTCTTATATAGCAGAATACTCAGGGTGATCAGAAGTTTCATGATTGCTACAGTGCCAGGCTTCTGTTCAAGGATTAGAAGAAAGCACCTGAGTTCATCAGCCCCAGGTAGGCTTGTCTATTTCCTCCACCCATACCCCTAGTGACAAAGGGCTGCAGAGACTGGAGAGGCCAGAGTCCTCTAAAAGGACTAGAGGCCAGAGCCTCTTCTCAGTACAGTCCCTGCTCTGCAAGGCTTAAGATTGGCCAGGCTAGGGGGTGTAGTGGTCCTTAACTGAGAAAGTGCTAACCTCCTTATTTCTTATGTACCAGAAATATCAGTTCAAATCCCTGCTGGTAGTAAGTATCAGCCCTGCCAGAGGCACCATGGGGCTAACTGTCCCCATCCTCGAAGAGCATGCCAGAGGGCTCTTGCAGAGCTAGGTGTGGGGGGGAGGAGAGGGATCCATCTGAGCCCTCCTGTGAATCCCGGGCCCTAGAAGTGTCTCTAGAGGTTTCCACAGCGTATTCAGAGTATATTATTTCAGAAAATTTAAGAACAGCCCAAATTTCTTACAAGTCACCTAAAATCTCTAAATGTACAGTTAACTTAAAGTTACAAAATTTTAGTAGCAGATTTTTACTATTCACAGCCCTAATAATCATGTCAAATTCTTAAAGGATTCTCAAAGTTCTCTAAGGTATGTATAGTTGGTAAAAAAATTTTTAAATTAACTTTTTATTTTGGAATAATTTTAGATTTGCCAAAAAGTTGCAAAGCTAGTACACAGAGCTCCTGTACACTCTTCGTTTGGTTTCTTCTAATTTTAACGTTTTATGTAAAACAATGGCACATTCATCCAAACTAGGAAATGAACACTGGTGCTATATCACACTAAACTACCTGCTTTATTCCTAGCTCTCCAATTTTTCCACTTACCTTTCTCTGTGCCCAGATCCAATCCAGGATGCCATATTGCATTTAATCCACCTGTCTCCTTAGTCCCCTCTTATCCGGGACATTTCCTCAGTCTTGTTTTTCATGACCTTAACAGTTTTGAGGAGTATTGGTCAAGACATTGTAGAATGCACCTCAATTTGGGTTGGTCTAATGTTCTCACGACTGGGCAGAGATACTGGGCTTGGGAGAATACCCTGAGGTGAAGTACCCTTCGTTATCTCATCATTATCAGTGCATCTGTGACCGTGTGTGACTTACATGGTGATATGAACCTTGATCACTTGGTTAGGGCAGCGTCTGCTGGGTTTCTCCACAGTAAAGTTACTACTGCTCCTTCTCTACACTCAATTCTTTGGAAGCAAGGCTCCAAGTCCAGCCTACCCTCAGGGTGCGGGAGGAGGGATTCCTCTCTAGCTCATGCAAAGAAAATATTTGGAGTTCTTCTAGAAAGAAGGCTTATTTCCTCCTCATCATTTAGTTATTGACTTAGTCATTTTTCTGGTATCAGTATGGACACACACATATTTATTTTAGAGGTTAGATTAGAATTCAATACTATATTATTTATTCCAACTTTGGCCACTGGAAACTCTTTCAATTTGGCTCCTTTGCCCTTTGACACCCCTCCATCCTTTCTTTTTTTCTTTCCTTTTGTTTCTTTTCTTCTTCTTCTTCTTTTTTTTTTTTTTTGCAACTGTTTACTTTCTGGCAGTATCTGATGTCCCAGGTTCCTCTTGTGTTTTTCCTGTTCCAGCCCTAGAAGCAGCCATTTCTCCAAGAAGGAACTGGGTATTTTAAAATAGTAGACTTTTAAATATCAAAGCAATGTATACTTTCTATAGAAAATTTGGGAAGTAAATAAGAGTAAAAATTCTAGGGAAAAAAAAATCGCAGTCCCACCACCAAAGGTAAAACTTTTTTAGAATTTGGGGTGTATCTTTTTTTAAAAAAAGATTTTATTTATGTATTTGACACAGAGAGAGGGAGAGACAGTGAGAGAGGGAACACAAGCAGGGGTAGTGGGAGAGGGAGAAGCAGTCTTCCCTCCAAGCAAGGAGCCTGATGTGGCTCAATGTGGGGCTTGATGTGGGGCTCGATGTGGGGCTCGATCCCAGGACCCTGGGATCATAACCTGAGCTGAGGGCAGATGCTTAATGACTGAGCCACCCAGGTACCTCAGAATTGGGTGTATTTCTTTTCCATTCTCTTGTTGATGTTGTTTTCAGTTTCATAATTTCTGCTTTTATGTATTTGTTTATTCATTTCTTTTGCTTGTGTTTATGTATCTTTTATTCTTTCCACTTTGAGTTTATTGGTATTTTCTTTTACTAACTTCTTGAGTTGAAAGCTTGTGCCATTATTTTCCATTATTTCTTTTCTGAAAATTTGTAATTTATCCTAAAACTAATGCTTTGGCCATATTCAGTAGGGTTTTGTTCTTCTGCAAAGTGTTTGCACTGTTGCTCATTTCTTTTTTTTTTTTAAGATTTTATTTATTTATTTGACAGAGAGAAATCACAAGTAAATGGAGAGGCAGGCAGAGAGAGAGAGGGAAGCAGGCTCCCCGCCTAGCAGAGAGCCCGTTGCGGGACTCGATCCCAGGACCCTGAGATCATGACTTGAGCCGAAGGCAGCGGCTTAACCCACTGAGCCACCCAGGTGCCCCCTGTTGTTCATTTCTAAAGTGATTTTCTGCTTTGATTTCCTCTTCCAAAAGTTATTTTTTAAGGGACTTAAATTTCTTTGTATATGATATTTGGGGGAGTCTATACTTTCACATTAATTTCTGTATTTATTGCATGTGAGTGAGTGGATATAAGGGACTCATAGGATTTCTGCTCTTCCGAATTTATTGAGAGTTCCTTGTTAATTATTATGTACAATTCTCTATATTTTCTTACTTACACCTTGTCTATTGAAATGTGATTTTAGAAAGGTATGTGTTACAGTTACCAACTAACTGGATTTGCCAATTTCAAGCTTACATGTTAAGTACATAAAGGTTAATGACTAATATAATTTTTGTTTCCCACATATTTTATTAAAATCAATTATTAATCACTTCCCATCTTAAGTCTTTTTTCCCATTTTAATGCTTTTTGTCTCAAATTCTATTTTGTCTAATTATACTATTGTCATATTTGTTTGCCTTTTAATATTTGCCTGCTATGTCATCTATTCCTTTTTTTTTTTTTTTAAGATTTATTTATTTATTTTAGAGACAGAGCATTTGTGAGTGGGGCGGAGGCAGGAAGAAAATCTCAAGCGGACTCCCCCGCTGAGCACAGAGCCCCTTGTGGGCTGGATCTCACAACCCTGAGATCATGATCTGAGCCAAAACCAAGAGTTGGATGCTTAGCCAACTGAGCAACCCAGGCTGCCGTTATCTATTCCTTTACTGACAATTTTCCTATGCCATTTTGTTCTAGCTGTGTCTCTTATGAACTGTATTTAGCTGGGCTTTAAAAAGATTTAATTTGAGAAACTCCATCTTTTAATAGGTAAATTTAACCCATGCTCATTTATTGTGAACATTCACATACATTTAGACTTATTCCTAAAATCTTTTTTTGTGCTGGTCAAAACACATTCATTCCTTTTATTGGGTTAATCCAAATTGCTTCCGGCCTTGTTATGATTACCTTCTCAGCGTTGATGCTTTTTCTCAGGAGGTGCTTGGCACGAAATAAGTCAATTAGTAAAAGACAAGTATCATATGATCTTAATGATATGAGGAATTTGAGAAACAAGACTGAAGATCATAGGGGAAGGGAGGGAAAAATGAAACAAGACGAAACCAGAGAGAGAGACAAACCATAAGAGACTCTTAATCTCAGGAAACAAACTGAGGGTTGCTGGAGGGTGGGGGTGGGAGGTATGGAATGGCTGGGGGATGGACATTGGGGAGGGTGTGTGCTACAGTGAGTTCTGTGAAGTATGTAAGACTGATGAATCACAGACCAGTACCCCTGAAACAAATAATACTTTATATGTTAATTTTAAATAAAGAGAGAGGTACTTGGTAAAATGACAATGATTTGGAGAAGAGATGCAATGGCCTGGCTCCTCCCAATGCAAGCACCTCTTTCCTAACAATTGCTCAGGCCCCTGTTTCTCCTTCTGTCTGTTGCCTTTGAGCTTAGAGCACCTGCAGCTGCTCCTGCCTTTTACTAAAGTCCTCCCCTGAAGGCAAATTGGACTGTGATTTTCACTTGCAAGGTGACCCAACCTGACTTTCAAGAGTTCTTCATAATTTTCATAAAGTTTGCTTTTTAACCTTATTGCTTTGGATTTGTTTTCTTTCTTTCGTTCTTAAAAATATCTTTTCATCTAGTGATTTGTGGTGAAGGGGAAGGCTAAAGTACCTATTTAATCCGTCACTTTTATTCCATTATAGCTTATTTACTTTCAAGCATTTTTCTATGTAGACATTTATGTTGATATAATTTCAGTCATTCTGTACATAAAAGTTTGTGTCATGATTTTTTCAGCTAGCATTTTAACTGAAGCATTTCCATATTATTACAAACTACTTATAAACACCATTTTTTAACAGTTGCATATATCCCATCAGTAACATGCCATATTCAGCACCTAAATTTTATCTATTTTTTCACCTGTTACAAATAAGACAATAAACGTTTCTGTTCATAAATCTGTTTTTATATGTAAACGTTTTAGGTGGATGTCAAGATTTTTGCAGAATCCCAGCAAATCCCAGCTGGATCATTCCAGATCCACTAACATACAGCACACAAAGATATATCATATATAACACATATTTGTGTATTTATGTATATGTAAAATACATAGCATGCATAAAACATATATGCGTATTTCTCAGAACATACAAGTCTCTATGTGTTACCACGGTTTTTTGGGGTTCTATGATTTGAAAACAAAGATGGTAAATCAACCGGAGACTAAGTATAGTCCAAGAGTGGAAATATGAAATATATCACATGAATGCCTGTGGATGTAGGGCAGCTGTTCCTGGTAACACCTTTCTCTTTTGGAGGAGGAGATATAGCAATAGTGACCACATTTTCTGGACCAAAAATAGGGACATATATTTTGTTCCATGATCAGTGTCAGAAGATCAGGGATGGAGTATAAAAACATTAAGATGACTGGGTTTTTTTTTTTACTGCCTTCTGCCATATAACTTTGGCTTTCTGATCCCACCCCAACCTGTGGAAGCCCAGCCCATCTCACTTGCATCACCAGAGACACATTTGCTCTCTTCAAATTCATGAGTCTGAGGCTCATATTTGCCTTCCTACTTCTTTTTTTTCTCCTCCTCCCCTTCCTCTTCCTCCTCCTCTCTCCTCCTTCCTCCTCCTCCTCCCCCCCCTTTTTTTTTAAAGATTTTATTTATTTATTTGACAGAGAGAAATCATAAGTAGATGGAGAGGCAGGCAGAGAGAGAGAGAGAGAGAGAGAGGGAAGCAGGCTCCCTGCTGAGCAGAGAGCCCGTTGCAGGACTCGATCCCAGGACCCTGAGATCATGACCTGAGCCGAAGGCAGCGGCTTAACCCACTGAGCCACCCAGGCGCCCCCCTCCTCTTCTTTTTAAGTAGGGCTCCAACATGGGGCCCGAACTAATGACCCTGAGATCAAGACCTGAACTAAGGGTCATGTGCTTAACCAGGTGAGCCACCCAGGTGCCCTGCCTTTCTATTCTCTATCTCCTGGGATTTTTTTTTTTTTTTTTTGCCTGTCAGAAAGCTGTAGTGTGCCTTTTTTGTTAAAAGAAGGGTTGAGGGAGACTAATGGGTAATAACATAACGTGTCAAGGAATATTATTGAGGTTTCTTCTGGTATCAGTCTACTAGGGCTGCCATAACAAAAATGCCATAGATGGGGGGCTTAAGCAACAGAAATTTATTTCTCACAATTCTGGAGGCTGGAAGTCCAAGATCAAGGTGTTGGCAGATTTTATTTCTCCTGAGGTCTCTCTCTTTGGCTTGCGGATGGCTGCCTTCTCACTGTGTCCTCACATGGCCTTTTCCTTGTGTGCACACATCCCTTTGTGTGTCCAAATGTCCTCTTCTTATAGGGACAGTGGTCAGACTGGACTAAGGCCTACCCTAGTGGCCCCATTTTAACTTAATCACCTCATTAAAGGCCCCATCTCCCCTCCCAAGTCACACTGTGAGGTAATGGAAGTTAAGGCCTCAATATACAAATGTGGGGCCTGGAGGGAAACATAATTCAGTCCATAATACTACTTGAGATCAAAATTTAACTTGTTTCAAAACCCAGAGATTTAAGTAGCAAGTGCCTGGTTGCTTCTAGCTTTTATGTTGAATATAGAAGTGAACTTCTCTAGTCTCAGAGTCCTATGATGTTTTCCCTAAGAAGGGTTAGGTTAGCTATCTCTATTACTCCTCTACTTGTGTGGGGGCTTACGTAGAAAGACCAGGATAGACCACTCAGGAAATGGAACAGGAATTAAGACACACACAAAAAATGAACACTAGAGAAACAAGTATTGGCTATTTCAGCATGTATGCCTCCTTGAGTGTCATGATCATCATTGATATAAAAATTATCAACTTCTGGGACACCTGGGTGCCTCAGTCAGTTAAGCGCTGCCTTCAGCCCAGGTCATGATCCAGGGTCCTGGGATTGAGTCCCTCATTGGGCTCCTTTTCAGTGGGGAGCCCACTTCTCTCTCTGCCTTTGCCAGCCACTCTGCCTGTTTGTGCTCTCTCTCTTTCTCTCTGATAAATAAATAAATAAACAAATAAAATCTTTAAAAAAAATTATCAATTTCTAAAAACCTCCAGGATCTTTTTTTTTTTTTTTTTTGGTCCATTAGAGAAAGCACAAAATCCCATGGCCTTACCTCAGCATCTCACCTTATCCAGGCCCTTGGCTCTGTCGCTGTTGGCCACCTCTCTATCCCACCTCAGGCCAACTCTGACTAGACTCTGTGCCTGGAGCTTTCTCAGCCCTAACTACCAAGATGAGGAGACTAGTAGCTTCAAGCTCCCACACCCTCTTCCTTTTACAGGAGTTTCCTCACCTCTTCTGCCCAGGGTGCTCACTCTGTCTCACTTCATCTCCTAGAGACCAGGCTTTTATTTGTGCTGTGCTCTGTCTCATCAGCCGAGCTTGATCCTTATTCCTTCACACTGCCCACTTGTAATGGCTAATGATGAAAGACGTGCCTCCCTTGTATACGTGCTGCTGAAGCGAGCACGATATGTCTCCCTTAATAAGAGGCAAGAGTACATATTACAGAGTGGATGTCTACTTTAACAAACAGTTTCTTTATAGCGATTCTAGAAATATAAAAATAGCCCCAGTTGATGAATTTGTATTTTATTCTTCTGTAGACCTTAGTACAGTTTTTCTATGAGTCAAAGCCAAGTGAATTTCTTTAAAAGTTTTTGGGTTGAAACAGCTTTAAGTTCAAAGAAAGTTGCAAAAACACTACGGAGAGGTCCTGCATACCCTCCATCCAAAATTTCCTATTTCCTATCCATCTTCTAAATGATAGTTCAGTATTCAAACCGGGAAACTGACACAGATACAATCCACAGGCCTTACTCAGATTTCACCAGTTTCATGTGCAATCATTTGTGTAGGTGATGCTGGACTGTTATCACATATGCAGATTTGTGAAACCACCAGCACAGCTGGGATACAGAACTATTTCATCACCACAAAGATCCCTTGTGCTACCTCTTTAGAGCCAAACCCATCTGCCTCCCCCAACTCCTTCCCTAACCCCTGGCAATAACAAATCTCTTCTCCATATGTATAATGTTGTCCTTTTGAGAATGCCATATTAGTGGAATCATTAAGGGAATTGCCTTTTTCACTCAGCATAATTTCCTTGAGCTCCATCCAAATCGTTGCACATATCAGTAGTTTGTTTCTTTTTATTGCTTTAAAGTGTTTTCGAACACCAACAAATTCTTCAGCACCAGCTGAGTGCCCAATAATGTAATTCAATTCTGACATTAACTAGTGAGCCTCAGATGCCAGAGGTTTAAGGGTTGGGTCCCATATGACTATCCTAGTCCAGACACCAATTACAAGTCCCAAGCCACCCATGTTTCTGATCAACCAGCTATAAATTGGGAATCCCCACAACCTCTTTCTTAGGTTTGATGATTTGCTAATATGACCTGCAGAGCTCAGGAGAACACTTTGTTTACTTCAATTGACTGGTTTATTATAAAGGGTACAACTTAGAGGGCACTGGGGTGGCTCAGTTGGTTAAACAACTGCCTTTGGCTTAGGTCATGATCCCGGAGTCCCAGGATCAAGTCCCACATCAGGCTCCCAGCTCCATGGGGAGTCTGCTTCTCCCTCTTACCTTCTCCCCTCTCACTCTCTTTCTGACTCCCTCTCTCAAATAAAAATAAATAAAATTTTTTAAAAATAAAATTTGATGTTATTTAAAATAAAAAAGGATACAACGTAGGAACAGCCATGTGGAATTAATGTATAGGGCAATGTATAGGTGAGTGCATGTGTGTGTGCGTGCGTGCGTATGTATAGTTCAATACCTTTTTCTGGAAGCTCTCTGAATCTCATTATTCAAGAGTTTTTATAGAGCTCCTCCTCCAGCCCCTCTCTCTCTTCCTGAGGTGGGTAGGTGGAGCTGCTAGTTCCAACTTTCTCATCACTCAGTCTTTCTGGTGACCGGCCCCATCCTGGGGCTACCTAGGATCCCCACCTTAAGTCACCTTACTAGCGTGAACTTAGTTTGTGATTGGAAAGGGGCTCCTTATGAATAACAAAAGATACCCCTATCACTCAAAAAATCCCAAGGGTTTTAGGAGCTCTGTGCCAGGAACCAAGGATGGAGATGAAATATATTTTATTTTACACCACTGGGAAGATGTACCACACTTGGCTCAACCATTCATTGAAGGAATTTTGAGTCATTTCCAGCTTTGGCTAATACAAATGAAGTTTCTATAAATGTTCATGTGCATGATGTTGTGTGGACATATGTTTTCATTTCTCTGGGATAAATGCCCAGGAGTACAATTGTTGGTCATATGGTAAGTATATGTTTATTTTTAAAGTTTGAGGGTAGCCAAGACAAATATATAAGTTCTGTGGGCTCAGAACAAGTAGCCCCTCCCTGAGGAAGTCAGAGAAGGCAGTAGAATTTAGATATTAAAATTACAAACTATATTCAGTAGACTTGTTTTTGAACCTGAGCATTTCACTTTCTGGTGAGAGACTTGAACAATTTAACTCTTTGTTTCAGTTTACGGTTCTGCAAGATGTGGATAGTGACTGCCACTAACTCCAAATGCTATCATGATTATTAAACTGAAAAAAAAATGTAGCGTGCATAGCACTATGTTTAGGACACAATCATCAATAAATGTGACATATGTAATAGATGCTATTTGTGTCTTGCTTCTGTTCCCGGGGCACTTATCTTTCTGTCCATGAAAGCTCAATGCCCATCAATGAGCAGCTATGACTCTTCCTAAATGTTTCTGAGCACAGGTGGGGGAGGTTGAAAATGTGATGGAACTAATGCTGCTCAGGAAATGTCCTCAACAAATGACTGATAGGAGTTGGAAATATACTTTCATGAGATGAACCAAATATCCTGGTTTGCTTAGGACTGAGCAGTTCCATGGAATCTGGGTCTTTCGGTACTAAAACCCGCAGTCCTGGAAAACTAGAATGGTTTGTCAAGCACCTCTTGTGGACAATCTTCCCTTCTATCTCTCTCCCTCCACTTCCCTAACATGGTTTCCCAGAGCCATCTCCAGGGCCAACCTAAGACAATTGCTCCTTGATCTCCCCAGAAGATGAAAGATGTGAAGTGAGAAAGAGTTGTTGCAGAAATGAGGTGTTGCTGGGGCGCCTGGGTGGCTCAGTGGGTTAAGCCGCTGCCTTCGGCTCGGGTCATGATCTCAGAGTCCTGGGATCGAGTCCCGCGTCGGGCTCTCTGCTCAGCAGAGAGCCTGCTTCCCTCTCTCTCTCTGCCTGCCTCTCCATCTACTTGTGATTTCTCTCTGTCAAATAAATAAATAAAATCTTAAAAAAAATAAAAAAAGAAATGAGGTGTTGCTGATGCAGTTGCAATGGCAAAGGTGCCATGGGATCTTTGGGCAGGTGGACCAGAAAAGTGTGAAGGAGGGGTGAGTGTGGAGACCCCATGAAAGTTTGGGAACCAGAAGAGAATGGTTGGACTTTCATCTACTGTTGGATGAGAGTCATTTGTGATGAGGAGAAGCAACTTGCCTGTCAAATGCTGACGAGTTTGGTATCTCTGATATGGGGGCTAAGGCTGTGGCTTCAGTAGGAGCTGAGAGAAGAGGAGGTTGTGGCAGATCAGGGAGCTGACAAGAGCTTGGGCCAGGTTGTTGCAAAAGGCTGGGGAAAGTTGAGAAAAAGTTGAAAGCAACATCTTTGTGGAAGCATGGATGTGGAGAGGGAAGTGCAAAGGTGACTCTAAGAAGAGTACAGTGACATTCCTTGTTTGGGGTGTCAGGCAAGAATTCCTCAGGCATCTACCAGAAGTCCAGCACCATGGCTGCCCACTCTGTGGTGGTGGTGTGGTTCACTACAATGAGGAGGTCCTTCAGTGGACAGGTAGTGGAAAGGCACAAGCAGCTCTGTACTTCCCTGGGAAGTTTGAAGGATGAATGAAGACACAGATCCTGATATATTTCTTGTTGTGATTGTCTTTCCAGGTTCTTCCTCAGAGTGGGTCCAGACAGAAGGAGGCCAATGACTGCCATGCTCAGAGCTGTGTCGTGGGCCTTTAGGGGTCTTCGTAACTCCTCCAAGCCTCTGTCAGCAAGAATGAGCAGCAATAGTGCAGACAGGAGCTGTGCGCTGGCTGAGAAAGTGGCTGTGATCACTGGGTCCACAAAGGGGTAAGCAAAAGGGAATCCCTCATTGCAATATCACAAGATGTTAGTGTCCCCATCCCAGAGTGAGCTCAGCAATCAGTGCCCTTCTCAGACATCCCTGCCTGACACCCCCACAGCTCCAGCATTTACAACAAACTCTAAATCTTAGCAACTCTCCCTAAAACATCTGGTTTCTGATTTCTAAGAATGATGTAGTTGGAAAACCAGCTGATTCTGAGTCAATCAGAGTAGTGTTGGAATCTAATCTCTGTCACGTACTTGCTGGGTAACCAGAAGACATTTAACTTGTTATCATCAGGACACCCCTCTTTCCCTATCCTTCCTAGGCATATCACTGTGGTCTTTTAGGGTCCTGGTCTATCAGGGAGAAGCCCAAGACCTACTTGCCTCTCAGACTCGGGGTTTCACTGGCTGCATAATGCCTACCGGCACTAAGGCAATGGGCAGGACAACATCTCAAGACCAACTCAGAGACCTTTTATAGATGAACCTCCCCTTCTGCCATGTTTCTTTCAGTGTCCCTCCAGTTCTGCTCCTCCTCTAATTGCTATTGCAGACAGGAGAAAAGGAGGCTTCTGGTGTTGAGTGCTTCTGGACCACCATCTTCCTTTTGACTGTTCATGGTCTTGACCATCACTAATTTGGACCATTCCATTTTAGAAATGCTTAATCATTCCAGGTTTCCCAGACCCACATGGTGTTTTAAATCTTTGTGTGGGCTCCCCGTGCCCAGCCTTCATGACAAATGAATACCTCCAAAATGCCAAGCTGCCCAGAGAGTTTCCAGGGGACAGGAGAAATATGCCTTCTGCCCTTTCATTACCAGGGCTCAGCCAGCCCCGCCCAGAGCAGCTTCAGACCTCTTAAAGTAAGGAGATGCAGAGGGGACAGAACATCTTTTTCAGCAGGGAAGTTTTTCCACTGCAGAGCAGAAGAAACTATTAGGCTTAGAGAAAGGAATTTCTAACCAGAGGCCTCTGGTAGGAGAGGCCTAAGGGAGAGAATGTTGGGCAGCTGAGGGTTCTCTATAATCGAGGCTGAGTGCCCAGCACATTTACAAATGTTCATTTTAAAACCTTCCTTTTGGGGTGCCTGGGTGGCTTAGATGGTTAGGCATCTGCCTTCAGCTCAGGTCATGATCCCAGGGTCCTTGAATTGAGCCCCACTTTGGGCTCCCTGCTTGGCAGGGAGTCTACTTCTCCCTCACTCTCCCCACTGTCTGCCCTGCTTGTGTGCTCTCATTCTGTCAAATAAATAAATAAAATTAAAAAAAAAAGAAAAAAAAAGACTTAATAAATAAAACCTTCCTTTAACAAAATTAACGTGAAAATTTTCTCCCCTCTAAAATATGATTGTTATACATGGTAAGACTTAAATGAGGTAGCCTTGGTGAAGGCCTGATGTATATAGTCATATTCAATTGTTCTTCCTCCCTGCTCGGAAGGATTTGGAGCAGCTCTTGGGTCATACTGTGGAACTCAATTTGTGTCTCATGATCAGGCTATTAGGGGGAGAATGGGAAGGGAATAAAGCCACCACAGCCATCTCTGCCCACAGGATCGGCTTCGCCATCGCACGGCGCCTGGCCCAGGACGGGGCCCATGTGGTCATCAGCAGCCGGAAGCAGCAGAACGTGGACCGAGCAGTGGCCATGCTACAGGGGGAGGGGCTGAGTGTGACGGGCACTGTGTGCCACGTTGGGAAGGCTGAGGACCGGGAGCGGCTGGTGGCCACCGTGAGTGCCAGGGTTGGAAGGCAGTTGGGGACAGACAGGCTTAGTCCTGGTGGGAGGGGCTGGAGGTCTCTAGCATTGGTGTCTAGGCATATGTGACCAGGATAGGGTCCTGCTCAAGGGATAAAACAAATGGAAACCAGTGTTGTGTCAGTGTGGCTGACAAGGGATGTTCCAGGTAAGGAAGGAACTCACATGGCCTAGACTAGAGACTTGTTGTCAAAGGGTAGTCTGATGACCCCTCAGTGAGGCGTGTCCTGGGAGCTTGCTGGGGACCCAGAATTTCAGATCTCCCCAGAGCTGCTGAATTTAAATCGCATTTAACCAGACTCCAGGTGAGTGTACCTGTTAGAGTTTGAGCAGCACAGTGCTAGTGCACCCCAGGTGTTGGGTTGGGGAGCCCACTAGAGTCACAGTCTGGGTTAAGACCAGTTCATGTGGTTAAGACCAGTCCTGGAAGGAGTGAGCTGTGAGGCAGAGGTGAGAGAAAGGGCAATGTAGAAGCAGCAACCCCATGAGTGAAGATCTGGACTGGGGAACGAGCTACCAAGTAAGTATCTTGTGGGGCAGAAATTAGATGCTTCCAGGAAGGTGAGAAACAATTATCTCACTCAACTTCTGATCTCCAAGGTCCCCAGGATCGCCCCAGGCAGGAAGGGGTTACTCACTTTGTTCTAGGTCATTAGTCTGGCTAGGGAAGGAGAGGCTTCTGGGAACCTTTTATTCCATTCCTTCAACCCCTATCCTGTCATTTCCTCCACAGGCCCTGGAGCATTGTGGGGGTGTCGACTTCCTGGTATGCGTGGCAGGGGTCAACCCTTTGGTGGGGAGCACTCTGGGGGCCAGTGAACAGGTGTGGGACAAGGTGAGGACTGGGGTAGGATCTTACACAGCCTGCGTGGTTCTCTGTCTACCATATTTGCACACACACACATAGTACCAAAGGTCTCTCATACTCCTGTCACTACTGACTTTGATGGGTGGGGGATGAGGTCACCTGGGTCAAACCACCTATCAGGAAGCTAATAGGCACTACCATGGTCCCCGTATGCCAGGCACCAGCAGGCCCCCCTCTCTTAGGACTCTCCAAGTTGACTCTCCTTGTCCTGGCCACTACTACAAAGTCCTGAGACGCCAGAAGAGATTTTTGGTCTATGGTGAAGGGTTCTGAGGCTGTTACGGTCCGGACTCATGGGCACCCACTCTGATCCCTTCAGTCTGTCTGTCCCAAGGGTCCCTCACCTGTCCACAGACACAGCTGAGAGGAGGGACCCCCATCCAGACTTGGCATCCCATTTGGAATCCACCAAGCATTCTAGGGGCTTCTGTTGCCCTTGCCCTCCTGCCCCTTCTGTCCTGGGGGTCCCCTGAGAGGGACTGGCAGTCCTGACCCACCCCCTCCCCTTACGCTGTAGGCGGAGATAGGTCCGTGGGCAGGGTGAGCCATTCCCTCTACACGGAGTCTTCTTCAGCTGACCAGCTCCTGCCGTCTGTCCTTGTAGATCCCGCCCCACCTCTGTTTGTTTCTCACATTCCCTGGTCTTCTGGACCCAATTCTCAGTTCCCCCTTCTCACTCCTCAGTCATCCTCAGACTTTTCCAATTAAAAACAAGACAAAACAAAACCAGTTCAGAACATTTCCTGACAGACTGAGTGCTCAGTGTGGATTCCCTCTCTCTTTCACACTTCCCTTAAGGCACTCACCAAAAACAAATCATCCTGATTTCTTTCCCCCTTCTCTTTTCTCAGGCCTCCTCTCTGGAGGGCTATGTTGACTGGGGAGAGGTGGTGTGGATACCAGTGCGGGAGGGTCTCCCAAACCACAGCTTGTTGGTGGTTCTCTATGATCTGGGCAGGACAGGAACCTGAGAATCCGACACAGGCCCTCACATTCTTTCTCCTAAAGGACCCTGTCCATCGTACACAGTCAAAGATCAGGACCCAAGTTCTGAGGCTATGGGAAGTGCCTTGGGTCCTGCTCTGGCCACGGGTCTCCAAGTGACCAGTGAGAATGGACATTGGACAGATCTCATCTCTCCCTCTTCTCTGCTCTGATTTCAGATCCTGGACGTGAATGTGAAGTCCCCGGCCCTGCTGCTGAGCCAGCTGCTGCCTCACATGGAGAACAGGGGGTGTGGCAGGGAGGGGCTGGTGGGCCCTGGGGTCTTCGTGCATGTGTGTCCTCTACCCTACATGAAGCACTTGGGCAGGAGCCCAGGAAGTGGAGGGTGGCGGGAGAAGTGGGAGGTGTGTCCTTTGGGACATGTTCTCCATTCTCAAACCTACCTTCTTCCCTACGGGATGAGACAATTCTGAAGAAAAAAAAAATTGCTGGGAAGGAGGAGAAACCTGCCTTTCAGGTCCTCATAGGACCTGTCATGAGTCCTTGTTCTTTTGATCTGAGAGAATGCAGGAACCTTGCTCCTGTAGTGGCAGCTCCAGGGAAGAAGGTTTAAGAAGGAGGTCACCTGGAACCCCAGCTCTGGTCCTTTGACTCCAGCCCTCCGCTGTGAGTCATCTCACCAGTTTCCCTTCTGGTTAGAGGAACTATGGCATTTGCTCCTCCTCAAGTCACCTGCAGAGCCTGGCTCTTCTGCGTTCTGAGCTACCTGGAAGCAGACCAGGCTGGGACTGCTTGGTGGCACACTGAGCTCACAGGAGTCTGCGGCTTGGGAGTATTACTGGGGCTCTGCTCTTGGGAAGTGCTGCCTATAAGTCTTGGGTCCCCCACCCAAGGAATACCTCCCTGGATATGGTCACTGGGTAGCATTGACCTACATGTCCGCTAGCTTCTCCCCAGTGTTCCAGATAGTCTCTCACCTTATCCTGAATCTTGAGCTGGCTTCCTCTTACTGTGAAAGTACAACTTCCTGGCTCATCTGGACTCTTAGGTGGATACATATGTCATCTCATTCCATCTCATCTCTTTACAGGACAGGCTCTGTGGTTCTGGTCTCATCTATGGTGGCCTATATGCCAATACCAGTGAGTATAAAACCCTTTGGATGGGGCTCGGTGAGGGGAAGCAGTGTCTTGTTTCATGTGAGGCCCTATAGTTGGGTGTAGGCGAACTGGCTAGTGACGGGAGTTGAGATGAACTTGATTGCTACAGATTTGGGACTATAATCTCACTTTGCCATAACATCTCTGAAAGCCAAGGATGTTAAGCCATTTGCCCAGGGTATGCACAGTTTATGGTAAAGCAAGTTCTGGGTTCTGGGATTTCCTCATTCCAGTTTCTTGGCTGAATGTTGGAAAGCACAGTGTGGCTTTCTCCATTTCAAGCTTGGACACATATGGTAGTGACTCCCTGGCATTTCTCTAAGCCTGGGCAAGGCTCTCTCTCTCAAAACTTCACCCCTTGAAAATGACTTTAGATGGGGAAAGGTGGCAGAAGGGATTTTAGTTTGGGCCAAAATCAAGTGTATCTACTTAGTCTGAGACCCAGAACCACAGCTCCGGCCATTCAGGTGACATTCCCTCCAGCTGTAGACATTCCAATCCACTCTGTCTACTTCCTTCTGCTTTTCAGAAGCTGGGAGTCTACAACACCAGCAAAACAGCACTGTTGGGTCTCTGTAAGTCTCTGGCTGTAGAGCTGGCTCCAAAAGGCATCCGAGTGAACTGCTTGGTGCCAGGAATAATCAAGACTGAATTTAGCCAAGCGGTGAGGATCACAGTGTTTGCTCCCCAACACCTGCCCCATGGTCCCCACTGGTCCCTTCCCTGGTATAGCTCCTGGGGCCCACAGAAACCTGCATACTTAGATTACAACTTCAGTCCAGGCCTATCAATCAGAGACTCTGCCCTGCAGCCTTTGGCACCAGTGGCCTCTCATTTCCCTGCAGAATGGAGTGTCTATTCTCAGTAGGGAGGAAAGAAAAGTTCTGCTCCACTCCCCTCTCCTGTACAGGGTCATCCTCCCACAGAGGTATCGATCTGCCACAATGCCATTCCCACCACCCCTGCCTTACCCCCACCAACAGTCCTTCTGCCTATCACTGACTCGGAAATCTCTCCCCAGGAGAAATCATTGCCATACTTGCTACCTGACTTGAATGACATCTATGGATTGCAGCGGTAGGTGGGGTTTGTGGCTTTAATGGCCTGTGATTACTCTGAAGAAAAGTTCAATTTCAAGAAGAGATAGAGCTCTGACTTTCCAGTCTGCTGGCTGTTCTCTCTTGCTGGAGTCGAGAATGGCACAGCCTGGGACTAAGGGCTGGAGGGTGGGCATGGTCCTGCTGAGCCCACCATGACCTTCCCTGGAACCTGATTTGACTAGAATTCTTCTTGAGGTACTGATCATTAGGGTCAACGCTGGACCCTGGTCCAGCAGAACCTAAAGTCGGAGGTTAACATTGCAGGGGCTGTGACTTCAGTATGGCTCTCTTTCCTTCAGGTTTGGGGAACCCGAAGAGTGTGCAGGGATTGTGGCCTTCCTGTGCTCGCCAGATGCCAGCTACATCACTGGCGAGAACATCGTGGTAGCTGGCTACTCTCCTAAGCTGTGAAGCCGACTGTTAAGAGAATGGGGCCATAGTCCTTAGTGTGCAGCTGGGGGCTTGGTGGAGAATAAGGAGGTGGGGAGCCTTAGGGTCCAGAATCATACAGGAAATGAGAAGGAAGGCAAGATGTTTGAAATTTCTCATTTGGAAATAAACATGTTTGGAAACTCCCAGTCTGGGATCATCCTTGTTTGGTAGTGATACATGAGCATTTCCCTTGACCTGGAAGCCTCATCTCTAGATTAGTCCCTTCCCTTATCACCCCTAAGGCTTTACCCCTTCTTCCCTTCCTTCCACCCTTCCCAATGAAATTGGAAATTGAGCAGGATACTTTCTATCTGCTCCTGTTTTTGTTTATTTTTATCTTTCAGGTCTCAAATCAAATAGAACTTCTGAGATACCTTCTTGCTGACCACCTTTTGTGTAATCAATGTTGTTCCCACCCCAGTCACTTCCTATGACATTATCTGCTCTGTTTTCTTCACAGAATTTTTAACTCTTTGACCTTATTATTCTTACTTGTTTGCTTATTTATTATATAATTTATTCATTCAAATGTAGGTTTCATAAGACCAGGCACCTTGTCTGTCGTGTTCATAGCCATGAACACTTTGCATATAAAAGATGCTCAATAAATATTTATTGAATGAGTTCACTGCCATCTTCCATTCTGGCTCAGTGATTCTTATGCTCATGTTTCAGACTGAAGCTCATCCATCTACTAGAGACCATTTTAGGGAGCCCCACAAACAGATGAAACGTGTTCATTTCTGGACTGGACATTATTTCTCTTTCTCTGATGACCCACCTTCCAATATAATTTTGCCTTTTAATATCACCTGGCAATTTTCCTACATGGTCTCACTTGGGAACATCTCTCTTTCCTTTCAATGTGTTTTGAAACAACAGACATTTTTTTCCCCCTCCAGCTCTGCAAGTTAGAGGTCTGAGATCAAAGTGTCAGCTGGGTTGATTTCTTCTGAGGCCCCTCTCCTTGCCTTGCAGATGGCTGCCTTCTCTCTCTGTTTTCACATAGTCTTTCCTCAGTGTGTGTCTGTGTCCTAATCTTGCCTTATAAAGACACAAGTCATATAAGACCTCATTTAACCTTAATTATCTTTTTAAAAAATATTTTATTTATTTATTTGTTAGAGAGAGAGAGAGCAGGAGCACAGGCAGATAGAGTGGTAGGCAGAGGCAGAGGGAGAAGCAGGCTCCCCGCCGAGCAAGGAGCCCGATGTGGGACTTGATCCCAGGACGCTGGGATCATGACCTGAGCGGAAGGCAGCCGCTTAACCAACTGAGCCACCCAGGCGTCCCAAACCTTAATTATCTTTTAAAGACCCTATCTCCAAATTGTCTTTACCCTGAGGTGCTAGGGTTAGGACTTCACCATAGAAATTTGGAGGAGGGAACACAGATTGGTCCATAACATCAATCCTGTTAAGTCCTCTTCTGTCCCATCCCACCCTCCACCTTAAGAGTGGAGGCAGAAACAATTATCTGGGAACTCCAACTTCTCATTCTTCTTACTGCCTTATGAACTTATCTGTGAGAAGTTCTCTCCTTTCCTCCCTCCCTCCACTCCGTGAAGGGTGTCCTCCCCCATCCCACCCTAACCTAAGAGAGCTCCCACCTCTGCTCTAACTGGGCTTCTTTTCCCACGCTCTTGGGGTCTTTGAGCTGTCAGTTACTGCTTCATGTGTCTCTTTAGTACCTCCAATGCCAAATTTAAGCCAGAGCCCTCGATCTACCACATCTAGCTCTACAGATCTCAAAACACTTCTGCACCCATGACAGGTTCTTTTCATGTTATTTTGTTTGGGACTCTGCCGGGGGCTATGGGCTCCTTGCCTGGAGTAGGTGTTCTACGCAATTATTTCCCTCCACTGTCTGGGGAGAGGAAGGATGGCTTCTCCTTTTTAGTGCCTATATTCACTCTCCCCTTTGGGAGGGCAGGTGGGGAGGCCAAGTGGTGCCAGGTCAGTAAGTCCTAGCTCACTCTTGATGTGGAGAGCTGCTGGCAGTCACTCTACTTCCTGAATCAGGAGGAAGAGTTTGTGGGCTCCCAGAACTTTTTGCTGCCCTCTTGGCTTCCTTCTTTCCAGAGCCACCTGTACTACCTCTTCCCTTAAAAAGCTGTTTTCACTCCATGTCAGAAAAATCATTTGAAACTTGGAAATAGGGTCACCTGGGTGACTCAGTTGGTTGAGCGACTGCCTTCGGCTTGGGTCATGGTCCTGGAGTCTCAGGACTGAGTCTTGCATTGGACTCCCTGCTTAGCAGGAAGTTTGCTTCTCCCTCTGACTATCCTCTCATGCTCTCTCTCTATCTCATTCTTTCTCTCTCAAATAAATAAATAAAATCTTAAAAAAAAAAAAAACTTGGAAATGGACAGAACAGCTGGCAGAATATTTTCAGTGCACTGTAGGGCTTGACTTTCTGTCATCTCTGAGCAAAGGTTAATGTGTAGGGTTTTTGTCTGTTAGAGATGCAAATAATCCTGTCTATTAGAACAGACAATCCCAAAGGTTATGGTTTATTGTCTCATTGGAAGTTAAGCAGTTTTGTCTAACTGCCAAATCTTAGTCTAACATTTCCTATCAAAACCTAGCTTCTCGAATGTTCTCTGAATTAGTCTTAACATGTTATTAGTTCTCCCATTAATTAAGGAGTCAGATCAGATTTGACACGCGTTCCTTTTTTATTTGTATGAGAATCATTGTGTTATTTTTTTTTTTGAAAATTACTCTTTAAAACTGTTTCATTGTATGCAGGAGTAAACAAAAAGGAGAGGATTAGACTTTGCTGTAGAACCATTTTTATAAGTTGTGCTACTGAACTTTCCTCTTTCTATTATTCGTTTACCTTTCACATGAAAAATTGTTTAAATCCTCTTTCATTCATAAAGAGAAAGCTCCAGGAATCCTTTATCATCCTGTGGTTGCCATATACTACCCTCTTTGTTTGACAAAGTTGTTTTAAAAAGTTGTGTGAGTTGTTTAAAAACTTGTCTAATGTCGAAGGTGATATGTGAAAAACATCATAGAATACCTAAAAATTAATGTTAGACGGGTGTGAAAAATTTCATGTCTCCATGAGGTCATCCCTCCTGCCTTTGCTGCCAAGTTTTGATCTCTGCCAGGCATTTGCAGGGTCTCCACTGACCCTCTATCTCAATCAGTTTTAACTACCTCTCAAAGTGAGTGAAAGCTTCCAGTTGCAATACCTCTGCACAGACTTGCTCTTGTATCACCATAGAAACAAGACCCTCAGGGTGGAAAAAGAAAATCCACATTTTAATGAGGAAGACTGCCATAAGATAGGGACTAATGAGCTGAACAGCAAACAGAGTGGAAGTTGGAGTAGGCAGGAACTGGGTGGCAGCAAGTGCCGTCGGAGGAAGGAGACTGATGTCTTCTTGACCTCAGAAGGGAGAGACAAGATGTGAAGTCTAACTACTGTTATTTTTTTTAAAAGATTTTATTTATTCATTTGACACAGAGAGAGAGAGAGAGAGAGAGAGAGAGCAAGCACAAGCAAGGGGAGCCGCAGGCAGAGGGAGAGGGAGAGGGAGAAGCAGGCTTCCTGCCAAGCAGGGAACCCAACGTGGGGCTCGATCCCCAGATCATGATCTGAGCCAAAGGCAGATGCTTCACAGACTGAGCCACCCAGGAGCCCCTCTAACTCCTGTTCTACGGGTCTGAGTTCCTGCACATCACAGTACTAGCGTGCAGGCTCCTGCTCTGGGGGTGGAGTAGTGAGGACAGAATTCTCATGGTCCTGAGTTGCCTTCATATTATTTGGGGGGATGTGGCAAAACTGACACATGACATTTCATAAGTGTTAAGGACTGAATGGTCACCTTTCCCAAAAAATCATGTTGAAATCTAATCCCCAAGCTGCGGTAGTACTTGGAGGTGGAGGCTTTTGGAGGTAATTAGCTCCTAAGAGTGGTGCCCCCATGATGGGATGAGTGCCCTCTAAGAAGAAAGCTGGCAAGCTGGTCTGTTCTTTTTCCACCCTATGAGGGCACAGTGAGAAGTCAGCAGTGTGGAACTCCAAAGAGGGTTTTCACCAGAACCTGACCATGCTGGCACCCTGGTCTCAGAATTGCAACCTCCAAAAATGTGAGAAGAAAATGTCTGTTGTTTGTAAGTCACGCAGTCAATGGTGCTTTGCTATGGCAGCTGGATTGAAGACAATAAGCTTAACAAAGAGAGTGTGCAAATGAATGAGAAAAATAGTTTTTAAGTAGGTAAGTGGGCAAAATTGATGAAAAACAGTGAATAAGGAGGAAATCTTACTGGCCAACAAACATATGATAAAATTCAACTTGATTAGTAGTTAAGGAACTCTAAATAAGACCAACACTGCATTACCATGATGCTCATCAGATTGACAAAGATTTTTATTTATTTTTTTTAAGATTTTATTTATTTATTTGACAGACAGAGATGACAAGTAGGCAGAGAGGCAGGCAGAGAGAGAAGGGGAAGCAGGCTCCCCACTGAGCACAGAGCCCGATGCGGGCTCGATCCTAGGACTCTGGGATCATGACCTGAGCCAAAAGCAGAGGCTTTAACCCACTGAGCCACCCAGGTGCCCCTGACAAAGATTTTTAAAGGGCCATACTTAATGGTGATGAGGGATGAGATGAGTACATTCATACATTTTGGGTGGATATGGAATCTCTATGACTTTCTGGGAAATCAATTTTGGTATGATGAATCAAGAACTTCATTTAATCCAGGATTTCTTTCCACTTACAGGAATCTAGACTAGAGAAATGATTTATGAAATGTTGACTGCAACATTATTTGTAAAATTGTAAAATTTTGTAAAATTGTTCATTATGTGTATCCTGCCAATGTCCCCTTGCTCACCTCACTTCAACCACATGGCTCTCTCTGCTGTGCTGGGAGCAGAACAGGCTTAATCTAGCCTTAGAACAACTCTTACTGTTGGCTGTCCTTGGGATACCCTTCTCCCAGATATCTGCATGATTTCCAGGTCTTTGATCAGATGTTATTTTGTAAGTGACACCCTTTTCAAACCTGCACCCCTCTACCATATTCCTCTTCCCATCTTCATTTTCCTCCTAGCCCTTAGCCCCCTCTAACATGCTCGATTACAAGTCAGTCGCTTTACAAAGTTCATCATTATCTGGTAGCCTTGAAAAAGGTTTTAAATTTTAAAGCCCAATTAAATTCTGCATTTCATTGCACTGCAAGTTATTCCATGTTTCTAAAAATAAGACAGAAAGAAGGACCTCTGAGTCAAATCAAGATATAAAAGGGCAGAGACTCCAAAATGTGAAATTGGCTGAGTGAGAAGCTGTCTTTCCTTGTTATGTGATAGTGATGAAACTGGTTAAACTCTTCCGCACTGCAGACCAGAGTGGTAGAAAATATTGTGTAGAGAAGGAGAAATAAATTTCCCTCTACCCTTCTAGGTTTTTGGCTGAGAAACCCCAGGTTATAAAAAAAAGATTAACAGGGGAAAAACAAATTTAATTTCATACATACAGGGCCCCCAAAGATATGAGACCCAAAGAAGTGACCAAAGCAGGTAGCTTTTATTTTATGTTTTGACAAGGGAAGGATAAATTTGTGGAGGATGAACAAGACAGGGAAGCTGGAGCTTAGGGTAAATTAGAGAGGAAGTAGTAAGATTTGTTTAGGTAGACTTCTTGGCTCCAAATTCTGTCTCTGGTGATAAGGATGTTCCATTTCCTCCTGGCACAGAGAGGGTACATTTCACATGGAGATTTCTTTTCTGCTTTTAGAGAGACAAAGGACGCTCAGAGTGCCCTTCTTGTACAAGCTGTTTCTTATGTAAATTTAATTCAAAATAATCATTATGCACTTTTTGGGGTGGTATACCCTGAACCCCTTCAGCTGTTTCTTGCTGCTTTTAGAAAGACAAGCTTTGATCCGAGCTGACCAAGCTGAAAGCAAAAAGGAGACAATATGCAGCTCTGTTAACAGAGACCCTCCTGCTCATGGCAGGATAGCTGAGGCTCAGTTACTCCAACTTCTTGAAGAATTGCAAAACCCAGACTTTCTGCCCTGTTCTAAAATTAGCATAAAAGGCAAGGAGGTGGGGAAACACAACAGGGGGATGAAATTGGGACACCTGAGAGTCAGAGAAATGAAGGAAGCCAGAGTCCTTGGGCCCTTCCCACACACCTTCCTTAAACCGTGATTTAGGGAATCCTTCCTAGTGTGGGCTGCAGCCTGATCACAGGTGCAGATGATTCTGCCTTGGCTATCGTCTCACAGAGCCAACAGGGAAACAGTCGAATTTATAACAGCTTCTCCGAACTCCCCCCTTTCCTCTATGAAAGAATGTTCCTCTCTTTTGTTCTCCAGACTTGCCCGTGGTTTTTTCTGTAGCTGGCATGTACTGAGTTGCCATTCTCTGCTCTTCCTGAATTAACCCATTTTGCTGGCCAGATAACTGGCAGTTTTATTTTTAAGATTAACCACATGCTATAATAGATCCCTTTCTTGTTAAGTGAGTTTGAATTGGGTTTCTGACACTTGGAACAGAAGGGGTCCTGCCTCATACCATAACTGCCCATTCAGTTTTCCATGGACCACAACCTGACTTGGGTCCCAGGACTCCTCTGCAACTGCTGTTGCCATTCACTATTGACTGACTTTCTGGAAGCAAATCTGATGAACCCGGGCTCCTGGGCGGTTCTGTCGGTTAAGCATCTGCTTTCGGCTCAGGTCATGATCCCAGGGTCCTGGGATCGAGTCCCACATCGAGCTCCCCACTCAGCATGAAGCCTTCTCCTCCCTCTCCCTCTGCCTGTCGCTTCCCCCTGCTTCTGCTCTCACTGTTTCTCTCAACTAAATAAATAAAATCTTTTAAAAAACATTAAAAAAAATCTAATGAACCCTTTTCAATCTTTACCTTCCTGGATCTATTTATTGAATTTGATGCTATTTATAATTCTTTTTTTTTTTTTTTTTTTTTTTTGCTATTTATGATTCTTTTCTTGAAATTCTCCTACGTTGACCTTTAAGAGACAATGCTTTTCTTTTCTTTTCTTTTCTTTTTATGGTGGTTGTTCTTGCTTTTTTGTTTCTCCTTAGTTTATTTTCCAGAACAGTGCTTTTCTCTAAACTGATTTGCTCCCAGTGTTATGCTCTCGACCTTCTTATCATCTTCATGAGGCAACTTCTCCCAGGGTGACACAATTCACGGTGGAAGCTTCAGGATCTTTATCTTTGTCTTACTTCTAGACTCATATAGTCCACTGCCAACTGGAGGTCTCCTCTCAACTTGCCACAGACACCCTCAGAAGTAACATCTCAAATCCAATCTTGTCGTTTATCCACCCAGCTATGGGTTTCTTATTTTGCTCCAATCATGGCCACTAGTACCACATTTAAATACTTGCCTTTGTTAGAAATGAGTATAGTCACTGGCTCTTCCTGTTCTTCATCCTTTCATCAAATTCCATCAATTATATTACACAAATATTTCTCAAATCTGTGGCTGCATATCTTATGCTTCTTCCTTAATTTTGTCTGGACTACATCAGCTCTGCATTACATGACTCCAGGAGCCTCCATGTAACTACTTGGTGAAAGGAGTCGTGATGGTAATGGTCCTGATTAGGCCCTCATAACTTCTTACTCGCCTTCTGTTGCTTCTTTTTAAAGTTCTCCTCACTTCCAGACTCGTTTCTCTTTAACCCTCTCTCCAAGTGCGGCCTGTGAGGGCGAAAGTGTTCGCTGCTGGGGATGCCTGCACTTTAGCCTTGTGAAAGTGGACCACTGTTCTTGGTTTGTGAACATACTCACTTCTTCAATACCAGAGATATTGTTTACCCCTAACTTCTTTAAAGAGAACTGAAGTGTTTTATCCTCTGCTGTAGCTGTTCTATGAATCACCTTCCTCTTTCAGGGAGCAGTTCCTTTCCCTCCAATGCATACTGTGCTTGCAGTTTATAAGTTTCTCTTGGTTCGTGATAGTTTCTTTAATCTTGTTGAGCTGAAATGGGACCATGGTGTGGAGTGAGGGGGGGTCAAGGGTGCACTAGGGTTGGCTCTCAGGGGTTCTCAGGTGGACCAGCCGAGATTAGATGCACACACACGCACTGAACCTAACACGCACTGTGCCCATGGGAGATAGCATCTGAGAATCTACAGAGGGAAACTGCTGCTGTCACAAAGCTCTCCTTCGATAAATCAGAGGAAGGTCATCGGGACCCACATCCCAGGTTAAGGGCCCAGCTTCTCCGGAAGGGCATCTCTTCTCCTAGGGAATATTGGTGGGAATATCCTTCTAGGGCTAGGACTCTACACACAGGAATTTTCCTCTGTCTAGCTCACTCCCTGCCCTGAAAGATGCTGGGATGGTGCGGGGGACACTAAGGGTAAGTGACTTGTACTGATCACAACCATGTGTAGGTGACCAGACTGCGACCAGGTAGTGACTCCTCACAGCCCAGTCCAGAGTGTGTGTGTGCGTGCATGCGCACATGCACTTTTCCCAGGGCTCAGTTCTGACCCTGATTGTTATTCTTCAAGTACTAGGTCTTTATCAGAGGAAATGCTAACTTTCATCCTCCTCCTCCTTTGTTTTTTCTTTTCTTTCTTTCTTTCTTTTTTTATTCCTAAGGATAAAAGGCCAGATCTCTAGTCCAGGCAATAACCATCAATAGCCATTCCCTGAGGCATTTCTGAGCCAGCTACTCTTCATTTTTAGAAACCCCTGGCTTTCCTCTACTCAGAACACAAAGTCATAAGACTTCCATAAGGATTCTGCTGTGAGGGAGAGAAAGCTTAGAGAACTCCTTCCAGAGTTCTACTGATGCCTTTTTCTACGAAGTATTCCCCAGTGGATCTAAGCAGCCCAGTTTTCAAACAGTTCACCCAGTTGTTTTTAAAGTGCTATTTATTCAAAGTTACCAAATTTTAAAAACAGATTTTACTACTCTAACTTTAATGTGCTGCCATTTGAGGATTAGTCTTTCAAAGTTATCTGTGATGTTATAGGACAATTTTTTTTAAAGACAGGATTTTTGTATGATAAAATCAATGCTTAATATTTAGAAAAGATTAGGCCTCAAAATAAAATAAGATGAAAACTGAGAGGGAGGCAAACCATAAGAGACACTGAACTCTAAGAAACAACAGAGGGTTGCGGAGATGAGGTAGGTGTAGGGAAGGGATAATTGCGTGATGGGCATTAAGGAGGGCACTGGATGTAATGAGCACAGGGCATTGTATGCAACTGATGAATCACTAAATTCTACCTCTGAAACTGATTAAAAAAAAGATTAATCTTCATAAATTTCCTCATTTAAAAAAAAAAGGAGGGGCGCCTGGATGGCTCAGTGGGTTAAGCCTCTGCCTTCGAGTCAGGTCATGATTTCAGGGTCCTGAGATAGAGGCCCACATAGGGCTCTCCTTTCAGCAGGAAGGCTGCTTCCCCCACCCCTGCCTGCCTCTCTGCCTACTTGTGATCTCTCTGTCACATAAATAATAAATAAATCTTTTTTAAAAAAAGGAATATTTTTCATAGAAAATTTGGTAAGAGAAGTAAAGCAGAAAATTGAGGGAAAAGAAACATCTGAAGAAAACTAGTTTTGATGTCTTGGTAAATTTCATTTCAACTGTACTGTTGATTTGCTTTCTAATTTCAATAATTTCTACCTTTATTTTTTTTATGTTCTTCTTTCTACCTTGACTTTATTTGCTAGTCTTTTAGGAGTTTCTTGGCTTGTAATTTTCAGTCTTTCCTAAATTATTTCTGATTACTCTATATAGATTTGAATATCTGTGTTTTTTATGACTGAATCTAATACACATAAAAAGTTCTGACACATTCTCATTGTTCATCTCTAAATATTTATAATTTGTGTTTGAATTGTTTAATTCTTTAAAGAATTTTTAATGAGGACATTTGACAAAAATTTTGTTATATAATTACCTATAGTTTTGCTGTTCAATACAGTAGTTAGTAGCCACATGTGGCTAATGAACACTTGAAATAAGATTAGTCTAAACTGAGACAGGCTTTAAGTGTAGAATATACACTAGTTTTGAAGACTCAGTATGAAAAATCAATTATTTTTATATTGATTACATATTTAAATGATAACATTTTGGATATATTTGGTTAAATAAGACATTAAATTTCACTTGTGTTTTTGTTCTGTAGCTATCAGAAAAATTTAAATTATGTACATGTTTGCATTTGTGGATTGCATTAGATTTTCATCCAATCGCATTAATCTATAGACTTATTTTTTCATTGGAACTATTAATTTCAGTGTGTTAAATTAATCTGCTAAAACTGGGATTTGACAACTTTGAAGTAACACTGGTAGGTCCCCAAAAATCCATAACCTGTTACCCTGGTGGAGTGCCTTTTATCAATATAAAAAAACTATCCTGATTTGCCCTTTTTAATGCTTTTTGACTCGAAGTCTGATTTTCTCTGATTCTAACATTTCTACATTTGCTTTGTTTTGATTAGCATTTTACATAATTTTTCTCTATTCCTTTATTTTCAAATGTCCTGCATCATTTTGTTTTAGGTATATCTTTATAAACTGCATACAATTATTTTTTAAAATACAATTTGAAAGACTCTTCTTTTAAATATATTAATTCAATTCATTTGCACTTTCCGTGATTATTAACATGTTACAACTGTTTTCTGATCACTTATTTTGTGTTTCTGATTACAGAAGCATTGTTCTCTCTCCCCTGACTTCAGATTTATTGGATCAGTGGCCTTCCTTTTTTCTCATCCTTACTCACATTGGGTTTGACACCTTTGCTCTTGGCTGCCTGGCAGAAGGGCAGAGATTGGAGAAGAGACATCCTTCCAGTACAGCATCTGCATAGAGTCACCCAGACCACTGTCCCCTCCTACTGCCTTCTGTGTCTGCTTCTTCCTGGCTCAGGGACCATAACCTTTCCCACATTTTGACAGAGTCTGCTCTTCCAGGAATTGGGACTATGGTTCCATATTCCTCGCAAATTCTAGTTCACCAAGAATACCACCTCGTATTTACATTTGCTGTTATTGATTTTGTTAACTTTAAAAAGAAAACTGCCAGTTGTTTTATCAGCAACAATGTGTTTATTCCGTTAAAGCAGAGAATCACAATTTGCAGTCTGCAAGCTACTGCAAAGCCACTGGCAAGTCAAGAGAAGAGAGGAACACTCTTTTATAGAGGAAAGGGGGGGAGTTGGGAGCAGTTCCAAGATTGTGACTTCTCATTGGCTGAGTTGTGACTGTCTCTCATTGGCTGGGCTGTTGCTGGGAAAAAGAAAACCTCTCTCTTGCCTTATGGGGTTGTAAACTAATATAGACGTACAAGGTAAGTCTCTTCCTGTTGGGGTCTGTAATCTACAGTGAGTGGTAGGGATGATAGATTCCCCTTCTGGCCTCCTGACTCCACTTCAGTGAGGCTTTCTTTTATTAATTCTCCCAGTTTTTTTCTTTTTCTTTCTTTTTTCTCTTAATCCTCTTACTATCTACTGATTTAGTGTGGAGAGCAAGCAGAAGTATGGCTTAATTTATCATCTTCATCTCACTGTGATATATTTACTTTCTGCTTTTTTTCTATATGTATTTTTTATCTTAATATAGTTTTAGTCCAATATCTGCATACATAATTTTGTGTCCTGATTTTCCACTTAGCATTTTAAGTATTTTCCTCATACTATTATACGTATTTTAAAACTTCATTTTAGGGATGCCTGGGTGGCTCAGTCAGTTAAGTGGCTGATTCATGGTTCAACTCAGATAATGATCTCAGGGGCGTGGGATTGAGCTCTGTTTCAGGCTTTGTGCTGGAGCCAGTTTGAGATTCTCTCTCCCTCTCTCTGCCCCTCCCACTCACTTGCATGCACTCTCTCAAATAAATAAATGAATAAATAAAATCTTCAAAAACAAACAAAAAACCCCTTCATTTTAAATGTCTGTTTAATATCCCATCAAGGAAAATTATTCGACATTTCCCATTTTTAGAAATTTAGGGGTTTTTTTTTGGACACCTGGTGGGTCAGTCAGTGGAGCGTCTGCCTTCAGTTCTGGTCATCATCCCAGGTTTTTATATCTACCTACCTATACACATTTCTATCCATCAATCATGTTTTTATCTATTTATCTGGCTATATAAGTGGCAATTTCATTTGGTTCAGCTAAATGTCTACCCTTGGGGCACCTGGGTAGCTCAGTAAGTTAAGCATCTGCCTTTGGCTCAGCTCATGATGTGAGGGTCCTGGGATGGAGCCCCACATCGAGCTGTTTGCTCAGCAGGGAGCCTGCCCCTCCCCTTGTTTGTGCACACACACACTCTCTCTCTGACAAATAAATAAATAAAATCTTAAAAAAAAGAAATTTAGGTTGTTTTCATTATCTGGTGTTAAAAAGTGATCACATTACCAGCTATATTTCATATTTTGAATTGTAGTCTTAGTGGGGTAATATTTATTAAGTACTTACTATGTGTCAGTCTCTATTCTTGGCACTTGAGATATATCAGTGAACAAAATAAAGATCAGTGCACTCTTGGAGTTTACCTTCTAGCAGGTGATATGGACAATAAACAGGAGACATAATAAATAAGTAAATTAAATAGTATTTTGAAGTAGAGTACGGTGGAAAAGAAAAAGTAAAGCAGTTTAAGAGGTAACCAGAGTGCTGGAAGGAGAGGGAGAATGGAGAGTGGCCAGGTTTATCTTCATTGGGAAGTGATATTTAAGCAAAGAGTTTCAGAAAGCGAAAGTGGTAAGTGTGCAGGTATCTGGGGGAATAGCATTTCAGGCAGAGGGAACGGTCAATGAAGAAGCCTTAAGGTAGGAGTGTGTTGAGCATGTTTGAGGAACTTGTGTGGCTGGGCAGAGACTGGTGATGAGGTCAGAGAAATAAGGGGGTAGCACAGATCATTTAGAGCTTTCTAGAACATGGTAATGATTTGGACTTTGCTATGGTGTGAATGTTTATTCACATTTGAAATTCATATGTTGAAATGAACCCCAAGTTGATGCTATTAGGAGGTGGGGCCTTTGGGAGGTGCTCAGGTCACAAGGGGACCTCACAAATGGGATCAGTGCCCTTATAAAAGAAGCCTGAGAAAGCTCTTCTATCCCTTCCACCATGTCAGGTTATAGCAAGAAGAAGCTATGAACCAGCAAGCCTGCCTTTGCCAACACTTTGATTTTGTTGGGCTTCCCAGCCTCCAAATGGTGAGAAATAATTTTTTTTGTTGTTTAAAAGCCACCGATCAATGGAATTTTTTTAATAGCAGTCCAAGTGGACTAAGACAGGTTTCTACTCTGAATGATAAAAAATGCAAGTTTTTGTTTTTAAGATTTTACTTTTATTTATTTGTCAGAGAGAGAGCAGACAAACACGGAGAGCAGTAGGCAGAGAAAGGAGCAGGCTCCCCCTTAGCAGGGGGCTGGGATCATGAACTGAGGAAGGAAGGAAGGAGCAGGATCCCCCCAGCAGGATGCTGGGATCATGAACTGAGCCAAAAGCAGACGCTTAACCAACTGAGCCACTCAGGCATCCCCAAAACTGCAAGTTTTAAGAAAAAGAACTGCCTGCTCTGGCTGAAGTGTTTAAGGATTACTCAGACCTCAATGTTGAGGCAAGACTTCAGGGGAGAGAGTTGGCAGTGGCTCCCACTAGGTGGTGACAGTTCAAGTGACGACACTATTGTGCTTTGATACATAGAGAGGGATAGAATCAGTAGGATTTCCTGACAGAGTGGAGGGGATGTGTGAGACCAAGAGGCTGGTGACATCCCAAAAGACACCTTATGAGAAACACAGAGCCAGAACTACCTAGGCTGGCCACTCTGAATTCCCAACCCACAGAAACTCCAAGATAATAAATGGTTTTCCGAAATCACCAAATATTGGAGTACTTTGTTATGTAGCAATTAGATAACTAATACAGTCTCCAAACCAAACTCCTCCTGTTTTCCCCAAACCTGATTCAACAGCAGGCTTCTCTACCTCAGATGATAGTAACTTCATCCTTCCAATTGCCCAGGCTTCAGACTTTGGAGTTATTCTTTTTTTTTTTTTTTTTTTTTTTTAAGATTTATGTATTTATTTGAGAGAGAGACCAGGGGGAGGGGCAGAGGAAGGGGGAGAGGAGCGCTGGCATGCAGGGCATGATCCCACAACCCTCAGATCATGACCCGAGCTGAAATCAAGAGCCAGAAACCCAACTGACTGAGCCACCCAGGTGCCCTTGGAGTCATTCTTGAGAGCCTTTTTTTTAGCTGGCATCTAAGGTGGGCAGACATGTGGGGCTGAGTCCTTAACCTGTAGGATCTGTGTTACCTCTAATTAGTGTCAAAAGTGGATTGAATTGTTGGACACCCAGTTGGTGTAAGAGAACTGGGAAATGACAAGTATTTCGTGTTGGAAAAAAACCACACGTTTGGTGTCAGAAAACATCACACATTTCCCGCTGGGAGAAGTGGGGAGTTCCCGGTCCCAGCTGGCTCTTTGTCCAGGCAGCCAAGAGTGAGGCTCCATGACCATTTTCAAACAACGAACTTATTACACTATAAGTTTAATTCTCCACTTGGGCAGGGTTCTCAAGAGCGCTGTAAAAGACGAGGACAGACCACACAGAATATGGAAGAAAAATTAAACTGCATAAAAGGTGGACAATAGAAAAGTGATTAGCCAATTCTATTCATTGGGACCTAGAATAAATTTTGAGTATGATGATTTGTCGTTTATCATACTGAAGAAGATCTGCGCTTCCTTGACAAGGATCATGCCTTAGTCTGTTTGAGTTGCTATAACAAAATGCCATAAACTGGACTGGTTAAAAACAACAGAAATTTATTTCTCACCATTCTGTGAGCTGCAAGTCTGAGATCAGGGTGCCAGCATGGTTGGGTTCCAGTGAGGGTTTGCCTCTGGGTTGCAGACTGCTGGCGTCTTGTATCCTCAGAGATCAGAGAGGGGAAGCAAGCTCTCTCGTGACTCTTATGAGGGGACTGATCCCATTCTTAAGAGCTCTACCCTTAGGACCTCATCTAATCCTAATCATCTCCCAAAGGCACTACATCTTAATCCCATCACATTGGGGGTAGATTTCAACATATGACTTGTGGGGGCACAAGCATTCAGCCCACAGCACCCATCCCTCTGTTCTAGCTGTTGTATGTTCCCACCTCACCATTCCACAAGTTAACAGTGCATGGAGGGCCCCAAAGCCCTCTCCACCAAAACACATCCTCCTCTTGCTCAAACTTCTTCCTACATAGGGCCTTTCCCACTCTCTATTCCTGAGGGACCACGCTCAGTCCTTACATTAGATAACTAGAAGTCTGACTGCTTATTGTCACATTGTCATTAATCACTTCCTGTGGAACCATTTTCCAAAATGAGACCATACATGTCCCAAGGGCAGAGAGAAGCCTTATATGTTCTCTGTCCCCAGGTACCACCTGTTGAATTGCACAGAATGAAGGCTGAGCACAAGACTGGCTTATTAAGAGGAAGGAGTGAAAGGTACAAAAGAGCAGATGCTTCTTCAAACAAACGAACAGTTTAAATAGATTTTAGAAATATCAATCAACCCTTTAAATGAATTTTTATCATTTTCTCTTATAGACTGTTTTACCCACAAGTGCTCTACAGGTCAAAAGTAAGTGACTTCTTAGGGCAATGAGGATAGAAAGATATTTGTGGGGCTTCAGGAAAGGTCAACCCAAGGATTCTACAGCCAGGAATGACAGGAAGTATTGAGCTTGAATTCTGACTGGCCTCAGACTGAACCAGCATTTCTCCTTTTATGGTTTTGAGAGCGTGCCCCTCAGTAGCCTCATCTTTCAAATGAGAGTGAAAATAACAGTGTCTACCTCACAGGAGCAAGGAGAAGATGACAGAAGACAATGCATGTGGAATGCTTAGTATGGCCCCTTTCACGGAAACACTCAACAGACAGGAGCTATTATCATCCTTATTACTATTTTTCAATCTTCTCCAGAAGGCAGGGGATGCTGGAAGCACAGGAGGCAGAACCAGGGCTGCATTAGGAGGGAGACTCGTTTTGAGATGAGGCTATGAGAAGCATGACAAACTCCCAGTGGGGTCTTGCAGCAGATGGGCCTGAGCTGTTCCTACGGCATGGACTGGGGTCGGCGAGGGGACAGGGCTAGAGGGCTGCCTGGAGCACCCCTCGAAAAGTCTCCAAGCCAGAGGGGAGCCGCTGGGCTTTGTCCTCACTGGATGAGAAGCGTCTGAGGCTAGAGGAAAACATGGCCCATGAGACCCATAATGAAGACATGCCTGGGGTCCAGGGTAAGGCAAGACTGAGGGCAGAGAAGGTTGCCATAAACTGTGGACAAAATTGAAAAAACTGAAGACTAGGGCTATGGTGGTGACTGCACAGTATAAAGGGAGGGGTGGAGACTAGACACAAGCAGACACAAGGGACATGGCCAGGTAATGGATGAAGGAGGCAAGGAATGGAGAAGCGAGCCCTGCTCCTTGCATGGGACTTTGGTGATTTTTGTTTGTTTGTTTAAGTAGGCCCCATACCCAGCATAGAGCCCAACGTGGGGCTCTTGATCTCATCTGAGCTGAGATCAAGAGTCAGATGCTTAACCCACTGAGCCACTCCGGTGCCCCTGACTTTGGTGATCTTCTAAACAAGAACCACTTTGGTGTGACCATGTTTGCCGTGATGATGGAGTGGCCGTCTGAAGAATTGGGAAGCTGGTCTGAGGAAGGGGTTGAGGAAAACTCTGCATATTCTTTGTGAGACTGAAGTGATGTTAGGACATCCACTGGAGACACCACAGAGACGCCACCATAAAGGACCCATGGAGGGGTGCCTGGGTGGCTCGGTCTTTAAGCATCTGCCTTCAGCTCAGGTCATGATCCCGGCGTCCTGGGGTCAAGCCCTGCATCAGGCTCCCTGCCCAGCAGGAAGCCTGCTTCTGCCTCTCCCCTGCTTGTGTTCCCTCTCTTGCTGTGTCTCTCCCCCACTGCAGGGGGAGGGGCTGAGCATGATGGGCACTGTGTGCCACGTGGGGAAGGTGGGGGGGGGCAGGGAGTGGCTTGTAGCCACGGTGAGGGGCCACAGCGGGGTAGGGGTTGAGATAAGAATGCACAGATCCAGCCCAGGGGAGGAGGGCTCGAAGTTAAAATGCTCTTCTCCTTAACATAGTTTTGAATATTTACTATTAGTATGTGCCAGGCACATACTAACACCCTGTCATATTAGAATGTGAGGCACTCGATGTTGTTATAACAGCTTTATGGTGGGAAACAGACCTGGGGGGCTTAAGTGGTAGGGATAATTTTGAACTAAGAACTGCCTGACTCCCAAACCCACATTCCTAACCACAGCTGTGGCTCTGCCCTGGGGAACCTGACACTTGAAGCCCAGTGATGCTGATATAACGCTCATGACAGGGGCAGAACTGTGGGCTCTAACAGGGAGATACCAGGCTGGGGAGCCCATCATGGCCACTGTGGGAATGGGAACAATCTCCATATATTTTCCAGAGAAAAGACTCCAAGTGTATGGGGTATGGAGTGTGAAGGTTTTCAGAAATGAGGGAGGGCTAAGAAGGGGATCTGCCTGAAAGTACAAAGTGGGAGAGAAAAGAGCCCTACAGGGCTGGGAGCCCTGAGCTCAGTTCAAGTGCAGGGTTGTGACTTGGGCACTGTCCATTTTTCTCTCAGAGTAAGTCTTAGGGTGAGAGAAATCAACCCGAGGCCCCAGTGAAGCCTCCAGAAATGCTGCTCTGTGTTCCCATCCAGTAGGAAGCCTTCGCAGATGACTGTGGTGGGAAGTCACTTCGACTCCTCCTCACCCTCCGTGCTGCCTCTGCCTCCCCCAGGCCCTGGAGCGCTGGGAGCAAGGGGGGGACAACTTCCTTGTGCATAACACTGAAGTCAGTGCCCTGGTGGGGAGCACTCTGGGGGCCATAAGCAGATGTGGGACAAGGTGAAGCCTAGGGAGCATGGAGCTATGAGGTTCTCCCTACCTCCCATCTCTGCTCCTGGGAACATGTGTCCCCAGCTGCCACCCATGTACCTTCAGGCCACAGTCCCTTGTTCTATTGAGTGGAGCACACCTGGATCAGTTCTACTAGACTGGAGCCCTACTGGAGCCCTACTGCAAGCCCCAGATTTGAGGGGACACACCCTGCTCTGGGCCTGAGCTTCTCTGTTGGCTCAGGTTTCTGAGGCTGTTCCACTCTGGGACACTCACTCTGATCCCTTCAGTTTGGCTGTCCCAGGGATGCTTCACCTGTCCACAGACACAGCTGAGAGGAGGGACCCCCATTCAGACTTGCTGTCTGGCTGGAATTCACCAAGCATTCTAGGGGCTTCTGTTGCCCCTGTCCTCCTGCCCCTGCTGTCTTGAAGGCCCCCTGGGGAGGGGTCGGCACAGTCCTGACCCGCACCTTCTCCTGACCGTGTTGGCAGAGATGGGTCCGTGGGCAGGGTGAGCCATTCCCTCCTCACAGATTCTTCTTCGGCTGACCAGCTCCTGCCGTCTGTCCTTGCAGACCCCGCCCCACCTTTCCCGTTCATCCTCACATTCTCTGGCCTTCCTGGCTTAGCTCCACGCTCGCTCTCCCCAGCCCAGCCTCCAGCTTCTGTAGGACATTCAGATTTCAGCATCACCCCTGAACAGTGCCCCACACAGAGCTGGTATTTACACAGTGTGACTTCTCACTCTCCTTAAGAAAGCACACGCCACTGTGCCAGCTTTCCTAACGTTCTCTGTGGATATGTTTTCACTGCTGTGCTTTTCCGGAGCATGATGGGCCCTGAGGAGAATCTATGCAGCAAATGACTATGAGGAGGATCTTAGGCTAAGTACTGGGCAGAGCAGGCCCCTCAGACCCTTTCTCCTCTGCCCCGGGGCCACACAGAGAAGAGCAGTGCCTACCCCCAGCTCCCCTCCAAAGCTGCTCTCTGGACTGTGGGACTGACAGCTGGTAGAGGGGCCAGGGTCCCTGACAACCGCCCTCTGCCCCTGCTCTGATTTCAGACCCCAGATCTGAAGGTGATGCCTGATCCTGCCGCTAAGCTGGCTGCTGCCCTACATGGAGAAGAGGGGCTAAGGGCAGGGAGGGCCCCTGGATTTGGGGTAAGTGTCTTGTTCTGCCCTATACCAAGGGGACACTTGGAGAAGGGGTGCCTAAGTGGAGTATTCCAAGGGCAGCAGGTAAGAGTGTACCCTGGATGCCAACCCTATCTCCTGTTGCCTCCTGAACCACATCTTCAAGCTACTTGGTTCCTAGAGGATATGGCCAACAGAGAGGAAGGGAACACTGAAGGCGAATGTGGAGGGTGCATTCCAAACATACAGAGGAGCCTCTGACATGCTCTGTCCTTGACAATGGCAGAGGCAGCTGCAAAAAAACAGGGGCCTCACGGGAGAACCCAGAGTGTTGAACCCCTCCAGCAAAGCCAGAAGAAGCTCCTCGGTCCCTCCCCTGCTCTCCAACTTTCTCCTCCCTCTTGTTCTTCATCTTTGCCTGTGTTAGTCAGCAATCAGTTCCTGTTCCTGCTCTAGATTTCTATTTGGAACACAGGTGACTCCTGTGGGAGTGGCCTTTGTCGGGGCTGCTCCAACCTTGTACCCAGCTGGCTCCAAGCTCCTGGGTCTATCCTCCAGAGATCTAGCTGCTGGTTCATCTCTGCCCTAGTGACTGGTTCCAGCAAGTCCTGGGGTTTCCCAGCAGGGGAGACTATGGCAGCACCTGCCCAGGTCCAACCTGCCCAGAGCCCCCAGCACCGTTTGCACTCTCCCTTCTCTCCTTATGCCTCCTCTCTGCCTCCTCAGCACTAGGAAGCTCATTTTCTAGAAGCATCTGGCTTCTCAGTTGCACCTACCTTCCACCTGGTCACACCTGTCTCTCTCCTCACAGGGAAAGTTCTGTGGTGCTGATTGCCACTGCTGCTGTCCATGCCCCTCAAACAGTCAGTGAGGAGCTTGGAAAGGGCAGTGCAGTGTGAGGTAGGGGAAGTGAATATTGATCCTGTGTGAAAATAAAATTCAAATGTACACAGCCTTGCACTCCATCCTGTCCACATTTATAGTTATGTTCGTTGCCTTTGTCTCATTCAGTGCCCACTGAATCCAGAGACAAGTCAAGGCTGAAATCCAGCCTGTGCTCCGCTTGCTGACCCTGGAGGCTTAACATTTGTATTCACCAAGTCAGGCTTCTGTGGGGTTGTACCAGCTCAGTGGAGAGTTCTTTTTAAAATTCACACCAGGGGGGGAAATGAAAGAATAGAATAGAATAGAATAGAATAGAATAGAATAGAATAGAATAGAATAGAATAGAATAGAATAAAATAGAATAGAATTAAATTCACACCAGGGGGCAGCACAGGCTCTGGGTGTCCCAACAGGACACCCCTGTGTATGTCGTGCAGTGTCTACACTCCATGTGCCAGGGGACGAAATGGAGACCAAGGTCAGCCAGTTCATGGTACAGCAAGGATCCAGCCTCAGGGCCTTTCAGTACAGTTTTTGTACTGAAGCTCCTCTCTCTGGGTCAAGAGAGCATGGACAGACGTTGCCTCTGCCTTCTGGGGATTCCTCCAGATCCTGCTCAGATATTGTTCCTAGGGGCGGAGTGGGAGACACGTCTTGGCACATCTGTGGCTATGGAGTTGGCACCAAAGGGCATACCGGTGGCCTCCAGCCTCATGGTGAGGATTCAGGACTGTTTGCCACATGGGCCGCATGCTGTCCATGGGCCCTTCCTCTCACTGTGTCTGCAGTTGCACAGTCCAGGAGCTGGGATCAGGAGGGTGGGAAGGGCCCCACTGTATCCCTTGAGGGGCCTGGGAGGTGGGATCTGGGGGTGGAGGGTATGCTGGGTCTCCAGCCAAGTCAGCAGAGCCAGAGGTCAGAGTTCATTAGCGCATGGGCCAAGACCTCAGTTCTGTCCTCCTTCCCTGGGGTCAGGGCAACCAGAGGACTGGGAGGCGACTTTGCCCTTCCTCAGCTCTCCAGGTACCAGCTACATTATCAGGGGAACACTGTGGTGGTTGGCTTCTCCTTGAGGCTCTGATGTCCCCCACCAGGCCTAGAGGTTGTTCTAGGAGGAGATACCATATTTTGTCCTGGGAACTAGATGGTGATTGCATAGGAGAACAAAGTCTGGGCTTCTAGGTCTCACAGGTCCAGGCACTAGTTGACAAACAGAATTCTGAGACAGCTCTAGTGTAGGGCATGTCAGGTTATGAGGCAGAGTTGCTGCTGAGCAGTTACTGAGCTGAAATCTATTTGGTTTCGTGTTTGTTTGTTTATTTGTTTGTTTGTTTTAATTAGCCACAAACTTGTTTTGAAACTCTTAACCTTGGGTTCCTGTGAGGCTGGCACATACAAGCAGCAGCTTTGCCTGCAAATGCTGCCTCTGTGGTCCATTTCCTCCACTGTCCCCATCTCCTGGAGGTCCTTCCTCCATCTTTGTCACCAGCACTAGAGCATCCCAAGAAGCAGAAGAGAGTTTTTTGCCTCAGGAGTTGAGGGGTGGGCAGGTAAACATCATGCCCAGTGGTCCAGGAGGTTGGCCAAGAGCTCATCCCTCGGAAGGCTGGTGACTCTAAGAGGAGATTCAGCTGGTTGTCTCCCTGACTACTTTCCCACCTGGGAGCCATAGAAATAACCCTGGATTAGGAATGGGCTGTCTGCTGAGAGTCCCTTTCTGCGATTGTTTTTACCTCTCTGGGCCTCAGTGTCCTCAGCTGTCACATAAAGAGTTGGATTGATAACCCCCACACCCTCCTCTCTGGCTTTCTGTGAGACTCACTCGGTGTTTCCCAATCCTCTAACCTCTGGGTCACAATGGTCTTGTTTCACTCTAAGCAATGATCTTGTTACTTACCTCACAGAGAGAATGGTGACAATAAGATGCTATCTGTAGCCTTTCCCCACTCTGTCCAAGATGTACTGTCATTTGCCTCTATTCTTCCCTGGAAGCATCAGTGGAATAGATGTATCTTTCCTCCCCTGGGGACCCCTTCCATATCCCCTGGGGATCTTACCCTCTCCCACCCCTGCTGGTCACCTCCTTCTGAGAACCATCTTCTCCCTTTTCTGCAGTTTTAAAGACAATCCAAAAGCATCCAACAAGCTCAGACTCTCCTATCTCCATCCTAGTGCTGCTATAATGGTTCCCTCCTTCCCAAAGGCGTCCCCTTTTCCTGCACCCCTGCAGGATTTTTTTCATTATCAATGCGAATGCTGAAGTTTTATTTTCCTGCCCTTTGGGCATTTAGGAATTTACTGGGCAGATCCTTGCTGCTCTCTACTTACTCAGTAGGCTTGTCAAGAGTTTTTTTTTTTCCCAGTCACAGCCTCCATCCAGCCTCCATGCCCATTGCCCTCTCATTTTTTTTTTTTTTTTCCTCTTCTGTCTCAGAAATTGGCCATTTCTGCACTTGCTCTACAATGTGGCTATTATCCTGGGCTCCATTGCCTGCCCAATCGCCTATTCTGTGAATTTCAGTCCTGTTCCAAGGACATTTTTCCTAGGGCTCTGGGGAAAGGAGGAGATGATATCTGCCATGGATTTCCTCTGTTGTTCTGGAAACAAGCTAGTGTCCATATATGTTGCTTTCCAGATGAGCTTCCAAGAAAGACGATCCTTCTCAAGAGAATGTAAATCGTGCCAGCCCCTAGGCAGCTCACAAAGGAAATGGGTAGGATCTCTCTGCCTGACGTTTTAGGACCTCAGGGGTCCATCTCAGGGATCCAACTAGGCAAAGAGGTTTCATCTCCTTTCCCCTGGTTGGTATCTCAAGACCCTATACCCCAGGATCCCAGCCATGAAGCATTTGGTCTCCATGGTTATGAGTCATTCCTGAAAGCAAGAAGTGGGAAATCCCACACCCACCTTGGGGGGGGGGGGCATCAGAATTTACAATATTAGAATCCCTTCAGGAGGGCCTCCAAAATATGGATTGGGATTTCCAAGGTATCCGTATATCTATGTGTAGAAGAAGGGTCATAACAAGCGTCACAAATCATTATTTCTTTGGCTTTGTCCCACCAGCACCCAAGGAGCTCCATGGGCCTCACAAACTTTTGCAAGTGGGACCTTTCTTATCTTTTCTACACATTCTTGCTTCTGCCCATAGTAGAGGACACTCTGTACAGTTCAGCCGTTTCAAAAGGGCTGGTGAGGAAACAGCCACCCTTCACTCCACTTCCTTATTACCTCTCCTGAGGAAGAGCTAAACTGATGGTGGCTTACATAAGCAAGCAGTGTGCCCTTCTCCTTCCCTTGGGCCATCTGCACTAAGATATGGTAGGTTCAAGTGATATCTCTAGTCTCTAGCAATCAGGGCAGGCTTCTGCTCTATTCATCCAGGTTTCTGCTCTGGGGGCGGGGTGGGGGGAGGGGAGATGTTTCACCTGAAACTTGCTGTGTACATCAGGTCAGCTCTACTCTGTCAGTTGCCTTCAGTTCAGAAAGGAGGTGGTAGAGAGCTTGTTCTCCAAATCAGCACTAAGAGTGTGAAGATGACCTTGGCTTTGATTCTGTCTGTCTCCTCCTATATAGTTCTCAGGTGTTTAGAACCCACTAGGGAAGGAAAGAAGTGATTAGCTCCTTCTGTGACTATTCTGTGGTAGGAAACATTCCTCTCTCCTCCGTGACATGGGGAGAACTGCTGGCCCTGCCAAGGCTGTCTGAAGATGAAAATCCTGCTGGTGCCACCACTGCTTGTGACCACAGATGTTGGCACAGATGTGAAGCATGCCCATCTGAGCTCTGCTGTCAAAATCATTCATGCCATCTCTTATTTCTGCAGAAGCCAAAGGCCTTGACTTCCACTGCCATGGGAACAGCAGGTACCAGCTCTCAGGAAGGCTTGTGTTCACACATACTACACTTCCATTTATTTATCTGTTTATTATCATATTATTTTAAAATTTAACTTCATTTTTGTGATTCCCTTAAGTACTCAGGACCCTTTGGAGTTAGATTGGAGGAAAGGTAAGGACAGTGCCATGCAGGAGGCCTGGGAAGTCAAGATTCTTCTAAGACTGCTTGTCCAACTGGTCTTGTTCATACTAGGCTTTTTAGATAATGACGGGTGAGTCTGCTTCCTTTAGGCTGGCCTCCTTGCTCTTCCAGAATTACACAGAAATTTGAATATCTCATTGTTTTTAACACAAGCTGTCCCGGCTCTATCTTGACTTTTCTGCCCCATAAGACAGCACATGGAGAAGCTATGGTTCTTGCAGTGAAATAGAGTGAAATGCAACGAATTGCAGAGATGTTGCCCGGCCAGATATGAACACATGGTGCTGAGCAGAGTGAGAAGCAGAGTGAAATCTGTATCACAGGATCATCCGTGCAATAAAATGTTATGCACGGAATGTGATGATACAGATTTTAATAAGAATGTACACAGATCAAGAGCTATAAATTGAGTCTGTTAGAATGGGGAGGTACATGGGAGTGGAGGGAGTACAAAAAGAAGTAAGTAAATAAGTAAAAGAACAGTGGAGCCAGCACAGACCAGTGGTGAAAATGCCCCCTGACCTCCGGAAAGGGAATAGGAACCTTCTCTTCCTGTGATTTGAAAAAGGTTAGAGATGAAATAAACTCTGGGTCCTGGGATTGGATGGTACAGCCAAGTGAGGTCCCAAACAGTGGAACTGTAGAACTTAAAACTACTTTCCTCGGTCTCTCAGGAAGGAAGGATCTTGTTGCTGGGCTGTGGGGCCACTGCTGTAGCGAGAGGGTAAAGGGTGGATGTGCAGAACTCTGAAACAAAGAGGAGACAGACTTCTCCATAAAAGGAAGGCACGTTGCTGCTGGAGAAGTACAAGTAAATCTCCAGGAGTTGGGAAAACTTTGTGGGGGAAGGGGAGAGGAAAGAGGAAGACAGTGAGAGTTGACTTAGTTGGATGTATGTGAGAAAGCACTGATATGTAGAATGTGCAGGTTGCTGGGGCCCAAAAAGTGAGTACATTTGCATAAGGAGCCCAGGAACATTCTGGGAGGAGAGGAGTAAGATCCACATTCCTTCTGGATTTTAAATCAGGGTTTTAAATTTGGGTTTTAAATCAGGGTTCCCCAGGACAACTAGACCAAAGCCAAATAAATCTTCAAGCATATAACATAGGAGAGTATGTTCATGATCTTCTGGTAGGGAAAGATTCCTTTAATGGGGTAGAAGAGTATCAGCCATACAGAAAAGAGTAATACATTAAAAGTTAAGAACTTCTGGGGTGCCTGGGTGGCTCAGTGGGTTAAAACCTTTGCCTTCGGCTTGGGTCATGATCCCGGGGTCCTGAGATTGAGCCCCACATCGGGGTCTCTGTTCCGTGGGGAGCCTGCCTCCTCCTCTCTCTCTCTGCCTGCCTCTCTGCCTACTTGTGATCTCTGGCTGCCAAGTAAATAAATAAAATCTTTTTTAAAAAAAAGTTAAGGGACGCCTGGGTGGCTCAGTGGGTTAAAGCCTCTGCCTTCGGCTCAGGTCATGATCTCAGCATCCTGGGATCGAGTCCCACATCGGGCTCTCTGCTCAGCAGGGAGCCTGCTTCCTCCTCTCTCTCTGCCTGCCTCTCTGCCTATTTGTGATTTCTGTCAAATAAATAAATAAATAAAATCTTAAAAATAAAAGTTAAGAACTTCTTTTTATCAAAAGACACTAGTTAGAGGGTAAAAAGTAAGCCACTGAGGAGGAGAAAATGCAATCAACAACCAACTCAAAAGAAAATGGGCAAAAGATCTAAACACTTTACAAACAGGATTTCCAAATGACCCACAAACATACGAAAAGGGGTTCAGCCACATTGGTCATCAGGAAAATTCAAATAAAAAACACAATGAGATAAAAGACAAAACCCGACTATATCAAGTGTTGGCAGAGCAACTAGCAAATACACATCTGGGCCAATTTAAATTGATTCCACTACCACAGGAAACAGTATGGCATTGTCCCCCAACAAGGAAAATTCCATATGGAGCAGCAATTTCACTTCTAAGTACATAAACAACAGAAATGTGAGCACTTCTGTAACTTCGTTTGTAACAGGCCTAAACTGAAATGACCCCATGTCCATCAACAGTAGAATGTGTAAACCAATGGTGGTCTCGCCATATAATAGCATATTCCACAGACTAAAAAGAAATGAGATGAACATGCACAGTTGTTGAATAAGGAAAGAATGTACAGTCACGGGGCCTCTGTATTTTCTCAAATGTAACACTGAGTCCAATTAGCCAGTCACAGAAGAATATGTATTAGATGATTCCATGTATGTGAAGGTAAAAGAAAATATGCAAAAATAAAACCATAGTGTCTAGGGGCTTACCAAGTGCTTGGATGGTAGAAATAGAAGGAGAAGCAAGGCAGTGGCTGCCATGGCAGTCAGAATACCAAAGGAGTGGTAATGGGGAAAAAGGGTGCATACTGTTTAGGAGGGAAGAGTCATGGGCTTTTGGGGTGTTGGTGATGTCTGTTTATTGACCTGGGTGGTGGCTATCTGAGTACTGATCTTGATTATTCATTGTGTTTGCTGTACATTTTTGTTTGGGATTCTCCTCTGTATGGGAGCTGTACTTTACAACTGAAAAGTTAATAAGCTACTTTACCTTAATACCAAAGGATATGCAGATGCCTGGAGTGGACCCACTTACAAAACTCTGGTAGTCATACTTTGTTGTTGTAGTTGTTACTTACGGATTGGTGGACAAAAGCGGTGGCTCTTTATTCTTTGGCATTGCAGTTGGAGTCACCTTTTTTTCCTCCATCTTTCTGTTGGGACTTTTTAGCACCCATTTGCAGCTAGGAAATCTGGCTCTGAAAGAGAATTCCAGGAGCTGGTTACCTACCTAAGGAAAATCATCCATCCTGACTAAGTTCAGAATATACATTAAGGATTCATGTTGTCTACATGTGGCATTATAATCTATAAATGCTGGGGCGTCTGGGTGGCTCAGTCGGTTAAGCATTGGACTCTTGATCCCAGTCAGGTCTAGATCTCAGGGTCGTGAGTTAGAGCCCCACGTTGGGCTCTGTGTTGGGCATGGAGTCTACTTAAACAAACAAACAAATAAATAGAATCTTTAAATGCTGCTCCAAAGAGTCTGTAAAGAAGCCAAAGCCATCCTCCCAGAGTGGAAGAATAGCTCTGTATCGACCTGGTAGTTTATCGTGATATCGCATGGCTGCAAATGTTGATTCTGTTGGTTTACATTGGATCTCAGATCCAGGGCTCTGAGACAACTGACTTTGAAATCAAAATCCCTAAATATAAAGATGGTAAATCATTCTTAAAGGTTATGGGGCACCTGGGTAGCTCAGTGGGTTCAAGCCTCTACCTTTGGTTCAGGTCATGGTCCCAGGGTCCTGGGATCGGCCCCTCATCGGGCTCTCTGCTCAGCGGGGAGCCTGCTTCCTCCTCTCTCTCTGCCTGCCTCTCTGCCTACTTGTGATCTCTGTCTGCAAATCTTTAAAAAAAAAAAAAAAAGTTGCATGGTCTAGGATTCTTGGATGTATGGGCTTGCTTTTGTGTTTGCACTGCATGATAAACTGTAGAAAGTAGATATGGAAAAAGAGTGAATTGATTGGTTTAATACTTCTTTCATTAGGAACAACTGACCAAAAAGAAATTCCTCTGTGTCTTTGTTCCGGTCACATCATGTTTATATGGTATTTAAGGGAAACTCCATAAGACAGGACTGTTATCAATTGTTTATACATCTTAACTAATGGCCCGGAATACTTCTTATATTAAACTTTGGGAGAAAGTGATAAATAATAACTGTGAGTCTGCGGGGGCAGATTAGCTCGGGTAAGTTTATAAGCCATCACATTTATGAGCTATTTTATAAAACTCTGAGATGTACTTATGGATTATTTTAAAATAAAATATCCTATTTGTTCTTAAGTGGTATATACAATTTTGTACAGTTCAATTACTAACAGTTCTGTTCTATTGGAGATTTTTCTGTAAAGGTTGAAGTGAGAGTAGGTTAAGAATAGGGTTTCTGGGGTGCCTGGGTGGCTCAGTGGGTTAAAGCTCTGCCTTCAGCTCAGGTCATGATCTCAGGGTCCTGGGATCAAACCCCGCAATGGGCTTCCTGCTCAGCAGGGAGCCTGCTTCCTCCTCTCTCTCTGCCTGCCTCTCCAACTACTTGTGATCTCTGTCAAATAAATAAATAAATAGATAAAGAATAGGGTTTCTGGGGGTGCCTGGGTGGCTCAGTTTTTAAGCCTCTGCCTTCAGTTCAGGTCATGATCCCAGGGTCCTGGGATAGAGTTCTGCACTGGGTTCCCTGCTCAGCAGGGAGTTGGCATCTCCTTTTCCCTCTGTCCCTCCCCCCACTCATGTGCACACTCTCTTGCTCTCTCTCTTAAATAGAAAAATCTTTTATAAATAAATAAATAAATAAATAAATAAATGTCTATCCTTCATCCATCCTGCTATCTCTTCAGATAAGGACCTGTTTCCTTTAGGACCTACCTGCTCCAAACAGCCATCTCATCTCCCTCCACCCCAAAGGGGTTGTGGAGGGTAGTGGTGAAGGCCTGTCTGAGTCTGAGCTCCAGGGCTGCTCCACCTGTCCATCTTACACCTCACCCTGCCAAACATGTGTTTGGCACTGAGGGTGACAACTGCTTCACAACAGGCAGGGAGGTTCACAGGCTGGATGGCTCCAGGAAGAGGAAGTGAGGGTGTGTGTGAAAGGAAAAAGGGAGGGTGGGAATGTCTCCAAACTTCAGTTCTGTTCCTGAATGGCTTACCCTAGCTGCAGGTCCTAATCAAAGGCTCTCTTTGCTTCCTTCTCTTCTGCGGCTGACTCTTCCTGGGGGCGAGCCATCACATCCCCCACAGCAGCCAGCAAAATGAACAGGAGCCACGATCTCCCCTTCTCCAAATAGCCCCCGCCTTCCTATCCTGACCTGGGGCTCCTATCAGATGAACACTGGGAATACTGTGGTCACAACATTTGGGGGTGAAGATACCTCAATCTTAAGCCTCTTCTTGTCCTTCTTGCCAGAAGTGAGGTCAAATATTCCATTATGATTTGGGATCAGAGGCAAAAGACTAGCCCAGTTTGTGCCAGATCAGTCAAAATGCATAGCTGGTTGACAAGTCCCATGTTTAAGGAAGACATTTTACTCACTTTTACTAGTATAACTTTAACAATTGCAGCTAAATCTTACATGTAGTCAAATGAAGATACCAACTTCTAAAAATTGTAGGTGCTGTGACATTTCTAAATTCTTTCAATAGGGATACATTTTAAAATGTTTTCAGGTCAGATGCCTGGTTAAATATAAGACTGATTATCATGAACCTAACATACCATTTGGGGCTGAAATTAGATATTTAACAATGCTCACATTTTCTTAAACAAAATAGAAACATCATTCAAAAATATATACTTATTTGTGGAGAAAATGGAACAAACACTTGAAGCAGAACTTTTCTGGGAAATCTGGGTCATATAGTTGTATATTTTTTAGAGGATTCAGGTTACATCAGCAGAACCCAAATTGTCTAAGAACTGAGTGTTTCCACTTTGCTTTATGCTGGGCAAACCCAAGTGCTTCTGCTGTTCTGGGCTAAGGTAAAGCTGATGATGGTTTGGCTTCAAGGGCAAAAGAAATGTACATTCTTTACCAGCTACTAAAAATTCAAACTCATTGTATCACTTTTAGTTAGTAGTGCTTTTATTTACTTTGATTTTTTATTTTATTTTATTTTATTTTATTTTTGGAGAGAGAGAGAGAGAAAGAAAATGAACGGGAGGAGGGACAGAGGGAGAGAGAGAATCTTAAGCAGGCTTCATGCCTAGCACAGAGCCCAACTCACGACCCTGAGATCATGTCCTGAGTTGAAATCAAGAACTGGATGCTTAACCCACTGAGCTACCCAGGTGTGCCTAATTAGTAGTGCTTTTAAATGGAACATCCATAAATAAGAATAAGACAATTTTTCAACACAGGTAGTTGTTGTATTCATTAGGGCCTGGATTCTTATTAATTCACAGAGCCATTACCATTTAGTTTCTATTGAGAACCAAGTAAGTACCAAGTACTACCATGAGGTTTGGGGAAATGGAATACAAACTAGTTCCTGACCTCACTGTGCACCCAATATAGGAGGTAAACAGATATCTTGGCACATCAGAGCATGGTTGGTGCTGTAACTGAGGAGTAAACTGGGTTTGGAGGCTAAGCACGTAAGAGGAGTACCACCTCCTAGTCCAGGTGGGACAAGAAGAGCTGGAAGCTAAAATGCACCAGCCTTCAGCCAGGGAAACAAGACCGAGAAATGGCATTCTTTTTATTTTCTTTATAATTTTTTATTTTTTATTAACGTATAATGTATTATTAGCCCCAGGGGTACAGGTCTGTGAATCGCCAGATTTATACACTTCATAGCACATACCTTCCCCAATGTCCATAACCCCACCACCCTCTTCCTACCCCCCTCCCCCCGGCAACCCTCAGTTTTGTGAGATTAAGAGTCTCTTATGGTTTGTCTCCCTCCTGATCCCATCTTGTTTCATTTATTCTTTCCTACCCCCCCAAGCCTCCCACGTTGCCTCTCAACTTCCTCATATCAGGGAGATCATATGATAATTGTCTTTCTCTGATTGACTTATTTCGCTAAGCATAATACCCTTTAGTTTCATTCACGTCATCACAAATGGCAAGATTTCAGAGAAATGGCATTCTTGACAGAGGAAACATCATTTGTGAAATCATGAGACATTTATGGAACTTGCTTTGGTATCTCTGGGGCTCAGACACAGTGAAAAATGACTGGTAGGAAATAAAGATACAGTTAAGAGCGAAGGCCAGAGCAAGAGATCCCTCAATGTCAAGCCAGGGATGCTGGAGCCAGTCTTGAGGACAATGAAGAGCCAATGGAGGGTTTTTCTTATCCTTGTTTTCTGAATGAGACAACCCTCTGTGGCTCCTAGTTTTATGCAAGGAGCTCAGATTGAGTTCTTGGCCATGTCCAGGCCTGAAACATGATCTTCTGCTACATAGGGTTGTTAAAACTCCAGCCTCTATGTTTCTAGACTCTCCAGTCCCTCATCATTGAGTATCTACTTTGTGTTTGGCACCTCACTGGGTAATGTTGATAGAAGATTTAATATGAAAAGTAAATTGATTAATGTAGTATTCTGCTATAATGAATAAACTCCAAAACTGCAGTCATTTGATACCAGGGTCAACATCCTACCACCCACAGGCCAAATCCAACCTCTCCCTGTTTTCTATAGATATTTATGGAATGTGGCTGTGCTCATGTGTTTATGTAGCATCAATGGCTGCTTTCACACCACTATGTTAGAGTTGAGGGGCTGTAGCAGAGACCACATAGCCTGCAAAACCTAAATATTTACTCTCTGGCCCTTTACAGAAAAGGGTTGCTGACCCTGGACTTAATAAGATAGAAGTTTATTTCTCTTTTATGGAAAAGCCAATTAGAGGCAGAGAGTAGTTCTTCTCCACAGAATCACTCAGAGATCAATGGGGCTGATGGAAGCCCTCCCACCTTCAACATGTGACTTCCAAGCTAATGCTGACACTGACATCTGGGAAGCCAAGACAGGATGGAGGGTGTGGAGGATGACACGGGAAGGTTTTATGGACCCTCCCCTGAGAGGTGTTTCTGGGGTGAGGCTGACTCAACCTGGAAAGGGAAGAAGTTTTCACTTGGAATAGATTCCAGAATTTTTATTGTTATATTGGACTGAACCAGTAAATTACTAAGATGAGACTATACTGTGACTGAAGGGGACTAGCAGGCTTTTCCTGCCTACAAGGAATCCCATCCAGTTGCAGGGCTGTTCTGTTGTCAGGAGCCCCACCTTGAGACCAGCACAGCTTCTGGAAGCTAGCAGTTTCTATAGCCACAGTAGTGGCAACATGAAGAATATGCTCAGTGCTTATTTCATTTACTTCTTCCATGAAATCTTGAGTGGGGTCCTCTGATTGGCAGAGCATATGCCTATGTTCTAGTGTGGGGGCGGCAAGGATATCATTATGGGGCTAGAGACTTGGGGTTGGAGGGGTGTGGACTCAATGGTTGGAAATTCTCCAAACATTAGAAGAGTCTTCAAAAGTTGCCAGGTAGCTAGAAGATGTGTAGTGGTCCAAGTTTTAACATGAGTTTAAAAAGTAAGGTATGGAATATGTTGGAGACAGTTGGTATAGTACCAGATCACTGGTTCTACACTTAATAAGTAGTGACCTTGGGCAAGTTATTGAACTTCTTTGTGTCTCAGTCTTTTAATCTATCCAATGTGGGTCTGAGCTAAGTAATCTCTAATGTCCTGTCTTCAAAAGGAAAGAGCTGTACCTGTACTTTTCAGACACTTTTAAGCTACTCAGAACTTAAGGAAGGGCTTGTGTCCTTCCACAAGTTTTGAGCGTGGAAAGAGTACTTGGAGACTGATGTAGAAATGGGGACAACTTCATCAAAGATCAGTCTAATCTCAGAGAATACCATACGACACTAAATGATGAGGACTAACTGAACTCTGATTTGCACTTTGAGATGCCACTCGATTGGCATTTGGACATATCTTTGCTGCACTGTCTCTTCCACTCACTCCTGGAGAGGATGGTGATGGTGAACTCACTGAAGACAGAAGCAAACTGAAGCTTGCTGAGCTTGGTTTCCTTCTGCTTCCTTCCCCTACCTCCAAGCTTCTCTCATTCTCTCCTACTTCCCAGGAGACCTCTGTTCCCTCAGGTAGTTTTAGCTGTTGATTGCTAGAAACCCAGAATTATATGACATTTCACCTTCAACGATTATCTTAAAGCAGTATAGCAGAGTTCCTTAGGAATTGGGGCAAGTGCTCCCAGAAATGTTAGTGACATCTCAGAATGGGCTGATGTTTGGCTTTTGTTTTTGTTTTTAAAATAAAATAAAATCATGTTGTACTTTCCTGGTTCTAGAACAGTCCCCTTAGGTCAACAGTGGAGTCACCCAATGGTCCCTGAGTCTCTGGACAGGAGGGAACTTGTATCTCAGACTGATGTGGTAAATGTATTACTAATGTGCAGTCCCAGCCTCCTTCCTGTACCTTCAATTTCCCACTTTCACTGTGGATCTAGAGGAGAAAATGTGATGAGTGTACAAGGGTAGGACACAAGCGACTAAGATATACTTTTAATGGTTAGGAGGAATTTTGATGTTCTGATTAAGGATGAGATGTCAAAATAATTTTTCCCATCAAATCAGTTCACCAGCAGTGTGCGATACAGCAGAGAAGTAATATTGTGGAGTATGCAAAAAGCCTCCTAGGAGGGTGGAAGTCCATTTTAGAAAAGACTGAATTCAAGGGGCAACTAGGTGTCTCAGTCAGTTGAGCATCTACCTTCGGCTCAGGTCATGATCTCTAAGGTCCTGGGATAGAGACGCAACCCCCTCCCCACACTCATGCTCTCTCTGTCTCTCTCTCAAATCAATGAAAAAAATTTTTTCGAAAAAAGATTGAATTCAAATAATTTAGTGGCAAGTGGGGACCTTAGAATTGTAAGTACTCAAAGATGAACTTAGCAAACCACTTTTCCTGATGAAAGTAACTGTAGTTATGTTAAATGCATTTCCAATGAATAGAAATGTAGCAGTATCATCTAAGATATCATGTCCACAGGAAAGTAATGGGAAATAGAAATCCAAGGCTCCATAGTTCATTGGGCTCAAATTATTTCTACATTTTCTGTACTTCCAATGAAAGGATCTTGGATAACAAGAAAGAGAAACTTGGTGAATTTGGGGTTTGCAAAGTACGAACAAATTCATATGCTGGGAGCATCCTTAAATACAAAGTAAATAGGACCATCAGGGGCTGGTACTTTCTCTGAAGTCTACTTTTCTTTAAAAGAATTTATCATATGACTCTAACCAATGGAAAAAAGATATGTCATTGACAACGTCCTCAAGAAATATAGTATCTGGTTTCATAACCCCCACTCTGCTGACTGATCACAGAAGAAAAGCCAGATCTGAAGTCTAAACATAGAAAAAACATATACTTATTAAAGACATTTGTCAAACAACTCTAATAGGGAGATAAAATATGGGAAAGGTGGGGTAAGTCGTTCCACACTCATAAAACCGGCCCTGGTGCTCCCCAAGGCTTCTGTTACCCAGACCCTTCTGGCTGGTCAGTCAGTGCTTCTGTCAGTCCCTGCCCAGTCTCAACCATTCCCATTTTACCTCCCACATCTCCACCCTGCCAGTCCATGGAAGCATGTGGCCAGCCCTCCCACCATTCTTTACCTGGCTCAGCCACCAGCCAGGGCCTCTAGGATCTGAAAAGATCACTAGTCCAGGATTAAGATCTAGGACTTGACCTGAACCCCACAAAGGTAGGTAAGATCCTGTAGCTGGTGGATAGATATCCCAGGTCATAATCATGTGACCCATGAAACAATGAAAACAATCAGGATAATCCCCACTGATGAACGTCTCCCTCTCCCCACAAATGCCATGGCAATGACATGACCTGACCTGACTCATACCTGTATTTGCTGTTCTTTGCACACTCTACTTTAAACACTGGGCTGAACTTTCAGAGTCCTCTTTGGGTAGTTTCATCATGTCAATAATTTACCCACCATTGTCTTCTAATTATATCTGATGCATTTTGTGGGTTTAATGAAGAATTTCTCAAAGACTGTGGAGCAGGGAGATCTGCAACAGATTCTACTTGCTCCCTGTTTAGCTACAGTTGTTTACCACCTTCACGAAAGGAGAAACCTATAAATCCTCTGCCCTGTTTGAAAAACGGATTAAATGGCCCAGCTGCCCACGTCATTCCAGATTGAGCCAAACAGGTGTCAGCTGGTACTCATTAAAATAAGGCCTCCCTATTTGACAATTGTCATTCTATGTAGTTTCTTTCTATTAAAAAATCATTTGCAAAAAAAAAAAAAAAAAATCATTTGCCCCCTCTCCCCTTACCCATAATTACAATATTCCAAATTGAAAAGGAATGAAAAAGTAAGAAAATAATTCAAGAGAAGTTGTTAAATTTAGAGACTGAATTTTCAAATAAAAGCGGTTTCCAATGGTGGGGGGAAAAAACAAACAAAAGGATCAAAATCAATACTCAGAGAAAACATATCATATCTGGAAAAAATTACAGAGAGTATGTCCAAAGTCCCAGGCAAAATCAATAACAAAAGCAACACCATGACAAAGTTTCATAAAAATTTTAAACTAGAATGGGGGAAAAAAATTCTGCAAGTTTCCAAGCAGAAAAAGTAGGTCATTTTCAAAGAGCAAGATATCAGTCTAGCCTGGGCTTTTTCCACTGCACTAAGCAATGCCAGATAACAATACCATGACATCTTCCATGGAAGGGATAAGCTGCAGCTCAAGAATAATGGGCCACATCAAGCCACTTGTATGGGGAGGCACCAGAGAGAGGTTTTCAGACATTCCCAGTCTCAAAAAATGTGGCAGCCAGGGGCTTTTTTTTTTTTTTTTTTAAGATTGCTCAAAGCTACAATATATATAGTGTATAAGGTTAAAATTAGAGAAAGAAGTTTGAATGGATAATGACTAAAAAAATGAACCCATGATAATTATTGATACCAACTATTGTTAAAGAAGGATACCAGTGGAAGGGTTATTTCTGATACCAGTGTGATTATTTGAAATAAAGTAAGCACAGAAAGCATAAAAGAAACATGAAAGAGGGGGAAAAGTGAGAAATATAAAATTTAATTATAATTTGAAATTAGAGTAGGGAGTAAGAAGTGCACACAAAGAGCAGTATCTTTTCTCTTCCATACAGGAGAGCAGAGTAGGTTTTTTTTTTTTTTGTTTTTTGTTTTTTAAGGAAAAGAGACTTAGAGTGCTTAATAGGATGTTAAGATATCGAACCCATATGATTTTTTTTAAAGATTTTATTTACTTATTTGACAGAGAGAGAGATCACAAATAGGCAGAGAGACAGACAGAGAGAGAGATGAGGAGAAGCAGGCTCCCTGCTGAGCAGAGAGCCCTATGCGGGACTCGATTCCAGGCCCCTGGGATCATGACCTGAGCCGAAGGCAGAGGCCCAACCCACTGAGCCACCCAGGCGCCCCCCCCATATGATTTTAAAGTAGAGATTTTTGCTCTTCCAAACCATATTGAAAGATAAAGGGAAAAACAGAGTCCATATAACTAAAGAGACAATAAAGATACCTGCTATACTTCAAAAGGATTAAGGCCGGGGCGCCTGGGTGGCTCAGTGGGTTAAAGCCTCTGCCTTCGGCTCGGGTCATGATCTCAGGGTCCTGGGATCGAGCCCCGCGTTGGGCTCTCTGCTCAGCGGGGAGCCTGCTTTCCCTTCCTCTCTCTCTCTCTGCCTCTCTGTCCACTTGTGATTCCTGTCTGTGAAATAAATAAATAAAATCTTTAAAAAAAAAAAAAAGGATTAAGGCCAAGTATACCAAATATACTAGATTTAATATAAATAACTAAAACTCACCATTTACAGGTTACCTCTACCTAAATCACAAGCAAAATTAACATGCCAAAAGGCTATAGCTAGAAAGGTTGGTCCAAAAAAGGTCGTTTCAAAACAGTAAAGAAAATTAAAATGGTGAAAAAAGAAATTAAAGTTGGTAAAATTAATAACCCATCATTAGAGTTGAGAATAAACTGATTAAGCATGATAGAAAGTTTCAATAATAAAAGCTACCAATATCCAATTTGGAAGTGTAAGACAGGAGATGTTATGAATATGAGAAATTTTGGGGTGCGTGAGTGGCCCAGTTGGTTAAGCAACTGACCCTTGGTTTCAGCTTGGGTCATGATCTCAAAGTCCTGGGACTGAGACCTGTGTTGGGCTCCACGCTCAGCATAGAATCTGTTTGTCCCTCTCCCTCTGCTCCTCCCCAACTCTCTCTGTCTCTCTCATAAATAAATAAATAAAGTCTTAAAAATAATTTCCCATTCTATATTCTCCTTCATCCTATAGTAAACTGAAACAAGCTCAGCAAAGACTGTATCTTGCTTTCATTGGTCTGTTGTAGGCCTTTTCTGTGATTCTATGGACAGAAACTAATTCTATGAATAAAATGTATATTCTTGACTGTTAATATTTCTGCAAACTTGTATGCTAGCTCAATACTGTTGTAATGGGAGGAGGTGGACACACAGAAAGACCACAATGGAGTCACATTGACCAAAGATGGTTAATCTTGATGTAAACTATTAAAAACATCATCGCTCAGATAATATTCACCAGGCTTTTGGAGAACTGGGTATGTCTATGAACTCTGGTTTAGTTTAGTGTAATGGCCAAAGTGACTATCAAGGTTACATAGAAATCTCTTTTGTGCATCATTATATAGGTACTAATTTTCTCATTTCAGTTAATATTGAGGTGACCGGGAAAACAGCATCAATCATTCATAGTTTTTTGTTTGGGGGGCTTTTTTTGGGGGGGGGGGGTAGGAGAATAATAGATTCTCACAGGAGCAACCCCATTCCATTGACGGAGAACAGAAATTCTGCAAAAGAATGACCCTGCTCCTCAAATAAGAAACTTTAATTTGAAAAAGTCAAAGGCCCTGAAACCCATCATTTATGCAGCTTTGAGGCGTGCTCTGGAGGAAGCAGGGTGAACACAGAGGGCCCTCCAGGTTCTGCAAAACAAAGAGCTGGGGCTGGCATGGGTTGGGACTAAGGCACAGATGCTCCAATCAGGGAAATGTTCTGCCTATGAATATTCGTTTAGGCTCTAACGTCTCAGAATGAATGTCTGTCCTTGTGAGGCATGTGTGTGAGGGCGTGGTTAACATTAATGAGAAGATAGGCCTCAGTGTGGACAGGCCTTGGGGGAGAAAGCTCTACTAGACATTTCTACTAGACTTCCTGCTCCTAGAGTCCTTGTGATTATTTACACGGAATAAACAGCCTTTGCAAAGTGAGCTGTGGGGTTATTACTGGGTCTTACTGATATGGGACAGAGGGAGTTCAACCACTAGAGCCAGCTTTCTAACAAAAATTAAAAATCCAGGGGCACCTGGGTGGCTTCGTCATCGTTAAGCATCTGCCTTGGGCTCCGGTCATGATCCCACAGTCTCCCTACTCGGCAGGAAGCCTGCTTCTTCCTCTCCCACTCCCACTGCTTGTGTTCCTCTCTCTCACTGTGTATCCCTCTGTCAAATAAAAAAAAATTAAAAATTAAAAATCCAGAGGTAATAAAAGACACCACTAAAACAAGCAAACCAGGGCTCCCAAGAGAAATGGTTGATTCTAGGACTGGGATGGGGAAATTATACAATGAGCCTGGACTATCTTACAGGGACAGTAAGTTAGAAAGTGCTAAAAAAAAAAAAAAAAAAGCTGGACTAATTTGAGCAAGAACATAAATATTGATAGTATTGGATTAGAAGCCATAGAACAAAATAAATGTCCATGAGTCCATATTGATACCAATAAATGACTAAGTTAATAAATAAGGGAAGAAAAACAGAAAAATGCAATTAATAAATGTAGGAGTGAAGAAAACAGAATAATCAGTGAAAAACAGAAAAATGCAATTAATAAATGTAAGAGTGAAGAAAACAGAATAATCAGTAGGCAAGCAGCACAGCAAAGTTGTTGCAGCATGATCTGTTTCTAGATGCTAAAATTAGTGCGCAAGAGTTCTAAGAAAAACTGAATATTTGCATAGTCTCAAAGTACCTCTACACAAGACCATTAGGAATTACAAAGGGAAAAATATTCTCTGTTACTGTACAGAAATCTGACAGACACCATCTTTTTTTTTTTAATATTATTTATTTATTGGAGAGAGAGAGTAAGTGAGAGTAGGATCAAGGGGTGGGGCAGAGGGAGAAGCAGACTCCCCACCAGGCAGGGAACCTGGCCACATGGGGCTCTAACCCAGGATCTAGAGACCGTGACCTAAACTGATAAGGCAACCAAATGAACCGCCCAGGAGCCCTGGCAGACGCCATCTTAACCAAGTGATCAAGGTTAACATCACCAGTAACAAGACATGCTGACATCATACCTCCTGGAAGAGGCTCTGAGAAGGGCACAACATCACTTTCATGGTATTCTTCCTAAAAAGCGTTAACTTCAGCCTACTTACAAGAAAGTCTCAGACAGACTCAAACTGATAGGCATTCTACAAAATCAGTGAACAGTACTCTTCGAAAGTATCAAGGTTGTGAAAGACCAAGAAAGACCGAGGACTTGTTATGGAGTGGAGGACACTGAGCAGACAGAGCAACTAAACGCAGTAAGGGGTTCTGAGTAGAACTTGGGAGGGAAAAATGTGAAATTTGAATAAGTGATATAGTTTCATTAATAGTAGCAATGACAGTTTCTTCGTAGTGATCATTGTACTGTGGTTATGTAAGATGTTAACATGGGGGAAAGCAGGTGTAGGGTATGTGTCAATTCTGTACTAGCTTTGTTGTTTTTCTGAAAACTTGAAGTAATTTCAAATAAAAAGTCAAAATCTAATTGGCTTTTAGAAACAGCATTAATAAATTAAGCACCTACAAATGCGAAGAAAAAGAAATTCAAAGATTTCTAAAAATACTTTTCTATTTCTTATACTTTACATATGTAGTTCTTGAAGGAAATTTATCTTTGTAAAGCTGTAACAAAAAAGAAATTTTGACTGTGGGTTTAATTAAAAGTTTTGGTTACTATAGGAAGTAAATATAAATAACTTTAAAACTTTAATATTGGCTATGTAATTGCACACAAAAAGAGCATGCAATATTCCTAATCGAGATGTCTCTTTGGACAAATTAAACTGATTTGATGATTTTGATTTAAAAGCCGTTCTGTCTTCTCCTTGACTTACACCATGTAAAACTGTTAACACAATATTCTGCTCCATGAAAGTCTTTTCTCATGAAAAGCTTGATTGATTTGAATTTTCTAAATTTCCTCCACTAGTTGCGCTGGTCAAATAAACTAGCATCACTTTATATTCATAAAATGGCAAAATTATGTGTTCAACTAAGTTACTTGTTAATATGTAATGTCCTCCTAAAAAGAGATTAATTTTTATGATTCTACAAATGACTTATGTGTCAACTTAAATTATAGTTTCTGGATCCTGAGTTAATTTTCAGTCCTTAAGCCAAAGTAAATTTGCATTAACTAATAAATAACCTTTGGACAACATAATTTTAATATACCTGTGCTCTTTAATTCTTTACACGGTAGCATCAATCACTGATTTAAAAGGATGTCCAAATGTCTTTGGGTTAAAAATACTTGTTTTTGTAATGGACCTTCTTTATCACTCAAGTTAGCACTTGAGAGTAATCGTCCCTTACATCTTTCACTTAGATTCCTGACTAGAACGTAAAATGTGTGTGTAACTTGAGATTTTTGAGGTGTGGAGGCTGGACAGACAAGTAATTAAAATAATATGTGATATCGGGAAGCCCATAGGAATGGACTGGAGATTTGGGGGAGCAAATTGTGTCTTTTGCCTCATTAGAGTATCAAACTCCTAGAATATGAACATCAAAAGCATCTCTCCCTGAAAACAGGTGCATGTATCCTGGCACTGGGAGAAAGGTGGTACAGCATTTATGGGATGGCGTTTGGCAATATTTATTCTAACTGGTTTATTGAATGTGCTAGTCATAGTGGGGTCCAAGCTGCGGGGGGAGGGGGGAACCATGATATTTATTCATGACACTAACTTTCTTCCATGCTATGCTGAATCCCCATTCTCTCCACTCTAATGAAATCTTGGGTAGATGCAATAGCTTCTCTAGCTATTCTCAGGTTTGGTCCAGTTGCATATTAATCTCGTTCTGTTTAAACCTTCTCCCCAGCCTCTGGCTCAGTCTCGACTCGGACTCAGAAACCTGAAGCTCAGGATGGAATCTTGGTCAGCTTTTCACCATTTCCTTCTTGTTCTTTTCCTCGATTTCTTACTGACTCACTCTGTGACCTCTGGCTTCCTGAGGGTTGGTGCTGGGAGACCCAGACAAGCAAAGGTTGGATAAGGTCTTCAGTGGCCAGCATCCAAATGCTTGTCTTTTATGGGATGATTTTGGAGTTTGTTGTAGACCAACATTCACCTGAGTGTGCCTGACCCCTCCAACACACTTTCCTGCTGAACATTTGTGATGCACACACTCAGACTCTGCTTCCTTTCCCATGCCAATGTCCCCAGCCTGTTCTGGTGGGCTCCTTGGCAATTCCAGCTCTCCTCCTCTTGTCCCACGGCTGGAGGAGGTACAGCTGCTCCCACGCAGTCCACAGCTTTGGCACCGTTCGTGGCCTTAAGATGCTCGCACACCAGTGACTTGGGCACTAGTCCCTCCATCCCCCAAATTCCACAGGAAACAAAACAAACTCTCTGAGCAGCTCTTGTGAATCCCCTCATTTAGGTTAAACTAGAAGAGCAACAAGCCCTGGAAAGGAGAAAGAGCACAGTGCTGACAACTCTCCATTCTCCCACTCTCTAAAGAACCCTTCTCCTAACATTTGCCCCTCCAGGAATTCCTGGCCTTGTTGTATGTACCTTGGGGGCAGAGGCGAGGTGAAGCCTGGAGAGAGAGAACTGGTACAGGTACCCCTTGCTTTTTGAAAGTTTATATGACAACACCTCACTTTTATGAAAGACTTACATTAGTACTTGTTTTTACTAAATGACAGAAATAGGTGGTCTGTCACTTAGTTTGATCTTTGGGACCTCTGCTGAAAATCTGAAACAACTGGAAAAGTCACATCTAATATCCTATTACTATATGAAAATTAAAATGCACATTTCCTTGAGCAGGACAATTCTACTTCTATGCATTTAACTTATAGATATATATGTGTATAGAGAGAAAGACATATACAAAGATATCCATTATAGAGGCACCTGGCTGGTTCAGTAAATAGAACATGCGACTCTTGATCTCAGGGTTATGAGTTCAAGTCCCATATTGGGCATAGAAATTGCTTTTATTTTTTTTTTAATTTTTTTGTTTTTTTTTTCAAATATTTATTTATTTGAAAGACAGAGATCACAAGTAAGCAGAGAGGCAGGCAGAAAGAGAGGGGGAAGCAGGCTCCCTGGCTTTAACCCACTGAGCCACCCAGGTGCCACTAGAAATTACTTAAAAAAAAAAAAAAAAGATATTCTCAGGGTGCCTATGTGGCACAGTCAGTTAAGCATCTGCCTTTGGCTCAGGTCATGATCCCGAGATCCTAGGATTGAGCCCTATGTCGGGCTCCCGGCTTCTCCCTCTCTCTCTGCCACTCTCCTTGATTGTGGTTCTCTCTCTCTTTCTCAAATAAATAAATAATTAAAATCTTTTTTTTAGAAAATATATTCACTATAGCTCTATTTATAAAACAGAGAGTTCTGAAACAATGTGACTGTCTATTGATAGAGAATATATTATAGTACATCTATTCAATAGAATACTATATAGGCATTAAAAAGAAAGAGGAGGGGCACCTGGGTGGCCCAGTTGGTTGAGCATCTGCCTTTGGTTTGGCTTGTGATTTCAGGGTTCTAGGATTGAGCCCGGCGAGGGTCTCTCCGATCAGCAGTCTGCTTCTCCCTCTCATTCTCCTGTGCTCTCTCTCTCAAATAAATAAATAAGATCTTTAAGAAAATAAAAATTTAAAAATAATAATAATAAGGAGGCAGTTTTAGCTCTGTCTGGGCTGCCCACATGCCATCCAGACTGAGGAAGACCCAGACACTTTGGGGCCACTGGGGCCACGACCACATGAGCAAGCACTGGAAGCCAGAGGAGGCCAGAGTAATGCTGGGGACACGCATCATCACATGATCAACTTCGACCAATACCACTCAGGTTACTCTGGAAACGCTAGTATGAGGCATGAGCACTTAAAGAAGAACCAGAGCTTCTGCCCCTCTGTCAATCTTGAAAAATGGCAGCCCTCCATCAGTGAGCAATACCCATCAGTGGGTAAATGCCACCAGAAACAAGCCCAGACCTGCTCCTATCCCTGATGTGGTGCGCTCAGGCTACTACGAAGTTTTGGGAAAGGGAAATCTCCCCAAACAGCCTGTCATCGTGAAGGCCAAGTTCTTAAGGCTAGGGTTGTGGAGTGCTGGGTCCTGGTAGCTTGAAGGCCTATGGAGGGAGGGTCATTAAATGTTAACAAGGGAAACAAACAAACAAAAACAGAAAAAAAAATACAAAAACAGGCAGCTTTAACTTACCAATACAGTATCATCTCCAAGATAGATCTTTAAGTGGAAAAAGCAAGAGAGTAACATGTAAAAATTTGTGCCACAAAAAGTCTTTGTATATGTGTGTATGTGGTAAACATATAGAATATCACTGAAAAGATAAATTAGAATTTGGTACCAGAGTTTGTCACTGAAAGGGGAAAATAGGGAGTAAGTAAAAAAGTTATTTAACTTTCACTGTACATAGTTTATGTTTTCATTTTTTTTACCATGTATACCTATTTCCCTTTTAACATATAAATTAATATCTTGCCCCTCCTGTCCCTTGTTAAGCTATCCTTTGTAGGCTCTGCACTCTATTTAAGAGGAGAGCTTTTTGCTTGTGATCCTGTTTATTTTCCTACCCTCTCAACCTAAGCCAGGTAATGTAGAAAGAAGCCCCCATGTCCACTTCTCCCCTATGTCTGAAAGCTTAGGTTCTAGGACAATTATAATCAACCCAGTTGGTGGGTTCCCTTGGTGTCTCCCAGAGTTCTACAGATTTCTGTATGCCTAAATTTTCCCTTCTCCCCATACTTTATTACTCCAGAAGGCAAAGAGAAGGAAAGAAAGTAGTGAAGTTCCTTATAATCTTTTGCCCCAAGGGTATCTAACTCTCAACTCTCCAGGCCTGGGTCATTGTCCATTGGTAACTTTATTATAGGTTCTTGTTGTTAGAATAATCCTTTCTTCCTCTCCCTCAGAAGGAAGTTAGAGGATGGAGGAATAGAGGATAAGCCAAACGTTGGTTCTAGTCCTGGCTCTGTCTTGTGTTAGTGATGAACTCTCATTGTGGCTGTAATAATAGCACATTGTCACGGAAACCCTGCCTGGGCCAGGCAATATGCCAGGTGGCTTATACACATTACTCATCTAATCCTCACATTGACCCCATGAAATAGGCACATTATTCATTCTGTTTTATGGATAAGTTGATGACCTTGCCCAGGGTCATTACAAGTCAAATGTCTGAAATCATTCCCCGAGCTCTCTTATACTCTTATCCCTTGTTTGTATGACATAGTGTTTCTGAGCTAAGCAGAAGAGTCCCAGATCTAATCATCGGGAGGCCTCTGGTGACAGAAAAGGGAGACAAGGGCCAGGCTTTAGGGGTCATAGCATGAAAGCCTTGGCATCATCCAGGCTGGGAAGGGCCAGGGAAAACCATAACAGCTCAGCCTCAACTTTGTGCCTCTGACACTCCCCTCTGCTCTTCTGACTCTCAGCTTGGAATGCCACCTTGGCTTACTTTAATGTGTCTCAGAGGCTTTTTCTTCGATTTCCCACAAGGTCTGCCGCGGATCTCCCACAGCCTCTTCAAGTCCTCCACCTCCGCACCTCCAGGGCCCTACCCTCGTGTGTACGCCTCAGCTTTGCTGCGATATTTGAGGCAGGCCCTCAAATATCGTTCCTCCTCCCCTGAACTTCTCTGTGAATTTCTTGGATTCCCCAGACAGAATTAAGAACTCCTTCCTCTAGGACGTTGGGCATCTCTCGTGTATATGGAAGACCCCAAAGATCATTTCTTACATCACCATGAATTCTTTGTCTTCATCAGCTGCTGAGATATAGCTGAGGGCAGGGATTGGGCCATGTTTATCATTCTGTCATGGGAAAATTAGTGTGGGGCTCCATACCCAGCACAGCCTCCAGAGTTGTGGTAGGATTTTGTGCAGCGTTAAGGCTCTGTAATACACGGGTCTTAGAAGGATCATTCTAGTAGCAACATGGAGGGTGAAATGAGAGGTGATGAGAGACAAAAGGAGATAAAAGGCCGTAACTCGGACCCCAAACACCTGGGATCTGATTAGGGAGTGAAATGAGGGGAAGGAGAGGAAGGTAGATACAGGAGACTGGAAACACTGACAACTCGTGGGATTAATTTGATTTTGAAGGTAAGGGAGGTGGAGCTTTCTATATCAATGCCTCGGGCCCTGGTTGGGGCATTGGATGGATAGACTAAGAAAAAGTAAATTGACAATAAAATACCAAGTTCCGTTTTAGCAGGTTGATTTTGAAGTTAACTGTTCAGTAGAAAATTTGCTATCTGGATTTACAACAGGAGAGAGGTTTGGGCTAATATACTTGAAAGTGACCAGTATCTTCACAAATCATCCTATCAGTAAGAATTTTAAGCCAAAAGAAAAAGTCATGAAGAAGGAAGAAATGACAGTATTTGATGGGGAAAAAAACACGAGGCCCTTAGGACAGAGTTTTCTGTTGTCTCTCTCCATTATTAGACGGTCTGCCATTCCTACCCGGCTCTGGCATAAATCATCTAAAACAAATGTGAAATGGGAACCTCCCACGTGAAACAGCTCTTCAGGGACCCAGTGCGACTGCCTTCGCTGGACAGGAGATGCCAGACAGTCACCCACAGCCCCAGTGAAAAAGGTATTTATCACTAAGGATCAAAGAGTCTCCTTCACAAAAGGAAGGAAGCTAGATTCTGATAAATCAAGTAAGCACTAACACTGAAAAGGTTTTTTCTGGCTATACATGTGAAGAAAAAGAAAGCATGTTTTAAATAAATCCTGGCAGACGGTGTGGGTACTTTGCAACAATAACACAATACAGCAGCCAGCAGGTTGTCCCAGACACTTTGTGTACCCTGGGCTGCAGCAAGCTTTAAAATTTACTCAAATAACTTAAATTCCAGTCTTAGCAAATCTTTGTAAAATTAGGTCCATCATTCAGAAGTTGCTGGAACGGACGTTTCCCATCTGTGAGTGTTATCTTGGTTCTGGTACAAAGAAGGTTCAAAGAGTATTTGGCCTTGGCCAGAATGGGCTACCATCAGCAACAAAATGCCTGTGATATTTTCTTGCATGTACAGGACAGAACACCTGAATTTCCAGACTCTGAGGATAAGGAAGTAGAAGAGCTTTGGGAAAACAAGGCCCATACTCGTTTGCATCTCTACACTAATATCCATTTATCTCTCCAATCTCCACAAAGGGAAGTCATCAGTTAAGAGGAAAAGGATCCTGACCAGCTAAGAAAACTCTTAAAATTGCAGAACTTTGAAGCACAAGGAAATCATGAGGTCACGGTCTGTCTTTGTTATGAATCATGGATGAACTACTGAAAATCAAATGATCTTTATAATTTTTTATTTTTTATAAACATATAATATATTTTTATCCCCAGGGGTACAGGTCTGTGAATCGCCAGGTTTACACACTTCACAGCACTCACCATAGCACATACCCTCCCCAATGTCCATAACCCTTCTCCCAACCCCCCTTCCCCCAGCAACCCTCAGTTTGTTTTGTGAGATTAAGAGTCACTTATGGTTTGTCTCCCTCCCAATCCCATCTTGTTTCATCAAATGATCTCTTGAAACTGTTTGTAAAGAGTTAAGGACAGACTAATTGAGGAGAACTTACTTAGAAGGTTTAAGCAGCCAACATGCATGACCTTAATTTTATTACTATAATGTCAGTAGACGAAGCAGCAAAACTTGAAGAAAGGGGAACTTGATGCACCAACAGATGATGACTTTGGTGGAAAGCAGTACGTGACAACTAAAGGGTATCATTAAATTATTGTGAGAATTTTCAGAAGCAGATCATTTTACTAGCATAACAGAATAAACAACAATCACTGGATATAAATGGCAAATATGCTGGACTGATGTTTCAAGAACTGTTATTTCTTTTTAAATTACAAGTTTCTCAGGATGCCTGGGTGGCTCAGTAGGTTAAGCATCTGCCTTCAGCTCACATCATGATACCAGGGTCCTAGGATCGAGTCCCGCATGGGACTCCCTGCTCAGTAGTGAGCCTGCTTCTCCCTCTGCCTGCCTCTCTCCCTTCTTGTTCTCACTCTCTCTGTGTAATAAATAAATAAATAAATTACAAGTTTCTCATTTCATGCAAAACAGTTCAAGTATTCTTAGAGCCAGACAACACCCGTGCCACACAGAGACACACCCAGCCTGAGCAACTGATATTTTCCTACAAAAGAGGTCTCTCCCTCTACAAGCCTGAGATGCCTCCGGCTTATAACATTCTGTATACACAAAGAATGGCTTTTGTATGTTTTTCCAGCTCTACAAAAAAAAGAAAAAAAGAAAAAAAAAAGGGATAAAATTAAGCATATTGTTTTGCAACTCAATTACTTACATGGTAGCCGATTATATGGATACCATAAGTTACTAAATCTTTTATCCAAGTTTCCTGATTTCAAGCTTTGTTACAAAGCTGTGATCACCAAGACAGCATGGTACTGGCACAAAAACAGACACAATGGCCAATGGAACAGAGTAGAGAGATATGGGCCCTCAACTCTATGGTCAAATAATTTTTGACAAAGCAGGAAAAAGTATCCAGTGGAAAAAAGACAGTCTCTTCAATAAACGGTGCTGGGAAAATTGGACAGCTATGTGTAGAAGAATAAAACTCGACCATTCTCTTACACCATACACAAAGATAAACTCAAAATGGATGAAAGACCTCAGTGTAAGACAGGAATCCATCAAAATCCTGGAGGAGAACATAGGCAGTTAGTTACCTCTTCGACATCGGCCACAGCAACTTCTTTCAAGACATATCTTCAAAGGCAAAGGAAACAAAAGCAAAAATGAACTTTTGGGACTTCATCAAGATAAAAAGCTTCTGCACAGCAAAGGAAACAGTCAACAAAAGAGAGAAGTAACCCACAGAATGGGAGAAGATATTTGCAAATGACATTACAAAGGGCTGATACCCAAGATCTATAAAGAACTTCTCAAACTCAACATCCAAAAAACAGATAATCATCTCAAAAAATGGGCAGAAGATACAAACAGATACTTCTCCAATGAAGACATACAAATGGCTAACAGACCCACGAAAAGATGTTCATCACATTGGCCATCAGGGAAATTCAAATCAAAACCACACTGAGGGGCGCTTGGGTGGCTCAGTGGGTTAAAGCCTCTGCCTTCAGCTCAGGTCATGATCTCAGGGTCCTGGGATGGAGCCCCACATGGGCCTTTCTGCTCAGCAGGGAGCCTGCTTCCCCCTCTTTCTCTGCCTGCTTGTGATCTCTCTCTCTCTGTCAAATAAATAAAATTAAAAACAAAAACAAACAAACAAACAAAAAAACCACATTGAGATACCACCTAACACCAGTTAGAATGGCAAAGAGGCAGGAAACAACAAATGTCGGAGAGGATGTGGAGAAAGGGGAACCCTCTTACACTGTTGGTGGGAAGGCAAGTTGGTGCAGCCACTTTGGAAAACAGTGCGGAGATTCCTCAAAAAATTAAAAGTAGAGTTACCCTATGGTCTGGCAATTGCAATACTGGGTATTTACCTCAAAGATACAGATGTAGTGAAAAGAAGGGCCACATGTACCCCAATGTTCATAGTAGCAATGGCCATGATCGCCAAACTGTGGAAAGACCCAAGATACCCTTCAAGAGAGGAATGGATAAAGAAGATATGATCTGTATGTACACTGGAATATTACACAGCCTTCAGAAAGGATGAATACTCAACTTTTGTATCAACATGGACAAGACTGGAGATTATGCTGAGTGAAATAAGTCAAGCAGAGAAAGTCAATTATCATATGGTTTCACTTACTTGTGGAGCATAAGGAGTAACATGGAGGACAATAGAAGAAGGAAAGGAAAAGTGAATCAGGGCAAATTGGAGGGGGAGAAAACCATAAGAGACTGTGGACTCTAAGAAACAAACTGAGGGTTTTAGAGGGGAGGGGGGTAGGGGGATGGGTTAGCCTGGTGGTAGGTATTAAGGAGGGTACAATTTCATGGAGCACTGGGTGTTGTACATAAACAGTGAATCTTGGAATACTGCATCAAAAATAATGATGTATTTTATGGCAACTAACATAACACAAGAAAAAAAAACTTTTATCCACTGTTATGTGTTCAGGTTGTTTCTGTAATATGTTATTGTGACAATGCTGCAGTGAATATTCTTGTATACATATTTCCATGCTACTGGAGGATAAATTCTAAGAACAGAGATTATGAGTCACACTTAGTCATATACATTATGGTACAAAATAATTGAGTAATATTTACTTTACATTCTTTAAGGATTCTGCATTTGAAATATTATTTGTTTCTATAAGAGCTTTGCTGCTATGAATATAAGGAGTTTTATTTCACTCGCCCCCATACCTTGGTTTTGATTAATAAAGAATTACTCAAACTTTCTACTAGTGTGCTCAAAAAATATATAAAATGTATATTTTGATTTCACATTTCTTTAAGGAGTATTTTGAAGGGGTGCCTGGGTGGCTCAGTGGGTTAAAGCCTCTGCCTTCAGCTCAGGTCATGATCCCCAAGGTCCTGGGATGGAGCCCCACATCAGGCTCTCTGCTCTGTGGAGAGCCTGCTTCCTTCTCTCTCTCTCTGCCTGCCTCTCTGCCTACTCATGATCTCTGTCTGTCAAATAAATAAATAAAGTCTTAAAAAAAAAAAAGAAGTATTTTTAAAAAACAAAACTATTAAAACAATGATGGAGTATGATCTGTCGTTTGGGATTAAGCTTTTAGTGTATTATGTTTTATAATTTTAAATGTAAAAAAAAGGAAAAATAACAGTTTTAGTTATAGATGCATTTATTAAATAATTCTCCAATGAGGACTTGTAATAAACTCTAATACCTCCCAATTGAGGATCTCAAATGTTTTCTCTAACTTCAATTTTCCAAAGGTATACATAGGTAATTTAAAATTAAGTAAAGTTTAAAAGTAAGTCATTTTAGGGGAGATACAGATCCAGAATTACTGGTGTTTAGGTTTAAACAAAAGCTGACATTATACAAATATTGTTGACTGTCTTCAACACAATAATGAAGTTAGTTTCAGTGATTAAAGCATATTATCCTGTAGTAAATCCAAAAAAACCCACCTCTATTTACATTTACAAAAAGATGGCTTTTCTAGCAGTACCTTTGAAGGGAGATGCTGAAGAAATCATGGAAGTGGGCAGGCATATGAATACAACAGTGTAAAAATATTCAGTTGCTTAAATTAATCTTTCCTTGCACAGGAAAGGCAAAAGTGAAATCATGTTATTTCATGCATAAATTTCAATAAGTAAGATTGAGGGGCTAAACTTTTAAATGGAAGAAATCACAATAAAAGTTTAACTTTTAAAATATTCAAAACTTCTATATGTCCAAAACTCATAAATAATAAAACAGTCTGATATTGGTAGAGAAATAGAACAGTATAACCATCAGAACAGAGAGTCAGGAAGCAGACCCAAGTGTATATGGGAAACTAATAAATGATTAAAGTAGCATTTTAAATCAGTGAGGCAGGAATGGATTCTTTGTGGAAACTGACCACTGAATGGAAAAATCAATAGAGTTAGATCCTTACCTCACATCATATGTACAAATAAGTCCAAATGGCTTAAATATTTAAATGTGAAAAAAATCATAGACGTGCTAGGTCAAAATATAGGAAAATATTTTTATAATCTTCACATGGGCAAGGAATTTCTAAGTATAAACTGAACTCCCAAAATTACAAAAGAAAGATGTATAGATCTGATTGTAACAAAATTTAAAACTGGTACATATTAGAAAATAGGCACAGTGAAAAGACAAATGACCAACTGCTGACACATGTAAATGTTAGCTACTGTTACTATATAGGAAAGTCATTATCATTAGTGCTCACAGCACGTTAAAAGGAGATAAGACAAGTTGGTTAAGCATCTGACTCTTGATTTCAGCCCAGTCATAATCTCAGGGTTGTGAGATCCAGCCCTGCTTGGAGTTCTGTGTGAGGAATTTACTTGAAATTCTCTCCCTCACCTTCTGCCCCTTCCTGTCATGCATGTATACTCTCTCTCTCTCTGAAACAAAATAAATAAATCTTAAAAGGGGGGGCAGGTAAGACAAGCAAAATCACTCCAGTTTCCATGCACACATATTTGCTGGGTGTATGCTAAATGCTGGTCATGGTCCAAGGAGCTAGTTAAGTTAAGTCTTTGGACATTATGGTGAGGGTAGTAGGGTACCATTAAAGCATTTTCAAAGGGATCAGGGAGGTTCATGCTTGAATTTGAATTTTGGAACAATCATGCTGGCTATAGTGTGGAGAGCCAACTGGAGGGTTGTTAGGTAAGTAGATTTGAAGATTGGAAAACCAATTGAGAGGCTATGACAGTAACCCTGGTGGTGATGACAGACAGGGGTTAAATGGGGCTAAGTATGGGATGTGGGGGTGATGAAAGAAGAATGCTGTGTGCTGTTTAGATGGTAAACTAGACAAGACCCCTTGTAGATTGCTTTTGGGGGGTTGATGTAGACACAGGAAGAAAATATGTTGCACAAGTTTCTGGCTTAAGCAACTGGGAGAAAATAGTACCACTTTACTGAGATGAAGAAGCCAGGTGGAGGAGAAGAGGGTAGAGGGAAGATAACAAGTTTGGTTGCTGGTGTGCTGAGTTTTAGGTTATGTGGGACATCCAAGTGGAGAGGTCCAGAGTATCGCTTAGTAGAGAAATCTGGGCTAGAAAGTGATAGATCTCGTGTCTCAGGTTTCAGCATCAGGGAGAACAGATTAAGTCCTATTATCATTATTTCCCAAGTCTCATTTGGTCAGATCTACCATCTACATGATTATAGGAATTCTATTCTCCTCTAATAACCTGGTCTCTAAGAATTTTCAGGAATTCTCAAGGGATGTTTCTCAGCCTCCAAGAATTGAACCTATCCTCAATTTTCAAGGTTAGAACTGTTCTCCTTAGCCACCATGGCACACGTATAGTTGGCTGAATATGGAATTTGCAACACACAATGCTGGAAAAACCAGGAACACCAAGGAACACACTGCAACACTGTCCACGCTTGGGTTGTGATAGGGGTATTTGAGTGTGTCTGTTTCAGTGCTCACTGCCTCTCTCTCTTGCAGCACATACACTCTGGAAAGGTGATCAGATAAGGAGGAGGTCCAGTGTCATCCTGCTCCTCTTTGCCTAACTCCATCCTATACAGTGAATTCTTCTCTGCATTCTTTGATGTCTGTCCCAGCAACCTGCCTCCTCGGGAGCCTCCTCCAGCCATCATACATTTTTCTGTATATCTGAATCAAAGAGCCCTTCCACCCTTATGGAAATAAATGGCTTCAAGTCAATAAGGGAAGAAATGTCATTCAATCTCCCTCACCTGCAACATCTTAGTTCCAGTTGTTGCCAGGACGAGATTCTGTTTTGTATCTAGTATGACAATGCCTTCATCTAAGTCAGAGTCCTGCTTAAAAAATTAGGAGCCTAGGGGTACCTGGGTGGCTCAGTCAGTTAAACATCTGCCTTTGGCTCAGGTCATGATCCTGGGGTCATGAACCTGGGGTCCTGGGGCCGAGCCCTGAGAGGGGCTCTCTGCTTAGTGGGGAGTCTTCAGACTCCTTCTTCTTCTGTCCCTCACCCCAATCATGCTCTCTCTCTCACTCTCTACCAAATAAATAAATAAATAAATAAATAAATAAATAAATAAATAGATCTTTAAAAACTTAGGAGCCTCCAAAAGTCTTATTCGAGACCTTCCACATTCTGGCAGGGGACTTTGTTTACAACTGTGCATCCATTTCACACCCACCTGCTGATCAGCCCCTCTTCACTAATGTGTCTCAGCCTCTGAATGTGTCTGTGGTCATGGACAGCATCGTCCTCCCGTGTCCTTCCTCCAACAGCCATAAGTAGAGTCAAACACTCCCATTTCATAGGCTTATACCACTTAGCTTGAACTTTGGCATTGCCCTTATCATTTATTCATGCTGGAAATATTCTTTGAGCAAAATTATTAAGGGCAATTAGCATAGTGGTCAAGAACAATGCAGTAAGATTGCCTGGGTCCACAGTCTGATTTTGCCGCTTTTTAGTTGTGTAAATTCTGGCAAATTCTTCATCTCTCTGTGCCTCCATTTCCTGGTAAAATATGGGGATATGTAAAAATGAGGATAATGAAACACTTCCCTTTGGGGGTTACTATGAGAATTAGATCAATTCATTCAGGCAAAGTACTTAGAGCAGTACCCACACAAATAAGTACTAAGTATGTTTTAGTTATTTTTATATATTTTATGTTTAAGATACAGCATAACACCTGCTACACTAAATTGCCTCTCGGTCACTTTCTCTGGGTCAGCACAGAGGACAAATACAAAAGCTTAACATCTGCCTCTGCTTGTACTGAACCTGACATGCTTTCTTGAAGAATCCTTTGACACCTTCATTTTTAACAATTTTTATCCTGCAGAGAATTGTCCCAGAATGAGCTGAACACTTTTTTTTTTTTTTTTGGTCCTGACTGCATCGACTTTTTCTGGCTTCACTTCTCATTGAATGATAATTATTTGAATCTTGTTATGTGTCAGGGCTCTGCTAGGACTAGATATGCCATAACTGCAAAATGTATGTTATCCTGTCCTCAACAGTTAAGGGAGATAAGCATCAAATAAATATAAAAATAATTGCACAAATAAATTTAAAATAACAATGCAATGTTAAGTTTTCGAAGCAACAGGGTAAGAAGGAAGCAAAACAAGGAGCATCTAATTTACATTAGGTGGTTAGCTAAGATCCATTTAATTTTTTTTAATGTATTTTTAAAAGATTTTATTTATTTACTTATATGAGAGAGAGCGAGAGTGAGAGAGCACAAGCAGGGACAGAGTGGCAGAGGGAATGGGAGAAGCAGGCTCCTCACTGAGCAGGAAGCTCGCCAAAGGGCTAAATCCCAGGACTCTGGGATCATGACCTGAGCCTAAGCAGATGCTTAACTGACTAACCACTCAGGCACCCCAAAGATTTATTTATTTATTTAGGAGAGAGAGAGAGAGAAAGAGAAAGGGAGGGAGCAGAGGAAGAGAAAGAATCTGAAGCAGACTCCCCACTGAGTGCGGAGCCTAACACAGGGCTCAATCCCACAACCCTGAAATGATGACTGACCTGAGCTGAAATGGAGAGTTGGGTACTGAACCGACGGAGCCACCCAGGTGCCCCAGCGAGGATCTGAGGATCTACTTAAAGAAGTGATGTTTAATAAGAAACCTGAAGTCTGAGCAGGAATAGCCGGGTGAGGAATGAAAGGGGACATCCAGGTATGTGTGAAGGTCAGAAGGAAGGGAAGGTCTTGTTGAGATCAAGGAAATGGACCTCAGCCCAGGGACTGAGATGAGGCCCTAAAGGGAGATGGGGTCAGGTGGCATGGGGGCTCATGGGCTGTGCCAGGGATGTGTGGTTCTATTCTAAGAGTTTTGGAATGCCTGAAGGGTTTTATGCAACAGAGTAACAAATAATGGCCTTGTGTCTTTAAAATATTGCTCCAGCTGTGTCATGAAATATGGATTGGAAAGCAGTGGAAACAGATGAATTACAGCTCCCTGAAACAATGGATATGGCTTCCAAAGCATATTGCTAAGCAAAAAAAAAAAAAAAGAAAGAAAAAAAGAAAATCACAAGAGAATGCATTCAAATTCAAATCGACCCTATTTATACAAAACACCAAAAAAAAAAAAAAAGAGGCTTTAAGGAGATATATGTGTATATATATATATATGCTACAAATACAAAGAAAGGCAAAGAAACAGTTATCACAAATATCAGGATAATGGTTACTTCTGAGGGGACACAGCAGAGCTCCTGGTTTGGAAGGTGGATATGGGAGACTTTAAAGACCTTTGGAAATAGTCCGTGTCTTAAGCTGAGAAGTGAGCACATGAGTATTTGTTCTTCAAAGTGTTCATTTACAGGAGCACCTGGGTGGCTCAGTGGGTTAAGCCTCTGCCTTTGCTCAGGTCATGATCTCAGGGTCCTGGGATTGAGCCCCACATTGGACTCTCTGCTCAGCAGGGAGCCTGCTTCCCCCTCTCTCTGCCTGCCTCTCTGCCTACTTATGATCTCTCTCTGTGTGTCAAATAAATAAATAAAATCTTTAAAAAAATTAAAGTGTTCATTTACATTATGTGTACTCTTCTCTATGGGTGATATATTTTGTAATAAACATTTAGGCTACCTAACTCCAAAAGTTTTTGTAAAATGTTAAAATGTGAAAAAGCTTGGTGATGGACACATGAGTATATGTTAAATTACTCTTTATAGGTTTCAGTGTGCCTGAAATATTCCAAAAATTATAGTTAAGTAACAAAGGGAAAATAGATCCAAGGAGGGAGAGCAGTGTTGCTTACCTCCAAGGGCATCTTCTTGTAACTGATTGTGTAAGTGGAGGTGTGTACCAGGGTGTACTGACACAGGCTACAAGGTCAATGTTACTCCTGGAGCTCTGCAATGGTTCTGTCACTGGTGGCGACACCACTGCCGAAGCCCAGTCTGTAGATAACCATGACCTGAGTTAGGATATGGCTTAGAGAAAAAGAGACATTCCAGTTATATTTAGGGGGTAGAGGAGTGGAATTGAGAACAGACTGGATGTCTCACTGTATCAAAGGAACGGGAGACACACCTGCTCCGTGTCATTTGTTTTTTCACAAAATGTTATTCCAAGAGCTGGGAGCCGCTGGGTCACAAATGCTTCACAGAGGCTACCTCGGAGGCTTTGAAACTTTGATATAACAAAGGCTGTGGCTTTTCCAAAGTCACCCAAAAGACCTTTGAATTCTGTCCCTGTGCCAGATTTCCCAACAGCAACTGCCAAACAGCGGTGGAAGGAGCATGAAACAGAGAAGGGACTCCTGCGGCACCCCAAAGGCTAAGCTGACTTCAAAGTACCTCGAGGATGCCACCTGCATGTCCATGCCTGTTTTATTGCATGGAGCACTGGGTGTGGTACATAAACAATGAATCTTGGAACACTGAAAAAATAAAATAAATAAAAAAATAAACAAACACCATGGTTTATTCACATATACTTAAGTCATTAAGTTATAGATTTCGCTCACTCATGCTGGCACGTACCGCAATTCCTGTTTCTCTGGTCAGTGTGCACCCACAGTTGGTTATCACCTGGCCCAGCCTTCCTGATACACCTGAATCAGCAGCCACCTGGGACAAAGCCTGATGGTGGTGATTGCCAGCCCTGGTCAAAAGAGGCAGAGCCCAGGAGTCAGTCACCAGCACTGCCTCCTCTCAAGGTACAAACATTTGTGCAGTGACTGAAAAAATGTTGATGTGGGGTTCTTCAGTGCACTGTGGTGTGGCTTGTGGACACTTGATACCCATGTGATAGCTGACAAGCCAATGGAACACTTATCTGTCCTTCATTCATTCAGAAAGTGCTTATTGAGCATTTCTCTGTTGGGAGCCACTGGGTCAGTCTTGGTATACAAAATGAACAAGACGGTCAAAAGACTGCTTGTACTTTGTGATGTGCATTGAGTGTTCTGAGAGCTACTTTGTTGTGTGTGGTATTTGTTTTGTTTTGTTTTAAGATTTATTTATTTGAGAGAGAGAGAGAGAGTGCAAGTGAGTTTGGAAGCCAAAGAGAATAGGGGGAGAAAATCTTAAGCAGACTGCCCACCGAGCATGGAGTCGAAATCATTATCAGTTGACTTTACCAAGGCACCCCCAAGAGCTATTTTGAATAATCACTGTCTTTACTACACACACACACACACACACACACACACACACACACTTAATTTTTCTACCTTCCTTAAAAGTTTTCCCTAACTTTCCTTCAAAGCTTGTGTAACAGTCTTTTATCCATTTTACTGGTAGGGTCTATTCGGTTTGTCTTTCTTTTTGGCAATGGAATATTACTTACTAGATTTTCTTTTTTTTTCTTTTTTTCAGATTTTATTTATTTGAAAGAGAGAGAGAGTGAGTGAGTGAGAGAGAGAGAACATGAGCAGGGGGAGAAGCAGACTCCCCTGCTGAACAGGGAGCCTGATGTGGGGCACTATCTCAGGACCCTAGGATCATGACCTCAGCCAAAGGCAGACACTCAATGGACTGAGCCACTCAGGCACCCCTACTTAGTTGATTTTCAAAAATCCGTCAGATATTTTCTATCCAGCAGGTATTTCTACCAGGAGTATTGTACAGCTTATGGTCTTCCACTGATGCTCATGATCTATCTGATGGTATTTCTCCTGGCTTTTCTTCCCTGGGGCAAAGGAATATTAATGATGTGTGTTCCTGGGGTTCTATAGGCAAGGGATACACAGGAAACTTAGTGTGAAACACCCCAGCAGACCAGATTCAATTCAATTCACCAGCTATACTGAGCAATGCACAGTGGGGAATGTCATGGTTTATTCTTTTTTTTTTTTAAGATTTTATTTATTTATTTGACAGAGAGAGATCACAGTATGCAGAGAGGCAGGCAGAGAGAGAGAGAGAGGGAAGCAGGCTCCCTGCTGAGCAGAGAGCCCAATGCAGGACTCGATCCCAGGACCCTGAGATCATGACCTGAGCCGAAGGCAGCACCTTAACCCACTGAGCCACCCAGGAGCCCAAATATCATAGTTAATTAAGATTTTGATACCCAAGTCTGACAAAGCAAATGAAACAAATATCATTGACCAATTTTACTTATGAATACAGGTGGGGGAAAAAAAACACAATGCTAGTAAGAGCAGATTCAAAAGTATGTTAAAAGAATAACGACCAAGTTGTAATCACACTGTATGGTGACAGATGGTAACTACACTTGTGATGGGGATAGCATAACTTATAGATTGTCAAATCACTATGCTGTACAGTTGAAACTAAGGTAACATTGTATGTCGACTATACTTTGATAAGAAAATAAAATTAAAAAAAGAATAATGGCTGGGAGTTTTATTTCTGAAATGAAAATATAGTTTATGATAAAGGAATTTATTATATTCATAAATTAGAAAAGAAGAAATCATTTACAAAGATGCCAAAAAGGGACTTAATATAATTTAACAGGCATTTCTAATTAAATAAAAGCTATTACTGTATTACAATAAAAAGAATACAAGAAACACTAAAAGCAACATCAGATTAACAGTGAAACACTAGCAGCAATTCCATTAAAGTCAGGAAGAAGACAATGAAGGATATGATCACTGCTACTTAAGCTGCCCGTGTTCATGGGTTGGAAGACTCTGAATGTCATTTCTTCCCAAATTGAGCTATAGATGCAATTACAATCCAATAAGAATCCCAACAGCTTTTTGGTAGAAACTGACAAGCCAGATTCTAAAGTCCGTAGAGAAATGCAAATGACCTGGAAAGCCAAACAACTTGGTAAAACAACAAAGTTGGAGGACTAACACTATCTGATTTCAAGGTTCACATAAAGCTACAGTAATTAATACAGTGTGGAGCTGGTGTAAAGATAAACACAAATAGATCAGTGGAACAGATGCTGCTTACATGATATCTCCAACCCCAAGCTTAAACAGGAAGAAACTCTTTCCTAGAAGTCTCCCCATATAATTCCATGATGCCTCATTGGCCAGAACTGGGTCATGGGGTTACCACTAAGCAAATCATTAGTTAATGGAATTATCATGATTTACTTGGACCAATTATGCCTTACTCTTTGGGGACAGGCTTCCTTTCCCCAAGGAGCAATGGCTGTTGGGTAGGCTAGTTGCATAGAACTCAACACAAGTATTGTAATAGTGGAGATGGTAACACAAACCAGGCTGCTTTATTTTCCATTGTGAAAGTATAATTCACAAACAACCTTGCCTTACAACTGGATCTCAGAAGGAAAAACTGTCAGATATTACTTTATTTGAAAATGAAAAGAACAACACAGCCCTGCTACAGTAAGAAGGAAGAAATCATTCATCTGAAACAGCGAAATTTTGCACTGAGCTTTTTATAGCTTTTTAGATAATGCATCTATAGAAAGAAGCAGGGTAAGCTTTACTGCTGAATCATTTACATCAACTCATAGGATTTTGAATATTCATTCTTTTTCACAATAGCCATTGTCTTAGAACATATGCTATTATATAAACATTCACAAACCTTAAAACGGATTCAAATAGAAGTATCTTTATTGTAAATGTAAGCAGCAAAAAAAAAAAAAAAAAAAAAAATCTAGCCAGTGTTGTGGGTACTCGGAGTTTGTATTTTCTCTGTGAATATAGGAGCTTAGAGAAAATAGAGTGCAAGAAAAAAATGTGTAAATGTTGAGAGTTGCTTCTAGCTTAACAAATCTGGCCAGCAAGCATTTCCCCCTAGAAACATTGACTTCTTAAAGAAAAAAATTCACATTTCTGATTTGATGGATTTTTATTGGTCAGTTTTGTTTTGTTAAATAGGATCTTATATTTTTCTTCCACACTCTGATTCTCAGGCTCTACCTCAACGACTTCAGGGTACGGAAGACCTAGAAACCACCTCTCAGAACTGAGAACATGGAAGGACAGTTTTCAGGTCTGGACTCAAGCAAATGGGGAAAAGAGGAAAATCTGGAACTCCGCCCTCTGACTCTATAATGATTTACATTTTAGAGCCCTGATTTAAAAATGTGGATAACCTGTACTCAACTGCTCTTCCTCCAATCCATATGCCAAAGGGAAATCTCCCAGCTCCAAAACTGTACTCCCTGGATACCTAGTTCTCCTCAGACCCATCTGGAAACTCCCAGATGGGTTGAAACTGCCATCAGATCTACCCTAGCTGATTCACAAAGTTTGACAGGCCTTCTTCGTTTTGACCTGAGCAGCATCAGTAACAAAGAGTGCTGACCTCACCACAGGCCTATATGCAGCCCCATTCCTAGAGTCCTGTCCTTTGGCGATTAAAGGGTCAGCAGGAAAAAGGGTTTGTAGCTTCAGTTGTCTTTGAAGAGTTGGGATGAGGCACAGCCTCAAGCAGGAAGACCACAAGAGCCTTTGCAGCTTATTGGCCATTTCTTTTGCTGAAGTTCAGGACAGCGTTATCTGAGGCTGGAAACTTGAGAACCAAAGTGGTACTACTGAGTGCTATGTTTCTCCATGGACCCCAGCCAGTGCCATCAGGTATCTGGAGCTGTAGGACCCCAAAGGTGGAACGTGTACTAGACCTCCTCGGTTATCAATTTGTTCACTGATCATCCAGGTTCAGGCAATGGTAGACTGTCTATATCATGTTCTCCAGATGCTTAGAAAGCATCATTGTGGCTGCAAAACCCTAAGGCTTGAAGATATCATGCTGCAGGATCCTGGGTTCTGAAGGGAGGATGGACTGGACTATGAATCCAGAAGGCGCTGGACAATGATATGAGGACAAGTATAATTGGTTGCAAATCCCAGAGTACTGGGATCAAGTCCCACATCAGGCTCCTTGTTCAGCAGGAGCTTGCTTCTGCCTCTGCCTACCGCTTCCCCTGTTTCTGTTCTCTCTTTCTCTCTCTCTCTGACAAATAAATTAATAAAATCTTAAAAAAAGAAATCATCCAACCTGAGGTACAGAGAGAAAAAATATTAGGAGACTAAAGAGATCAACAGTCTCAAATTCTTGTGGAACAATTCAGTAGCTGTAACTGGAATCCCAGAAAGAAAAGAAAATATATTGGAAGAAATAATGGACAAAATTTTCCAAATTTGGTGAAAAAGTCACGGATCCAAAGAGCTTGGTGAGCCTCAAGCACAATAATTACAAAGAAAACCACATCTAAGCACATCATAACCAAACTCCTGAAAATCAAAGATCAGGGTACCTGGGTGGCAGTCAGTTAAGCAGTTGATTCTCAGTTTCAGCTCAGGTCCTGACCTCAGGGTCCTGGGATCAAGCCCTGCCTCACACTCAGTGCAGAGTTGGCTTCAGGATTCTCTCTCCTTCTCCCTCTGCCCTTCTCCCCTCTCTCTGCTCCTTCCCTGGTTGCTTGCGTGCACAAACACACACACACACACACTCTCTTTCTCTCTCAAATAAATAAATAAATCTTTTTTAAAAAGAAGATCAAGAGAAAATCTTGAAAGCAGCCAGAGAAAAAAAGGACACATTATGTACAAAGAAACAATGATAAGAACTAAAGCTGACTTCTCTTCGGAAATAATGGAGGCCAGAAGAACAGTCTCTTTGGAATGCTGAACAAAAAACAGCAGCAAAACTATCAACCTACAATTCTACTGAGTAAAAACATCCTTCAAAATGGAGGGGAAATGAAGACATCCAGATAGTCAAAAGCTGAGAGAATTCATCACCTGAAAACTTGTACTACAAGAAATGCTAAGGAAAATTTTGGCTGAAGGCAAATGGTACAGATGGAAACTTAGCACTACAGGAAGAAAAGGGCACTGGAAATTACAAATATATGGGTAAACATAAAGATTACTTTTTCTTACTTTTCTTCAGTACTTTATAAAGTAGTTAACCACTCAAAGGAAAAAAAAAACAATGTAATGTGGGGTTTATGATTTATGTAGAAGTAAAATATAGGATGACAATTACACAAAGGATGGGAGAATGAGTTAAATAAATTATAAATAAAATTATACAGTAAAATGGAATAATATTAAATCAAGTTGGACTATAATAAGTTAATGCAGAGTATAATCACTATAGCAATCAGTAAAAACATAATACAAAAAAAATCAGTAAAAACACAATACAAAAACTTTTATTTTTCTGGTAGGCTCTATGTCCAATGTGGGGTTTGAACTCACAACCCCTAGACCAAGAGCTGCACACTCTACTGACTGAGTCAGCCAGGCACCACCTCCCCCTAAAAATTCTTTGCTTAAAGGCTAATAAAAGAAATAGAATTGAATAGGTTAACAAAAAAATACTTAACTAACCCAAGATTTGGAGAAGGAGGAAAGTAGGCAGGAACAGAGAAGAACAAGTAGAAATCAGACAGTGAGATGGTAGACTTCGATTCAGTCATTTCTATAATTATGTTCAATGTACAGGAATTAATCACACCATTTAATGATCAGACAGGTGAAAAAGCAAAACCCAATTATATGCTGTTTATAAGACACAAGTACAAAGGCAAAGATACATTGAAAGCAAAAGGATACCAAAAGATATGTCTTTAAAATTCTAAGCATAAGGAAGCTGGGGTGGCAATGTTAATATCACACAAAGTAGATTTCAAAATAAAGAGTATTATAAGAGATAAAAGAATCATTTCGCAATGATAAAAGAATCTCATTTATTCAGTAAATATAACAACCCTAAATTATATGAGCCTAAAAACAGCTTCGCTCTACATGGCAATAAAAGCCATAAAGCTACTTGAATTAAAAACTAAAAGGTAGGGGCACCTGGGTGGCTCAGTGGGTTAAAGCCTCTGCCTTCAGCTCAGGTCACGATCTCAGGGTGCTGGGATCGAGCCCCGCTTCGGGCTGTCTGCTCAGTGGGAAACCTGCTTCCTCCTCTCTCTCTGCCTGCCTCTCTGCCTACTTGTGATCTCTGCCTGTCAAATAAATAAATAAAATCTTAAAAAAAAAAAAACCTAAAAGGTAAGTAAATATTTATGGAATCTCAGGATTGTAAAGCCTTGACCTCAAATATTTAAATTCTGATACTAAAAAATTACCATAAATAACAAAAAAGAAAAATTATAAATTGGGGGAAAAAATCTATAATATCTAATATGAGCAAAGTTCAGGTATATCACCAAATGGAGGCTCTTGTCATTTTAGGAAGAATAATTTCAAAGTGACGGTCTGCACCTGATTCCATCCTAGGGAGGCAATGTCATTACTTCCTTAGTGGTGACCACTTAAGAATCATCACAATAATTGTATTGGTTAACTATTGCCTAACCAATTGTAACAGGCCAGCCCAAAACTTAGTCACTTAAAACAACAATCATTTATTTTTTCCTCAGGAATATACAGCATGGGTGAGTGATTCTGCAAGTCTGAACTAGTGTGGCTGATCTTAGTGAGGATCATTCATGTGTCTGTAGTCATTGTGCAGGTCAGCTGTGAGGCATCCTAGATTGTCCAGCCCCAGCCAAATTGGCCCAGACTGGAATGGCCAAAACAGCCAACATGCAGAATTGTGAGATAAATAATAAATGTTTAAGTGGTTAAAGCCACTTGGGTTTAAGATGGTTTGTTATGCAGCAAAAGTTAACTAATACACACTGTCAAAAAAAAAAAAAAACCCACTTTCTGACTATCCACAAGTTACATGATGAATAGGATGATGAAAGAAAATGAATGTGTCCCTTCCTTAAAGACCTTTATCATGTTCTAGCAGAAATAAGAATAAACCTGTAATTGGCTAAAATATGTAACTACAGTCATTATAAAAGTACCTTCTAGAGATAGAAGTGAGCCAGAGAGTCTCTTGATTACTTAGAGTATGGGTTAATCTTTATAGAGCCATCCATAGACCTTTAGTATATTTTATGCTGGGCTCTTCCCAGTCTCACTAGAAGGCCTGCAAATTTTAGAATAGGAAGAGAAAACTAAACTCAGGGGAGACTTAAAATCATCCATTAGAATGCAGAGAAAACTGTAATTCCTTTTTTACATTTATTTTTATTGCATCTTCTTAAAATTTATGTTTATATTTTATTATATACAAAATATATCAGTACAATACTATAAACATAAAATGTAAAAGTTTGTAAATGCTCAAATAACCTTAATTGATAGCATTATAGACATCTGAAGGCCCCTAATATAGACACACCCCTAAATTTTCATGTGCCAGACACCCCAGCACAAAGAACATGTAGCTCATTCTCATCTATCTTTAAGAAAATTCTCTTCAGTTACTACAGGCATCAGATACTGGCCTCCTGTGTTCCTTCTTCTTCTCATGGGTGTCAGATCCTCTCCTTTATCAGTAGTTAATTGGCCTTGTTATTGCCGGTGTTAGGTGCTGGGATAAGTGGTGAGCAAGTGCCATAGCCTCTCCTGTAATGGAACTCATAAGCTGTTTTAGTCTGTTTGGGCTACTGTAACAGAATACCACAGAATGAGTGGCTTATAACCAACATAAAATGACTTCTCAGAGTTCTGGAAGTGGGGATGTCCAAGATCAAGTCTCCAGAATATTCAGTATCGGGTGAGGGCCTGCTTCCTGGTTCATAGATAGTGTCTTCTTTCTGTGCTGTCATGGCAGAAGGGAAGAGAGGAAGAAAGCTCTCTTGTGGCCTTTATAAAGTGTACAGATTCAGGGGCACCTGGGTGGCTCAGTGGGTTAAGCCGCTGCCTTCAGCTCAGGTCATGATCTCAGGGTCCTGGGATCGAGTCCCGCATCGGGCTCTCCACTCGGCGGGGAGCCTGCTTCCCTCTCTCTCTCTCTCTGCCTGCCTCTGCCTACTTGTGATCTTTCTCTGTCAAATAAATAAATAAAATCTTAAAAAAAAAAAAAGTGTACAGATTCATCCATGAGGGCCCCACCCTCAGGGTCTCGTTCAATCTTAATCACCCCCTCAAAGGCGCCACTGCCTAATACAATCGCATTGGGGGCAGGGTTTCAATAAAGGACTTTGAGAGGGTCATGAGCATTTAGTATAGAACAGAAACTCTCTCTGGTCACAAAACCCCATGTCTCTTCCTGGGAAAGAGGATTTATCCATCTCCACAATGCAGAGTCCTGGCTCCTGGTCTGTGATCCTGAGAGGGAAGAACACCACATTTATGGAAAATTCAGATAAATTTTGATGCTCTCATGCATCGGCAACCAGGATGTGGAGGGAAAACCCAAAGGGATGCTCTCTGAAAGAAGACAGCAAATAAAATACTCTCAGTGTCTGACACTGCCCCACTGTCCACCTGGAAACAGCCTTTTCCTGGTCACAGTGGGCAGGTGGGGGAACGCTTTAGGAGTCAGAGGAGAAGCAAAGATGCTGTCTCCCCCTCTTGCATCCCTTGATTCCTTCATTGAGGGTGAGGCCAGAGTTGCCTATGGGTACAAAGGCAACTGAGTACATCCACATGCTGAATACCCTTGATGGTGAAAGAGAATGTACGGCCATGCACAACTGAGCTGAAGAAAAGAAAGACATGAACTTGGTATGTGAAGGAGGGAGAAAAGTGCCTCCTTTTTGGATGGCATGAATTTTACCTTTCTTTTTTGAAGGGTCAAATGGCTTCTGAACCACGCTATCAGTTTCTTCCCTCTCCTTTGTTTTTTTTCCTGCAACTTTCTTTCTTCTTTATTGTTCCCTAAACCGAAAGTTATGCAGAAACGGAAGAGGAGAATGTATGCTTCTATAGGATATACTCGATGAGTGTTGGTAGGAAAAGAGACAAATCACTTTGTTTCGTTTTCTTCCTATGTGCCAAGGAGAGTTAGAGTAGAGCAGAGGTGACTTACATTATAGTATTTAAATATTGTTAATTTCACATCATAGTATTTGATTCACAGGATAACAGGAAGAGTAAACATCACCCAAGGACTTTGCATTCTCTTCCAGATAAAGGGTTAGTGTGTTTTTGATTATACACAGGATAATAGTATCATGTTACATGGAAGTATGACCTCATTGTTGTCTTTATTTAGAGATTAAGTCTGGTTTAAAGAGATGTGTATGGATGGCAAGTTGACAAAAGGCAGGCTTGTGATGGCTAATTTTGGCTGGGCCACGGTGTATAGGTATTTAGTCAAACATTACTCTGGATGTTTCTATGAAAGTGTTTTTTGGATGAGATTAACAGTTAAACTTGTGGACTTTAAGTAAAGTTTATCACCCTCCATAAGATGGGTGGGCCTTGTCCAGTCAGTTGAAGGTCCTGCTAGAACAAAGACTGACCTACCTGAACAACAAGGGATTTTGCCAGGAGACCACCTTTGGACTTACACTGCTACTCTTCTCTGGGTTTCTAGCCTGCGGCCTACTTCATTTGATTTTGAATTTGCCAAGCTCCACAATCATGTGAGTAGATTCCTTAAAATAAGTCTCCCTCTGACATACTTAACAAGATGCACAAAGAATTTCTGGAAACCCCATGGTTGTGTGAGCTGCCCTCTAAGTCTGCACTGGGCTGCAGATGTCCATCAAAGGAGAAGAAGACAGGGTAGTTGGATTTCCAACCCCTTCTAATTTCTGGTTTTGCCAGTCAAATATCAACAAGTGATCCTTAAAATAAAGCCTCTTGCTTATCCATTACAATTCTCCCAGGTTTCACCATTTCCTGATCACTGCAGAATTTTTTTAAAGGAATTAATAAAGATATTAAAATATTTGGGGACATGTTGTCAACATAGAAACACAACAAAAAGATCCAATCCTCAATCAGCAGAGGTTTACAAAAATATAAGAACAAAGGAAGTAGAACTTATTAAATTAAAAAAAAAAAAACTCCAGAATTACACACACAATCAATCAATCAATCCCTGATTGAAAATCATACCAACAGAGTCTCTGGCAAAGTTAACATCACAAGAAACTCCAAGACACAGCTTCTTCCACATTTTCAACTACAGAAAATGAGAAACTGACACATTTTCAAGCAGGAAATAAGGATCATGTTCAAAGGAGCAAGTTCTCGGGCTTCACTCTGGATTTCCCGCCTCTAACAAGCAATGCCAGAAGATGGTAGGGTGATATCTTCCACTGAAGACTAAATGCGAAGGTGCCCCCACCATACCTAGCTGGCATTTTTGTAGGAAGGCAACAAAAAGGGCTCGTACTATCTAAACACAACCTTGGTTAGCCAGTCGCCTTATGCCAAGGCTGCCCAGAGAAACACTATGAGATACCTAGGTTGCAGTTAGTTAGATAATGTACCTAGCATAGGGTTTTGTTTTTTTTTTTTTTTTTGAAGAATGCGTACTAACTTCCAAATACCATCAGTAAAGTATCTGATTTTGCTTTGATTGTTGTATTCAGTACAGCTGCAAAGCAAGTAAAGCAACCTGAACAAAGCGCACTTGGCCGGCTCAATCAGAAGAGCATGAGACTCTTGATCTCAGGGTCATGAGTTCAAGCCCTCCCATGGGGTGTAGAGATTACTTAAATAAATTAAACTTAAAAAAAAAAAAAAAAAGTAGCCTAAAGAGGGAAGAAATGGAAGATGAGAAGATACTCAGGTTCTTAAATTAAAAAGAAGAGGGGTGCCTGTGTGGCTCAGTGGGTGAAAGCCTCTGCCTTCAGCTCACGTCATGATCCCAGGGTCCTGGGATTGAGCCCCGTGTTGGGCTCTCTGCTCAACAGGGAGCCTGCTTCCCTTCCTCTCTCTGCCTGCCTCTCTGCCTACTTGTGATCTCTCAAGGGAAGTGACAGTTTTGACCAACCAGGCATGTTGCTTGCTTTCTTAAAAAGAAGTGCCCCAAATTGCAATTCATTCAGTAGCTATGAAATTAAGAATGATAAAACAGTTTAAGATATTCAGCAGAATTCCCTTCCCCTATGTTCATCAATTTTGTTTCTTAAATTCCACATATGAGTGAAAGCATATGAAATTTGTTTTTCTTTTAGGGGAAGGGAAGGAAAAATAAAATCAGATAAAAACAGAGAGGGAGGCAAACCATTAGGGACTCTAGTTCAGAGAACGAACTGGGGGTTGCTGGAAGGGAGGTGGGCTGGGGATGGGCTAGATGGGTGATGGGAAGTAAGGAGGGCACTTATGATGAGTACTGGGTGTTATATGGAAGTAATGAACCACTTAATTTCTACTCCTGATGCCAATACTATACTATACGTTAACTTAACTTACATTTAAATTTTAAAGAAAAGATATTAAGCAGAATTTTTAGGAGTTTTTCTTCAAACACTTCATAAGGCTAAAGGGGACAGCCAGCCAGTGGCCCATCTCCAAGTTCAGCAGCAAGCAGGAGGGTGACCTCAAAGCCACTGCAGGTAGCTTCACCTTACTCAGATAAGAGACATGACCAGATTTGAATTTTATTATTTTGCTTGGGTGGTACAGTCAGTTAAGTGTTCCCCTCCTGACTTCAGCTCAAGTCATGATCTCAGGATTGTGAAATGGAGCCCCATGGTAGGCTCCCCGCTGCTTCTTTCCTTCTCCCTCTCCCTCTGCCCCATTCCCTGTTCTCTCTCCCTGTCTCTTCCTCTCTCTGAAATAAATAAATAAATCTTATAAAATGTCACAAAGGGACATGAATTGTTCCTCTTGCTTCATTCATGCTCCTGGGTCTCTCACTTGAGCTAATTTGGAGATTAGCATGTTTCCTAACATGTATATGTGTATATTTGTATATATGTATATATGCATATATGTATATGTATATATGTATATTTCCTAACGTGTATGCGTGTTGGCAGCATATCTCTGAGGAAGGCATCCTCAACCAGTCTGTGAGGCAGCCAGTGTCCTTACTGTCACATAAAATATATTGTCGGAAGCCTGGGTAGCTCAGTTGGTTAAGCTTTGGCTCAGGTCATGTTCCCAGGATCCTGGGATCGAGTCCCCCTTGGGGCTCCTTGCTCAGGAGAGAGCCTGCTTTTCCCTCTGCTTGCTGCTCCCCCTGCTTGTACACTCTCTCTCTCTCTGACAAATAAATAAAAATGAAAAAAAAAAACTCAACTTATGTTTAGAAATTTATTTTAAAAAAAGATATATTGCTTTAACAACATTAGCCATTAAGATCTGATTCTAGGATCACCAAACAACCTTCTGATTATAACTAACTTCCCTTATAGATTTGTCTCTAGCAAAAAATTAAACTGATTGGGCGCCTGGGTGTCTCAATCTTTAAATGGCTGCCCTCGGCTCAGGTCATGATCCCAAGGTCCAGGGATCAAGGCCCACGTTGGGCTCCCTGCTGGGCAAGAGGCCTACTTCTCCTTCTCCCGTTCCCCCTGCTTGTGTTCCCTCTCTTTCTGTTTCTCCTTGTCTAATGAATACGTTAAAAAAAAGAAAGAAAGAAATCCTTAAAAAAAAGAAATTAAACTGATCAATAAACATTATTTTTCACTGTAAATTATGAACTAGAATCATGGTTTTAAGTGAGTATTCCTATGAATCTCCAATCTGCTCTTTTTCTTTATTATTTTGATAGAAGCCTATATAATCCCTTATCCACTACTCTGAAATCCAAAAAGAATGTTGTTTTTTTTTCATTTGGCAGAAAATCTTGACAAGAACAGATGCTAAGGCTATTTATAGTTTCTATCCTACTCAATGGGAATACTTGTATATTTTGCTAGAGAAATATAATGTGTTTGATTACAAGATATCTCTGATCTGTATATATATCAAGACACTGTTTTTGTCTTTTTTCTGCATCTATTGAGATAATGTAGTATTTGTCCATTATTATGGCTTATAGTGAAGTATGCTGATTGATCTCTTGATTTTAATGCTTGGCAGCAGCCCTCCCCCACTTTCTTTCTTTCTCTTCATCCCCACAGCCCAAAGACTGCAGAGAATGTTCCTGAATTAAAGGTAAAAGTGTACCTTTAACTAGACCTCTCTCAGTATCTGAATCAGATGCCTTTTCTGTCTAAATATAGCCTGCTTCTAATGGAGGCTACATCATCAAGGAATAGGACGTGGCTGTGATTCAGGACTAGAGAGGGGTCCTTGAGCATCTCTCTCTATACAGAGCTCCACAGGCATTTCTGACACGCTCCTCCAGCTGAGAACCACTGCTCCAGAGAACTCTGTATCTGCTTCTCCCTACATCTCTGTTCCATTCCTCTCACTACCAGTCAGACATTTCCACATGAGAGAGAGGACATGCCAGCTAGGAAAGTGGGCAAAATACTCAGCCTCCCTGAGAAATGCCTTGGCTCTGGGGTAAATCCGGAGTGGGTGAAAGTGTCTTCTGCAATCAAAAGAGCTGAAGTAACACAGCTAGTATTCTATGATGGTCATTTTTATGTGTCAGCTTAGCCAGGCCATGGTACAAAGATATTTGGTCAAACACCAGTCTGGATGTTGCTTATGAAGGCATTTGGACATGAGAGCAACATTTAAGAATCATTCCCTTAGCTCTGGTACCTTGGCTACAGGCTCAAATGTATTCCCAGAATAAATGTGTGGGAGACTTCCTGCCTCCAACATTCAGAAACCTGTCCCTGGCTTCTCGGCTGGATGGGGAACCCTGGGCTGTCTGTATTCTGTTTCTCACAGGTCTCCCTAGAGCTCCCATTGCAGATGATAGCCCTTCTACCCTCACCCAGGGACTTGGTCATCATAAATTCCACATCTACCTGCATGAAACACCTTGTCAAAGGTGCAAGGAAGACCAAAACTCTACATTTTTCAAAATTTCTGTCTGAACAAGATTATAAACTTTCCAACTTCTAGCCTTCCTGGTCGAGTACAGTGAGTTAGTATTCTGATGATCCAGATAGAAGCCCATTTTCACCTAAATCAAGTCAAGGACATACTTCCCAGCACCTTCATCATCACATTTGTGAGGAAAACCCCTGATCTTTCTATGAACTCAACTATTTTGATCCGGTAGTGAAAAAACTGTGACTCCGACTAAAAGAGACCATCAGGGAGCTTAGGTGGTTCAGTCAGTTAAGAGTCCGACTCTTGATCTCAGTTCAGGTCTTCATCTCGGGGTTGTGAGTTTGAGCCCTGCACTGGGTTTCATACTGGGCATAGACCCTACTTTAAAAATTATAATTAAAGGGACCATCATATAACATCAGATATGTTTACCTTCACCTGTTCCTAGTGCCACAGTGAGGCTTTGGGAGTGGAGTTATGAGCCTGTGATGTCTACTGCATAAATTACCTGAAAATTTAAAAACAAAGCCTTTTGAGGAGGGGACCGGATGGTGGGTTTGGAAAGCCAGAGCTTTAGGGGCAAGTAGTGCTTGCTTAATTTAAAGAAAATTGAGATGAATCACCTCCTTCCTCTTCCCAAGGTTCAGGGTGCGGTGGGTATTAACAGCAAGGGATCACCTCTTTCTAAAGAAACCTCTTCACAAATCTCTTCAGAAATGGAGTACGTCCCTCCCCATACCCTGATTCCTTTTTTAGGTTCCTAAACTGAGAGAAAGGTTTTAAAAGTCATACAACAGGTTTTTACACATTTTCTTGGAATATTTGCATATGGTTCCCTGGTTTTGGAATTTCTCATCTGTAGCATCTTGTTGCCTTAATCAAAATCTCAATTATAAGGAAATAAAGGCAAATCCATAAACATAGAAGGAGGTCTTAATATCCTTTTTTTGGAAATGGACATCAACTAGACAACATCAATAAATATATATAAAATATTTAGAAATAAGCTTAACAAAATATATACATCTTTATAGAAACAAATAAAACATCTTATCAAAAATAGAGAACAAAAGGTTAGTATAAACAGATGTTTATGTTCCCTGGATGAGAAAACTTAACATTGTAAAGATGTCTATTATCCCCCAAATTAGTCTATAAATTCAATGCATTACCAATTGAAACCTCAGCAGGATTTTTAGAGAACTCAATTAGACTGTTCTAAAATGGCAGTGGGGGTGGGAGAGGCACATGAATAGTTTAGGCAACATTAAAAGAGAAGAATGCAGATCTGTTTGTGTGACGGAGGTCTGCTTGCCCCATTTAACGATATGTATTGAAGGCTCTAGAATTTAAAACAGTGTAGTATCATCATGGAAGAAGAGAAATAGATCAATGGAATGGAATAGAGAGTCCAGACACAGAGATCCATGCACACGTGGAATCTGGTGGATAGTATAGAAGGCATCAAAACTTAGCAAGGAAAGGATAAACTACTCCAAAAAGAACTTGGAAAACTGGCTCATCTTTTGGAATAAAGAATAAAAAAATATATCATAACCTTATAAATGGGGGGGGGAAGCAAATTTTCTTTTTTTTTAAGATTTTATTTATTTATTTGACAGAGATCACAGGTAGACAAAGAAGCAGGCAGAGAGAGGAAGGGAAGCAGGTTCCCTGCTGAGCAGAGAGCCCGATGCTGGGCTCGATCCCAGAACCCTGAGATCATGACCTGAGCTGAAGGCAGAGGCTTTAACCCACTGAGCCACCCAGGTGCCCCAAAAAGCAAATTTTCAATCAGTTAAGGCAAATAAAAATTCTAAACTATTAGATGACAATAAGGAATTCCTGGGTGGCTCAATGGATTAAGCAACTGCCTTTCACTCAGGTCATAATCCTAGGGTTCTGGGATTGAGTCCTGCATTGGGCTCCCAGGTCAGTGGGGAGCCTGCTTCTCCTTCTGCCTGCTGCTCCCTCTGCTTGTGTTCTTGCTTTCTGTCTCTCCCTCTCTGACATATAAAAAAATAAAATCTTTAAAAGAAAAGAAAAATATATAGAAGTCTATCGCTATGATTTCAGCATGAGTGGACTTCCTAAAGTAGACATAAAAAGCACAAAGGAAAAAATCAATACATTTGAGGATATTCGAACTGAAAACTTCTGTGTGTCAAGAGACACTCTAAACAAATTTAAAAGACAAGTGGCAGACTATGAGAGCACATTTGCAACATATATAATAGATAAAGGATTAGTTTCCAAATATACAAATAACTCCTACAAATGTAAGGAAAAGACAGCATAGAAATGTGGCCAGAACACACAATTCAGGAAAGCACAATTCATAGAAGTAGACACTCAAACAGTAAATAAAAATATTAAGGATCCTCAAACTCTTAGTTACTATGGCAAATAAAATTAATCCTAATTTATAAAGCATTTTCTACTAATTAGAATAACCACAACTTAAAACACTGCTACTATAAACGCTGCCAAAAAGATGGCAGTTATGAGCTACAAGTTAATACAATATTTTTGGAAAATATTTTGACATAAATTAAAATCTTTAATGTTTTTACCCTTCAATAGCAGGAGTCATCCATTCTATGAACATCTATTTACCTCCTTGTCCAAAACAGGACACCTTTGAAGGCTTGCTGGCTCTCATATTAATTTCTGTGACTCACCCTAGACCCGTGGACCTTCACACCTTTTCTCACCTGTTCCCACTCTGGCCTATGGCCTTGGAAAGTGTAGAACTGTTTCTGGCCTTCACTTATCCCAAATGCAAAGCAAGGCTTCTTCCTGTTGTTCAGGCAGTATGACCTGATTCTCTCTATTCTCAGGCCCTAAGCATTAAGGGCAATGTTATCAGGTAATTGGTTACCCCCACTCTAGACTAGGCAGGGACAGGGTGTTTTTATACCACTCCCATTCTGCAACTCTACTCCAAATTCTTCTCTTGTGCCCACTCATGGGAGTTTTCTTGTCTGCTCTGTTGGCTTGCATTTTTTTTTTTCTGATCTTTTTTTGATCTAAGACCTGGATGATCACTCAGAATCTAAAAATATGGTACTTTATTTACTGAACCTTCCTAACCTTCTACTTACTAGATGTGGTTGTTTTAAAATATGTACACAGCTTCATCGGCCTACCTTCCCTCAAATGGTGGAGCAGAATTCCCAAACCTTTGAGTGTGGGCTGGACTTAATAACCTGCTCCTAATGAACAGAATAAGGTGGAAGTGACAATGTAAAAACTGCAGACTAGGTCACAAAAAGTACATCCACTTCTTGCTCATTCTCCTTTGGATCTCTCACTCTGGGGCAAGCCAACTGCCATATGGTGAGGTCGTTCATTCAGGCAGCCTACAGTGAAGACCATGTGGTGAGAGCTGAGACTTCCTGCCAATAGCCATGTGAGCGAACCATCTTAGAGCACATTACTCCAACTCCTTTCAGTCCCAGCAGACATCTTGACTGCAACAACACAAGAGACTGCCAGCCAGACTACCCAGACAAATTGACCCACAGAAACTGTGAGCTAATAAATATTTGTTGTGTCAAGCCACTAAACTTAGGAGTAATTTGTTATACAACAATGATAACTAATAACATGGGGGAAACTGGCAACATCTTATCTCATAGCCAGAATGGACATAATCAAAGAGAGAAGAAAAGAACATTCAGATGTTTATTTTTTATAAGCAGAAATGCAGTTCCCTTTCAAATTCATATTTTGAAGTCCTAACCCCAGTACCTTAGAATGTGACTATCTTTGGATATAGGGTCTCTAAAGAGGTAATTAAGGTTAAATGAGGTCTTTGGGGTGAGTCATAAGCTCATGTGACCTGTGTCTTTATAAGGAGAGATTAGGACACAGACACACAGAAGAATGACAACGCAAAGACACAGGGAGAAGGTGGCCATCTCCAAACTAAGGAGAGAGACTTCTGAATGAAACCAAACCTTCTGGCCCTAGATCTTGGACTTCTAAGCCTCCAGAACTGTGAGGAAATAAATTTCCTTTGTATAGACACCCAGTCCATGGTATTTTATTATGGTAGCTCTAGAAAACTAATACAAGGTTTCAAATTGTTATTGTATGGCATACTTCTATTGGTAAAGATTTGCCTCCCAATACAAAGAACATTTACTCTCATATAAAAGTACTAAACTCCCAAACAGGCAGAAATTAAGTCTTTGTCTAAAACTGTACTGTTCAATATATTAGCCACTAACCATAGGAGACTACTGAGAACTTGAATTGTGGCCAAAAGACTGAGAAACCAAACTTTTAATTTTAATTTTAATTTAAAATTGACAGTTGTTATTGGAAAACTTTTAGGTATGTTTGGAACATCTTGGGTATGTGAACCCACGTTTTCAACTATAGATTTTATTAAATCTAAACACATGCCAAGTATTTCTGAAGAGATTTGGCATCTGAATTGAGATGTACTGTAAGTATACAATATATACTGGATTTTTAAAAATTAAGATAAAAAACGAATGCAAAATATCCCATTAAAATGTTTATATTGATTTAATGTTGAAATAATGTTTTGGATAAATTAAATTTAACAACATATGTTGTTTTATTTTATTGTTTATTCTTATAACTAATTTTGTAAATTATTATCATCTGTTTCTTTTTAATTTTTTTAATATGACCACTAGAAATTTTTAAATTACATATGGCTTACATTTTATATTTTCCTTTCTCTCATTGGTTAAAGATTGACCCACAGGACATAATCTCCCCACACCCCTGCTTACCCACTTGGCTCCTCTGGGCAGTAGTACAATAATACAACCCTCCATCTGGGTCCACAAGTGGTGAACAAAGCCAGGGCCATGTTTAGTCAGAACCTGAAAGATCTCTTGGCATAAGCAGAGCATCAGAAGACAGAAATGAGAAATCAGAGCAAGAGTTCAACCTAGAGAATCTTTTGGCCATAGACTAGAACATAAGCAGAACTGTGGATCCTGGTGCAGGTCAAGTTGCAGCTGCTCATCAAACAGGATGTAGGACGTGTGGTGCAGCTGCCCAAATTTGCAACCCACCTGCTGCTTGAGAGTCAATGTCCAGCTGCAGCCCTCATGCACTAGCAGATACCCTTCATGTAGTTGATGGGTATTCATTCACCCAACCTGGGGTGGGATAAAGTGAGGACGGTGCTTCATTGAGCATAGGCCTAGGTGTGGAGACAGTGAGACTGAATAAATCCAGGAAGGGGGTGCATAACTGGGTGTAGTATGCCTCATGGCCCATCAGTTCCATTTAGAGATATACACTCTGAAGAATTCTTCATACATATGCAAGAAGAAATATGTTCATTATGATATTGTTTATAATAAAGAAAAGTTGGAAACCTTTATCCATTGATAAGCAAATGCATAAATAAATCATGGTGTATTCATATAATGAACACTATACAGCAGTTCAAATAAGCAAATTAGCCAAACGGAAATTTTAAAACTAAGAAATCAAAACTGAAATTAAAATGTCCATTCAATGGAATCAATAGCAGAATGGTGATAAGAGAGGAAAGAATCAGGGAAATTGAAGATAGTCCCAGTAGGAGAAAAGAAAGAGAGCAATGCTGGAAAAAAATGTTTAAAGAAATAACACCTAAAAATTTCCCAGATTTGACCAAAGACATAAGTGTATAGATTCAAGAAGTTGAGGGAACCGTCATATAGGAAATCCAACAAACAACAAACAAGGAACTCTACACTCAGGTACATCATAATCCAACTGCTATAGACTAGACAAAGGAAAAGAAATCTGAAAGCAGCCTGAAGAAAACAATAAATTACCTAGAGGGAACAAAAATTCAAATAACTGCAGATTTCTCATCAGAAACCATGGAGCATTTTTAAAGTGCTGAAGGAACATAACCATCAACCCAGAATTCTATTTTCAGTGAAAACACCCTTCAAGAATGAAGGTGAAATAAGACATTCTCAGAGGAAAGAAAACAGGGAATTTACAACCAGCAGATCTGCTCTAAAAGAACTGCAAAGGAAGTTCTTCAGACAGAAGATAAATTATATAAGAAGGAAACCTGGAACATCAGGAATGAAGAACAACAGGAAAGATAGAGACTGAATAAATATATCAAACTCTTATTTTAAATTCTGCAATATATGTGTGATGGTTGAAAGCATCAATCATAACATTGTTTGATGGGATTTTCATATATGTACGTAAGTAATACATAAGACAACTGTAGCATAAAGTAGGGAGGGCAAGAGGTCCTACAAGGCAGTTAGTTTTCTACATTCCAATTAATGTGGTAAAATAATGATTCTAGTAGAGACAAAAATAGTTATGTATTTTGTACTCACTAGAGGAACCACTAAAAAACACTGATACAAGGAGATATAATCAAAGTCACAATAGATAAATTGAAATGGATATTTAAAAGACATTCAAATAACTCAAAAGAAGACAAATGTAAGAAATGAATTTATTCTAAATGCAGAACACTTTGACATAGAATGTATGGGTTTTCAACTCCAATTCAATTCAGACATTAACTACCCCAAGTGCAGAACCTACAGGTTAAAGGCTCAGTCACACAAACTGCCTTCACTCTGATATCGATCACAAGTCCAGGCTAGGCCTCCCATACTTCTGACTGACTGGCTATAAATCAGGAATTCCCATGACCCTCTCCTCAGTTTCAGTAATTTGCTATAAAAAAAAAATAGTTCATAGAACAAAGGGAAAACTTTACAATCACTGGTTGATTATAAGAAAGACAACTCAGGAACAGAAACAGTCAGTCAGGAACAGTCAAATAGAAGAGATGGGTGGGCAAGGTACATGGGAAGAAACATGGAGCTTCCATGCCACCCTCCCAGCACCTCCATGGGTTCACCAACCAGAAACATCTCTGAACACTTTCAGTTAGGGTTTTTATGGAAGTTCCATTATGTAGGCATGATTGATTAGCTCTTTGGCCACTGGGGTGCCTGAGTGGCTCAGTCGGTTAAGCATCTGCCTTTGGCTCAGGTCAGGATATCAGGATCCTGGGATTGAGCCCCACATCAAGTAACCTGCTCAGTGGGGAGCCTGCTTCTCCCTCTGCTTGCTGCTCCCCCTGCTTATGCTTTCTCTCACTCTTTCAAATAAATAAATAAAATCATAAAAAAAAAATCTTTGGTCATTAACTGAAAGTTCCAACCCTCTAATCACAAGCTTGCTGTTCTGGCAACCAGCTCCCAGCATCCAAGAGTCACCTCATTAGCATACAAAAAGACACTTAACCACTATAGAGATTCCAAGAGTCAAGGAGCTCTGAGGCAAGAACTGGGGAAGATGACCAACTTTGTATTTCTTGTATCACAACATCACAGCAAAAATGGGGAGAGGGAATGAGCAAAAACAAATTTATAAAATGGTATTCCTAAACCCAAATCTATAAATAATTACATTAAAAAGAATGAGGTATGTCTATATGCATTAATGTAGAAACAACTCTATGACATATTATGTAAAAAACAAGTTATAGGACAAAATGTTCATTTTAATACCAGTCAAATTTTTAATATGTTCCTATATATCCATGTGCATTTACATTTTCAGCACAAAACACACATACTTAAAAAGGTTTGGAAGTACCTTCAAGTTGAAATTTGTCCTTTTCTTAAAATTTTTTTAGACTTTATCTATTTATTTGAAAGAGAGAGAGTACGCGAGAGGGAGGGGCAAAAGGAAGGTCAGAGGGGGAGAAGAACAGGCTCCCAGCTGACCAGGAAGCCGGATGTGGGGTTTGATCCCAGGACTGTGAGATCCTGACCTAAGCTGAAGGCAGATGCTTAACCAACTGAGCCACCAAGGCACCCCTGAAATTTGTTCTTGAAAAGTCAAGGGGATTAGAGAAGAGAAATAGTATCAAGAGGAACTTTTTTCGGTATCATTTTAATTTTTATGACAAGAATGTATTTATATATTACTTTGCTATTAAAAATAAATGAAATCGAATTAAATTTAAAAGAACATATTGTTTCACAGTGTGCTGGTGATACCATCTGGGAATTGAACATTTTTAGGTCCCCTGACTCAGGAATGTACCCAACTGTTATCAGCAGAATTTGTCAAATGAAGTTTTTAGTATTTTTTATCTATTTCCTGCCTGTGCCATCTATCTTCTACTTCTATTCTTATTCTCCTTCCCAAATTTGAACCCTATAACCTAAGGGTTATGGGTCTGATCTCCTTTCCTTCACACACCCCGACATCAGACCACTTTTTTGGAATTTAATATTTTAAAAATTTTACATATTCCTAGGTATGACATTTATAAAATACATTAAGCAGTCTTCCACTATCATTTTTTAATTTTTTTTAAAGATTTATTTATTTATTTGAGAGAAAGAGAATACATGCGTGGAAGGGGCGTGGGGGCAGGTGAGGGGCAGAGGAAGAGGGAGAGAGAAACCCCAAGCAGACTCCCTGCTGAGCACAGAGCCCAAGGCAGGGCTCCAGGAGGCTCCCCACGGGGCTTGACCCCACAACCCCAAGATCCCAAGATCACAACCTGAGCCAAAACCAAGAGTTGGAGACCCAGACCACTATGCCACCGAGTTGCGCCTTCTGCTATCTTTTTTTTTAAGATTTTATTTATTTATTTGACAGAGATCACAAGTAGGCAGAGAGGCAGGCAGAGAGAGAGAGGGGGAAGCAGCCTCCCTACAGAGCAGGGAGCACAATGCGGGGTTCGATCCCAGGACCCTGGGATCATGACCTGAGCCGAAGGTAGAGGCTTTAACCCACTGAGCCACCCAGGCGCCCCTGTTATCATTTTTGAAGTAGGTTTAGAGCAGTGTTTTTCAAATTGTAGGTCTCAATCAGTAGTGGGTCATAAAACTAATGTAGTGGGCCTCCATTCACATTCATTTTCTAAGAAATGAAATAGAATAGAAAATATCCAAGTACACTGTAACTGTAGTAAGGATGAAAACTGTTTCATGAAATGTCTGTTTTGTCGGTGGCAGTTGGGGGGTGGGGAGAATGGGGATTGGGGGGTTGCAGTCAAAAATGTACTTCTTTCTGTGGGTAAGGTAAAGGAGGAAGGAGGAGGAAAAAGATGAAAAAACACGGTTTTAGTGAAAACATTTAAAAGAGATTTGAATCGATTTACCTTCATCCCTTCTGATACTTACACATGTAAGTAACGTGTAGATACTTACACATTAAACAAATGACTAGCCAACAGATAGTTCACTGTGTAGGCTTAGAAATGTTAAGTAACTGGAATTTTAATGGATGATGCCTTTTTTTTTTTTTTTTTTTTTTTGGATGATGCCATTTAGTCATTCTTTCATTCAACATCTATTTAGCATCAGCTATGTGAAAGAATCTTTGGAAATTCAGGGGGAGAAGATAAATATCCCGAAAGGAACAATGAAAAAAAATAAAAAAGGTGTTTGCACAGGGATTGAAGCTGGTTTTGTAATACGGATATAATACAAGGAACAGAGGAATGCCCCCTGAGAGAACAGGGAACAATCAGGCTTGCACACACACCCTCACTGTCTCTGCCTGGAACAGGTGGGGGCTGGAAAGGATTGCAGGAGCAGAACGAGTCCTATGGGACCACGGGTCCATTCAGGATAGTTCCCCAGGGGAAGGGTTGCGGACGTGCTAGAGCCAGAAAAGATTCTCTTCACCAAGAGATGTGTGGCTCTTGCTTACACAGCTGACTCAAAAGGGTGGGAAACAACGATGATTGGGACTGTCATTTGGAGAATATAGTTTTGAGAAGGAAGGAAATGTGAAGGAAGTGAGAGAGGGAGGGAAACCCCAAAGGGAGGTGATGCTGGCGATGACTCTTTTTTACTAAGAAAAGGAGTTACTCCTTTTTTAAAAAATGTATTTGAATTCAATTAATTAACATATAGTCTATTATTGGTTTCAGAGGTAGAGTTCAGTGTTTCACCAGTTGCATATAATACCCAGTGCTCATTCTATCACGTGCCCTCCTTAATGCCCATCACGCAGTCGACTCTTTTATGGTTTGTCTCCCTCTCTGGTTTTGTCTTGTTTTATTTTTCCCTTCATTCCCCTATGATCCTCTGTTTTATTTCTTAAATTCCATATATGAATGAGATCAATGATAATTATCTTTCTCTGATTGACTTCTATCACTTAGCATAACACCTTCTAGTTTCATCGATGTCCTTGCAAATGGCAAGATTTCAGTTTTTTGACAGCTGAGTAGTGTTCCATTGTATATATATATACACCACTTCTTTATTCATTTGTCTGTCAATGGACATCTGGGCTTTTTCTATAGCTTGACTACTGTGACATTGCTGCTATAAACATTGGGGTGCAGATGCCCCTTCGGATCACTACACTTGTACCTTTAGGGTAAATACCTAGTAGTGCAATTGCTGGGTCATAGGGTAGCTCTATTTTCAACTTTTTGAGGAGCCCCCATACTGTTTTCCAGACAGGCTGCACCTGCTTGCCTTCCCATCAACACTATAAGAGGGTTCCTCTTTCTCCACATCCTTGCCAACATCTGTCATTTCCTAAGTGGTTAACTTTAGCCATTCTGACTGGTGTGAGGTGGTATCTCATTGTGGCTTTGATTTGTATTTCCCTGAAGCCAAGTGATGTTGAGCATTTTTTTTCCCACATCCATTTGTATGTCTTCTTTGGAGAAATGTCTGTTCATGTCTTCTGCCCATTTCTTGATTGGATTGTTTGTTCTTTGTGGGTTGAGTCTGATAAGTTCTTTATAGATTTTGGATACTAGCCCTTTATCTGATAAGACATTTGCAAATATCTTTTCCCAAATATCTTCCTTTGCTGTGCGAAAGCTTTTTATCTTGATAAAGTCCCACTAGTTCATTTTTTTGTTTCCCTTGTCTTTGGAGATGTGTCTGGCTAGAAGTTGTGGCAGAGGTCACAGAGGCTGCTGCCTGTGCTCTCCTCCAGGATTTTGATGGATTCCTGTCTCACACTGAGGTCTTTCAACCATTTGGAGTCTATTTTTGTGTCTGCTGTAAGGAAAAGGTCCAGTTTCATTCTTCTGCATGTGGCTGTCCAACTTTCCCAACACCATTTTTTGAATAGACTGTCTTTTTTCCATTGGTTATTAGAAAAGAGTTACTCCTGACGACAGTCTGTGCCATGCCACTGCTGTTCTCCCATGGTCACCCAAGGTGAGCCACTGCAAAGCTGGCCATATTTTGATTTGAAAGGTATAAAAAAGTCTTTCAATTTGGGGAAGTTTCGGTTTGGGAAGATGACAAAATTCTGGAGATAGACGTGGTGATGTTGCACAACATCACAACATCACATGCAACAACAAGTGTGATGTTGCACACTTCATGTCACTGAAGAATCATACAGGTGGGTGGGGGTTGCCTGTCTGGCTGAGTTGGTGGAGCAAGCAACTCTTGATCTTGGGATCATGGGTTCCACGCTGAGTGTAAAGATTACTTAAATAAATAAATCTTGAAAGAAAAAAAAGAATCATACAATGGTAGCAGACATTAAAAAAAGATGAGATCTTGCCATTTGCAAGGACATGGTTGGACCTAGAGGATACTGTGCTAACTGAAATAAGTTAGACTGGGAAAAAAATATACCATATAAGTTCACTCATATGTGGAATCTAAAAAACAAAACAAATGAATAAAGAAACAAAAAGTGGATTCAGCCCTATGAATACAAAGAAAAAACTGTTGGTTGCCATAGTGAAGTGGGGTGATGGGCAAAATGGGAGAAGGAGTGGCAGATACCGGCTTCCAATCATAGAATGAATAAGCCATGGATATAAAAGGCACAGCATAGGGAATACAGTCAGAGATATTGTAGGTGCATTGTATGGTGACAGATGGGAGCTACACTTGTGGTGAGCATAACATAAGGTATGGACTTGTCGAATCATTATGCTGTACACCTGAAACTCATGTAACACTGTGTCAACTATACTGATATTTAAAAAGTTTTTTTAATGATTACAATGGTAAATTGTATGTTTTGTGTATCTTACTACAACAACAACAAAATAATAAGCTGAGGCTTGAGAGATGAGTGTAAGGCAGGCAAGGAAGAGGATGCAAAGAGGCTTCTATTTCTTTTAATTTTTATGTGTATATTTTTTTTGAGAGAGAGCAAGCATGAGTCAGGGGCATAGGGAGAGGGAGGAAAAGTCTCCCCACCTAACAGGGACCCCAGTGCAGGGCTTGGTACCAGCACCCTGGGATTATGACCTGAGCTGAATGCAGACACTTAACCAATTGAGCCACCCAGAGCCACAAAAAGACTTCTAGACAGGGGAACAGAATATGTAGTCTTGGGGTGTAGAAGCCTTTAAATTACAAGAAGCAGAAAAAAGGTCAGTGCCAATGGAGGGTGGGTTGCTGGCAGAAGGCAAGAGGATAGGATGAGAAACATGGCTGAGAGTTAGTTGTTCTCACAACCAGTCACCAAACCCCATAGATCCAACCAGAGAAACATCTCCTGGATTCCTGTTACCCCTGCTTTCGGTAGTAGAACTAAAACCATCTTTAATCTGGGCTCCTCCTGCCTTCCAGTCTTTCCTCACTGGCTACCCATGTATTGACTGGATGAGGCCACAAGCTCTAGATGCAGATGGCCTGGGTTCAAATCCTGACTTTACACTTGCTAATTATGACCTTGGGCAAATCACTTGGCATCTTTAAATGCTCATGGTTGAGTGTCCAAATAATAATTCCTGTGCCATAGTGGGTTTTTTAAATTTATTTTTTTTAATTTATTTTTTATTTATTTTCAGCATAACAGTATTGATTGTTTTTGTACCACACCCAGTGCTCCATGCAATCCGTGCCCTCTCTAATACCCAGCACCTAGTTCCCCCAACCTCCCACCCCCCCACCACTTAAAACCCCTCAGATTGTTTTTCAGAGTCCATAGTCTCTCATGGTTCACCTCCCCTTCCAATTTCCCCCAACCCTCTTCTCCTAACTCCCCATGTCCACCATGCTATTTGTTATGCTCCACAAATAAGTGAAACCATATGATAATTGACTCTCTCTGCTTGACTTATTTCACTCAGCATAATCTCCTCCAGTCCCATCCATGTTGCTACAAAAGTTGGGGGTTCATCCTTTCTGATGGAGGCATAATACTCCATAGTGTATATGGACCACATCTTCCTTATCCATTCGTCTGTTGAAGGGCACCTTGGTTCTTTCCACAGTTTGGCAACCGTGGCCATTGCTGCTAAAAACATTGGGGTACAGATGGCCCTTCTTTTCACTACATCTGTATCTTTGGGGTAAATACCCAGTAGTGCAATTGCAGGGTCATAGGGAGCCATAGTGTTTTTACGAAGATTCAAAAACAACATACAGACAACATATACAAAGCTCAGGCAACAAATTCAGGTCTGCACAAAATGTAACTTTATTCTCCTGTAATCACATTTTTTTTTTTTATCTTAAACAACCATTCTAGTAGTTGCCAAAAAGTTAATCTGCATCCCTGAGGCTTTCATTTCGAGACTTCCCAGAGCCACAGCCTTGGTTGGGCAGGAAAAATAGGATTACACTCTTAAAAGTAGGAATGAGGGCAAGCAGTTCATTTCAGAGGTGACTTCTGGAAGCACCAACAAGTGAGGATGACAAGAGTCACAGAAAGGAAGGAAGACAGGGTGCCTCAATGAACAAGTAACTGCTTTGGGCTTCTGGTAGGTTTGCCAGATCAAATACAGAACTCTCAGTTAAATTTGAATTTCAGATAAATAATGAATAAGTTTTTAGTATGTATATGTCCCAAATATCACAAGGGACATAACTATACAAAAAAGATATTTATCATGTATCTGAAATTAACATTTAACTGAGTGCCCTATATGTTTGCTTGCTTCATCTGGCAACTCTAGCTACTGGGGCTCAGTCCCCGCTGAGAACCTCTCATGGAATACGCCTCAGAGGTGGAACATGGCCCAGAGTTGTCCTCAGAGAAGGGTGAAGAAGATGGGGCATTTATTCACCCGGTCCCTTTCACGCTTGTTTGAAGACTCCCCTAGCATTTCTGGCCTTCCATGCTCCCAAGCTAAACATCCTCGGGCCAGCCAAAAACCCTCAGTCCTGGTCACAGGTGCTTGCCTTAGGCTGCTGTCTGGGGGAATGCCAGGAGCTAAGGGGAAACAGAGGGAGCACAGGCAGTGTCAGCTACAATGGGCCTTACCACGTGACAAGGCTGGCAGGCCCTGAGTCCTTGCATCCCTATGTTGTCCTTATTATCCTTTGGCTCCAACTTACCCAAGGGCTTATTGGCTCAGGTGTTGTGCTAATAAATAAATAAATAACAATTTAAAAAGGAATTAGAGGTCCGTGATAATGGGCAAGAGTTCCTGTGTGACACATACTTTCACACCTGTTCTCTAAGGAAGGCATCCCCATGTGGCCCAGACGCTAGCAGTGGACGGCCGTCCCTTTCATTCAGTATCATACACTGCAGTAATCTCAGACAACAGCCACACCGCACGTTAGTCAATCAACTCATCTTAAGCAAAGGGCCTCAGTCAGGCTGGACTCCAGCAAAACAAAGAAGGCGAGGAGAGGAGGGACGGTAAGAACTGGCCCTATTTGTTCTGTTCCATCGGAAGTGACTGTCATTGGGGTGCGTGAGTGCCTAAATCCATTAAGCGTCTGCCTTTGGATCATGATACAGATCATGATCCCAGGATCCTGGGGTCAAGCCCAGCATAGGGCTCCCTGCTCAGGGGAGCCTGCTTCTCCCTCACCCTCTGCCGCCTCCCCTCCTTGTGTGCTCTCTCACTCACTCTCTGTCAAATAAATAAATAAAATAAAATCTTTTTAAAAAGAAGAAGAAGTGACTGTCATTGTACAGGAGGGATCTCTGGTCCCAGAGCTAGAGGAATTATCCAGAAGCTGCCTGGCCTACTATACTAATCAATCTGCCAGGAGTGAGAGTTGCCACCCTGGGAGCGCCCTCATGAAAGGCGAGGGGGCACTGCAGCATCATTCATTGGTCAGGGCTCTCAGGGGAGGAGAAGCACTTCTGTATCCCAAGGAGAAAAGACTTAGAGGCTTGCACAGTGATTGGAAGGGTTGGGGAAGTGATACGCAGGCTATGGTTGGTCCATGAAATCAGGAAGGGAGGCAGCCTAGGAAAGTGGAAAGCTGCTGACAGTAATCCCAGCTGTCTGCAACACCAAAGCAGGTGATTCTCAGGAGATAGCTGCAGGCTACCGCAAATCATATGTCTACCATATGTCCAAGCATCTGTTCACAACGGCCAAGAGAGACACTGACTTCTCTTCTGTCTTCCAAACGTCCTGTGTGTGCCTTTAATCAGCAGACTCTGACCCAGAGGCATACAGGAATGTGAGAGCGGGAAACGGAGCCCCAGACTTGCCTGCCATACAGGGGACAACAGGGAAAAGGACACATAGCCTGATACTAGCAAATAAAGCCAAATACCCAGATGGAGGCTGGAGGGCACTCAGGATGCCATCAAAGCCCATGACTCCTCGTATGTTAGTAAAGCAGCTCATGCACACTATGGGCAGAATCCCGAGGGCAAATTAAGCCCAGGCAGGTATGGTGACTTCATAATGCCAGCTTCTGTCTCCCTCTCACACGTCAAGCTGCCTGGAAGTCTCAGATATGGATCTGTCACCCACACAATTCCCATGTGGCACACGCCATCTTTCCCACCACCTCAAGCATGACTAGACTCTTCAAAGGCTGGGCCCAAGAGAACAAGGTCTAGAAAGAGAAGGGAGTTTGCTTCTCCTCTACCTAAGCCCTCCCCGAGGCACCCCTTTGCAGGGCCCCAAGCCACCCTTATAACCAACATAAATGCCCAAGGCCATGTGCTTTCAGTGATGCCAGAGGGGTATGGCTTGAGACTACGGCCCCACAGGACAGCCACATCCTCGTGCAAACAAACCAGTTACCATATAAGACAGAAGCATACAGAGGAGCAGGGAGTTTATTTTGTTACACTTTCCGAGGTTTCAGGGGGGAGATGGCAGATAATGAGCACAAGAGAGAGAGGATATTGAGAGGAAGAAAGTGAATTTGGGGGGCCACACTGAGTTTAACCCACCTGCCAAGGAGCCGGGCAGCTAGAGGCAGCAACAGTGCTCTGGAGTGTGGCTTCTGGGTGTCCTTCTTGCTGAGAATACACAGCAAAACTGCCACTTGGCAGGCTCCTGAGCCTTCCAGATTCACTCCTGTTTCTCTAGGCATTTCACTCCCGGACGGAGCCCCTACAGATCTGTCTCCTCCTCGCCACCCCTTCCCTCATTTCCCCTGTCTCATCAACTGGAGCCGTTCACGGATGTGCTGAGCATGTACTAGGCCTAGGGTACTGAGTGTGATAACTTGGTCACCAAAGAGCAGTCACCTGCTAAATATTTGTTGCATTCAATTGAGCTGAAGGGAAAGGCTGAAGCTGTTTAAATTATTATACCTTATGCCGTTTCCAAATCAGATTTGAGAAGAAGCCAGTCAGGGCCAGACTGAGCCAAAAGCAGGAAGAGAACAGTGATGCCTGGGGTCCTGAGCCTGGCCCCTCAATTTTCCCTTTGTGCTGCCACATCCAAATCTACCAGCTACACAAATCTAATCCGCCAGCTAACTGCTGGGATGTCGAGAGGAGCCTGGTCCAGCCATCCCTATGGTGCTGATCTGGTGTTTCCTCCCTGGGTATAACCAAAAGAAAAGATCTTGGTGGCCCTCACCTCTGCTGTAGGAAAGCAAATCCCAGAGGCCTGGGCTAGTCTGGGCCTGGCTAGGGTGAGCTCCCAGTGTGAGCCTGGTCTTTGAGGGTGCAGAAGCATTGACCTTCTAATACCTGTCCCTTTGGGAGGTCTGAAACTCACAGGACAGAACTTGAGGCTGTAATTGTACTCTGTCATTATGTTGAAAATCCAAACCCCATCCAATCCAAACGCCATCACACTATGTCTTGGTGGGAGCCTTAGAAATCAGAAGTCAAGGCGAAGCTTATATGCTCACACTTTATTGAACGGCAAGGTTAGTAAAGCACAAAGGGCAGTGCATGGGGGACGGAGCGCAAGGGACCTCAAAAGGGCGTGTTGCAGGGCTGTCCATAGCCTCACAAGGAACACTGCCAGTTGCTTAGTCACGCGTGATATCTGGAAGAGGCTGGGGAGGATCACAATGCCTCAGAACCATCTGTCTGAGACAGAAAGGACAACGACTTTATCTGTCAGCTCCTTCCCAGCTCCTGTCTCTCACTGCTCCAAACTCACCCCATGGGGTATGAACTTTCCTCTATTTCCTGGTCTGTTAGCAGCTGGTGGGGAAGCCAGAGCTTCTATAGGTCTGATAAAGTCAGGTTGCTTTTCTAGTCTTTGTGGTCATTTCAAAGGGGAGAAAGAACAACATATTCTTACTTCCCTTGACTTTCACCATGTATTTTTTTTTAACTGAGCGTAATTTGGCAGTCTCCTCCCACAGGTCCTTGGTCTAAAGTGTCTGCCTAAAGACTCAACCTATTTTGCCTTCCCTACCTGCAGATGGCACTACCATCTGAGGTTTACAGAATGGCTGAATTGTGACCACAAGATTCTGTACACATTGCTTCAGACCAAGAGACCCATTTAGAGATAGCAATAGGTGCATGACCAAGATATCCACTAGTCCTGCCATGTACAGCACCACCTAGAAGCTTCCATCTAATAGGAGAATAGGATGGCCTATCAAAGGCTAAGTTAGGCAGGGCACCGGATTACAGATAAGACACTGTAGGATTAGGATTCAATATAATTCATGTATATATCTTATATATATATATTTATATTTTACATTTTATATGTACATATATTTTATATATATTTATGTATGATGTACACATATTTATATTTTTATAATAGAGATATTGATAATATTACACATATTGTGTATAATTATTATATATTATTAATATAGTATATGTTATATTATTTATTATTATTATTTATATTGTATTATGTATAACACTTGTTACCAGTATCTAGTATACATGGGCCTGGAACCCAAGGACTGGAAGTAGTAATATCTTCTCTTACCATCAATTCTAGTGACCCACTGGTAGAATATATACTTCCTGTCCCCAAACCTCAGGTTCTGTTAGCCCAAAGTGCTAGTTCTTGGACAAAAGGAAGCAGGTGCGCATGTCTCTACCAAGAGAGTCAATGCATACTCTTCCTCTGAACTTAAAGCAACGAGTACTGCCTGGTCATTTTGGGCTTCTCTTACCAATGGGTCAGTAGGGAAAGAAAGGACTTAGCATGTAAAAGAGATTATTGATCTCAATTGCCATGAGGAGCTGGTGACTGCTACACAATTAAGAAAGAAAAGAGAACATCATGATACATATACTATCTAGGGTCTTCCAAGAAGGAAACACCAAAACAAGACTGGTGAGAGGAAATAGTGAAGGAGGAGCCAGGAGAGGCTGGAAGAGCCATCAGACTGCCATGCGGGTCTAACGCTAAATAAAAGAGAGGAAAAGAACATCAAGGGGAAGTGTCCTAGACTGCTGTCCAGTCCAGTCTAAGGAAAGTTGAGCAAAGTTGGTGGTTAGAGGAGTCCTGTAGTTCCCAGGACAAGCCTGCCTCGGTGTCCCTGCCAGGCTCAGTCATCGACTGGGAGCAGTGGGGAGAACCTGGACTTAATGGAAAGGCCAAGGTAGATTTCAGAGTACAGCAGCTGGGGCCTCAGTCAGTCACACTCTCTGTAGTTGGAACTCTGCAAGACATAGTCTCTTAGCATCAAAATAGATTAGATACATACATACATACATGCACACATCCACACATACATACCATACACACACACAGAATCTCCCTGTTTGTTGTTCTTTGTTCAGCCCTTCAGGAGCAAACTGTCTCAACAACTTTCCTTTTCTCTCTTTACAAGACATTTTAACCAAGAATCCCAAAACTCAAATATCTAATCTTCCAAGCCACAAAAGATTGGCCAAATTTACTGTGAAAAAACTTAAAACAAACTGAGACAGAATGTTCCTAACATGTATGATAAAAGGATTAATTTCTTTGATGTGTGGAAGTGAGGCAAGTGGAAAGTGCTAACAGCCTGAAAGCACAATGCATAAGGCAGTATGAACTCTCGTACCTCACTGTGGAATTTAAGGGGCCCTCGCACACTGTGCAAAGTGCCACATCTAAGAATGACCCAAATTTTTACACACAAACTTGAAAAATTGTAACAAGTTATGAAGTCTTGTTGAAAGACATGGTTGATAGTGAAACAGTGCAAAAGATTCTTAAGCAATCTGTAAGGAGAAAGGCAACGGAAACACATGGCCCCTGTGGGAAATCTCTTAGTTGAAATGGATAACAAATTGGCATTCAATCTGAAGAAAATGTCTCCTAAAATAATCCAGTTCCATTTAGTGAGTTCATATTTCCCAAGCAAACTTCTGATGAGAATTGGGTTCTCAGTCAGGGGTAAAAGGCTCTGACTTGACTGACATGACAGCATCAACCCTTCCGTTGGTAAATTTACAGGAATGAAATATCCTGCCACAAATCCATTTCAGTAAGTTCATGAGCTGGGGAATTTGCCAATGGTCTGATCACTCAGGAGTAAGAGGAAAGTGATGACCTGGGCCCACTGAGCTAAGGGAAGACTTCAGACTGGTGGTTATCCTACTGAGGTGAGATGCTCCAGGAATCCCAGCACCATGCAGAGCAGCCAGCCCCATGCATCCATGACTTCTTCCTCGGAGATATTTTAGTTCACTCTGTTGCTCTTATGAAAATGAAAAGGGCCTGGTGCACCCACCCCTGAATCCCAGGGTCTTCCATCTACACCAACTCTGCTGAGGCCGCTGAGGCCAAGCTGGGCCTCAGAGAGTTACAGTTTTGTCCCAAAGCTGGGACTGAAGATAGGAGGCAGAACTCACAAGGAGGTGGATTTCCAGACAGGGACCTGAACCACTATTTGGCCATGGAAAAGAAGTAGGAAATACAGAGGTCTCTGCTTCAGGAAAAAGTTAGGACAGCATGAGCCTCCCAGAAGGGCTGACAGATGAGTGAGCAGAATTACACTTCATGATCATTCCACTTCAAGGCCAGCATTGCAACTGTCCATGCAGTCAGGTGGCCTTCACTCCTAAAGGGTGACTTTTAGGAGTGGTGGCTTGTAACTGACAGGGAGAGGAATGGAAGGAGAGGGAGAATATGGTTGTGGAGGTAGGGGAGGACGGAGAGGCATGGATGGGAAGGCATGCTGTCCAGTCTCTTCCTTCTGCCCACATGCCTTTCCCATCAGATGGAGGTGCAGCTTCTTGCCATAAGGGAACAGCCAGTGTGGCTTTGCAGTGTTAAGAGTGGTGATAGCTGTAAGCACTAACTGTAGTGAAAAGAGACAAGAAGAGGAAAACTACTCTGAACCTCTTATTTTTATTTGTTTTATGGGCCAGATCCATATAAATCAAAATACATTTTCAAATGATTTTGAAAGACATGAGATGGTAATCCCAAGAGCTTTCAGGTACAATGAACTTGTGTGTGTCATAGCATCTGAAGGACTAATTATAATGGTGCCAAAGTCTCCAGGAACTATTAGAGGGAGTGTCTCTGTATATTGGGTATGAACGGACATAAGGATTAGAGCCATGGAGTTATCTTCTAAAGGACACTCCTCTAAGACACTTCTATTAGTTGCCCCCAAACTGGTTCTGGGACATTGGGCAACTACAGTGAATTATTATCTAATACAGATTCAAATATTTGAAAGTACACATTGTCAAAACGTAGTTCATGCTGTCAACTCAAATACCCTTGCAGTAGAAAACAAATATTTACACCCTCTGTGCATGAGACTGAGCAGTGGAAGACTAAGGAAGATCTCCCATTCCTACATACTTATAAGCTCTAATAGAAGAACAAGGACTCTCTTCTTTTCCCTAAAACTAAGTCTCTGTGTCCCCCTCCAACACACTCTCCTAGTCCACCAGCACCTTCTTTCTCCTCCTCCCCTTTTCCTTCCTTGAACAGACCCCCAAACGGTAGTATATCAGTCAGATGTGTTTTGTACACCCAAACTATTATTTCAAAATTTGATTTAGTTGTCAACATTTTAGGAAGCACATACACCCATATAAAACTCTAGATTTCCAGCCCATTTTATTATTTTTTAAGATTTTATTTATTTATTTGACAGACAGAGATCACAAGTAGGCAGAGAGGCAGGCAGAGAGAGAGGAGGAAGCAGGCTCCCTGCTGAGCAGAGAGCCCTATGCAGGGCTCGATCCCAGGACCCTGGGACCATGACCTGAGCTGAAGGCAGAGGCTTTAACCCACTGAGCCACCCAGGCACCCCAGCCCATTTTATTATTTACATTACCTGCCATTACCTCTCTGAAATATTAGTGTGAAATATCTACCCATGTGGCCGTGTTTGCCTCACCCAAGAGACAAAGGATGTCTTGGGGGGTGTGTGTGTGTGTGTTTAACTTACTGTTAGCATCATAGAAGGCTGGGATGGGACAGGACTCAAGGGTATTTGTCATCACTCTTTACTTCTTCTAACAGATGAGGAAATTGATAAGTAGGAGATTACAGAACATGGTCAAGTTTATATTGATTGGGAGCAAAACCAGAGGAGAATTTAGACCCTTGTTTTTTGAGTCCTTAGCATTTTCTTTAGCGTTCCCATCATGTTGTAGAGTTGGGGAGGTAAGAAAATATTTTTCACTTCCTTCTTCAACTGTTATATTGATCTGACCTCTGCTGTGCCCCAACCTAAAGCCACCTCTCCTGAAAAATCTGAGCACCTATAATCTACCAGTGTATGGCCCACTATTAGGTAATCAAGCAATTATTTTTAGATGTAACGCAGATATTCCCACTTTCTCTAGCTACCAGGAATCATGCTTCCCTTAGTATGAGAATCGTGAATCTCCATCCTGCTTGCTTATAGAAAAATCCCATCTTTAGCAGGTTTCCGTTCCCCAAAACTTCTGATGACCCCAAAGAATGCTAAAAGGTCCCACAAATCCATCCAGATTGTCCCTTGTCCCCCTTGCTTGTGTCTGGACGGCTGCCCATCTCTGCCATCTCTCTCTTTTCATTTCATCACTAGCTTCTCCCCACAGAAAATTCTCTTCTCAAACCACTTTGCTCAAAGTCCGTATCTCTGTTCACTACTATATTCCTCAAGGATAACATTTCACAAAACTATGCATAAGCTTATATGATAACAAGATCCAGCAACACTGCAGAAAAGAAAATGTAAAGCAGGAACTAGTTGCCTCTGCTTCTACATTTCCTAGGTTAACCACCCACAGGACATACCCATTGACTAATGCTCTCCTTGGCCCCCCACATGCACCGCAGTTGCAGGGGCCAAAGACAGGACTTTGACCATTTTTTCTGCCTGGGAACTAGCCCTTCCACCTCTCCTGAGCCAAGTGAAAAAGAAAATCTAAGTTTGAGATCAGTTTTCCACCAAACATAATCATCCATAATGCCAAGTCTACCCACAGCAAAGACTGAACTATGGAATTGTTTGCTTAGCAGTTTGTTTCTTTGCTTTCTTATACCACTCCACTCCAGAATAGCATTTTAGCTTGGGTTTGTATGATTAAAAGGCCCATTGACATTTTTTTTACAATATTAAAAAAGCAAGGTCTCTGCTTCCCAAAAATGAATTCTAACTTGCACCTTTAACAAAACAGGAAAACTGCTGGCATTTTTACATTTTTTTAATACTTCTAGCCAATTAAGTGTGGTGTTTTTTTTTTTTTTAAAGATTTTATTTATTTATTTGACAGAGAGAAATCACAAGTAGTCAGAGAGGCAGGCAGAGAGAGAGAGAGGGAAGCAGGCTCCCTGCTGAGCAGAGAGCCCGATGTGGGACTCGATCCCAGGACCCTGAGATCATGACCTGAGCCGAAGGCAGCGGCTTAACCCACTGAGCCACCCAGGTGCCCCAAGTGTGGTTTTTTTTTTAATATAGGGAACTAGAACCAAGAAAAAAAATGTCTTATAGACCTTTCTGAGAAATGAAAGTTTTTATTTTTAATGGCTCAACATGGTTTATGGGGAGTGAGTGATCCCTGAAAGAAATAATTGATAAGATGGTTAAAATAAAAGAACTTCTGTTCTGCAAAAGACCGTATCAAGAGGATTAGAAGGCAAGGCACAGGCTGGGAGAAAATATTTGCAAAAGCACATCTGATATAGGACTGTCATCCAAAATATACAAAGAAGTCTCAAAATTCAATACTAAGAAGGCAAACAACCCAATTAAAAATGGACCAAAATCTTAACAGGCTCCTCACCAAAGAAGATATACAGAAGGCAAATAAGTAAATGAAAAGATGTTCCACGTCATATGTCATCAGGGAAATGCAAATTAAAATGAGATACCACTATACATGTTTTAGAATGGTCAAATCTGGAACACTCACAATAGCAAATGCTGGGAGGATACGGAACAACAGGGATTCTTATTGCTGGAAGATGGCCCAATGGAACAACCACATCGGAAGACAGTTTATCATTTCTTGCAAAACTAAACAGACTCTTACCATATGATCCAGCAATTGTTCTCCTTGATATTTACCCAAAGAAGCCAAAAACTTATGTCCACACAAAAACTTGTACCTTGAGGTTTATAGTAAGTTTATTCATTATTGCCAAAACTTGGAAGGAACCAAGATGTTCTTCTAAAGAGAAATGGACAAATAAACTGTGGTACATCCAAACAGTGGAATATTATCCAGCATTAAAAAGAAATGAGCTTTAAAAAAAGAAAAGAAATGAGTTATTGGGGTGCCTCAGGCACGTGGGTGGCTCAGCTGGTTGGTTGCCTGACTCTTGATTTGGGTTCATGTAATGATCTCAATAAATAAATAAATCTTTAAAATAAAATAATAATTTAAAAAAATAATAATTTTTTTAAAAAAACTAATATAATTCACCATATGATTCAAGGAGAAAAACCACATTATAACAATTAATGTAGAAAAATCATTTGTTAGAATTCAACATTTATTCATGACAAACTAGTAGCAAAATAAGAATAAAACTTCCTTAGCCTCATAAGTAGTATCTACAAAAAATACATATATAACACAGATAACATAATAAGGCCATTTGAAAGCTTTCTATCTGAAATAAGAACTAGCCAGACACCTGGTGGGATCACTTCTATTTGACATTATCATAGAAAATGTAGAAGTCAAAATAGATAAATATTAAATTTATTATGGCCAAATATAACAGCCTTTCCTTTTATTTGAAAGGAGCATTTTATAAAATTTTATTAAATTTTAGCATGCATGTGGGTGGGGGTAGGGGGCAGAGGGAGAGGGAGAGAAAGAATTTTAAGCAGGCTCTATGCCCATGGTAGAGCCTGACGTGGGGCTTGATATCATGACCTTGAGATCATGACATGAGACAAAACCAAGAGCTGGATGCTTCACCAACTGAGCAACCCAGGCCCTGTTGATTTCTGGATATTCTTAAGTAGCATGCAATCATTTTTAAAACAAAGATTGTAAAGAATAAAATGTAAATGGCTTACCACTTCCCAGACATTTGCTCTTAACTCTAAATGAAAGCAATATAATATATGGATATGGTTAGGTAAGTCAAATATTATAGAAAGATATAAAAAATTCTTCTTAAACCTACCAACTTCACTCCCTAAGGGCCACCACTACTTTTTAAAGTGCTTATGTATCACTCAGAAAAATATTGCATATGCCTATATCAGCATGCATATTTATATCTTTTCATTTCTATCAAAAGATTTATGGAGACTATTCTGAACATTGCTTTTTTTTTTCCTAACTGAACATTACTTTTTGCACTCACTATGTGTCTTGGAGATGAGACCATATAGATTTACTTCATTCTGTTAATAGATGCATATGTTACAGGATAAGAGGAGATACATCATAATCTACTTAACTAATCCATATTAATAAGTATTAGGTAGTTTCCAAGTAGGCTATTCTGTTTTGCTCTGAGCTTTGCAATATAAATAATTTCAACATAAACATTCTTTTATATATTTACATATACATATACATAATAAAATATGGATACATAAAATACATAAATAAAATACATATAATGTATACATTTATATATATCCAAAGTAAATCACTAGAAAAAGGTTTGTCTTTAAAGAGATTTCCCATAGAGCCTTCTCAACATGATCCTTCCTGTTCCCACTGTGTAACAGCAGTTATACCTTGCTTAATGATCAGGGTCAGTTAGTCCTGTCAGGATGGTGAATCCTCTATTTCCCTGCTGTCCCTTGTCACAAGTAGCCCAAAGTATCCAGAGAGCTGCCATAGCTTATAGTTCAATAGAAGGCTTGCCTTTTCCTGAAAAAATTTCCTCCATAGGAAAGCTTTAAATTCACAGAGCACAGGGATGTAGCAACGGGAAAGAGATTTTCCCCAAATTGGTCACTGGGAGTGAAGGCAAACAGGGCCACTCCTGCTCTACCCCTTGTTTCCCAGGGGAAAATGAAGATCCATAATTCTGGGTTATCCGCTCTAATGGCCCATTTCAGGTGCAGGCACCCATCCTCTCCCATCAAGGGCCCTGTCCTTGGCATAGCAGACTTCCCTCTGTGGGGAGATGAATCTTCTTTGAAGCTCCTCTATTCTCGTGCTTAAGCCTTGTGCCTGATTCTCAGCTTTCTTTCCCCTCTCACTTCAGGAGGGAAGAGCCTCTTTATAGGAGGTCCTCCAGCTCTGACACTTGGCTCGTAACAACTGAATGACTGCCCTCTGTTTTTGTAACCTCTTCCAAAGCATCAATACGGTTCTGATTCTCCCTGTAGGTCTCAAATGCACTGCAACAGCTGATTCCCTTCTACCCGTACACCATCATAGCTCATAACCAGTGGATGACTGCTCTGCCACCTTCTCTCTGTGCTCTGTCCACCATAACCGACACCAGCTGGGTAGCCAGTCATCCAGCTCTAAAACCCCACCTCATCATCTGCTTTCTTAGAATATTCCATCCCTGCTTTGGTTTTCCAGGAAGTGGACTCCAAGCTGGAGACTAACTGCAAGAGGTTTATTAGGTAGTCCTCCTCCTTTGAAAAGGAAGAGTGGGAGGCAGAGTGGGCAGAGGGTTGGAGGCTAGCCACAATGTGGTCTTAGTGGAATGCCTCAGGGAACCCTACGGGGGACCTGAAGATGGGATGGCCCTTCATGTCTCCCCTGAGTTGGCAAGAGAGGTCTGGGCTCCATACTGCTCATTTGTCAATCATTAGATGTGGGTTGCCGGAAGAGGGTCAAGACCTCGGCATGATGTCTCTCTTGGCTAAAGAAATCCCGAACATGTTGATTGTCAAGGGTTTTCTGCCAGCAGCACTCCCAGCAGCTGAGGTAATAAATCCTCTCATCCTGAAGGATAATACTAGCAGCAGATAGCAGCAACCACCACATAACTCAAGCTCTGGAAGAACTTATTATATAAACCTATTGGTACTCTTAATCAATAAAAAAGTGTATGTGGGGATTATGTGCTCTGTCCCCTGCTTATCCCAAGAAAGGGAAACCCTGAGAAGCACAGTGTCTGACACCAGAGATCCTGTGCCCTCAGAGGTGGCTGAACCTATTACAATAATTTCCTAATGGCTCAGTCATATGGCTGTTGGCAGGAGGCCTCAGGTCCCCACCACGTACAGGCTTCTTCTCAGGTCTACTGGAGTGTCATCACAACAAAACAGCTGGCTTTTCCCAGAGCAGGCGGGCCAAGAGAGTGACAAAGAGGAGAGTCCTAATCTCCGACATCACAAACCATCACCTCTGCCACATTCCATACTTTAAAGGGAAATCACTAAGTACCTCCTCCTGTTAAGGTGAGGGGAATTAGGCTCCACCTTTTGAAGGAAGTAGGATCAAATAATGTGGACATATTTTCAAACCACCACACATACAGGATATTTCTCAAATCAATAGTGATAGAAACTTCTGAGGAAGGGAGTCGAGTAAAATAGGTTTTTGTTTTTCCCTCCCTTTTTTTTTTAAATAATAAGTGTGTATTTTTGTCATACTTTTGTAATTAAAAAATAGAAATATCACTGACTATTGAAAATGTAGCAATCAGTGAGACTAGGAAAGAAGCCAGATGCTCCTCAGAGGGGCAGACTGTAACTTTCTGCCCATCTCTGTCAAGGTGTCTTTTGCCTGTCCCCACACAACTAGATATAGGCAACGGGAAATACAATGCTCATTGTTAAGAGCCTCTTGGAGAAGTCATCATTTTCCCAGCACACAAACAAGGAGTCAGATGACTGTACTTTATTGAGAAATGAAAGGTTGAGGGAAAAGCATTAGAACCATTAGTCTGTTTCCTGCATCCCCATTCTTCATCCACAATTTCATTTTATGTGGACATCATCCTATTAGCTTTGATGACTTGATTACAGACTCTGGCTAGGGCACAGACATCCCAGGGGAAGCATCCAAGAGGGCAAAGCTTGGGAGATTCTACACCCTTGTGGCTTCCCTCAAGTGGGGCCCTTGGGCCCACTCCCTTTCCTGTATCCCACATAGACTCCCATTCTCCAACACCCAGAGCCTGCCCCAACATCTCTAGACACTTAGGGGAGCCCTGTGGGAGGATCTGTTGATGACAACGTGCAAGCCGAGAAATCACGCAGCAGCTACGTAGGCAATGTCCCCTGGGCCTGATGGCCTATTAGCAATTGTTTCTCTCCTGGGAGTCAAGATGTCTCCACCCTTCCTGGGTCTTTGCTGACCCCTTCAGGCAAGGGAAGGAACTTCAACTGTGACCACAGTGGCATAATACTCCGATCTCCCTGGACCCAGGCATCTATCTCCCTTACCTGACCCTTTGCAGAAGTAAGACAGCTAGAGTTCCTGGGCTGCAGGTTGCATGCATGAATCCCAGCATGTCAGGGCAGCACGTAGGAACAAATAGGACTATCTCCCCCACCTATGAGAGAGTATTTTGTAAAGGTGGCCTATCCCCCTCATTTTACAGACTAAAAACCATCCTGTGGGCCCCAAAGACATTGCTAGAAGCACCCTTGTTTTAACCTCTAACTCCGTAGTCTAGAGTCAAGACTTGCCTTTGTCTCCCTTTTGGAGGCCATCATACTCTGGAGAACTCCCAGTTTGGAGACATTTTTGATTGAGCAGGACTGCTTCCACAAATTGGGCCTTCTACAGGTATGGGCTAGAGTGCAGACCTGAGGCAGCCACTCCAGAGGCTGTGAGCAATGAGGTCTCTCTGATTCCATCTGCTGCCCTGGGGGGTGGGCTTCTTAAAAGGCAAAGTATCTTTCTGACCTCATTCCCAGCACAACGCGCCCTATCTCCAGCCTCTCCACTCCTCTGAGAGAGTTCCACAAGGCCAGGGTTAGGTCAGCAAAGATCAAAGGTCCATCTTCCTGTATGAATGAGAGACTAATCTCAGAAGCTTCTCTAGAAGCATCTCTACATATGGGCCCTGATGTTTGCTTCCAAGGAGTGATCAGGTGGTGAGGATTTTCCCAGCACCTCACCAGTCAAACTGACCAAGGCAGTGTTTTATTTATTTTTTTAACATTTTATTTATTTATTTGACAGAGATCACAAGTAGGCAGAGAGGCAGGCAAAGAGAGGGGAGTGGGGGAAGCAAGCTCCCCACTGAGCAGAGAGCCCGATGCGGGGCTCGATCCCAAGACCCTGGGATCGTGACCTGAGCTGAAGGCAGAGGCTTTAACCCACTGAGCCACCCAGGCGCCCCAAGGCAGTGTTTTAAAGGGGAATATGATTAGAGATGAGTTATCAAGGGCAGATAGAAGCCTGTAAAATTAGGAAATAGCTTTGGACAGGATGGCAATATTTGCCTAAAGGTCCATCCTCCCCCTAGCCATCTGAGCCCTCTCTGCAAGACAAAGCATGAACCCTGTGAGAATGGGTTTGAAATGCTTAAGTTGCTACACCAGGAATGCCTTGTGATGGTGCACAAGAGTAACATAGTGACTCGTGCACAGTGAGCTTTCCAGGTAGTATCCAACCTGGAAGTTGTCCTCTTCTCTTCAAGACCCAGGGCTCCTCAATGCAAAACAGAGAAGTATAAGGCATTCCCAGACACTAGGCAACATGCATTTTTTTGAGAAAGAGAGGATGCATGCATGAGTGGTGGGGGGAGGGGCAGAAGGAGAAAGAGAGAGGATCTTAAGCAGGCTAGATCCCATGACCCTCAGATCATGACCTGAGCCAAAATCAAGAGTTGGACAATCAACCCACTGAGCCATCCAGGTACCCCTCAAGATGTATTTTTGGAGAGCAAACAATATGCCATCTGAGAGGCTTAGTAATGGCCCCCAAAGATCCGAATGTCCTAATCCCCAGAACCCATAAATGTTTCCTTATATGGCAAAGAGTACATTGCAGATGTGGTTAAGGATCTTGAGATGGGGAGGTCATCATGGGTCATTGTGGTGGGCCCTAAATATGATCACAAGTGTACTTTTAAGGGGGAGGCAGAGGGAGCCCTTACTACAGAGAAGTGAAAGCGATGTGATGATAGTAGTGGAGATTGGGGTGATGCCCTTTGAAGGTGGGGAAGGAGCCACAGCCTAAGAGATACAGGTGGCCCCTAGAAGCTAAAAAACACAAGGAAATGGATTCTCCTCTGAAAGCCTCCAAAAGGAACCAGCCAACCAACATCTTGACTGATTTTGGACTTTTGACCATCAAAACTATAAGAGAATAAATGTATATTATTTTAAACTGCTATGTTTATGGCAATTTGGTAAGAATATACCATTTTTAAGCCCACCATTGTGTGTTTTTAACAGTTACATTGAGGGACAACTGCCCATAAAGTGCACAATTTGGTAACTTTTGAGAGGCATACCCTGTGAAACCATCATAACAATCAAGACAGTGAACATATTCATGACCTCCAGAAGTTAGCTCATGCACCTCCGCAATCCCTCACTCCTGGCCCTCCCTCAGCCCCCACCCCCTCCAGGCAACCACCAGTATTTTTTCTCACTACGGATTAGTTAATTATATATAGGTGAAGTCCTAGAGCATATGCACCTTTTTTGTCTGGTTTCTTTCACCCCACCTAGTTATTTCAAGATTCATCCATGCTGTGTGCATATCAATAGTTCAGTCCCTTTGTCTGCTAAATAGTATTCCATTGCATACTACACTTTGTTTGTACATTCACCTGTTCGTGGACATTTGAGTTGTTTTCATTTGGGGCTATTATAAATAAAAAATAAAATAAATAAATAAAAATGCTATGAACACTCTTGTAAAAATCTTCATATGCCTTCAATTTGGGGGTGGTGTAAACACCTATTCATGGAATGGCTAGATCATATTATAGATGTAGGCTTCATTTCTCGGGAAACTGCCAGACTGTTTTCTAAAGTGGTTATACCGTTTTACATTCCCAGCAGCAATAATAGCTCACTTTTATAGTTTTCAAACTCTAAGATTTTCATTAAGTGAAACTCATCTCCACACCCTAAGTAAGGTAAATAAATGCAGTATTATTGTAATAAGAAGCATGAAAGTAAATGATAGAGAGAAATAAAGGAAATGAAGATCAGAAAGAGCAGATAGGGATAGAAAGAAAAAATGGTAGTCAGAGGGAGGGAATTGGAGGAGAGGAAAGGGACAAGGTGAATGAGAGAGAACGAAAAGAGAGAGGAACACAAAGAGTGGGATCAGACCCAGCTATTAACCCATGGCTAATGTAAACCAGGCTGGTGCAGATTTTAATCAAGGCACTATTCATGGAGCCACAGGCAAGGCTTATGAAACCAAGAATGGATACTTTATACTCTGGCTGCCCCCTCTAGGCCAGAAGTGTCTCAGGAAAGGGAGATTCTGGGCACCTACAGAGCATAGCTGCAGGGAAATGGCCACTCATGGGAAGTGGGACACAGCATTCCCTCTTGAGCTGGAAGGAAGCTAGCCTCTGGAATACACACCTCCACCTCCTCCACACCCACCATCTCCATCTCCTGCTGATGGCTTCCATTAGCCAAACCCAACTAGAGCCAGAAGGCATTACAGTATGTTGATGACATCCTTATGGGCCAGCCTCCCTGGTTGGCCATGGATGGGTGGAAAATGGGTCTGGAGGGGTGAAAAGAAGCCCTCGAGTGTAGAAGCCAACAGAGGAAAGGGACAAGGAGCTAAGCTGCTTCTCTGCCTCTACTAATGATGCACACAGATTGAGAAAGCAATGTATGACTATTTAGAAACATGCCAAGGAGAGGCAGCAATGTTCGGGGCTGTGCACCAGAATTTTGATTACAATTGGTCCACTCCATCTTGAAGATCTATTTTGAAGTAGTTAATAACTTGAGTTTTAAAAACAAAATGATTAATTCTAAAACTGCTGCTGCTGCTAATCTTCTCCTGATTGGATCATTGTTAAAAACAGAAAAACTCTTCTAAATCATTAAACACAGTACCTGTGGATTTGTGTGAATATGAGCAAAGGAGGCAGGTATCTCTGGCACAAAGGCTTGAGTCTGAAGACCCCGGACAAGCTTGATGAGAGAGACACAAAAGTCTTTAAGCCTTAGAGGAGAAGCAGAAGGTTTAGTAGGACAGGTCCTCTTGGCAGATGGTTATTCTTCCTCTTCATCAGATGAGCTGCCTATTTCTGAGTTAATCATCTGCATTCTATTCATTTCAACACGAGTACTGCTGGCAAAAGAACAAGATAATCAAGGGAAGAACTCAAATGTCCATCAGATCAACCAGAAGAGCTGGAAACTTTCGATGCATCCTTATTTTTTAATCTCACAAAGCCTTAAGCTACATCTCCCTTAAATTATATCCATGTGTCATCTTTTTTTCAAAGATTTTATTTATTTAATTGAGAGAGAGAGAATGAGAGCGAGAGAGCTCATGAGAAGTGGGAGGGTCAGAGGGAGAAGCAGACTCCCTGCTGAGCAGGGAGCCTGATGCGGGACTCGATCCCCAGGACTCCAGGATCACGACCTGAGCCGAAGGCAGTTGCTTAACCAACTGAGCCACCCAGGCATCCCTCTCACCTTTTATGGAACCTTTTGGGTGTCCACAAACAAGCAATTTATAAAAAGATGTTTTTAGAACACTATCTCAGGTGGGAAAACTGAAGTCTTCTCATTGGTTTTCAGAGCTGAAGTGATGAACATACCAGCGCCTGGTACAGATGAATTCACCAGTCACTCCTTACAAAGTAGACACTGAAGAGAAACTCCTGGATGATTGGTAGCACTTTTGTCATCTGGATATGCAGTCAAGTTCCCTTAATTGGCACTTTTGGGTGATCTGGATCCTTAGCTGTCTTTGCTCAGAACCTCTGAAGGGGAACGTTAAAAAAAAAAAAATCGAGCTTATTGCTATTAATTGCTTCTTCTGGTTCCTGCAGTCCCAGAATTTAATGAGGTGACACTAACAGGACAAGTAGTTTGCTATGGTTCCACACATTTTGAGAGGTGTAAAGACTCAACAAAATGTTTCCATTCATTTACTCACAAATGTGAGACAGTTCAGGGTTAGAGAGGAAAGAACAGTTAAATATGAGGTCAGGGTTTGGTATCTTAATTTCAATTACCTTACTAACTAGCTATAGGTGTTCAAGTAGAATTCACCCAATTCTTCCACATCTGTTTCCTATAGCTTCCCAACAGAATGATTATACTTGACAAGATGAATCCACCTGACAGTGGGCATAAGATTTTTCAACCAAAATGGCCCCAGGGCAGCTCCAGTCCAAGACAGATTTAATGGTATGAACATGAAGTCTTACAAAATGCAGGTAAAGAACAGACTTGGACAGCATAGCCGTGAACAGAAAAGGAGGGAAGAGAGCACAGAAGGTCACCACGGAACAGCAGCACAGGCAGAACTCCCACACTAACACAGAACCAGAAGCCATCCCCACGCTGGCAAATTAGCAGCATATATCTTGGAGAACATCTTAGAGTCTCCTCAGGAATAAAACTGGCAAAGTAAACTTTGGGCAAATGCATAAGCAAAGGCCCTATAGTCATCTGTTAAGGATACCATAACAAAATCTCACTGACTAGGTGCTTAAGCAAGAGACATTTATTTCTCACAGTTCTAGAGGCTGGAAATCCAAGATCAGGGTATCAGCAGTTCTGGTTTTTCCTGACACCTCTCTCCTTGGCTTGCAGGCAGCCATCTTCTTGCTGTGTCCTCATATGGACTGCTGGCTCCAGTTTGGAAAACATAGTATCAGAACCCTCTCTGTAACATTTAAAGTTCATTCTATAGAAACATGCCCACATCACCTTTATTCTCATGCTATAACAGAATTTGTCTGGTCTTTGTCCCAGGTTCCCGGCACAGAGCTTCTAAAATCCTGGGATCTTCCCAAGTGATAGAAGTGTACTTACTATTCATGAGCCCCTAGATCACACCTGAGTTTATGCTAATAAGATGATGGGCTGGATGGGGTTAGCCACTATAAAGACTAACAACCACCTTAGAAGGTTGGCACTGAGCAACAGCCCCACCTCAAGGATGAGGAGAGTTGGAGATCACATTCAGTCACATTCACATTCATCACATTGAATCACGTTCAATCGCACCTACATAATAAAACCCCAGTAAAAACTGGACACGGAAGCTCAGAAAGGCTTCTTGGTTGGTGAGTACATTGATGGGCTGGGAGGGTGATAGCTCCTGATTCTCCCAGAGAGTATATTCAGGACTTTTCTAGAGCTTCACTATGTGTCTTTTCATCTGGCCGGTCCTGTTCTGTGCCCGTTATGGTAAATGTATAGTCCTTAACTATAGTGCTCTTAGCCAATTATCAAAGCTGAGGGGGCTGTGAGAACCTCCTAAATTTGTAACCCATTGGTTACAAAGTGCAGGTGACCTAGGAACCCCCACAGTGTGTCTAGCATCTGAAGTGGGAGCCATCTTGTGGAGGACTAAGCCCTCTACTCTGATACACAGGTGGTATCAGACCAGTAGAGGGATGAAACATAATCCAGGGCGTAGTTTTCTATAACTACTCTTAATTTCAAATCCAAGAATCTCTTGTCAATGGGAGTAAAAAATCTTGTCTCAAAACTAAGATGTGGGCGAACACCAATGGCTTTGGTCAGCTCAAAATTCAGATCTTGTTACTTAGTGCCTTCATGTTTTCTCCATTGGCCCTAAAACCATTTGGGGGTGAAGCCTTGGTATTCCCCTTCCCGGCCACCCTGCCACCACTGGTCATCTGCGTCTAGGAAGTGTTGCCTTCCCGGGCCCTCAAACTCTGCCCATCTGCATATCTCACAATGTCCTGCCACGAACTTCCTTCTCAACAATCAATGTGCACTTGACATTTTGGTGACCCCTGCAATGAAACTCCAGCCTTTCATACTTTTTAAAAACTAGCCACTGACATAAACAACATTGACCAATGCTAAAAACCCTCCTTTTGCACCCTTCCTGGATGAGCACACTCCTTAGCTTCCCTACAGCTTCCCACTAATTCCCTACAAATTAGGAAATGTTGAGCTGTACTTGAGACAATGGATCTAAGCAATTTTGTTGAATGTTTTTTAGGAATGACTACAGTCAAACTTCAAGTCAGTAGGAGGCAGGGGGGAAAACTCCTCTTTCAGAAAGCTGACTTAATCAGGGCCATTTCAGTCCAGCTAGATCACAGTTGATATATTCAATGTGCCCAAGCAAGATACGTGAATTAGAAAGATGTGGTATTCGTGACGAATACATCATTTAACAAATTCTGCCATTAACATTCTTCAGGCCTTTCTAATCATTTCTATTATCAGTTTGGTTATCAAATTTTTTTCGTACCACAAGTAAAAATCCCATTGCAAATGACTCTTCATAATGGCTCTCTTCCAAACCATCCACAGTGGCAATGCTTCGGATCCCATCGGTAGTCTATGTAATAGTAATTGCCCAGGAGGAAAATCCCTAATCATCTATTCTATTTATCATGGATATAGCTGGAAGAACTCAACCAGCCATGCACAGAGCAATTCCATTTTTTCCCCCATCGCTCAATAGCAAACGCCTTTTTACCATTTTCCTCTCTCCTTGACCACCCCAGGCATTCTAACCATTCCTCCCAGAAAAACACATAAAAAACAGGAGTATTTTAATGTTTGGAGAAAGAAAAGGAATGGGTTGGCTAGCATTTTTCTCCTGTTCTCCTGGGTGTGGAGCTCCTGATCATGAACTTGAGTCAGAGGCTTCTTTCTGGGTCATCCCCAAGTCTACTCCCCTGGCACCCGGTCTTCTCCCTGAGCCTATTTGGCAAGAACCACATAAAACCATATGGCGGCAAAAGAGCTAGTAGAGCCTGCCCCTAGCTTCCTGAGCTCCCTTCTTTAACTGGCAACATCAAGACAAAGCTTAACTACAGGCTCCCATTTTGGATCGACCTTATCCAGATTTCTAGGGGTCATTAGAAATCCATCATTGCCAATTGTGTTCCTGAACATACAAGAAAGGAATAATATTCTCTATTGCAGAGTGGATGGTAGGAAATATATGGCATATATAATTTACACACACACACACACACACACACACACACATACACACACACATTGTTTACGGATTTTCCCTCTGTTTTGTTTCTACGTGATTTGGGATCATGGACCTTCTCACATAACTTTCCACCTTTTTCAAAACATTTTGCCTTAACATAATATTTGGAGATATTTTCAGGTAACAGTGACTAGAAAAGAAGGAAGTCAAAGTACTTTAATAAGCACTTATAGTTTTCATCAAAAATGAATGTTTTATATACACCTGGTCCTTATAAGTATATAAGTGTTGTCACATTAAACCTGAAAATGTCACTGATGAGTTTTTTTTATTCCCCAATAATTGGACCAACTCTAAAGCCAACTAAGATTGTTAAGTGTTATTTTTCATTCTCAAAAAAAGAGAATTTTTTTTTTTTTTAAGATAAAACTGCTTGGTCACAGCGAGAATCCCAAGGACTATTTTATCTGTCTCTTTGCATGTATTTTACCTCAGACACACACATACAAAAATCTACTTCAAACAAACCACTATCATTAACTCAAACCTGATGAATAAACTCAGCAGAAGAGGGCCACTGTCCATGCCATTAGACAGAAAATACACCACCACTATTTGGGAGACCTGGAGAGAAGCAGATCTAAACATTTTTTCCCCTTGGAAATAGTAAGAAAAGTAAATACCAGTCTTTTCGATTCTGTGAATGGAGCCATAAAGGGCTGGAATCTTTTATGCAAGGTCTTTTTTTTTTTTTTTTTAAGATTTTATTTATTTGACAGAAAGAGGGAGAGAACAAGGAGGGGGAGCACCAGGCAGAAGGAGAGGGAGAAGCAGGCTCCCCACTGAGCAGAGATTCCCAACATGGGGCTCGATCCCAGGACCCCGAGATCATGACCTGATCCTAAGGCAGACGCTTAACAGACTGAGCCCCCCAGGTGCCTCTGTAATGTGTTTCTTTTAATGATATCTTGAAACTGAAACTATCGGCCCCCTCAAAGACTCAGAAGAGTCGATCAGCAGTGTTAACAATGACAGTCTTGCTTTCAGCCAACATTATTGAGAGGAGCAAAAAATCATTTATATCCACTGAGCACTTCATACTATGTTGTCCTAGACCATAGCAAGTCATTTCTTCCTCCTCTTTTCTTTCTAGTTTTTAGTAGCTTTGTCATCACCCCAGCCAGAAATCATAAAGTCATCTGGGCTTTATCTTCATCCATCTGTGCTCCCACCAGAGCCATTCACCAAACCATCTGACTCTACAGGTCTCAAATGTCATTGCCTCCTCCAGAGCCCTACTGCTCTTTTTGCTCACACCCTCAGCGCAACCCCTAGCTTCCTTGGTGGTCTCCCTCTTACCCCACTGTTCTCCAGGACCAACAGCACTTTCATTCATGTACCTAATGTTGATGTCTTACCAGGAATGAAATTGCATGTCTCTTGCTAAAGACACAGGGGTGGATAAGACATCCCCACCCCCCCACCCCCACATCTCCACTGGGCTCTCAAGGACCTCACATCTAAAACACAAATTCCCGGGGTGCCTGGGTGGCTCAGTTGGTTAAGCAACCGCCTTCGGCTCGGGTCACGGTCCCGGAGTCGCGGGATTGAGTCCCGCATCGGGCTCCCAGCTCCATGGGGAGTCTGCTTCTCCCTCTGACCTTCTTGCCTCTCATGCTCTCTCTCATTGCCTCTCTCTCAAATAAATAGATAAGAATCTTTAAAAAAAAAATAACACCATTCATTTCCTTCTAAAAAAATAAATAAATAAAAAATAAAAATAAAACACAAATTCCCTTTTGTCACTTATTTGCCTGAACTCTTCAGGGGATTCCCATTGCCTATAGTGGGAACCCCCTGAATGCCTACATCCTACATCCCATTGTAGGATGAAAACAAAACCTGTCAGCAGGGCACACTTTGTCACTCTTCATACTCATGGGATCTGGCCCCTATCAGACTACTGGGCCTTATCTCCCACCCTTCTGTCCCTCCCCACATCCAGGTGGCAGCCCCCTCAGCTCCCTGTAGCCCATTCCCCGCCCTAAGATTCAGGTAAACCACATCCTCTATCTGGAAGCCCCTCCCTCTAGGGAACTCCTGGAATTTTCTTGAAAATGGCTGTATAATTCCCACATGTATCTGTCTCCGAGGGCTGCCAACCCTGGAGGAAGGGGTAAGCAACAGGAAATGTCCTTCATTCATTTACCACTTGTCCATTATGCCTGTTCTCTGCCAGGGCCTCCCAGACAGCCCATCCAGCCTGCCCAAGAATCCAACAATCTCAAGGGGCCTTACAACATGGAAGAAAGGGAAGAAGCCAGGAGCGGGGCAGAGGCCAACCCCCTGTGTCCCAGCCTAAGGACCCCACAGGGCATTACCTCCTTACCTTAGGAGAAGTCGCCATAGCTGAACGTCTTCCTCTCCAGGTGCAGGCTCAGGAACCTGACCCTACCAGCACGGAGAGAGTAGAACAGTGCCTCAGGGGCACCAGCGTCTCAGAGTCTAGGCCCCCAGAGCGCGAGCTGGATGAGCCAGGGTGCCAAGTGTGTCATCTTCTACAAGCACCACAGCAGACACAGCGCCAGCTGCTTGCCCGGCACTGCGAGTTCTCACAGGCTGGACTCATGAGTCCTCACTAGTAGGAGGCACGTACCCTTCATGTCTCCATTTTACGGATGAGGAAACGGAGGCATAAGAAGGTCCAGTCACAGGCCCAAGGTCATCAGTTTGGAAGCGGCAGAGCCAGAACTTTTCCTTTCCTTTCCTTTTTTCTTTCCTTTCCTTTCCTTTTTCCATTCCTTTCCTTTCCTTTCTTTCTTTCTTTCTTTCTTTCTTTTCTTTCTTTTTTTCTTTAAGACTTCAGTTTTTACTGAACAGTGTACAGGGCCGGGGCAAGGGGGTGTTAGTCAGACGGACCAAAGTGCACATCATCATGGGATTCCTCAGATTCTTCTTCTTTGCGTCCACTTTCTCCTCAGCAGGAACGGCAGCGACCATCCCCTCACCATGGCCATGCAGAAATATAGCCGACCGCATGCTGGTGAGTTCTCCCCCGAGGCCCTGGCGCGGCGCTGCCGACGCGAGCTAGTCATGGGATAGAGCTGCACGCTCACCCAGCGGGGCCTTAGCTACCTCGAAGGAAGCTCTGAAGAAAAGCTTCATAATGGTTCTCTTATGAAAATGGTTCAGCGGCTCCTCGGTGGCTGCTGAAGAAAGGGGACACCGTGCTGGAATTGGAAGCTGGTTCCGAAATTGGTGTTTTTAAATATTTTGGTGAAGGAGGAGAAACAACTCCCAAAGGGAGCCATTACTGTCACCCTCCAACAGGAAGTTTCATCCTCCCTGTGGGGCAGGCTATGGGAGAAGCCAAGGAGGGCTGCGAGAGGGTCCCTTGGCGAGCATGTGACCGCGACTAGAATGTTCAATGGTGTCAAAGTAGTCAGACACATCTCTTTCCACAAATCACTACCCGTTCCTCACCTGAGCTGCACTTAGCCAGTGTAGACACCTGCCACTCCTCAGGGCTCTGTGGTTCCTCAGCGGTTGTTTGAATGAGTTAATATTTTTATTCGGGCTTCAGTCCGTCTCAGTGGCCTGAGTCTTTCTGCCCCTTTCAAGTGACCTGGTGCTTTTTATGCTCATTTTCTAGCTCAGATTTTCCAGCTCAGACAGCACTTAGTTCCCTGTTTCCAAATTCGTGCAGCTGGCCTCACTGTTGCCTCCCCATTCTGCTTCCAGGTAATGTTAATCCATATCTGAGGATGACAAAACAGGGATTAAGGTCACACAGCTGGTCTCCAAAGGAGGACTTGAACTCACATGGGGCTCTGTGCTCAGCAAGGAGTCTACTTGAGATTCACCCTCTCCCTCATCCTCTGCCCCGCCCCCTGCTCACACGCACCATTTTTCTCTCTCTCTTTCTCTCCCTCTCTCTCTCAAAAATAAATAAATAAATCTTTAAAAAAAATATATATATATATATATATATATATATCTGCGTCTACCCTAGTGCCAGAAGTCCTGGATTCTTGGGCTCAACCTGGAGCATCTGCTTCCTCCCACTTCACCCTGGCCTCAGCAACCCACCCCCGGGGCCTTCCCCTTGTTCTACCCCTCCGTGGTGTTCCCACTCCAACTCCATGCTCTACCTGCTGCTTTCCCTCTGCACTAAGCTCAGGAGTCCGCCTGGCCTCCCGTGCCACTCGACCCACACCGCCCTCTGCTGGCCGAGGGCAGCACTTGCACTGCCTTTCCGGGGCTTTGTTGCCATCTCTACTCACCTTCACTTTTCACACTCCTTGGCCCTCCACTCCAAGACCCGCCCAGATCTCCACCGCTTCACCCGGACTCCCAGGTGGACCCACCCCCACCTGGTGCCCTCTGTCTAGCTTCAGAATGGCTTCCACTTCCCACACTTCCGATGATTTGGCACCCTGACTAAATGTTCTGGATTTTCCAAGGCCACACTGATTCTAACTATTCTGCCCCATGGTCAGATCATTTGGCTCAATTTTTGGATCAGAAATAGAGTCAATGGAGATATATTGCACCTGGATATCATTTATGTAATTGGTGCCACATGCACAGGATACAAAATTCAAAAGGCATCAAAGAAGATCGAGTGGAAATGAAGTCTCTTCTCAGCCCTGGTCTCCAGGCCCACAGGCCCCCAGCTCCCCTCCTCAGACACTGTGATTGCAGGCAGTTTCTCACCCTTCCAAAGAACCCACAGATCTCTGACCTGGATGGGACCGGCTATATTTCAGCAACAGCATTGGCAATTTCTTAATCATTTATAAATTTAAAATTATTTAAAGAAAGAAATTAGAAAGCTCAGCTTCAATCCCACTCCCTAAATGAATTCATGTCATTTCTCTAAACTGCATTTTTAATTTTTATCTATATGCACACAGTTTTTTATTGTTTAATCATGGTAATGTGAGAAGTTTAGATCTACTCCCATTACTAATTTCAAACACACATTTCATTTTCATTATTTTTAATGGCTTACGTAATATTCATTTGGACTAAACCCCAGTTATTGGGTTTTTATTTGAAGTGTTAACAGTTATAAATAATAGGGGCGCCTGGCTGCAGGCTCAGTTGTTAAGCATCTGCCTTCGGCTTTGGTCATGATCCCAGCATCCTGGGATCAAGCCCCACATCGGGCTCCCTGCTCAGCGGGAAGCCTGCTTCTCTCCTTCTCCCACTCCCCTTGCTTGGGTTCCCTCTTTCGCTGTGTCACTCTGTCATATAAATAAATAAAATCTTTTTAAAAATTATAAATAATATCAGTATAGTCACCTATAACTTTCCTCTTTGAATGATTGCTTTAGGATAAGTTCCCAGAGTGGTAGTATGGAGTGTAAGGGATACTTCCTGCCACATTTAGCCAAATAGCTCTTAGAAAGGTGACAGAAGTTTGCAATGCCTCATATAGAAATGAGGATACATCTAACTTTCATTCCATAAAATACAATAATTATTGTTATCAACAAAAAACACTTCCTGATACTATTCTCACTTACATATTTTTGTAGCAGAAAACTCAGGTCAATGCCAACAATTTAGGTTTCTATGTTTCATGTAGACTTCTGCTAGAAGCAGTCCTCAGAGCTAATTGGAAAAAGTCGACTGGTTGGCTTTCTAAGACCTTAAGGAGGTTTTTGTGGCGTCCCACATGGAGGGCAGTTTGGCAAGGTCATGAGTGAGTGGGCACATTCTCATTCTCTCTCCCTCTCTCTCTCCCTCTCCCCATCCTTCAACGTATTGTTCTATACCCACCAAGCTCTTTTTATGTTATTAGAAAGGGCAAAAGTCTTTCCAATTTACATTCTTTTAAAAGTGATCTCTTTTTGAGGGATGTTTGGGTGGCTCATTGGTTAGCGCCTGCCTTTGGCTCAGGTCATGATCTCAGGGTCCTGGGATGGAGCCTCATGTCAGGCTCTCTGTTCCGCGGGGAGCCTGCTTCCCCCCTGACCCCCGCCTAGTTGTGATCTGTGTGTGTGTGTGTCAAATAAATAAATAAAATAAAATAAGTGATCTCTTTTTGAGTGTCAATGCAGATATATTTTCCTTAGTGTGTAAAATGTGTTTAAGACCCTTCCACTTTGGAGAGTGAAACTTGGACCTGGACTCTGCACTCACTAGTTATTTCTCTTGGACAAATCACGCAGCCTATTAGAGGCTAGTTTTTATCAGTAAAATGAGAGCATATCTGTCCACCTCACATAGTTGTTGTGAAGGGCAAATGAGAAGATGCAGGAGCGTGAGAACTGTGTTGTAAATAGCAAGTCATTCTTGAAATGTTCTAAGGACTGTATGAGACCATATGATTCTTCTCATTTCAAACCTCATCTCTTATTGGTTCTGGGGAAAATGTTATTGCATCTTTAACTATTGACTTAGTGCCCTTTATTTTTGTCTGCTAGCCGAGGAAGTCTAACTATGCAGAAATTGCGATGCTGAGCTCTGTCCACTGCAATAGCCCTCCTGAAATGTTTCATTTCTTAGTTTAGTTTCTTAAAATTCTGGATATATTGCTCAAGGGGTTTTGTGTGTGTGTGTGTGTGTGTGTGTGTGTGTGTGTGTTTAACCAATTTAAGTGCAATTTCTGCTTTGTGCAGCCGAAACAACACTCTCAGTTTGTCTTTTGCAATGATCATTACCTTCATTCTTTTTAATTCTGACCTTCTCTCACTTGAGAGGATACGGTATCCCTCATTTCTTTGAAAAGAGACTCCAACTGTTTTCTGAATTCTGTGTGTGGCTCCCTGTGGGTGCTCTTTGTCAGGGTTAATTAAAACAAAGTTTTTTTGTATGTTCTCTATTCTTTTTTGAGTGATGACACTTTTTTCAGGGAGGCTACATTAATTTTTCCAGCTTAATGCATTCTCCCTTAAGTTACCCTAGTGACTAATATCTACTGTATTACTGGAAATTCTTTAGTAAAATTTCTGGTTGATCTTAATAGAATTTGTGATTAGAAGGTTGATTGGGTTTCCATTCACTCCACCATCTTCCTGGATAATTTCTCTACCCTGTCTGGTCTTTCTATCTTTTGGTTCAATAGTCTGGAAAGAACCCAAGGACCAAAGATGTTATTAGAAATGGAAAACTGGAGCGCCTGGGTGGCTCAGTGGGTTAAGCTGCTGCCTTTGGCTCAGGTCATGATCCCAGGGTCCTGGGATCGAGCCCCGCATCGGGCTCTCTGCTCAGCAGGGAGCCTGCTTCCTCCCCTCTCTCTGCCTGCCTCTCTGCCTGCTTGTCATCTCTCTGTCAAATAAATAAATAAATAATCTTAAAAAAAAAAAAAACAAGAAAGAAAGAAATGGAGAACCAAACATTTTCAACAGAAAATTGGAAAATGCCTTTTTATGCTTTGTTGCTGCTGTTAAGGTTCATGCTGGACCTAATAAAGGGTGATCAAGTATGGAGTACTGAAATAAAATCTTACCACAAACCCCTTAATAAGTAGATGTAGTAACTGCATTCCTAAAGTTTCTCAACCTTCCAGGCATTTTGCATGCAGCAGAGGCTATGTTGATTTCTCTAGATACAAATGAGGGAGATGCCAACTTATTTCCAAAGTCTTTTCCCAGCTCTGAATTTCTTCAACATTAAATAATATTTAACCTGTAGATTCGGGCACTCACTGATGTGACCAGAATTATCCCCACTTCCTGCTACCTCACCTTCAAAATGCCCACGTGTGTGTATGTGCACATGCGCGTGGGTACGCACATACACACGCGCGCACACACACACCCCTACTCTGATTTCCTCGTTTGTAAATTTTTCGCATTAACTGTTATTAAACGTAAAATGAAACTGTGAAAATGACAGTGAGGGAACTGAAGAGAAAACTGGTTTCTCTGGAATCATGGAAGCTCTGCTCACCCAGATCTGCTCCAACACGTGAGGAGCCTAAAAGTAGAGCCCACAGGACAGCACCCACAGCCCTGTATGGGTGAGGCACCAAGTCTCCACCCGGTTTGGACTCTGAGGGGCAGCCCTGCGGCCCTCTGGTGGACACACTGTGGAATCGCAGCCTTCCAGCCTAAACAAGGGCACAGGAGCCCACCTGAGAAGAAAGCCCCTGGGGCTCTGCCGGAGGGACCTGAAACCCTAACCAAGGGCCTACCCACCCCCCACCCACCAGGTCCTTTCCTCAGAAATGGTGGTCTCGCGTCATTTTGAGGCACACTATCCTTGCAGCTGTTCGACTTGAGGCTCAAGAAAACTAGGCTGGATTTCAAACTAGGAGATATTGAAGGGCCTACATCTTTGTTAGTATTTTGGGTGATCCCCGCAAGAGAATTTTTTTTTTTTAATTCAGGCGAGTCAGAATGAAGTTTCTGGCCCCAGGGCTCTTGTCTCTCTTTTGAACTTCGGTTACTCTTAGTTTACCCAGGCCAAACTTGTGTCTCAAGAAGATACCTGTGGCAACTACTAGCAGGGAAGTGAGGAGTGGGATACTTCTGACGGCCTGTGAATGGGAGGGTATGGCTCCCTTAAACACTGATCCCCCAGTAATGAATGCTGTCCCTTTACCTAGTCATTCAGGTAAGCAACAAATATTTGTTATTCAGGACTATTTGCTCTCAGATCTCTTCCATGTCCTCTCCAATCACTGTTCCCTGTTTACCCTCACCAATTGCCTTCCAGCTGCAATGGTCAATGGGATCCTCTAGCAACAGCTGAGAGGTTGGCAAGCAAGAGAAAACGGATTATGGGGAACCTGGGTGGCTCAGTGGGTTAAAGCCTGTGCCTACAGCTCAGGTCATGGTCTCAGGATGCTGGGATGGAGCCCCACATCCGGCTCTCTGCTCGGCGGGGAGCCTGCTTCCCTCTCTCTCTACCTGCCTCTCTGCCTGCTTGTGATCATAAATAAATGAATAAATAAAATCTTAAAAGGAAAAGAAAACAGGTTATTTTTTTTTTCCATCCCTCTCTCCGTATTTTGAGCATCATTTTCCTGCAGTGAGTCCAACTCCTCACCAGACAGCCCCTCCCTGCAGGGGCCTGGGCCGTGCCTGCCATGGTAAAGCCTCAGCTTTTGATTCTTGGGACACCATCCCTCCTGTGCGTCCTTCAAGCCCTAATGGTAGAAGCAGCTTCTTGTGGCTGCTAAGAGCTGGTTGTTTCTTCAGCCCATTCAGCGTCTCACCTCTATCCACTACCGGTGTGATCCATGCTGTTTTAAAGTCCCTCTTTGAAGTGCCCAGGATGATGGTGTTGAGTTGGGACTAGGGACATGACAGTGAGCAAGAGAGGCTCAGTTCCCCATCCCATGTTGCTCATAGTCGATTATGGAAAACAAATACGAAATAAACAATCTTAGTGTAAGTGTTTCAAAAGGGAATTCCATAGGAACATAAAGCAGAGAGGCCTGATCTAAAATATGAATAAATTTTGCAACTTCACAGGTGACACTAGAGACTCTAGGTAAGGGGAACCTGGGTGGCTCAGTCGTTAAGCATCTGCCTTTGGCTCAGGTCATGATCCTGGGGTCCTGGGATCGAGCCCCACATCAGACTCCCTGCTCAGTGGGAAGCCTGCTTCACCCTCTCCCACTCCCCCTGCTTGTGTTCCCTCTCTCGCTATCTCTCTCTCTGTCAAATAAATAAATAAACATCTTTTGAAAAGAGAGAGAGAGAGAGACTCTAAGTAACTGGGTCTTTGCGCCAAGTTACAAGCGTGGCACGGCAAGTGTGAACACGGCCTCTCAGCCTGCCTGGCTCCAGCAGGAAAGAAAAGGAAGGGACTCTCGTGGAAGGGGAAAGTTGGAGCTTTCAAGCAGGATTCCATTCATGGTTGCTACAGAGAAATAGGAATGGGGTTGTTCCGTCAGCCTGCAGTTATCTTGTCTGCCAACTAAGCTCTGCCTGGTCCGGCCAGAGAAGGAGCCGGAAACATGGAGGAATGTATCATCCATCCCCTCCCAACCTCCAAAAGCACGGGAGTCAGGTGATGCCCAGGCCAAGCCCACCTCCGAGAAAATGCTTTCCCGAACACTGAAGCTGCAACATGGCAGGATTTTCTAGGCGTCCTCCCAGCCCAGCCCTTCACAGTGAGAATGAGGACCAGTTCCTAGTCTGTCATGACAGGTTCCTGTTGTTGTCCTGTTGAGCTCCGGGCGTCCTTATCTTCTCTGTGTAGCCCATCAGTATTGATGAGTTCCAGATTCGCTCAATAACACCTCGACTCCTCTTGCCAAATCATGAAAGCTCTAAACTTAGAGATCAGATGAGGCAGACATACTTCCTTCACCTTGGCCTTTTAAATCAGTGTACAAGATCAAAAGTGTGTTTTTTGAATGGAGGTTTTCCAACTGCCTACTACAAACGAGAGTCATTACTCAAATGTTTGGCCATTCCAAGCCACCCTGCCTTGCAGAATTCCCTGATACAGAATGAGGGAGAGAACATGTTAGAGAGTCCTCTCCTCTTTCCAAGTTCACTGCCCAGTCTCGGTTCTTATTAGACCCTAGTACAGCTAATAACATTTCAACTCAACATACTACCACCCACAAGTCTCTGGTCTTGACTTTGAACTGCAGTTACTTAAAGTGTCAAAACTCATGACTTCTAGTGCCTGGATAGCTCATTGGGTTAAAGCCCCTGCCTTCAGCTCAGATCATGATCTCAGGGTTCTGGGATTGAGCCCCGCATAGGGCTGTCTGCTCAGCAGGGAGCCTGCTCTCTCTCTCTCTCTCTCTCTCTCTCTCTGCCTGCCTTTCTGTCTACTTGTGATCTCTGTCAAATAAATAAATAAAATCTTCTTTAAAAATTTTTTTAATTAAAAAAAAAAACACTCATGACTCAAGAAGTCATGATGAGTAGGACACTTGGATGGCTCAGTCAGTTAAGCATCTTGCCTTGGGCTAAGGTCATAGTCCCAGGGTCCTGGGATCGAGTCCTGCATCCAGCTTCCTGCTCAGTGAGGAACCTGCTTCTCTGTCTGTCTCCTCCCTCCACTTCCCCTGCTTGTACTCTCTCACTCTCTCCCTCTGACAAATAAATAAAATCTTTAAAAAAAAAAAAAAGGTCTTGATGAGTCAGGCCAAGAAGAGGAGGGAGCCCAGGGTTGCTTGAGACTCTGGGCTCCATGAGAAAATGAAGCCCTAATGCCCTAAGGCATCTATTGTATGTAATAAATTAACCCACTTCTAGAATGGTACTAGCCTTGTACTATCCTTGGGAGAATTGAGAAAGGGTCACCCGAATAATATTCTAGAGACCTTAATTCTCTTCCAGAGACCCTGTTGAGTAAGGCTGGCCCAATAGCACAGAAGCTGGTTCCAGGAATACTTCTGCCACTCTCTTGAACCTCTCTAGTTCAAAGGGCTACACACAAATGATTACACGCCCAGCATTAGCACTAGTCTGGGAGGAATGTTTATTTTAAGAATATGGGTATAATAAAAGCATATCGAGAGAACCTGGAAAAGCAACCAAAGGAGTCCCCAAGAAGTCCACATTCTGGTCTCCTGATGGCCTTTTATCTTCCTTCTGCAGGTGTGAGACTCAGCAGATGCTTATCAACTTAATAAGGTGCCCATTCGATGAACCAAACCCATCCAATTTTAACAGAAAACGATCAAAAATAGACCTATTTTTATCTGACCTGATCACCTTTGCAGGGTCCATTTTCTGGAGAGATCTCCATAGGAATGCCTACTCCCAGCTACCCCCACAGAGTCTTGAGGGCAGGGAGGAGGACTAAGACACTGGAGTGAGGAGCAGGTGGAGCTTGGGCTTTGGAGGAAGCATTGTGTTATCTCCTTAGAGCCTCCAGAGCCCTGCTCCCTGGGGCCAGGGAGAGCTGGCGGTGGGGGGGCGGGTCGTGGGGGGGGGTGGAAGAGATGCAGTGGAAGGGTGGGAAAGAGGGGGCAGATGAATAACACTTAGTTTAGCACTTTTTTTTTTTTTAGCAGTTGTTTTCTGGATGTTTCAATGATATGTCCTAGCCCCTCAGTTAGATTCTAAATTCCTAGAGTGCAAGGACTAAGTTCATGCTGTAAATCTTGAATCTCCTACAGTGTCCAGCACAGTGCTTTTCCTACAGATGCTTAATCAGTATGCTGTTGATTAATTAGAATCTGCGTTGGGGAAAAAATGTGTATACTTGCAACAATTACAGTATGAGGTTTATGTGAAAGTACTGTGTGAATATCACAAATCTTAAAATATTGTATACCTGGGCACTATGAGCCATCCCGCCCCACCAAGCCTCATAGGAGCCTTCCCACTCCACCCAAATGTCCAACAGAGATAGAATCCAGAGATAGCTAGGGTTCCTCACCACTGGAACTGAGCAGAGCTTCCCCCTGGAGACAGAGCCTAAAGGCTTCTTTCTCAATTTTCTAGAAACAGTACTCAGGGCAAAAGCTGAGGACAAAACTAACCCCCCCAACATCCGTCCCCCCACCCCCCGCTCCCCTCCCTGCACATATTCCACTGCTGCTCTGCTCCCTCAAGTCAAAGCTTTCTCTTGCCACACCCCCACATGAACACCTGCTTTAGGGCTGAATTCTATTCTCACCAATAGTCAGGAACCAACTTATACTGCCTCCCCCAGGGTTTGCAGCTCGGCTGGGCAGGGGTCTGGTGATCCTCTCTGGACTTGGAACCTGTGAGATCTGACTGTGCATTTCAGGACGGGCCTCGCAGGGTCCCGACCCTTAGCATGGCTCTCTCACTGGTCATCCTAGAACCTAGATAGTCAACACCTTATGGGGTAATATGATACTGACTCTCACAAGCCAAACTCACATGAAATTGATCTGGTCTCAAAAATCAATGGGGTAAGGGTGCCTGGGTGGCTCAGTGGGTTAAAGCCTCTGCCTTCTGCTCAGGTCATGATCCCAGGGTCCTGAAATCAAGCCCAGCATTGGGCCATTGGGCTCTCTGCTCAGCAGGGGGCCTGCTTCCTCCTTTCTCTCTCTCTCTCTGCCTACTTGTGATCTCTGTCAAATAAATAAATAAAATCTTAAAAAAAAAAAAAACTTCTATTTATAAAAAAAAAAATCAGTGGGGTAGATTTTGGGGGGAATGTTATCTCCCAGTGATAAGAAAAGGTGTCAGTTGCAATCCATACCTGCTACCTGGAATAACAATCCAGTAGCAGTGGAATGAATGCAGAATCAGCGGGGGGAGGTGGGGGGGAGTTGACTGGTGCTGAAGGATCCTTCAACCAGACCTTGACCGTGCTAACAAGCACCCACCTCCCAGCATGCCTTTGGGGTGACCCAAATGGCCACATCCACCAGAAAACATGCTTCTTCCCTCAGACAATACTAGAAACCCTCTAAATTCTTAACTCACAGCTGTCTTCAGCCTAAACCTCATAAGCTGAGTTCTCCTTCCTTTTTCCCTAACTATTCCATTGACTTTTCAACATAGCTTAATTCTTTACTAAATATGGACCCCATCTTGCATCATGTATGGACAAATAAGGATCTTCACCTGACACCATGATGGCAGGGGTCCCAAGGCTTTTCTGGGAAGATGGGTGTCTTGCCCTGTCTTTGCACAGCCTTCCAGATTTCATCTCCACTGTATTGGGGAGCTATTCTTTTCTCTCCATGCATGGCCTCCAGTGACTTTGACAGCCAGGTCTACCCTGGGATCTCTACTGATCTGACCGACAGAAACTCATCTGACCCCTTTGCTCGGTCTGATAGGCTGTTGGTGAGTATTGTGATAGGTCATCTTCCCTTCCTTTGAGGGTGCTGCATTTATCCCCTCAGAGGGTAATGCAGAGCGATTCTGAACACCCCACCTGTCTCCAGCAAAGGCCTGAGCTCTGGGATGACTATCCTGCCCTGCAGTCAGGCATGCCCTCTGGCTCTGTTTCAAGGCAAAGTTGGTCTTCCTATTTCTGCCAGTTTTCAAAAAATTAACACTCAACCATCATGACCTTTATACCATATTTACCAACCTTAGCATAGGGAAATCTGGACTTTGAAAGCTATTCGGCAGGCTTGACTGCCCAAAGAAGTTCAAAGAACAGCCTAGCCAATTGTGTCAAAGTTGATGGTGTTCTCTAGACCCATGACTAATACATTTTTATTCAATATATTTTAAGTCGCTGTACTCAAAAGGCAATAAGACCTGAAAATGATATGCCATTCTGATCCTGGAGCACCCAGGAAACTTTCCAGCTCAGTGAACTATACACAAATAGAGACAGCTTAATATGCTATAGGACAGTGGCTTTCAACCTTTTTAGCTCCCCAGTAAGAAATGCAAGTTAAACAGCAACCCAATATACAGACATATGCATGCACACACACACACACACGCACTGACACACCTCTACATAATGGAACAATTCTTTCTTAAAATAGTACTGTCTTAGGGATGCCTGCATTTGGCTCAGGTCGTGATCCCAGGACCCTGGGATCAAGTCCCACATCCTGCTTCTCCCTCTGCCCTGCTCTGCCTGTTCTGTCTGCAGCTCTCCACACTTCTGCTCTCTCTCTGACAAATAAATAAAAATATTTAAAAAAAAAATTTTTAAACTGTACTGTCTTAGAGAAAGATACATGTGAAAGAGATTTATTAAGAAATATTTTCAGGGAAAAGAGTTAGAGGAGATGAGGAGGCTAGGTTGCATAAGGTACAGTAATCCAGCCCAAGTCACATAGAGGGTACTCTGGACTCGGGGGAGGCAGGGATACTGTGGGTCACACCTCAAAGGCATCTCGGTGAGAAGACAAAAAGAGTTAGAGTATGTACATCTCATCCCCAAAGGTCTTTGGGTGAGTGCTGTGGAAGGAGGGAAGGGACATTCCTAGGGCCCCTGCTCTCCCATACCTTCCAACAACATGCTGACTTTGGGGAAAGGTCAGGCACTGGATTTCCCCTGCCGTGCACAGAAGTACAGGGATCCCAGGTGACATACGAGCAGAGACTGCTACATTTTCTACTCTGGTTTTTCATTGCTGTCTTTTGGTTTTTATTTGCTGGCCGTGAATTTAAATATCAGCACAGCCACTTATGATCTGTTATTTAACCTGCTTCAGGCTCTTCTTCGTTCTTAAAATGAGAATAATAATTATCAACTTTGCTCGTTGGGGTGAAACTCAGATTCGACATAGATATCCCTAGCAAATAGTAGGCAATCAATGTGTAGCGATTATGGTTAAGAAATGTATCCTCAAAATGATTCAAAAGAGTAGTACAGAAATTTCTGTGTGCTCTTGACTGTATTCAAGACAGGCATGCATAAAAACCCAAGTGGTAGAGTATGGGTGCCTTTGCAGATATACAACAGGCATCTGCACAAAGATTCACCACCTCCTGCCTCCACATCTTTGTTTTTTGTTCCCTTTGACTAATGAAGCTCATTTGAGCTCCATCTTAAATGTCTCTCTTTCATAAAGCTTTTCCAGACCACCCGAACTAAAAATACCCTCTCCCTCCTTTGAATTGCCATGCCATTCTACTTGAAATTATTCTATGGCAGTTTTTCCACTTTCTTTTTTCCTCTCTGCAATAGCTATTAAAATCCTGACTTGGGAACAGATAGACAAACCAATGGAATGAAATAAAATCCATAAATAGGCTCAAATACATATGGGAATAATAAAGAAATCAAGGCATGGGGGGGAACTCCAACAGGGCTGAGATAACTGGCTAACCATTGGGGGGAAAAGTTAACATGGATCTCTATCTCACTTCTCATACAAAAACAAATATCAGATGACCCAAAGATTTAAACATACACACAAATACTGAGTAACTATGTTACTCATGAACACATGAGTGAATTTCTTTATACTCCCAGAGTAAGAAAGGCCTTTCAGAACATGACATAACACTCAGAAGCCATAAGAGAAAAGAGAAAAAAATTTGATTCCACAAAAATTTAAAATATCTACATGACATTAAAAAGACATAAATTCAAAAGCCAAACTGAGAAAAATATGTGCAACTCATGACAATCAGACAGTTCATGTCCTTCCATAAAGAGTTTATAAGAACAGATGAGAAAACAGAGTAAACAACCCAATAAAAGTAGACAAAGGACATGAATAAGCAGTTTATGAAACAAGAAATACAAATACCTGTAAACATATGAAAAGATATTCAATCACCTTAACAAAGAAATGTAAATTAAAAAAAAAAAAAAACACTTTCACCCAGGTTGGCAAAAAATAAGATGTTTGGTGAAACTACACGCCAGGAGGGCTGCGAGGAGCTGGGTGCCATCACACTGAATTGCCCTTTAGGAAGGTTCCCAGAGACCAGAGAAGGGCAAGCTTTTCTGGAGGGCAACTGACAATTTCTACCAAATGCCAAAAGTGCATTACTTTGGCTTAATGACTCAACTGTTGACGTGGGTGCAGTATGAGTTCTAGCTATGTGTACAAAGAACGCTATTGCGACATCACCTATATATATATATATATATATATATATATATATTTTTTTTTTTTTTTTTTTTTTTTTTTGCGACATCACCTATATTTGAGGAAAGACAAAATAACTAAAAACAATAGGGGACTGACAAATGAGAGTCCATCCAGATAATAAGAGAAGGAACAAGAACAAAGTAGGTTGGTATGGCCCTGCTAGTCAAAGATGTCCAAGAAATACCAAACAGGTTGAGCACAGCATGCACGCACACACACAAACACACAAACACACACAAATGAATGCACATAAAAAAGGAACACTGACAAGAGCCTTTGCTCTAGATAACTGTACTGGATCATTGCATCGCTGTCACTGTCCCAGTCTTGGTACTATATTACAGATGTCACCTCTGTAAGGTGTCCTCATTGGGTGAGGTTGAAGAAAGCATACACTGGGACACTAGACACTATTTTGGAGTCTATTGTTGTTTCAAAATTAAAAGGTTTGGGGTTTTTTTTTTTAAGGCGTAGAATGTATGTATCGTGTGATTTTTAGGTTTTTTAAGAAGTATCAAAAGGTAAGAACAATCCCTATGTCACTACGTTCAAAATGAGTGGGTATAGCACATGCAATCAGAAGAACAAACACACCCATCCCCTTCACTCCCAAAGGTTTGCTTGGGAATAAAGGATAATAAATGCTTAAACTACCCCCATTTCCTATACGAAGATTAAAAGGAGTGCAGTTTTGCTCAAGAATTTGATCTGGCCCAACAAAGGAGAAAGCCCTCAAAAGTAGACTGCTCTGTCCTTTGGCAAGGCTCGTGACGGGTCTTATTCACTTCTTCCCACAGGCCTCTTACACTGTTCTAAAAGCAAAGTAAATGAACTGAAACTGCTTTGCATAATAATGTCAAATGTTATCTCCAGAGAGGACAGGCTGGCACTGCCAGGGCCACAGTTCTGTTTCTTAATGTAGCCTTGAGTGGCATTGTTCCTAAGTATGGCAGTTGGTTCTTGGAAGAGTTTGTGTGTGTGTGTGTGTGTGTGTGTGTGTGTGTGTGTCTACGTGTGTGTTCAGTTCCTCATAGGAAAATGGAATACCTCAGTAGAGGCAAGGAGACATTTTTTCGTCTCATCCTACCAGTGAGATCTCACGGGAAACACAATGAGTTCCAGAACAGGACTTGAACTATCGTTCTGGCCAGAACCAGCCAAAGCCCACCTTGCAATTTTCTACCAATGCCCCCTACCCAATAAGTCAAACTGGCAGGAATTAATAGCTTCAGGAGACTCCTGCTTCAGAGTACTCTGATGTTCTGATTCCAGGACAAGGACAGATCCTCTGGGAGAAAAACCCTTGTTGTTGCACTGGAAAGATTCTAAAGACAATATTAACTGTATTTCAAGGCTATACACCTTTAACCCACTGACCTGGGCCCTCTAGTTGATAACTTGACTTCTTTGAGGTGTCAACACAATACTGACTCTGGGGAAATAAGAAACCAGATATTCTAAGAAGATCAAGCTTGACCACACTAGAAACTAGCCTCCACTGATGCTAGCAAGTCTGTCCAAGATCATATCAAGAATAGTTAACTGCTGTTAATTATTCAGGGACTGCTTCCCCTGAGTGTGGACCCTCACCTGCTTCCCCTTTAAAAACCCCCTGCTTGGTCCAGGACTTTGAAGATGGCCCACCATCTTCCCAGGTTACCCACTTCATAAAGAAAGGAACCTTTCTTTCCCAACCCACACTTGTCTCTAAGAAACAATTGGCTTTCGAATGTCAAGCAGCCAACCTTGGGTTTTGGTAACAAAAGAGGCTGCCAGCAAGTCCTCAACAAAGCAAATGCCTGGTTGGAGTCAGGAATCAGAAGGGTTGGGGGAGGGGGATAACACCTGCAAAAGGAGAGGGAGAAAGCAGGACTAAACAGGAGGAACTGTTGGACCTGAGGCAGATCCAACAAAAGGCCAGCCCAACAGGAAGCTCTAAAGCAAAGATGGCGTGTTAGAGGAGCTGCGTGTTGGGCAGAAAAGGGAAGGTCCTTGTTCTGCTATTGTGCTCAGTCAATGGCTGCTGTCAGCCTGAGAAGGAGTTAACTGTCCGCTGAAGGCTGGCAGCTAATCAGGCTCCCAGCAGCCAGCTCGAGTCCTTTCTAGAAGGAGAATCTGAGCTGTTTTCTGCATCTCCACGTCTGTATCTCACAGACGTGAGATATTAGTTGCCTATGTTAAAAAGTCAAAGAGTTCATATTAAAATCCAGATTTCTACCTTCTGTTTAAAAAATCCTAAGATCTGGGAGCCTGGGTGGCTCAGATGGTTAAGTGTCTGCCTTGGGCTCAGGTCATGATCCAGGGGTCCTGGTATCAAGTCCTGTATCAGGTCCCTCCTCAGTGGGGAGCCTGCTTCTCCCTCTGCCTCTCTCTCTCTCTCTCTTTCATGAATAAATAAATAAATAAAAGCTTTTAAAAAAAATCCTAAGATCTGGCATCACGGGGCTGGTATCTTCGATGGAAAACACGGGCAAAAGTGAATACACATCAAGCATGCAGGCTGGATCAGCAGGACCCAGCAATCTCTACAAACTCCCAGCCACCAAGGCCACGCTGTGTTGACATTCTTTTTTTTTTTTTTAAGATTTTATTTATTTATTCATTTGACAGAGAGAAATCACAAGTAGATGGAGAGGCAGACAGAAAGAGACAGAGGGAAGCAGGCTCCCCGCTGAGCAGAGATCCCGATGCGGGACTCGATCCCAGCACCCTGAGATCATGACCTGAGCCGAAGGCAGCGGCTTAAACCACTGAGCCACCCAGGCGCCCTGTGTTGACATTCTTAATGAGCTTCGGACATCAACCAAGTAAAGCATTCTATGTACTATGCAAAAGAGGGTAGGACGACAGGTAAATTCACTTTAGAAAAATAAATCCATCAGAACTGGTCATACCTTTTCTGAGGTAATTTGATCATAGTCATCAACTGGAAACATTTGACCCAGGGTACAAATGTATTTGCACCAAACACAAAAAATACATACTTCCAAGCTTGTACACTGTAGCACTGTCTGAAATAGCAAAATGAAGCAAAAAGGAAGTGAGTTAAATGTTCATCAGTAGGAGAAAGGCTAAATAAATTATGGAATATCCACACAATAGAATACTGTACAACTATTTTGAAAAGGGAGAGAGAGAATAAAGTAGATCTATTATGTACTATTCAGAACATTCTCTAAGAATGTATTTTAAGAAATGAAAGAAATAAAGAAAAAGAAGAGAGAAAGAAAAGAAGCAAGCAGTTTGAAGGACAGTATGCATAGTGTTCTTCCATTCATAGGAAACATTTTTAAGGGGAAAATGCATGTAAAGCCTAGGAAACTTCTAGAAGGATACACCAGACCAGAAGCTATATGGGGAGCAGGTAGAAGCAACATAGGAAAGAGTTACTTTTTTACTTTTCACTTTAAAACCTTCCATCTCTTTTTAAAATCATGAACATGTGTTATTTGTATAATTTAAAGACCAGCTATTTAATGATTAAAACAACAATGCTGAAAGTAAAATTCCAATCGAAAGAAAATTAATTTCCATGAAAACTCTCATTCCCCAACAACGTCAGGAAAACGAAGCATAGCTATTCAACGTACACAGCAGGTCAGATTGTCATGACTCACTATGATTTCACATTGTGGGGATAAAAATGCCTCACCAGGTTAGAAATATGCAATAAAACTTATAAAAAGCACCAAACATTTGCCACACTTAATAAGTGGGCATTCAGTAAAGTCACTGTTATTCCCCAGCCCTCCCCTGCTGCCTAGTCCTGACCTGTGTCAATGACCAGTCTAGGATGATTATTGCAAAATGCAAGATTTGTATTCCACCCCAGGTGAACAGTCACCCCTCAAGGAAGATGGGAGCGTCTCCCCAACAACAAAGGCATTTCCTCAGCTCTGCAAATGGTACTATCTCCCTACATACAAGAGCAATCCCATTGCCTATTAATGTTTCCCATTCCCAAAAGACTCCAACATACCCCTGTATTTCCCTCAAAGATTTCCTACTCCCCCCCTCCACTCCCAGTCTCCAACAAACCAACTTGATGAAGAGTAGTAGCTCAAGACTCGCACACCTCTTGCCTTCCCTCTTCCCTTTCCTGTCCACAGATCTCCTCCCTGATGTTCCCTGTGCTCTCCCCAAAGAAATGGCACTGGAGACCCAATATCAACCCTACCCAGACCCTATCCATCACAAGGCCATGTGATGTTCACTAAGCTCCCAGGCCAGAATTTTCTTTTTTGAGAACCCTCTGCTCTTTGAGGTGTAGGCTCCCTCTCCCTCCCCCAACTTCAGCTGCTGGATCTGGCTGCCCACCTCTGGGCAGGAGACAAAGAGAATCAGATCTGCCCTGGAGGCCTGTCTCTGTGAACCCAGAGCCCTGAGAACCGGAGCTCCCATCCTCCTCCATACTCTCCCCACAGGTCCACAGGTGCAGAACACTGGGAAGGGTTTCCACAGTGCATTAGCTCTGAACAGGGGAGGAGGAAGAGGAGTGTCATGCTATCCAGCCTCTGTTGTCAATAATTCACGAGGTTCAGACTGAGGGGCACCAGTCAGAGTCAGTTTTCCCCAGACATGGGGAAAATTAGACTCAAGCTCTCTTATCTCATCAGGATGTGCTAAGTACCAAAGCTGAGTACCACAGCTGCAGCTCCTCGGCTGACGAATATACTATAAATCCAGTGCTTGCCTGATGGATCACTTGCTACCCAGACTTCCCCTTTCGAACACTGAAATCCCTTTTTAGCTGCTCTGCAGAACTACACATATACTAAATGAATCTCTAGCAAGTATGAATTCTATTAAACAGCAATTCCCAGAACTGAATTGCACAGACCAGGATTCTCTCTCTTCTAACTGTAAGGACTGACAGAGTTAGTTGCCAGACTGGTGATTTCACCAACTAACAACACTTTTCTCAACCTACCCATCTGCTTTCATCATCTTTTCTTAACAAAAAGACTAACGCCAAGAAAAGAAAAGGAAAAAAGGAAAAGAAAAAGGAGCAAAAGCATATCCCTGAATAAGGAACTGTCAAGTTAAATAAGCTTAGTTTTATGAAACTCACTATATTGTCTTTCTCTGTCTCATTTTGTCTAGAACGAGTGCAAACTTTGCCAGAGATCAGCACCACTTCTCAGTCTAGCACTGGGAGGCCACTGGGTTAAACCAATTCAGTCGCTGACACTTAGGTCTCTTGGGGGCCTTTCTACGGTATCCCATAAGCCATCCAGATTTATTAATTCTCCCAGAAACCCAGAAGGGAGATCATTTGGATCCGCTTGGCGGAAGTGTAGAGTGAAGTCTTGAACACAGAATTCATAGCTTGAGAGGACTTTATTCATCATCTCCCCCAGCGTCCTGTTTACAGATGAAAAGCCTGGCCTGTAGCAACAATAATAGTAATTCTATGATGGCAATAATTACTATGTGTTTAGTAATGTCCAGTTTTTAAAGTGCTTTTACATTCAATAAATATATTTTTTTAAGATTTTATTTATTTATTTGACAGAGAGAGATCACAAGTAGACGGAGACGCAGGCAGAGAGAGAGAGGGAAGCAGGCTTCCTGCCGAGCAGAGAGCCCGATGCAGCACTCGATCCCAGGACCCTGAGATAATGACCTGAGCCGAAGGCAGCGGCTTAACCCACTGAGCCACCCAGGCGCCCTTCAATAAATATTTATTGAGCCGGGATGGAGGCTAAGACCCGAGTGATTAGGGAGAATTGAGTACCACCACTGGCTGGGAGACCCTCTCACCTTTCCTACCACTTACGACAATGGGGCAGGCCCTTGAGGCGGAGGTACCAGAAGTCTAGTCCAGTCAGGATCTTTTTCCCTGCACACTGGTTACCATAGCGATAGGCATCTGCCCTCCAGAGCTGTGAGGATGGAGGAGATGGTGTGTGAAGGGCAGTGCCAGACCTAGCCCAGCCGCTTCACCTCATCACATCGCTCTCTCTCCCAGGCTCCTCCACCCTCACCTGGTGACTCCGTGTGGACCACAGGCAATCTCAAAACACTGACCCTCTTGTGAGCTATCTCACGTATGCAGACCCAGACTTTCCTGGAGATGGAGGTCCATCTTGAAGTTCTGGGAAGGTAAAGCAACCAACTCAAAGCTCCCCTACCCTCGAAAAATAGCAGGGTCAAGCGGCAGGACATTGCCGAGGGCGGGGAAGACTGTGGGTTCCCGCAAAGGAGCAGGCCCTAGAAGAAACCTGGGGCGACCGCACAGTCCCATGACCGTCAGGGCGAAGCCGAGGACAGCGGGGCACGACAGCAGTGCGCCGGCAGGGGGCGCCCCACGGCCACCGCCCGCTCCCGGTACGAGGGGCGGGCGCCTGGCCGGGCTAGCCAGCAGTCCCGCGCCAGGGCTGGCGGGGAGCCGGGCGGAGGTGGGGCCGCAGGGCGGGGGACGGAGCCGGAGGGGGGGCGGAGCCGAGTGAGGAGGAGGCAAGATCCTCGTTCTTTGGCTTACTGGGGTCATTACCTCCCCTGGGTGTGCGGCGAGGCGGCGCCATGCGGAAGGCGGGACTGTTGCTCGCACTCAGCGGCGGGGCGTGGAGGTCTGTGCGGATGGCCAGCTCCGGGATGGCGCGCCGGGACCCGCTCGCCAATAAGGTAGCTCTAGTCACGGCGTCCACCGACGGGTGAGTGCCGGGTCCAGAGTCTCTTAGGCCCCCACTATCCGGAAATAGGTACTAACCCCTTGACCTTTGCTTCCCTATGGGAGTCCTCAGTGGACCTCACTGCTAGAAAAAGTCTGACCCCCGAAGAAGGGAACCACGTGGTCGGCCTGCAGCGCCTCCGAATCCTCTTGCGTCGTCCCCACTTCTGCCAGTCTCCTGTCACCGCTGCCCCTGGCTCAGCTGCGCCACTTCAGTCTCCCGGGGCCCTGGGCTGCCCCCGTCAAGTGGCCCCACCTAGAGTCTGGGAAGACCAAACACCAGAATTCCAAAACACTCCAGATTTCAAAAAATCCTATCCCACGGCCTCCCTCGACCCTGCACATGTTCCAGACACCCCATTTGGCGCCCCTTTCCTGGACGGGACACAAGACCCGTGTGTCCAGGTTTTTGTTTAGCTCAGTACATTTTGCCCTTGCCCTGTTTCTCACCCACCTCTCTTGTCTAGCCGTTTCTCGACCCTGCAGGACTTTGCTAAATGCCTGCATTACACAAATCTGAAGTAAAAATGTATGCGAAATGCTAATGGCTAATAACTGCAAAGTGTAGAACCGTTACTCCCAGGGGAGTAGTGTAAAAAATGGGCATTTTTTACTAGAGACCCATCCTTTCGCATACACCCCCACATGTAATTAACAGAATTTTGAGATGTAGACTAGTAAGGGAGGTATCTGGGGACAGGGGCTCTTTCCGGTGAGACCTTCCAATCATGCAAGTGGCTGTTGCTACACCCCTAGCTCCTTTCTCTCCCCTCAGTCCCTGCAGGGTGTGTGGGGCTTGTCACTGCAGCGATCCCTGTGGAAGATAATGTCAGTTCCTGAGAACCTAGCGGAGGGGGGGGGGGGCAAACCTTAGGAAAAGTAAGTAAATGAGTGCTAAAAACAGGCTAAGCATGTCCATCTGTATGGTAACGGCTCTTTTACACGTAATGCAGACAGGAGGCCCTGCAGAGGGAGAGCTGGAATTCAGACTTGAGCATTCTGACTGCGGAGCTCATCTCTCAACCACTTCCCCCTGTACTGGCCCTGATAGACATCTCTCTGCCTCAGGATCGGCTTCGCCATCGCGCGGCGCCTGGCCCAGGATGGGGCCCATGTGGTCGTCAGCAGCAGGAAGCAGCAGAACGTGGACCGGGCAGTAGCCACGCTGCAGGGGGAAGGGTTGAGCGTGACGGGCACCGTGTGCCACGTGGGGAAGGCCGAGGACAGGGAGCGGCTGGTGGCCACGGTGAGCAACAAGGGTATGGGCACAGAGCCAGGTGGTGGTGGAAGGGAGCCTGCCTGAGCCTCCTTTCCTGCTTTCCTAACAACAGTGATGTGATGCAAGCCAGCACTATTAACTGAAACGTAAATGGTCGTTCTGCGTACCAATCCACCCACACATTTTTACTGTGTGCCTTTACTATGATGTCTCTCAGAATCATCCCATCCCAGTCAGAGAATAAAAAACCACTCTAATGCTTCAACCCTGCATCACCAACCCTTAGGTTACCCAGGAAAACAGCTGGCCCTGGTTCTCCAGTAGTTTCCAATCTAATTGGGCAGATGAGAGAGGTAAATGTGATTGCAAAACAGATGTCTCCACCCACAGACTAATAATCAGTGTCCTGTTCTATAGCTTGTTGAGTCAAGTCTCTGGGAACCTCTTCTGTGAGGCAACCCACCATGTTTCAGCCACTTACGTTTGCTATTCTCTTTGTCCAGAGCCTTCACAGGTTGTCTCTAAACCTGACAACAACCCAAGCAAGGCAAGGACTATTCTCCCGGTTTTCAAACATTCAGAACATTCCACTCTGAAAGCTGGAACAACGTCCCGAGGCCCCACAGCCAGTCAGAAAGAGCTGGAAATCAATCCAGACCTGCCAAGCTGACTACAGACCACCAGGCATTTCTCCATTAGCATCAGGGCAGGTCTTTCATGCCCACTTGGACGTTAGTTTCAAAGAAAGTGTCAAAGGCAGTGTCAGAGCTGGAACTTGGCACCAGCTTTCCAGCGACACAAGAAAATATGAGTATCTGGCAAAGGAGGCCGTTCTCCCCTCAGGCTCAGGACATACACTTTATTACCTGGAGTAAAAAGGAGACTCTACCCTAGATGGAAAGTAGAGCAGATTGGAAGGCTGTCAGAAATAATTCGGTAATCGTAGAAGAGGGGTTCCTTAAACAGTGGTAAATGATGGTATGATAGGATAAAGTCATTCCATTTGGGGGGAACCATTTAGCAGTGCACTGGGGAGAGCCAAATGTGTGTCCAAGAAAGTAACTTTGGGGCACCTGGGTGGCTCAGTCAGTAAAGGCCCTGACTCCTGACTTCAGCGCAGGTCATGATTGTGGGGTCCTGAGGTGGAGGGCTCCAAGCTTAGCATGGAGCCTGCTTAAAATTCTCTCTCTCTCTCTCCCTTTGCCCCTTGCCACCTCCTTTAAAATAAATACAAATTTTTTTTTTTTTTTAAGGAAAGAAAGTCACCTTGTTTGGCATAGGCTGCTGGATAGAACCTGAGTTTGGGACATTGATTCTGAGGGTAAAGAGAGCCTCTGGGATCCTGGGCCAACTGGTGACTAGCCATATGAAATGTGCCTAGCAACTTAATTTTAAAATCCTGCCAGGGAAACAACCTCTAACCCCTACCAGGTCCACTTACCCTGTCCTACAGCCCTGGCCCAGATGTGGGGCTTGAGCTAGACCTCCCAGAGGGGGTGAGACTGGACAGACGGAAGAGTGACAGGGTTCCAGATGAACCCTGCAAAATGAGCAGGGAGCCAGGGAGGGCCTGAAAGGGAGAGCAGAACATGGGCTCAGGAGTGCCGGTGGAAAATGGCCTGGTGGGAAGGATAAGGGACAGGGGCTCCATAGCCTCCCAAAGAAGGTTAGATGTTCTTGGAGGAAATAAGCCACATGAGGTTTTGAGCAAGATGAATATGGATATATTTGAAAAAGATAATCTTGCACCAGTAAGAGGATATATAAGAGTAGAAAAGACTCTGATCCAAGGATGTTAGCAAGGAAGCTGAATGCTCTAGACCATTCAGGTCTAGAGCAGCAGCAGTGGTACCAGAATGGATATGCCCAAGAGACGTTTAGTGGGAACCAAGCAAGATTTTTTTCTTCCTAACGCAAGAAATGGGAAACAGTGGGTTAAAGCCTCTACCTTCGGCTCAGGTCATGATTCCAGGGTCCTGGGATCGAGCCCCACATTGGGCTCTCTGCTCAGCAGCGAGCCTACTTCCACCTCTCTCTCTCTGCCTGCCTCTCAGCCTACTTGTGATCTCTGTCAATAAAATCTTTAAAAAAAAAAAAAAAAGATGGGAAACAGGAGGGTTGAGTCGAAAAACACCTTTAGGGGCTCCTGAGTGGCTCGGTCCATTAAGGGTCTGCCTTCAGCTCACGTCATGATCCCAGGGCGCCCCAATAAGTTAATTTTTAAAATGGTTACTATCCAGTGGCTTCCTAATCTGCGCCACAAAGCTTCTCAAAGGCATGGGGGAGCAGAATCCAGATCACTCGCTTCTCCACTTGACTGTATTTTTTCTAAAAAATATACCTACCCAAAAACAGAGCACCCAACTCCTAAACACTTTAGGGTAGCGATCACACAATTTAGGGCAGGCTTACAAGACACCTGGGTAGTCATAGTGCCTTTCTCATGAATCTTCTGTGGTTCTCTGTTCAGTCAAAACCTAGACTTCTCGGGTACCTGGGTGGCTCAATGGGTTAAAGCCTCTGCCTTCAGCTCAGGTCATGATCCTAGGATCCTGGGATCAAACCCCACATCAGGCTCTCTGCTCAGCAGAGAGCATGCTTCCCTACTTCTCTCTGCCTGCCTCTCTGCCTACTTGTGATCTCTGTCTGTCAAATAAATAAATAAATAATCGTAAAAAAAAAAACCCAAAAACAAAAACCCTAGACTTCTCCCCTCTCTGAGATGTAGGCTCCCTGCCCCCAACCACACAGCCACAGAGCAGAGCACCCATCCCTTTCTAGCTTCCTGTGCACTTCACTCGTTGCAAGTCCATAGGTGAGATTTACACAGAGCCAAGGCAGGTGACTGGGGCTTGGTACTGGGACGCCAAAACTTAGCACCAGACAGTATCCATACTGGTTTGAAAACCTTACGTGATTTTCAGTTTTGTTCAATTTATATGTTGACAGCCCAAGCCATTCCTTCAGCAGCGTGGAAGCAACGGAGCTTAGCACCTAGTTAGCAAGAATAATTAGTTAAAACAGGAACTAGCAGATGGTACACATAGTTAATAACACCCCTCCGTGCGCTAAATCATGAAGCACAAAGGTGCTTAAGGGCCTGTAGTGCTGCTTGCCCAAGGCATCCGAATTGCCTGTTCCGGGCCAATGTGTAGCCTCCTCTCAGAGCCCTGTTTTGTGGGCAGATTCTGTTCACCCACTCATTACTCTGGCATGTGCCTTCACCACCTACTTTCAATTTATTAGCGAGGTGAGATGTTGCCTTTCTTGGCCTCCCCAGTTTAAATATTGGTTTCCACCTTGAATCTTCCATGCCTCCCAGCCAAAAAAAAAGGGGGCGGGGAGATGACATCATAACTGAGTGGGAAACTGCTTTAAGCCCAGGCTGGTGTCTTCCTCACTGTGGCTCCTGCATAGCCAGTTTCCTAGTGATTCCAACTCACTTTCAAAGGACTCTTTAAGAATTAGCTCTGCAGGGGCACCTGGGTGGCTCAGTGGTCATGATCTCAGGGTTCTGGGATTGAGCCCCAAATCGGGCTCTCTGCTCAGCCCGGAGCCTGCTTCCTCCTCTCTCTCTGCCTGCCTGTCTGCCTATTTGTGATCTCTATCTGTCAAATAAATAAAATCTTAAAAAAAAAAAAGAATTAGCTCTGCAGCAGAAGGGAGACCGACCTCCGACCTCAGATCTGCCACCATTAACTGACTAGCTTTGTGCCCTCTGCAGATTATGTGGACTCCCCCAAAGACCCAGTGAGAAGGCCTCCTCCTGTTCCTTAACCAGCCCTTATATGTCATTACTGAGAAATTCACTTCCCTGGACCTCAGCTTCATCCCCTGTGGCATGAGGACAGTGGGCTGGGTGATCTAAAGACCTCTCCCAGTGGCAACATTCTGTTGGTCTATCTAAAACAGTTTCTCGGGGTGCCTGGGAGGCTCAGTTAAGCATCTGCCTTCAGCTCAGGTCATGGTCTTATGACCATGGTGGGCTCCCTTCTCAGCAGGGAGTCTGCTCCATTTCCTTCTGCCCTACCCCCCATTCATTCTCAGGCTCTCATGTGCTCTCTCTCTCTCTCTCTCCCTCCCTCAAATAAAATCTTTATACCAAAAAATATAAATATAAGTTAATAAATAAAATAAAACAGTTTCTCTATTCAGGTAGGTCTGGACATATTGAGTTTGAGATCATGGTAACTCAGTAAAGGAGAACCAGGCAGTAAGCACTTGGACAAATGGGGCTGGGACTTGGTGGGAAAAGTGTAAGGGTCTGGAAATGAATTTTGAGGTGGGACCTGAAGCTGTGAGAACAAAGAAGTTCCCCCAAAAGGGAAAATATAAAGAGTAAAAAGTCAGCAACAACTCTAGAAGTGGGGAGCAGGAAGAAAAGCCTGCAAAAGAAACTAGACCTGAAATGTTTAGCAGCAGAACTTAGGGTAGCTGGGGAGAGAGACGTTTCAGGAAAAAGAGGTATCATTTTGACATCATTTTGTCCTAAGAAGGAATTCTTTATCCACATTGATAAGTGCACCTCCCTTACTGACCTGCAGTTCTAATTCAGACCTTACTCCTCTCTCTAGGCCGTGAGTCTTCATGGGGGCATTGACATCCTGGTCTCCAATGCCGCCGTTAACCCTTTCTTTGGAAACCTAATGGATGTCACCGAGGAGGTGTGGGACAAGGTGAGAGGGGATTAAAGGAGCAGGGGATAGGCCTCAAGAAACAGCCAGAACAAACTTAGGCTGCTTTTAGAATGCATTTGTCAAGTGCCTGGTAAATGTGAGGAATCCTT